>NC_137890.1:36674035-37395496 GCF_963455335.1 Martes martes | reverse complement strand
GAATTAAATCCATGGTCTCTTTACACGGTGAGTAATGTTTCCATTTTTTTTTTTTTTAAGTGCACTAGCTGGGTGAGCAGATTGGCAAGGAGGAAAATGAAAGATGAACACAGTTCTTGCTGAAGATTTTTTCATATCGAGTCAGAAATAAAATTGATATAAATTAAAAACATATCTTCAGTTTATCTGTTAAGTTCAAGTGAATTTAGCTAAATGAGAGAAGATCTTATTTTGGAAATGCACTGTGGCAACAGGAGTTCACGGTTACATATTTTCAGGTGAAGGAGGAAGATGTACACTGTTCATATGACTTTTATCTCAGAATCATTTTAGTCTTAATGTTTCTGAAACCAAGGAAATATTGCGTATTTTGAGCCTTTCAAGTATTGTACTGAGGAAAGCAGGTCACTCACAACAGCATTTCTAATTTGACAGGGGATTACAAAAACATTTGGTGCTCTTTAACTGTTGTCACAACCATCTATTACATTAAGAACAAGTTGATTTTAATATTAGTCAAATTAAAAAGCATTGTATCATGCTAACCTTGGGCATTCATTTACATAATTGGCTCTCTGCTTGCTGTGTATTGTGTGACACCCTCATTTGATTACTGTTCATTTTTCCTGAAACTCTGAAGCGGCATCTAACATAACCTGCATATTAATATTTCATTTTCATCAGGCCTTATTTTATGTAGTCAAGCTGCAGCAAATGCTACCTTTTCATTATTAAGCTCGTTACAAGTCACTTGTTCCAGAGCTTTGAAGGAGACAAAGTTCAATTCACTGTTCTGCAATCAAACAGCAAAACTGCACTCTAAAGGGTTAGTGTAAGTAGGTAAAGACTCCTCTTGCTGGAGTTGGTCTTCAGGAAATCTCTGAGGCTTAGATAAGAAAAATGGAACATTTATTGGCCCTTATATTAGTCAACTGTGTATAACAATAGAATAAATAAAATAAAAAATCAGATCAAATCTTAGCAATTTACAGCAAACATGTAATTTTCTTTCTTACATCTGCAGGTTGTTTACGGTTCTACTGGGCTCTGCTGGGTTAAGCGCCAGTCAAAGGTGTGCTTCAGGTCTGTTCCACCTGTCTCTCATTCCAGGACCTAGACTGATAAAACAGTGACTGAGTACTTGGGCATGTTCTTCTCATGATGGAAGGCAGGCCAGTTAGAATGTAATCCAATGTTCTCAAACATGTCTAAAGCCTCTATTCAACAGTTAATCATCACTGATACTCACATCCATTGACAAAAATATGGTTAAAAGTGGACATCAGTAGTCCAACAAAATGTAGACTTTTCATTAATAATGGAAGATACAGTGAATAAGGGCACTTCAGTGGCTCAGTCATTTAAGTGTCAGACTCTTGGTTTTGGGTCAGGTCGTGATCTCAAGGTCGTGAGATCAAGCCACACATAAGGCTCCGTGATCAGCATGGAATCTGCTTGGGAATCTCTCTCCCTCTCACTCTGCCCCTCCTACTCATGCTGTTTCTTTCTCTCTAAAATAAACAAATAACTCTTTTTTAAAAAAAGAAGACATAGTGAACACTTACCAAAAAAATAGTATACCCTATCCTAATCCTTCAAGGGTAGGTCCAATTTACTAGACAATTCATACCTGTAGAGTCACTTGGTTCTCACACAACCATGATAGGCAGATCTTTTGTTTCTCCTTTGCAGGTTATGAAATTAAAGCACACCAGTTTAAGAGAGGACATGTACATGTTTAAGCTGTTTACTGAGCCAGGATTGGAATGGTGAGCTATTTAATCCAAAAGCCTTTTAGGAATACATCCCAGGTAGACCTTGTTCCATCTACCCTACTCATTACATCTCCACCTCTCACTTTATAAACTCAACTTTTGAAGACCAAAACTCTATTATAGTCTAAAAAAAAAAAAAAAAAGTTGTGTGTGTGTGTGAATTCCTTTCTTTTGTTCTTGCAACCTAACCTACCTTCCTGAATGAGGCATTTTTAAGAAAGCATCTAGTTAATTTTAGTCCAGGAGAACTCATAGAAGTAGCCTACATTTTTGTTCTTCCAAAAGGTCCCTACATAAGTAATCTGGGATATAGACCTGCAAGAAAAAGAGGAAATAACATTATAGCTAGCTCATGTAAAGAGATGTGGAATAAAATGAGGATTTCCTACAACATTAAATGTCAAGATTGTCTATAAATCTTTATGTCTTGTCAAATACCAGGTCCCAAGATCAGCACCAAAGGATTATAATGCTTTATAAATGTGTGTGATTTACATGTACCAGGAGAAAGTCTTTCCTCTGGGAGAAAGGTAGAGGAAATATGGTAGACAAGAAGCTGCAGGCAGGAGAACAATTAATTCTGCAAAACTGCTAAAGACTAAAAACTGCAGTTTTGTGTATGTATTGAGTTCTCAGTATCCAACCTAAACCCCATTTTCTAAAAAACTTATTTATTTCCTTGAGAGAGAGAGAGAGAGAAGGAGAGAGAGCATGCAGAGGGAGGGGCAGAAGGAGACAGAGGGGATCTCAAGCAGATTCCCTGTTGAGAGTGGGGTATGACACGGGGCTCGATGCCATGACCCCGAGATCATGACCTGAACCAAAATGAAGAGGCAGATGCTTAACCAGCTGAGCCACCCAGATCCCCCTCTTCTTTGTGTTTTAGATGATATTCTGTTATTTACCAAAAATGCAAGTGTTTTAAATAAGGTAAGTTCTGTGCTGAGTGTATCAGAAGCTTATTCTGGCAAATAAAGCAGAAAAGGCATTAAAAAAGTCATTTTGGATGTGTTGGAGTGCCAGAGGACTAGGTCCAAGCCTAATCTTCCATGACTGCTCTAAGCAACACAACATAGATCTGGTCTGAGAAGGAAAGCTGCTGCCACCAATGGGCATTAGATGATGCTTTCTGCTACTTGTAATTCTGTAGTAAAAAGCCAACTGTGGGTGAACACCACCGCCACTGAACAGCCTCATGATTTTCTCTTTACTTCTTACTAACCCTGAAATCAGTAAAGAAACTGGTGCATATGTGCTGGTGTTGAAGAGGCAGTGGTAAAGGACACCACCATGTCTAGCTTCTCTGAGTAGTGGAGGCCAAGCAGGATTCATAAGGATGGATGTTCCACAGCAACAATGGTCAAATAAATGGAAACAAAAAATTATGTTCTAGTAAAGTGGATAAAGTCTGTCAAGATTGATCTGCAATTTTTTTTAAAATATTTTATTTATTTATTTGACAGAGAGAGATCACAAGTAGGCAGAGAGGCAGGCAGGCAGAGAGAGAGAGGGGGAAGCAGGCTCCCTGCCAAGCAGAGAACCCAATGTGGGACTCGATCCCAGGACCCTGAGATCATGACCTGAGCTGAAGGCAGAGGCTTAACCCACTGAGCCACCTAGGCGCCCCAGATCTGCAATTTTTTTTTAAGATTTTATTTATTTGAGAGAGAGTGAGAGAGCACGAGCCGGGGGAGAGGGAAAAGCAGACTCCCCACTGAGCAGGGCACCAGATACGGGGCTTGATTCCTGGACCCCGGGATCATGACCTGAGCCGAAGGCAGACGCTTAACTGACCAAGTCACCCAGGTGCCCCTTGATCTGTAATTTATAAAGGAATGTATCACCTCAATGAATTAAAAGACTAAAAGCAAGTTTATTCAGTTTGTTTTGCCCAAATATCTTGTTTGCAGTGTATACGGCTATTACCTATTAATGCAGTCTTTTGGCATGCAAGCTACTTAAATATATCAATATGAATAACACGTATGGAATATCAGTGCACTGGATGCAATTAAATCTGTTGCATATTAACAACCTTATGGGAGTTTGCTAAATATGTGCAGAAAAACCTTTTGTAGTATTTTTTTTTTACAGATTTTATTTATTTATTTGACAGAGAGAGATCACAAGTAGGCAGAGAGGCAGGCAGAGAGAGGAAGAAGCAGGCTCCCCACCAAGCAGAGAGCCCGATGCGGGGCTCGATCCCAGGACCCTGAGATCATGACCTGAGCCAAAGGCAGAGGCTTTAATCCACTGAGCCACCCAGGCACCCCAACCTTTTATAGTATTACAAACCATTTATCATTTATGTGGCTACAGTGATTTTTTTAAAAAAGATTTTATTTATTGTTTGAGAGAGAGAGAGTGAGCGAGTGAGAGAACACAAGCAGGGTCAGAGGGAGAGGGAGAAGCAGACTCTCCTGCTGTGCAGAGATCCCGACACAGGGCTGGATTCCAGGACCCTGGGATCATGACCCGAGTCAAAGGCAGACACTTAACTGACTGAGCCATCCAGGCACCCCTACAGTGATATTCTAACTTGTTTTTTTTAAAGTGCTGACTCTATGCAGTTAAAGTCAAAGCACCTATGTGTAAACATCAAGTAAGATACTATTTAAAACAGAACTTGTGTTAATGGTAAAATAATGTAACAGTAGAATTTGAAATTTAGTGTGACATCAACTGTATTATAACCCCCAATTGTCAGCATTTTCAGAGCTAGAATGGTAAACCTGACTCTACTATTTTTCCTTGCAAAAATACATAGTCATTTCCTTCATCTAATTTTTCTTATTAAGCAATATTAATCAAATATCAAGTATAGGTCTCCTACATTTATGCATTGTAGCCAATACATTTTAAAGTTTTTTTTTTTGTTTAAAAAAAATAAAATAAAATTTTATGTTTCCATAAGAATGGAGAATTAATTTTCTACAAGTTGCATTTAAGAACTTCACCAATGATAATGTAGCTTTTATGATATATAATGTTCTGGGCATTTTTTTTCACAATTTCATGGCATTAGTAAAATTATTTATTATTATTTTTCAGCATCAGTGAAATTATAAGTCAATGTAATTTATTTCTTTTTTTAAGTCAGTGTATTTAAACTTCTGGTAAGATGAAAAAAAAACACACCTTTTTATTTTACAATTTTGAAACTTCAATTCAGTTGTATTTCTGAATTTAGCATATATTTTTTTTTTGAATTTAGCATATTATTCAAAGAATGCATCAATGAAATTGAATAAAAAACTCAATTTACTGAATTCATTTAAGATAATATAACTTCAGGAGCACCTGGGTGACTCAGTTGGTAGAGCATCTGACTTCAGCTTGGGTCATGATCTTGGGGTCCTGGAATTGAACCCCACATCAGGATCCCCACTCCGTGCTTTGTCCCTGCACTTTGTCCCTCCCTTTGCTTGTGCTCACTCTGTCTTTCTCTCAAATAAATAAATAAAAACTTAAAAAAGTAAGAAATAATAAAAAATAAAACAATATAGTTTCATTTATGGTAGAAAAGAAGAAAAATTCAGAGGGAAAATAAAGGATTAGTATGGTTAAAAAAACTTGGAAAATTGTTTCATAAATATATTAGATATATGAATAGAAAGTAAATTGCCTTTCAGTATCAAAATCAAGGAATATTTAAATTATGCAAATATCTTCATCTTATAGTTGAGCATCCCATCAGAGGTGATTAGTTGCCTGCCAAATATCAATTCTCCTCCCTTCCTACAGTAAATACCTTGATGTCATGCAAAGTACCAGTGGGCCAAAATAAAACATGCTTGCCTTATTCTCCCTTGAAGATAAGTGTCACCATGACATTAAGTTCTATCCAAGAAAATATAAGCAGAGTTTGATTGTTGAGTTTTCAGAAAAATTTTCTTTAAACAGGAGTGACCCTTTTAAATCATGAGGTGACATCGAAGATTGAAACCACTTTTAAGGGTGGTGACATCGAATGGGAGATTGCTATGTTGTGCCTACCTTGAATCTCTTTCCAAAAGAGAAATAAACCACTACTTTGTTTAATTTTTTATTTCTAGACAGCATTTCTCGCAGCCAAAACATTTCCAAGTCATGACATAGACACAGGCAGCATCATTAGTTACATAGATTTACTAGCCTTCATTGCTCAGTTTTTTAAAATACCCTACAATAGTTTTAACGCTCTAAAATATTGCCCATACTACCTCCAAACAAATTTAAAAAACATGCCAAGTAAAAGAGAACAGAGAGGCCAGAAATAAATCCACGCATATATGGTCAATTAATTTATGACAAAGGAGCCAAGAATATACAATGGAGAAAGGACAGTCTCTTCAATAAATGGCGGCAGGAAAACTTTTTCTTTGATGAAATATAGTTTTTACTAATTTTGCTAGATATCCTTTCTTTTTTTTTTTTTTTTCTATACTCTTAGGTGCCCTTTTTTACACTGCTGCCTTTTTTCCAGAAAGCAGAATCAGAAAGACTAAAATAGTAGACTCTTGCTACCGAGCTTTCTGTTGTATTTCTCTCAGGGCAGACCTCTCCAAGCAAAGCTCTCCATCTAGTCCCAGTTTCCCTCACCCACTCCACATGTCTTGGAGAGCAGAACTCAAAATGTTTTTGGTTTTTTATTTCCCTACATCCTACTTACACCTTAAACCCAACTTGAATGGTCCGAATCTGAGTGTGCAATCAATTTGTGTACTATTGGAAACCCAAACAGAATACTGAAGGTTTAAAGCAATGGCTGCATATTCAAAAACCTGCTGGAGATAAGCAATTAGGTATGCAAGAGCTTTGATAAAAGATTGCTAATATTTTCACCCAGCATAACATCTACCTCATCAGGGTGCCTGCAATGACTTCAGACAATATATGCCCCATTTGTGACTTGTGGTTTCTTTTATATTTTCAATTGCTACAAACACTGTAGCGTTTCCTCCACTGAGTTCCTATAGGACTGTGTATTTTACATCTTACTATATTTTATAGAAACTAGCTGCTATAATTTTACATCTCCCCAAGACTGTGAGCACCTGGAGGGTATGATGGTCTTATCCATCTCTGAATTTAATGCACAGCAATCATGGCAACCACTAAACAGAATAGTTACTGACTTTCCCTGATAATTATTTTGTATACTTAATTCAACATGTATAAGCAGTTGTCCTATGAGAGGCTGAATATAAATCTGAGGACAAAGTGTCCTTGACAATTCTTAGAGGCAGAAATTCCAGATATTTCTGTTGTGTTTAGACTCCTTGCTCAGCATTCTACAGAGACCATGCCGTGCAAAGATGTAGTTTATTTACTTTCTTATAAAAGTGAACACATTACTTTAATCTGCATATGTTCCATATACCCTGAGATAATGTGGGTTTGTTTATAGGATATTTGGGTTATGTATTTAAATCTTATTCTTAATATTATTTCTGACAGTTTGTAATCATCTTAATTGAACAGTCATGAACAAGTTTCTGTTACCCACCTCAGTCTCATCCTTCAGAATAAGCTTGTACTATGTTGGAAAAACTAAATCTATATTTTTAAAAAATACTTATTAATTTATTCATCTGAGAGAGAGAAAGAGAGCATGAGCAGGAGGGAGGGTCAGAGGGAGAGGAAGAAGCAGTCTCCTGGTTGAGCAGGGAGCCCTCCTCGGGGCTTGATCCCAGAACCCCAGCATCATGACCTGAGCCGAAGGCAGTTGCTTAACTGACTGAGCCACCCAAGCACCCCAAAACTTAATCTATGTTAAAAACAAAAAAACTTAATCTGCATTACATGACGACATCTTCATGGATGGATTTTGTGGAAGATATTTTGAAAGACTTGATGATTTTCAAAGGTTTTTTAATCCTAAAATATTTATTAAAATCATTAATGAAAATGCTAACAATAATTTAGAAAGGAAAAACTAAAGGTAAAATTTAACATGTGTCTGATCTTACTACAAAATGTTTTATTCATTAAAAATTGAAGGATTTTCAAGATCCTTGTGACTTTCATCTACTGGTAGAAATCCATGATAATGATTAAATATAAAATGAATATATAACTCTATAAACACAATATTTTCCCCCAGTAAATTATTTGGTTTTTGCATTCTTACAAATGTTCTTGCATCAAGATACCAACAAACGGTTATCAAATACTAGGTGGCTAGAGGAAAAAAAGAAAGAAAGAAAAAGAAAGTAAGTCTACTAAAGACAGATGGCAGAAAAATGATGCAACCAAAAAGGCATCTTATCAGCAACTAGCATATGTGTGCCACCAGTGAAGCCTTTTCTTCCACTTGATACAACAAGCTCATCAGTCATAAGCATAAAACCCAATTCTTGCAGTAGACAATCTTTACTTCTCTGTGAGAGTTAGATTATGCAGTTAAACTAATGCTTTGTTAACTATACTCCCACTGCATGAGTCATAGCACCTGTATATTCAGGCTTAAGGAAATTCTTGCTTTTTAAAAAATCTTTTGCCCAGCTAATATAGCACAGATGGTCTTATCCTTAAGCTATGAGAATTAAAAATAAAATGTATTAAAGCATTAAATAAAATTATTTTCTACCTCCACTGTTTTCTTAAGTAGTTGAATATTAAATATTAAAAATGTCAAGGAGATTAGAAGGCAAAATACTATAATTCATTACATCCTAGCTCTCTTTTAGGTCATTTTCTGTAACTTAGGACTGCTTGAGATATAAAGGAGTTTTCTGATGCCCTGGTCAAAAAATTCCTAAATGCATGCAATATTTTGTTAGACAAATTAACATTCTAGCATTCAGTTGAATCATTAACATGTTTAACATATTGTCAAGGAAAATGTGATTTATATCTTAAATTAAAGGAGCTATGGTCCTTAAATATAAAATTTAATTTATTAATTCATGGCATAAAAGTATGACGGAAACAATTCTAGAATGGAAATATGGAGCTGGAGATTTGGTTTCTCCTTTCATGTTTGAGTCTTCTTTGATTTTCCATGGTTCACAATTCATTTTGATTATTTCTACAACTTTGAACACCTACTATGTTCAGGGAGTTGTGGTAGAACTCTGTGTTGCAAAACAGTATGAACCATAGACCTTGCAATCAATATTGCTTAAGTTACATCTGCATTTACGATATACATAGAGGATTATATATTAAGTGTAAATGGATAGTTCAGTTGTTAATTTCTTTTTTTAGGATTTATTTATTTGAGGAGAGAAAGAGAGAGAGTGTGGAGAGGAGGGACAAGGGGAGAGGGGAAAGAGAGAAAGAATCTCCAGCAGACTACCTGCTGAACACAGAGCCTGACTGGACTTGGGGCTCAATCCCATGATCCTGAGATCACAACTGGAGCTGAAAGCAAGAGTCAGTTGCTTAATCGACTGAATCACTTCAGTACCCCCAGTTGTTCATTTCTGTAGAGACTAAAAAGTGGAAGAAATCAGTCAGGACTCGTGGAGACTAGAAGTTGTTCTAGAGCAGATGATTTGAAAGCAAGGTCTTAAAAGTACGAATCTATTGGAGAGAACTTGAGCTGTTAGTAAGAATAGGCAAATATTACTAATTCTATGATACACATAGTAAAATGATCGAGCTGACTCAGTTTAGGTAGATCTTGCATGTAGGAACAAAAGGTAAATTAGGATAGAAGAATAAATAAGGATCTAATGTAAATAGCCTTGAATTTACATTATATAATTTATATTTAATGTTTTCAGGACTAAAGGCAATAGGGACTTATTATTTTTAATGCAGAAACATGCTTATGGTGTTTAAGGAATACACACATGTAGATGGATAGATATATAGGTAGATAGATATACTCACACACATATGAATGTATTTTAGAGACATATATATATATATATATATATAGAGAGAGAGAGAGAGAGTGAGTAGCTGATAGAGGAAATAGCTTTTAGAATGTTTAGCCAATATTTTAAAAAAGCATAAACACTTTCACCTAACAAGGAAATAATGAACTCATATTCAATACAATGAGACTGAAACTCCAGAGAAATAGTGTCGGCAGGAATTTCCAGTTGCATCCTAGTCCTCCCTGGTAACAGAACTCTGATTTCCTATGAGGCAGCAATGGACCCAGAAAAAAGAATCCACTGCCCAGCCTCCCTTGCAGGTGGGTAGGGCAAAGTGACAAGGTGTGGTAACTGAACTGTAAGCAGATATTGTCGGGCAGGATTTCACATAGAATTCCTGTGAAAGGAAGAGATGTGTGACACTCTCCCTTTTGCCCTTCCTAGTTTCTCTTTCCTGCTATCTGTCATGTGCCTGTGATTCTGGAAACTCCAGTAGCTCTCTTTGTGCCCTGAAGCAACTTCAATGACTGATGCCAAATGTCAAGATATTGACCAGAAAGATAGAATTTGGAAGGATTAGTAAGTGCATACCAGCTCTTGGCTGCCTACATTCAGAATACAAAATAAACTGCTGTGTGTTTATGCCAAAATTGTTTTGAATTTTCTCTTATATGGTGCTCAGACTGAGATTGATAAAGGATCTCCAGTGAAATGTCAAATAAGGCGCTAATACTGTAATGCAAGAGTCATTAGAATGAAATCAAAGACCTTAATTTTTTTTTAAATCCCCATTAGAAGAAAATTGGTTCCAATGAACTCTTATACATATTTGCATAGTTGGAAGATGAATAATAATATGCAACTTCCAACAACACAAATAGAAGTAGAACATTCTAGGGAAAGGGGAATTTCTCAGAAGAGTACTGAAGATCCATAGCTGCCTTTCCCTGTTGAGTGGGTATTGTCTGATGCAGAATATAGACTGTAACTACTCACATGATCACATAGAAATTCTCCGTTAATAATTTGGGGCGCCTGGGTGGCTCAGTGGGTTAAGCCACTGCCTTCGGCTCAGGTCATGATCTCAGGGTCCTGGGATCGAGTCCCGCATCGGGCTCTCTGCTCAGCGGGGAGCCTGCTTCCCTCTCTCTCTCTCTCTGCCTGCCTCTCTGCCTACTTGTGATCTCTCTCTGTCAAGTAAATAAATAAAATCTTTAAAAATAATAATAATAATAATTTATTGTGGTAAGTTGTATTAATGGATTTTCTTAAAACGGACTCATCTTGAATTCCTAGAATAAAGAAAATTTATAACATATTAATTAGTTGTGTTTTGTAAAGGGCCACCTAATACTGTTCCTAAGTTTGCTTCTATATCAAATGATATTAGAACAATCAGGTATGGGGATGTAAAACTCAAGAGAGCAGTTGACAGTAAGGGACCTGAATGACTATAATGATGTATGGTTTAAATATTAGCCTTAATTTTTGGTTATAATCTCTAATCATTTCATAGCTGCTATCTGAACTACATGTGTATGAACCATATTTCATGCAGGCAAGCTGGACTTAAAGCAATTGAACTGAAATTTGGGCTGCACCTGCTGCTGGAGAGAATTTATAGTATGGACTCAGCCAGATTAATTGCCCCCTTAAAATAATATTTTTCAGAGGAATGTGGCAGAATTCATCATCTTTACAATATGTCATACTATTCACAATTTCAAAGAAAGACAAAAACATGACCCATTTGCAAGAGAAAAGATCGCCAGAGAATAAACATGAAATAACCCTGAATTTATAATTATCAGAAAAGAGTTTTAAAGTAGTTAGTAGATCTATGCTCAAGGATGTAGAGAAAATATAATGCTGAAAATAAAGGGAATAATTCTCAGCACAAAATAATCCAAACTGAGGGGTGCCTGGGTGGCTCAGTCAGTTAAGCGACTGCCTTCAGCTCAGGTCATGATCCTGGAGTCTCAGAACCGAATCCTGCATCGAATTCCCTGCTCAGCAGGGAGTCTGCTTCTCCCTCTGACCCTCCCCCTTCTCACGCTCTCTCTCTCTCATTCTCACTCTCTCTCAAATAAATAAATAAAATCTTAAAAAAAAAAACAACCTGAAATTCTCAATGTGACAACGCATTGTATAACATAAAATATTCCCTAAATAGGCTGAGGAGCAAAGTGGAAATGACAAAAGAAACAGACAGTAAGCTTGAAGATTGACCAGTAGAAATTATCTAACTTGAAAAAAAAAAAAAAGATCGTTGTGAAAAAAAAGTGTCTAAGGGACCTGGGAGATGATATCAAAGGTCAAACATATGTGTAATTACAGTCCCAATAGAAAGAAGAGTGTTGTTCAGAAAACAAAAATGAGGAAATAATGGCAGTTTAGGAAAAAGCATACATTTATATGAATTTAGAAATGTAAAAGCTTAGAGAATATCAAACTGAAATAATAAAAATAAACAAATAAACCACTTACATACATCACAGCCAAACAGCTAAAGAACAAAAATAAAGCAAACAATTAGAAAGAAGCCAGAGAAAAATGGCACATTGCATATAACAGAATATTGAATATTCTATTCAGTAGAATAGAATAGAATAGAATAGAATAGAATATTGAATATTCAGAATATAGGGAGACCAGAGGAAGTGAGAAAATAGTTTTAAATTGCCTGGGGGTGGAGAGGGGAGAGTTAACCTAGCATTCTAAAACTGTCAAAAATGTACTGGAAGAATGAAAGCTAAATATAGATTTGAGATGAAAGGAAGTTAAAATTGTTTTGTTTTGTTTTGTTTTTTTCACCAAAGGACATGCAATAGAAGAAATGCTAAAGTAAAATTCTGACCTGACACAAAATACAAAAAAGGGGGAAACTGAAACCCATTGGAAATACTAATATAAGTGAAATAAGCAAAATTACAACATTGTATTCTGCAGTTTATTATATACAGAGATGTAATGTATATTAGAACTAAAACATCAAAAATTACACAGTTGAATGTTTTCTTCATTTTAGGAAGGGGGTAGATAGTAACCCTAAGCTCTCTGATATGAAGTATTATACCGGGACCCTTAAAAAAATAGACAAATGAGGTAAAAAAAAATGTATTTTTCTGGAAGTTCCCCCATTCATGTAGAACTTCTTAGGAGATTCAAAAATGAAGTTAAATCACGTTATAACTCTTGAAATTATGGGAAAACCTAAGAAGGGAATACACAAATATGTGCTTCTCTTTTAGAGATGATACTATGGTGACTTTTTTTTTCTTCTTTTGACATTTCCATTGATACTTAAATATGTGTGAAGCACTAATCAAAGTGGAACATCTTATTAAAACAGAATAAAAATGATTCGAAAAGAGAGGAAGAAAATGTTGTAAATAAAAGACCAAACATGGTGTTTAATTTGGTGAATTACGTCATACTCAATATTATAGCCATACCCCAGAATAACTCATATGAGGTTAAATAATTCTAGCACCTGCTATAGGGCATGTTTATTCTCCTGATGGCTTTGATATGGTGAGTATTTGTTGTTTACCTGGTTCATCTATACTTTTATTAATGATAGAATTACTTCTATATTTTTCTGTGGATTCATTGATAGCCTTTAATCTGTTATTAAATAGATTTAAAATCTTTATTTTATCTTTATATTCTCCAAAATACACTGGAAAGTGGTCTATTCTGAAAAAGGTCTGTGATTAAGTATTTCATTTTTTAATACACCTAGTTTAGTTATTCTCGACAGAGTTTGTCAAGCATCTGCCTTAGGGTGAACAGCGTACTAACAGGGTCTCATTCCAGATGGTTATACCAGGCATTTTAATACGGAATCTTCATTTTCTGTGCCAGTGCAACCAAATTATGTTTCTAATATTGGACTATTAACTATGAGAGATCTTCAATTTGATGTCTGGATCACAGATCATAATATCAATGTAATTTTCTACAGCAAATTGTCCCCTCATTTTTTTCCCCATAAGCATCTGCTGCTTTGAAAGGATTACATTAAGCTTTAGCCTGGATTTCAAGTTCAGGTTTGCTGTGTACAATTTGCACTGATTTGAACAGCTGGCTATCACTTTTGCTTTCCCATTTCCCTCACAGTTGAAATGATTTACCACCTGTAGATGCATCCTGTTTCTTCTGTGTTCATTTGTTAGGTTAATTAACTTTTACTCTTTTTTTTCTTAATACAGGTCTTAATAGTTAATTCAACCATAAACAGCTAAAGGGTGTGCATTTTTGTACCAAAAAAAAAGGACTGAAACGTCTGTAAATTATGTGGATTTTTCAGAAAAGCAAACTATTCCCTCAACTAACAAATATTATATTAAAGACCAGTCTTTTCATAGGAAATTTGATTGTGACATTAGAACATTAGGCTATCAGTAAACAAAATTTTTGGTCAGAAAACAATCTTCTCTGTCTTCATAACTTTTCCCAAAGAATATCTGCTTCATTACCACAAATAAAATCAGAGAGCCCAATTTTATTTCCAATATACCCCTAGGTTGTGATATTTTCCTGATGGCTGTAGACAAAATGTCAATCTGCAGATAAAAATGCTTCTCCCCAATTTCCCTTGCCACTTTTTTTTTCTTTTTTGCATACCTCAGTTAACATGGTTCCTCTTTCCCTTAGAAAAAATTATAAATTCTAAAATGGTTGAGCCATGATGTAAACAAATAAAAATGATTTTATATTTTATTTTTGGTTCTAGTGGATTTCACCTGAGTAACATGGATATAAACATTGTATTATTATTATTATTATTATTATTATTATTTTGCCAAAATTACCTACAGCAGTTAATTCTACTTTAGTTAACATTGACAGAGAAGGACTCCAGGATGAGAAGGTCTGTGAGCCATAATTTGGCCCCAGCTCTACCTTGAGCTGTTCAATCAGCAACCAGTATCGAGCATTCTCTGATTAGTTTTGTTCAAGTACAACTGGGCAGTCTCCTGACCAAAATCTTGCCATACACCTTTCACTTTTTTTTTTTCTAAGGCATTTCTAGGAGACCATGGAAGATGCCATTTATGATAAACCAGATGGGAATCACACATTCATACCTAGAAAGAGCAAGAGTTAGTACTACAGGGCAAATTTGACTGTTTGAAGATGGCACCCTGTGGTTAAATGCTTCCCATCTTTCTCAGAGAATAGAGGATTTGAGGCAGGGGGTGTTTTTTTTCCTTCCAGAGTGCAAAAATAGCTGTATGTCCAGATGGTGTCCTTTCAGCTTTCCAATCAGTGAGAACCCATGGAGTTTCCCTTGATCCTTTCAGAGCAAGCATCCCCTTCAGCATGCCCTGTGATCTTGGCAGATCTTAATTCCAGTTTGTGGTGTTTGTCCAGCTTTGTATCGGTGGCAGGTCTCCACCGCTACTGATTTGTTGATGATTTGTGCCTCTAAAGGTATTTTGTAATTCCACCTTTTTTTTTTTTTTAAATGCCTCTGAGTGGAGTTTAATTCCCAAGAATTTAGAATAAGACTTTCAGGAATGCAGACTATGATGACACAACGTTAAATATCTTCTCTCTCTTCATCCATAGTTAGAAGAAACTTTGTAGCAATTCCCACCACTGTTGCCCTATTTTGCTTCCCGAAATTTGCCTTAAAGCCAATGGCAAAACTCTTAACATTCTACTACTTGATGAAAGACTAATGAATGTATTTTATTTGGGAACTTAAAAACCTTTACAGATTTAAAGGGAGGCTTAAGATCTGCCTTGAAGCTGAGACTTCTCCTGAAAAATATAAGCAATTCTCTTCAATCTTTTATGCACAGAACCACAATGAACTCTCCAGCTCATTAGGAGTCAATGAGAGTCAGTGAGAGGCACCTGGGTGCCTCAGTAGGTTAAGCCTCTACCTTTTGCTCAGGTCATGATCCCCGTTGTCCTGGGATCAAGTTCCACATGGGGATCCCTGCTCCCCGGGGAGTCTGTCTTTCCCTCTACTGCCTCCCTTGCCCCCCACTTGTGCACGCGCTCTCACACACACTCTCTCAAATAAACAAATAAACCTTAAAAAAAAAAAAGGAGTCAGTGAGCATATTGTCAGTGAGCATCCTTCGCAACGGTTGTCTTGGCAATGCCTGTTGGATTGCTTTTCCTTTTTTCACAAGTCCACTCCTCTGGTTTCTCATTCCTGCATGCAGGAATTATTTTCCAAAGTAATCATTGGCATGGAGTTTTTGATGCAGATTAAGAAAAAGTTAATATCATTATCATGCTTCTTTTATTTCCTTTTCTCTTTTGATACTCTAATCTGATTCTCTCTCTAAGGAAAAAAATATGATTACATATTACATAACTAAGTTGAAATAATGAACAACTCAAAACAAATGGACATGTGAAGGACATACATGGGATTATCCAATTCTATTATAGCTCTATAACTGTAAGTGAACAGGTGTCTTGGCCCTAAAAAAAGACATAACCTCAAACATTATAAAACAAGTAATAGGGCAAACTGGAGGTATTATTATCTAGCAAAAAACATATAAGCAGCCACTTAAAAATACTGGAAACTTCCCACCCTTTTTTTTCCCCTGACATCTACCTATGTATTCCAACTCCTTCATTTAACATATTCTATTTTCCATTATGGAAAATATTTAACAGCAAAGACGCTGGTAGAATTGAAAATCACATGTTCCTGCTGACCAAGGGAGTTGTGGGCGAAATGGCCAACTGCTAATGTTTTCGGCACAATTTAAAGCAATGCGATTACTTATCTCTGAGCTCTAGGAGAAAATGGTCAGAACAGGAGAACAAAACTTTGAAATGCATAGATCTCTAGAAAACACACACAAGCACACACACTTACACACAATGCTTAATGTACTTTCACCACCATTCCTTTTCCCTGTCTTCAACTTTATAAACATTTCTGTTATTAAATGAATCTCAGTGGAATGAGTGCTGATGGTAAGAGTTATGCCATCTCCTCCCTGGAAGCAGTCAGCACAATTCAAGGCAAGGTAATGTGCTTCTTAGCATTCCTTTGCTCTGCAGTTCTTTTCAGATTTTCATTGATGTGTAAAATAGAAGAAAAAAAAAATAGAGAGCCTTGTATTTGTCTTTCATAAACCTGCTGTTCTTATTGTTTTGAATATAGAATCTATCTTTGAAAAATGGGCAAAAAAAGAAGTATAAAAATTGAAGTGGAATTTTAAAATAGTTAATGGTTTTACAGTACCATTGTTGGAACCTATAGGTGCAAAAGATCATTTCAGCTAAAATGTGAATATACAAGTGAAAGAACTAGAAGATTATAAAATAGGCAGGAATAAAAGCAATTTCAGAATCTAGAGCAGGGACTCTAAAAAAGTAATTCATTGAAAATCTCATTTTAGGAATTCATTATCATGATGTATGAAAGTATTTATTTGATATCTGTTTTTAGTAAGCAATGTTAAAGTCCAAAAGATCTACAGTGATTCCCTATGCCTAGTCTAATCACCTAATTTTGCAGAAAGATATTTCCCAAAAGGTTAAATAACTTTGTTAATATAGTTACTGACAGAATGAAAGTACAGTACATATTTCCTAACATATTTAAAGGGATCCATATTAAGACAATATGGACTAGTGACCTGGTGTACAGCAAAAATAAAATTAATTTCAAGGTTAATTTCTATATAGCAACAACAACAATAATAATGATAAGCTACTAACTAACAATTTCAATTGCAATAGTAATAAGTTGCATAAGAGTTTACAACTACTAAACAACTAAAAATATATGTATTTGTAAACCCAGATGTTTTAGTTCAAGATATTCACCACAGCAGTTCTTATCATTATCATTATATATTCTGTAAACTGTAGTTAATTTCCATTAGGACTAAATTTCCACAATCCTTTGCTTATACCAAATTCCATTATCCAGTACTAGAATTAATAATAATAATAATAATACCTTAAGATTTTTACAATTATTATTATATAAAATGCACTTATGTTAAATAAATTGATGTTAGAAAATACTTATTTCCCTCATGTTGTTCTTATTCCTTGTTTTATTGGTATGTTATACTGATTTAATTAAGTGATTGAAATGGACTAGACAGATATAGAGAAAAAATAAGGATAATATACAAAGTTCTATCTGGAGGAACTAGGGGAATGAGACTTTTGTCAAAACTAAGAGAGAACACACAGGAAGAAAAAATATCACTTTATTCTATACTTTCACAAGGTTCTGCTCAAATATTAAGAAAGTACTTTGTGATATCTTCTCCAACAACCAATCATCCATCTGTCCATGAGTTCATCCATCCATCCAACCATCCAAATTCACTGAAGATTGAGCATCTGTATCTATATCAGCTTTTGCTGATGAATTTAATTCTCTGTAAATATATGATGTTTAAGTTTATCGTATCAAGACTGTTTATCAATCTTTATGTGCTTTAAAATGAGGCATTTTGAAGAACAAATATTGTTAAAATGTTTGTGCCATCCAAAGCAATCTACACATTTTTTTAAAAAAGATTATTTATTTGAAAGAATGAGAGAGAAACCATGAGCAGGGAAAGGGGAAGAGGGAGAAACAGACTCCCTGCTGAGCAGGGAGCTTGACTCAGGGCTCCACCCCAGGACTACAAGATCATGACCTGAGCCAAAGGCAGACACTTAACCAACTGAGCCACTCAGGCGCCCAGCAGTCTACACATTTAAAGCAATTCCTACCAAAATATGGCCAGCATTTTTTACAGAGATAAAACAAACAATCCTAACATTTGTATAGAACCAGAAAAGAACCTGAATAGCCAAAACAGTCTTGAAGAAGAGCAAAGCTTGGAGGCATCACAATTCCAGACTTCAAATTATATCACAAAGCTGTAGTGTTCAAGACAGTATGGTACTGGCACAAAAAACAGACACATATATCGATGGAACAGAATAGAAAACCCAGAAATGGACCACAACCATACAGTCAACTAATCTTGAACAAAGCAAGAAAGAATATCCATTGGAAAAAAGACAGTCTCTTCAACAAATGGTGTTGGGAAAATTGGATAGCGACATGCAAAAGAATGAAACTGAACCATTTTCTTATACCATACACAAAAATAAATTCAAAATGGATAAAAGACCCAAATGTGAGACCAGAATCCGTCAAAATCCTAAAGAACACAGACAGCAACCTCTTTGACCTTAGCAATAGCAACTTCTTAGTAGATATGTCTCCTGAGGCAAGAGAAAAAAAAGTGAAAATGAACCATTGGGACTTAATCTTGACAAAAAGCTTCTGCACAGCAAAGGAAACAATCAACAAAACTAAAAGGCAACCTACTGAATGGGAGAAGATATTTACAAATGACATATCTGATAAAGGTTTACTATCCAAAATCTATAAAGAACTTAACAAACTCAATACCCCAAACCCAAATAACCCAGTTTAAAAAATGGGCAGAAGAAATGAATAAACATTTTTCCAAAGAAGACATCCAGGTAGATAACAGACATATGAAAAGATGCTCAATATCACTCATCATCAGGGAAATACAAATAAAAACCATGGCAAGATAACTACCTCACACCTGTCAGAATGGCTAACATTAACAACCCCCAAAATAATAGGTGTTGGCGAGGATGTAGACAAAGGGCAACCCTCTTACACTGTTGGCGGGAATGCAAACTGGTGCAACCACTCTGGAAAACAGTATGGAGATTCCTCTTAAAGTTAAAAACAGAACTTCCTGTGACCCAGCAACTGCACTGCTAGGTATTTACCCAAAGAACACAAAAATACTGATTTGAAGGGACACATGCACCCTGAAGTTTATAGCAGCCCTGTCAACAATAGCCAAATTGTGGAAAGAGACAAATGTCCACCGACTGATGAATAATTAAAGAAGAGGTGACATATTTATACAATGGACTATTACTCAGCCATAAATAAGAATGGAATCTTGTCATTTGCAATGAGGTGGATGGAGCTAGAGAGTATTATGCTAAGTGAAATAAGTCAGTCAGAGAAAGACAAATACCATATGATTTCACTCATATGTGGAATTTAAGAAACAAAGCAGATGAACATGGAGGGAAGAGAGAGGCAAATTAGAAAAGAGACTTTTAACTATAGAGAACACACTGAGGGTTGCTGGAGGGGAGGTGGACTGTGGGATGTGTTAAATGGGTGATAGGTATTAAGGAGGGCATTTGTGATGAGCACTGGGTGTTATATGTAAGTGATGAACCACTAAATTCTACTCTTGAAATTAATATTATACCATGTGTTAACCAAATAGAATTTAAATAAAAACTTGAAACAAAAACAAAAAAAGTGGCATTTTTATATTTCAGACAGTCCTTGTACATTTTCATGTGACTTCACCCATATAGAAATATTGCACTAACATAAGAAATCCAAAAGGTCTGTTTAGGATCCTTTCACACCTTGCCTTATTTCTCTCTTCATCTGGTTGTTCATCTGTATCCTTTCTCCTATACTTTAATAAACTGGTAAATGTAAGTTAGTGTTTCCCTGAGTTCTGTGAGCTGCTCTAGAAAATTAATTGAACACATGGAGGGATGACTTTAGGGGTATTTCAAAAATAACAGCAAAAAAATGCAAAAATGTATCTTGTATTATACATATAAAGAAAAATATCACTTGTACATTTTTTTTTTAGATTTATTTATCTGAGAGAGAGAGAGAGAGCACATGCAAACCAGAGGAGGGACAGAGGGAGATGAGAGAATCTCAAACAGACTCTCCACAGAGGGCCAAGCCTGATCCCATGGGGCTTGATCCCACCACCTCATACCTGAGCCGAAATCAAGAGTCGGACACTGAACCCACTGAGCTACCAAGACACCCTGAATCTGGTATTAATTTTTACTGGTTTTGGGGTTTTCAACAATTTTCATTCTGTCTTTCTTAGGTTGCAATTAGTAACCCTGGGGGATAGTGGTGGTATCTGTGTGTCTATGCAAAGTCATGAATTATTTACAATACAATGTTTCTAATACATCAATCAAAAATATGTTGCATTCTCATTTCCTGACATAGTCTTCTTCCCTTCTGAACATTAATACCTATAGACTTCATAGAAATAGAAAAAGAAACTAATGTTGTCTAAATACACATACACACACATATATATATATATATATATATATATATATTTACATGTGACTATATAAACATAAAATTTAAATATAACTCCAGAGTGCCTGGGTGGCTCAGTTGGTTAAGCCACTGCCTTTGGCTCAGGTCATGATCCCAGAGTCTAGGGACTGAGTCCCACATCTGGCTCCCAGCTCTGCGGGGAGTCTGTTTCTCCCTGTGACCTTCTCCCCTCTGATGCTCTCTCTCACTCTCTCTCAAATAAATAAAATCTTTAAAAATAAAGTTGTCTTTAAACACAACTCCAGGGGCGCCTGGGTGGCTCAGTGGGTTAAGTCTCTGCCTTCGGCTCAGGTTGTGATCTCAGGGTCCTGGGATCGGGCCCCGCATTGGGCTCTCTGCTCCGCGGGGAGCCTGCTTCCTCCTCTCTCTCTGCCGCCTCTCTGTGTACTCTCTCTCTGTCAAATAAATAAAATCTTTAAAAAAAAATAAAAATAAATAAAAATAAACACAACTCCAATTCAAACTTCTACAATAGTTAATCTACTTTTTGAGGATTTTCTTGTTTTCTTCAAAGAAATGGTTTTATATTTTTCAAGTAACCGTTGTTCCAAATTCAATTGTAGGTTTGAAAATTTTAATGGTTATATGCACTTACCACAGACTTTTACAGAATTTGTGAGAGCTATTTATTAATAACTTATGAATCACAACTATGCTTTCAGTATAAATTAATTCACCACACATGAAGTAAACAAATGAGATGAAAACTTAGTTTTGTGTACTTATTTGTTATTTAATTTTAAAAGATAAAATCTAATGAGAGTAAATGAATGGTGACCAGTTACTTAAATTATTAAATGTATTGAGAAAAAATAGGCATATATATTTAATAATGTTTAGAAAAAGTACTTATAATATAATCAGAAAGAAATTTTCTACTTGTAAAGCAAGAAAACTGAAGTATTACATTTGACAAAAAAGAACTATTTTAATCATAGTGTTTTCACAAAATTTTGTTTACAGCAAGATAATGTGTACATGAATGAAAACTAAGAAATTATAGTAATATCAAGCACGTTATTGTAAAACATTCAAGATGAACTTCATTTACATTCAATAAAATAGCTAAGAAAGTTCTCTGAATAATATCTTCAATAGTTTCATAATTTTTTATGAAAATTCCTTAAAAGTTAAGTTAGGTTTAACCTATCACCAAATGTACCTGGTTGTTTTTAAAAATGCCTACACTTTGCTTTCTGCCTCATTTTGGGGCTACATTGTTTAAAACATAAATTGAGGTCCACCTGTGGACTCAGTCCTTAAGCCTCGGCCTTTGGCTGGGGTTTTGATCCCAGATTCCTGGGATAGAGCCCCACATCAGGATCCCAGCTCAGCAGGAAGCCTGCTTCTCCCTCTCCCACTCACCCTTTGTGTTCCCTCTCTCGTTGTCTCTCTCTGTCAAATTACTAAATAAAATCTTAAAAAAAAAATAAATTAATAATACAATTTTTTTTAAACAAATGCAGTTAGACCATGAGGTAAGTCATAGAAAATAATTTCTTTGACAACTATTAAAGGAAAAAGTTTAAAAACACTGTGCTCAGACTGTATAATATCTTTGTTCCATTGTCAGCTATATTGTACTATCTTCATTTTTGACAAACTTATTTTTAATCACAAATTATGGTTAAAAATGAAGTTTTGAGAGAACGTAAATTGATGTAACCTTACTTGTAACTGAAATGACAGGATGTAACATGTTAAAGTGTGTGTGTCCCCCAAAAGACGGGTTTTGTATCCCTTAGGATCTGTAAACATTGCTTTCTATGGTAAAATATAGTATTAAATTAAGGATTTTGAGAGAAGGAAGCTTGTCCTGGATTATCCAGGTGGACCCTAAATCCAGTGACAAGTGTCCTTAGAGAAGTGAGACAGGGAGATGAGACAGGTACAGAAAGAAGAGACGTCAACATGAGGACAATGGCAGGGATTGAATAAATGCAGCCACAAAACAAGGAATGCTGACTCCAGAAACTGAGAGAGTCGAGGATCAACTCCTGAAGTCTCTGGGAAGTGTGGTGCTAGCTAAACTTTGACTCCTGGCTTCTGGACTGTGAAAAAATAAACTACTATTATTTTTTTTTAATATTTTATTTATTTATTTGACACAGAGAGAGAGATCACAAGTAGGCAGAGAGGCAGGCAGAGAGAGAGGAGGAAGCAGGCTTCCCGCTGAGCAGAGAGCCCGATGCGGGGCTTGATTCCAGGACACTGAGATCATGACCTGAGCCGAAGGCAGAGGCTTAACCCTCTGAGCCACCCAGGTGGCCCAAACTATTATTTTAAGTGCCAAATTTTTGATAATTTGTTATGTCAGCCCTAAGTAACTTACCATGGAGAGAAAAACCAGCATTTTAGTTAGCTGATAATTTGAAATTAAATAGTATGGTAGATTTTTTAAAAATTTGTAAAAGGATTTGAAACGATCACAAGAATATCTGTGGGGGTATAATCAGGGTACTTAGTCACTCTACTGACAAAACAAGAAAGTTATTAATTAGTACAAAATAAATCATTTTGTCTCTAAGTTTCACACATAATTTAGAAGTTTTTAAATTATGGTTATTAGGTTGGTTATGGAACAAACCTGCTGATATTTTCCTTCCACTGCAGTAACATGAAAACTAAGGCTTTAAACTTTAAGCATTCAGAAGTGATAAACAAATTGGATTGATATCAAGAAAGAAATATTCTGCTTAATAGTGTCTTCTGAATTTCATGTTTCAGATAGGATCTCAAGTGTTTACAATACGCTGCCTTCTTATTTGTATCAATAACTCCAAATATTTGCCAGTTTTTCATGAATTCAGGGCAAGGATTACTATTTATGCCTCTCTTCATTAAATTTCCTTTTACTTCTTAGGCACACTTCAATGTGGTGATTTAAAATCAGATGGTTAATAGGACACTTTCGAATTTTCACTATGCTCATAATTGAACCAATATATACACATGGGATGGGTTTTTGAAGCTGGTCAAGGTCTAAATATTAAAAATGAAGAAGGATCCACTCACTTTTATTCAAGGCTGTCGAACAGTGGGAACATGACTCAGTGAGACAGGTCCATCTTCCCTGATATTTATTTCTCCTTGAGTCCCTTTCACTACATTTGTCAAGCTTGTCTCCATGGAATTAAGTCCCATTCATTTTTAATAAGTTGATATTGCTTTTCACTGATGGTCATCTAGAACTTTTTCTGTCTGTGGTGTTCTGTAGTCTCTCCTGTGCACATTTTATAATTTTTAAAAATCTTTCAAAACATGAGCAAGGAAAAAGTACTAGCATTTTCCATGGTCTGGCTCCTCCTTTTTTTTTTTTTTTAACACAAGACTATGAGATAGGGTAAGTGAATTCGGGATTTAAAAACATACATACAATATATCGTGTCTAGACATTGCTGTGTGAGTAAAGGAAATATCAGAGCACAAAGGCTGGCTTGTCTTGTGACAGGTAACCTAGAGGCTGACAGCACGTAGTACTCCCATCCTGCACGGATTGACTTACTCATTTCTCAATGGGTGCATCACTAACATTATCTTTTGTAGATAAAATAATAAAAAATTTTAATATAAGTGTGCATTTAATATTCCCAAGAAATAACTTTTCTTTATTCTCATGCTGTTATCTTGACTTGGTTACTTATAATTTCTTGTCTGGCATAACACATTAGCCTAGTTAGAAAATATTCTACCTACCTGTGCTCTTGCATTTAATCTGAAATTGCCTAAAGAATTACCTTAAATTATCTAAAAACAAAGGCAACTCTATAATCAGATTTTTTTAGATAAATCTTTGTGATTTCTCCAATGTCACCAATATAAATCTCAAATTATTTGAGGGAAGTCCCACCCAACTTAGGTGGCGCAGACTTAGTTTACCTGTTCCATCCAAATGGGTGAACAAAGAAAGTCAGTGAACATAGAAAAATCAGTTTAATTTTTAAAACAGTAACTGTGAACAATATAAGAAGAAAATTAAGAAAACATTTCCATTTATAATACCATAAAAAAAATAAAATTTTTAAGAATTAATTTAACCAAGGTGGTGAAGGCAGAATATAATGTGGTGGTATTTTTTTCTTACCATTTTGCTAATCTCTGTCATTTGATTAACATATATAGATCAATACATATAAGGTAATTATTGATTGGTGACACTTAGGTCTGAGATTTTATTATGGATTTAAATTTTTTTCTTGGCTTTCTTGTTTTTCTGTTTCTCTTTTCTGGCCTTACTGAACGTTTCTTGAATTTATTTATTTATTTAATTATTTGGGATTCAGTCTTGTTTTATTTAGTGTTTTGAAAATACTAGTTTTTATACTTTTGTAGAGGTTACTCTGAATTTTACAATATTCATTCCACGGGTACCAACATTTTACCTAAATTGGAAAAACTAAGTTGTTTTTAGTACCTCTAAATGAGACAAGTGTTGTTTCAGTTTTTTAGGTTATAGACCACAAGCCATTAAGACCTCCATTTTTGCCTTGAAGCTAATGCTCTCATCTAGGAAATATCTCATGTCATAATGCAAATGTTCATATATTCCTCATAAATCATTAATTATTTATTTCACAGGTTTTTAGTCTTTGATTTTTAGTATAAGGAATCTCTTATATACTAATTATGTGCCAAATTCTTATGCATTAACACAAAGTATAAACATAGAAATATGCTTATATTTGCTACATGGTAATCCTTTTGTTTGTTTTTGTTTTTGTTTTTGTTTTAAAGATTTTATTTATTTATTTGACAGAGAAATCACAAGTAGACAGAGAGGCAGGTAGAGAGAGAGGGAGAAGCAGGCTCCCCACTGAGCAGAGAGCCTGATGCGGGGCTTGATCCCAGGACCCTGAGATCATGACCTGAGCCGAAGGCAGAGGCTTTAACCCACTGAGCCACCCAGGCGCCCCAACATGGTAATCCTTTTTAAATAAAGATTGTAATATTTGAATATATTCTCTCATGTTTTCAAAACATTGCTAATAGTTCAAGATATTAGTTGATTATGTGGTTATTTCAAGCCATTTTCTTAAGAATAATAGAATTTTAATTGAAACAAAAAATCCTTACTTTTGTTGCTTTCATATAGTGTAGACTCCAAATCATAAATGGCATGCAGGATTGTTAATTTGTGTTTTAAAGGACATGAAGATTTTACAGTTTTGGAAATTTCTTTAATAAATGTTTTTACTGTGTTAAATACTATGACAAATCTATATGTAAAAAAAAAAAAAAAAACAATTTACAAATTGTAAAAAGTTGGCAAGTAGCATAAAATCCAGAGAAACAGGGGGTGCCTGTGTGGCTCAGCTGGTTAAGCATCTGCCTTTGGCTCAGATCATGATCCTGGGATCAAGCCTCACATTGGACTCCCTGCTCAGAATGGGTCTCCTTGTCCCTCTCCTTAACCCCCAAACTCGTGCTCTCTCTCTCTCTCTCATTCTCTCTCTCAAATAAATAAATAGAATCTTAAAAAAAAAAAAATCCAGATAAACAACCAAGGAATGTTTATATAACCTCCTAGCCATAATAATAACACCTTCTTTTCTATGAAGATTCATTAGCTTCTCTAATTCTGAAAATAAAATATTCTCCAGTAATAATCATCACGATGTTGGTAGAGTTGTATTGATTATTTTTTACAAGGATTTTAAACATCTGTTATTTGGGGGAAAGGTTACAGAATATACAAAACCTCAGAGCAATAGGGAGTAAACACTTAAATATTAGGAAGTCAGTACTTTTTCATGTAATGGAAGGAGTTAGACATTAACAACTCTACTTGGTTTTCATGAGAGGCTTTCACCAGTAGAGATGAGAGAGGAGGGGAGGCAGGGCAGGGGAAGGGTGTTATAGAAACATGGAAATCAGAACAGCTTCATTTTCATTCTGATGTTAAGTTTATGATGAGTGATCACAATGAAACAGATGCTAGGTGCTCTGGGCTTCCTGACTTAATCAATGCAGGATATAGGAATAAGGATTCCCTAGATGGACACAGTCTTCTCCACACCACCCACTCTCATTTCAACAAAATCAGTGTTCATCTATCCAGTGATTCAAATGTACTCCCAAAATTGAGGAGTCTGAAGAATAGGGCACAGTGGGAGGCCCGAAGAGGAAGAAAATTGATCAGTAGCAAAACCTGACTGGGGAGAAGGGACGTAAGCCCAAGGACTTGTTGGAGATAAAAGACCACGGGTAGATCAGAAGAGAGGAAAGTCAAAAGAAATTTTAACCAATTTCCTGGTTCTTAGGTGTCACCTGGGCCCAACCCCTACCTTCTTTCTTTCCAACTAGCTATAACCTATGAAGACTCCATGAAGTCTTAAAATGTAGGACCAAATATTAGGATACAGCAGACATTTCCAGTGGTGCGGTGACATCGGTGAGCTATCAGTCAGTCGTAGGAGAGGCAGGACACAGATCTCCTCTTCTGGCATAAGCAACCTCCGCTGTTTTTCCCGGATTACTTTTTTCCCTTAAGGAATAGAATTGGGAATGGTTGCATGCTCTACCATTGCCTTCTTGAAATTCTTAATTTTTAAACAAAGGGCTCTGCAGTTGGTCCCGAGTACAGTACAACAAAATGAGGAAAGGGAGAAAAAAAAGACATTCAAGGGTCATACAGAACTTTGGAATAATATAGCAGAAGACAATGTTCAACTGGGCTCCAGAGCAGGGGGGTGGGCAGCAAAATTAAATAAAAGAAAGGTTGAAACAAAATGAAACAAAACAAAACAAAAATTTTTTAAACAAAACAAATTGAATATGTTCCACCAGTTACCCCAAAATCCCTTTGCCACAGTATAGTTTTTCAAGTAAAGCAATTCAGAGAAAGGTGATCTGGAGTCAGAGGCAGCAAACAGGACTCTAAACAGAGGGAGGGGTCAAGTGAGAATATGGGGATATGTAGAGGAACAGGGTTTGCTCAATTAACCTCTTGAGCTACTGACCCTATTACCTCTCTGACAGCAACACATGGGACCACCCTGATCAATCAGCTGGCTTCAGGAGAATCAAGGATACAGTTTTTGTTTAGTGTTTCAGGAGTTCAGTTTCAAGGGTTTGATTTTTGATTTACTGGCAAAAAGGGAAAATTCACAGTTTCAGGTTAAGTATAGAGACCATTCAGCATCCATGATGCCCTCTCTTAAGGAAAAGGGTTTCTCCAGCTCATGGATCCATTCTCAGTTACCTGGCTGTGTTCCGGTAGGTGTCACCTCTCTCAGATCTGGCTATTCAAAAAGCAGTCTTCACTAAATGTCTGGGAGGGACCACTCGGGCTTGAAAACATAGCAGATATGTTTTCATTTCATTTTCCTTCTTGAATCTCTAATGCTCAGTGTGGCAAAGAAGGGGAGAAGCTAGTCACGGATATTAAGTCTCAGCACTGTTTTCCTGACAAAACTGTCCTGAGGAAACATGTATCAAGGTGATACATGATGGTGGAAAGTGGCCACTGACACAAATCCTTTCAGGCACCGTTCACCCCACCAGAAAGCCATGCACCTCAACTTGGTGGTTTTATCAATTTCAGGCTGGGGGAGAGGAGCAAATCCAACAAGGACAGAGATCTGGTTCACCTCTATGTCTTAGTATAGCTTTCCAAGTTTAGGAAAGATGAAAAAATGTACAAAAAGGTCCTTCCCATGACTTGATTCCCTCAACCCAGTCCTCAGTCTACTCAATCACAGGAAGGAACGGCGATGAAGGTCAGGAACTCAACAAGCCCCAACTATCTAGAACTCAAATGCATTACCTAACAGGTTCTCTGGATTTATCCTGCAAGAGACTACCTGGAGAGAAAGTCAAGAATTTGCTTGTTTAATGACTTGACACTTCCTTCTAGCCCCTGCTTCCCAAATCTCTGGTCAATATTATCTCCCTGGAATATGGCTACTTGCTGAGGAGAAATTCATTTTCCTGAAGTCACTTGTCCAAAAGAGATGCTGGGGAATATGTATATAAAAGCAAACATAAATATTAATGTACAAAAAGACTTTGTGAATTCATTAAAACCACTTGTTTGTGAAACAGCCCTGGGATCCTACCAAACTGAGTCCTACCAAGGGCAGTGTCCCTCCCAAGGCAAGGGAGTTCCAGAGCTCAGCCAAGCAGGGTAAGGTAGAGTATTATTGCGGTGCTACCCTTTGAATATGTGGGACCCAAGAGCCCTCTCCCTCGAGTCTTCTTTGGCCAAGACCTCCTCAAAAGTCAATGAAGAACAGAGACAACCAGCATCAAAGACTGGGTAGATGCTTTCCCCCATCACATAGGGAGGGCCTGAGCCAGCTGCTGTCCACTAGTGCCCTCTAGTAGGGACGCAATGACAGATCAGGATAAATTCCGACAGGTCAAAGGTGAACTGCACAAGCTCCTGCCCATTTAGCACAAAATAAACAACAGGCTACCTGAAGGGGAAAAACAGAACGCACATCCCTCTACAGACCACCAGTTCCTTGGGTCTCTTTAATCGTGAAGGGCTCACAGTCCACTATTCTACCAGCTCATGGGGTCTTCTCATCTGCACTACAGACCAAGCACACTTCCTGGTGGGAGTCTGGATGTAAATTAAGGCAAGGCTGCTGCTGTCAGAGACATCCTCACCTCTCCAACCAGGACACTCAAGGTCAATGGAGGTAACCATTGCAGACAAGTGACATCACAGTGGCTCCCTGTCCTCTTTGGAGGACAAGGAAGGCCTGACATGCTGGGATGTCACTGCATAAAATCACGTTTCTTTGGAATTGAGGAGCAAAGAGAAAACCCTTCCTGCCCATCCAGGCTGCCACTTCAGTTGGCACTGCAGGATGCCTCTTCTGGCTGGCAAGGATTCATCCTAAAGCCTTCTGACTCCAGTTTGGATCTAACTGCTGAAAGTTTTTACTGTCCCATCAGCAAAGTAGAGTCTTAGAACAAGCAGGCACCTCCAGCCCATCTGCCTTCTCCCAGCTAAGTGCTGGGCCTGGAACCTGAGGTGAGCTGTCCTGCTGACTCCTCTTTTCTGAATGACCACATCCCCCAAATCTTCCTCATAGCTCGTATCCCAGTTGGAAATCTGGTGACAATACCCGCAGTGAAAACTTCTCGACACCTCCTCCATTCAGTGAGGTTGTTGGTTGGATTCTTAGCAGCCTAAAACCTATCAGTAAAACTGGAAAGGTTGGAGAAGGTGATCTAGTTGACACCAATTGCCTGACAGGACCCCAAAATCTGCCTCAGAAGGATAAAAAACAGAGCCCTTCATGGGCAAGACCGGGTGAGGATGTAACCATGATAGGACTGCTGCTTCTCGAGAACAGTGACAGCTCGTGGGCTCTTTCTTCTTTGCTCGCCCCTCAACACAAGACAGCACAGAATTCCCAGCAAGCCAAAATTGAAACTTTGACTAAAGAGGGAATGGCAGCCATCAGAAGATCGGCGTCCTGGCTGCCGCCTGGGCGCTCCCCTGGTTCTGCTAAGATCCAGTCAGTGGTCCAGGCTCTTTTCTGCCTCTCGGCAATAGATATGGTACAAGAAGTTCTGCTTAACGGGGCAGTCAAGCAAGAGGCTGCCTTCACGCACACCCATGTGCTTGCTCACGCGGCTGAGGTGGGGCTGTTCAGGTCGCAGACCGCACTGCAGTACAGGAGAGCCGCTGAGTGCGTCTCCAGGCAACACTGGAGGCCCCGATGGCCCTGGAAGCACTTGTGGCACCCCTCACGCTGGGCAGCTTCTCACCTATGGATCCGCCAGAGGTAGCTGAACTCACTTACTCGCTTGCGTGTGCAAACGTTTTGCCGCAGACCTTGCAGCTATGTACTTGTTGTTCCCAGACCAGCCCTGCAGACGGGCCAGCTCCTCACTCAGGAACTCCGTCAAGGGAAGCTTCCACTTCTGGACTGCTGGGTGCGATAGCCATGCCTCAAGGCCACGGCTGTATTTATGCCACTGACACAATCGTGATAGGCAGCCTCAGTCTTGAAGCTCCGGCTGCACAGGTGGTAGGGATGAGGGCGTCTTCCAGGCTTCGGTGCTCAGCCGTGTTCTCTAGGAGATGGCGGGCCACAAAGCCCATCACACAGAGAGAGCAGGAGAGGACTGAAATGCCCAGGTGGAAGAGCATGTGTCATGTGGGGCTGCAGAGGGGAAGCGGTACTGGTCACAGATACCACAGGCCTGGCGCCTTCCAAGTGGAGATGGTCAAGGACGTGGCTCTGGACCATGTGGAGATCTTTGGCCTGCGCCTTCCTACAGACAGTGCATTCCAGCTCCGTGGAGGCTGCACCTGAAAACAAACCCGGATCCCCAGTCATGGGATCATTGGGGTGGACGATGATGTTCTCTAATATTCCATACCTTCGGTGGGTGGTCAGCTGCCACTTGATAATGAATTTAGTTTCACATGGGTCACAAGAAAGGAGGAAAACACCAATGTGGACTAGAACGTGGGTCACCCAGGAGTTTTGGTGCTAGAAGTGAGTCTCCAGAACTTGTGGCTACCTGTCGGCAGGTCCAAATGGTCCTGAGCATGTTGTCAGATCCAATGAATGTTATGCTCTAGAACTTTTTTGCACCCCTGGCAGGGCTTGGCCTTATTCTCATGCTCATCGTTCTCTCCAAAAGTCAGCTTGTCTTCACTGGCATCACTCAACTCAATCACCTCCTCAGCTATGCCTGTCTCCTCAGTGGGGTCTTCAGACTGCAAGTCATCACCCCTAGGTCATCCAGCTAGAGCTCATCCATCTTCCCAAAGCCTGGATCTTTGCAGTGGTTGTTGTTGTTCACACAGGAATTAGTTATCCTGGTGATGTCTACTTGCATTGTCAGGAGGAAAGAAACTATTTTTACTAAAGTCTCCATTGATCTCAACTTTGTATGGCCTCCAGGAGCTTGTGCTGATTGGATGGCCATGCTGACTATGACTGGCTGGGTCATCATCCTAGTAAGAGACACGGAAGGAGCAAGAGCATCGTGGTCAGAAGCTGGTGGCCATGGCCACTGCAACAGACTCAGGCTATGGTTAGTGTCATTGGCAGTATCTGTCTTTTCCTCTTTGTGGCTTCCTCCAGCATCTCTAGGTTAACACATAGTTCCTATTAGGACCAAACTGCTCCCCATCGTCCCACCACTCTTCAAAGGGGACGAGTGGGTTCTGCTGACCTATAGCTCTGGGTACCACTGCTGCTGATTCAGGGTGTGGCCACAGCAGGGCTCTCCAGGTCAGGAAAGGTGAAATGATCCTCCACACCCAGACACTCAGTTACCGCATAGATGACCCCAACATTGATTGGGTCTGCCCAGGCTCTGATGTGTAGATAAAGCTCGGAATCTTCTCAGCATTGGCAGGGGTGATAATATCCACCACGTGGATCCTGGCAGCTTCAAGCCCAATACTCAGGAAAAGTTTCTGGAAGTATCTAGTGATACAAGCCAGCACTGTTTTGTGAGCCAGAAAAGAGAGGCTCCCCACCACAATGGTAACATTACACATGGTTTCCCAGAGCTGGCGCTTATTGAGTTCCTTCAACAGGTTTTTGGGACAGTTGTTGCTTTGCAGTTTGATTCTCATGACCATCTTAGCAGCTCCTGTGAAGTGGTCCCCTTACCAGCACAGTTCATCTGGCTTCTTAGGCGTGAGCTCCATCGCTTCCTCACCTAAAAGCCCGACCCGACCAGGAGGGGGCGCCCTGTATTGCTTGTTTCTTAAGTGGTGACTGTGCGACCCAAAGGGCACTGCAAAGGGATCCCTCATCTTTTCTCCCCAGCGCACTCATCTCTGGCCTGGGCACCTGCAGGAACTTCCTATCACATCTTCCAACTTTCTCTCTTATTCTTTTTCAAACATCTCCCTGGCTGCCAAAGTGATCTTTTTAAAAATTAAAATAAAATAATAGGACTTGTCCACTTAAACATATCATTATCTTCTCCCAACACATAGAATCAAAATTATTTCTACGTATTCTACAGGATCTTATATGACCTGAGCCCTATTTGTCTTCACAGTGCCCTTTCCAACCATTCTTTCCTTTTGTTCAATATACACTTATCACACTGGTTATTTTCAGTTCTTTCTCAGTTTAGAGAATTTCACCATGGAGGTTCCAAGACTTTGAGCTGTTCTGTCCTCAGCCTTTCACATAGCATTAAAAAATTTAAAAAAAAAAAAAAAAAACTTCATCTTTTTTTAAAGATTTTTTTTTTTTAATTTGACAGAGAGAAACACAGCAAGAGAGGGAACACAAGCAGGGGGAGTGGGAGAGGAAGAAGCAGGCTTCCTGCCAAGCAGGGACCCCGATGCGGGGTTCAAACCCAGGACCCCAGGATCATGACCTGAGCTGAAGGCAGACGTTTAAAGACTGAGCCACCCAGGTGCCCCATTCATCTTTTTTTATAAATGTCATCTCTTCAGAGATTATTTCTGTGAAATTCCATACAATACACAGCTTTTCCCATAACATCATGTTACTCTCTATTATAAAGACATTCTTTATTGCTTAAAGTATTTTTAAATATTAACTACATATTAAGGTATTATTAATACTTGATAACTATATTATGTTAGATACTAATTGTTTCGTTTCTATGATTTTTTTTTCTTTATTTTGAAGCAGATCAGTCAGACAGTTGTGCCCCTCTTTCACTCAGATGTGCTTCATTCTGCAAATGATGTTAAGGTGTGGATTGTCGAGAAGAAAATAAAAAGACCCTTACAGAAAATAGGATCTCTTACTTTATTCTCTGGAAAGCTAAGTTCCTTAAGAACTTTGCGAATAGAGAACAGAGACAGATGAGTGCCTCTGAGGAGAGAAAAGATTGAATAGGAGAATCGGTGGTGATTTATTCTAGGTCTGATAGAGAATGGTGTTCCCATGATAGTAATACCCATACACCACTACCTTGCAGAGACCTGAGGCAGTGGTTTCAACTTCAGATAGATGATCTCATGGTTTGGTTTGAAATGTTCTGGAAAAGATTGGTGAATGTGAGGTTGCACATTAGCAACAGCCTATCGTAACCTCAAGGTATTACTGAGCATGGATAGGGAGCACATCAAAGTTACCCATAATGGGATAAAGATATGGCAATTAACCTCCTTTTTTATCACCATAGTTGAACTGTATTGTTGTGAAGCCCTAGAGAAGGGAGCATGATCCCAGTAATACATTAGATTTAATTCCCTGTCCTCGTTATAAGATAGGACCTCAAAGTCGGTTTCAATATGATTTCAGATCAATAAAGAAACATGGCTTTTTATTCATACATCTGAATTTTTGTGTAAGATTCACATGGAAAACTCTCATGTTCTTCTCATTGAGGTCTACCACCAACGTGGTCAAGGTTTACATCTACTTGAGTGAATACTACGATACCCAACATCTAATAGACTTAACTGGTGAAGAATAGGAACACAATACATATTTTTATTAATCATTTAATAAAATATGATCTGGTTTTTCCAGGGGAGGAAAGGAAAACTCAGTGAGACAAAAATAACTCAGCCAAAATGAAACAACTATTTAATATGGGAGTCTGGCCTTTGCTTATGAACCTTGAGCTCTTAGCCACAGTGCTGAAGCTTCCTCTGTGTGAGGAAGGAAACAACCCCAAACTGGTAGCTCAGGCACTTAAAGCATTCATGAAAACAACGCACCATGAGAATAGATTGATGATGAGTTAAGATGAGTGTCCTGAGGGGACTGGGGGACCAAGGATATTATAAAACATATTTAGGAAGGTTTATCAGAGGTCAGGGGTTTTTGTTTGTTTGTTTGTTTGTTTTTCTGAAAAATCAAACTCTTAAGAAAATACTGGGTAATTTAGGCAACATAAATCATGCAGCAAGTTGTAGAGGAAACAAATTGTAGTTATGGTCTAACTACTAGCGGTTAGGCAGTTTGAGTTCAGCAGGATGGCTGAGGAGGAATACATGGGGCTCTAGTCACTTCAGGAGTCACAGTGGAAATTATTTAGTCTTTCAGGTTCTCTATACCATCATTCTCTGTTTTTTCTATGCCTTATATATTTACTTTTTTAATAATTTATATCAAGATGTATCAAGCTTATTTTAATTTTCAATCAATAATTTTGCAGAATTATACTGCAAATGCACCTTTCAGTTGATGCCTATAAAATAAATGATGTCATTTATTTTATAAAACCTTCCAGAAACTCCTGTTAGATTATTTCCTGATACACATTTTAGTAGGTATTATTTTTATTATTGACAAACGAATATAAATTAACATTTTTCACCCCTGTAAACAAAAATGCCTATAAGGATAAGCAAGAGAATCATTTTCTTCAGAGATCTCTTTATCACATATTTGAATATAGATGGTATTAGAGTAATAATAGTTTTCCCCCCAAAAAGGAATTTTTCTTTCCTATGTTGAATAAGTCAATAATGATTCATTAAAATAGGAGTAAAAAAAAAAAATTCCCCAGCTCTTCTAAAGCAACATAGTAATGACTGATAGTCTCAATAGACAATTAGATGATCAAAAAGATTTAAAAATGATGAAAAATAGTATATGAGAGAATGGAAAATGCAACTGTTGCCATAGAACAGGATATTTTACATTGTTTCTGGAGGCAGGAACTTGCTCCCACATCACTAGTCTGTGTCACACGGGTAGGAGAGCTGTTGAAGTGATAAATGGGAACGAAGACAGAAGTGGCACTTTCTTACAGATCCTAACAGGTATAACCAAAAATTCTGAACTAAGTTCAGTTTAAGAAGTAGTTTTAAATGTCTCCTACAGAGTGCTGAAACTTCTGTGGTTAGTAGATAATTGGTGACAGAAGTCCTGGAAGTTAAAAAAAAAAAGAATCCACAACCTTTGAGCTCCTTGTGGACCCTTACGTCCCATTTGAGCCTCTCCTAATTGTTAACGAGTGTCCCTATTAAGGGATATTACCACTCCTGGGAAGTCGGAGAACATGTCATCGGATTTAATTTAGTTCCATGGAAAAGGTGCCAAGTAAGTGCATGTCCTCTTAAAAAGCACATTTCAATTAATAAAGGTTTCTGTATTTAGTGAGACCATATAAAAGTAGAAAAAGTAATCAGAGTTATGGCAATTTTGTGGTAATACAAACTAAATGGGCGAACTTATTCTGTGAAATAGACTTTAATTTTTTAAACAAAACATCTAAAGAAAATCAATCCTATGTTCAGTTAACTTTACCTGTTCAGCTTATATATGTACAACATAACATGTTAAATAATGAACCCAAATTCTAAATAATCTTGTAGGATATTAATTTGGCAACTGACACAAGAAAAACACAATATATCATATACAGTCTTCCCATTATATTATTTGCTTCACACACACACACACACACACACACACACACTCAATTAGAAGTGCTGTTTATAACATCATTTTTTCTTTTTTTTTAAAAGATTTTATTTATTTATTTGACAGAGAAAGAAAGAGTGAGAGAGGGGACACAAGCAGGAGCAGTGGGAGAGGGAGCCTGATGTGGGGCTCAATTCCAGGAGCCTGGGATCATGACCCAAGCGGAAGGCAGACGCTTAATTACTGAGCCACCCAGGTGCCCCTATAATATCATTTGTCAGTACAGATTTTTTTTTAAAGATTTTATTTATTTATTTGACAGACAGAGGTCACAATTAGGCAGAGAGGTAGGCAGAGAGAGAGAGGAGGAAGCAGGATCCCCACCAAGCAGAGAGCCCGCGATGTGGGACTCAATCCCAGGACCCTGAGATCATGACTTGAGCTGAAGGCAGAGGCTTAACCCACTGAGCCACCCAGGTGCCCTCAATACTGAATTTTTTATTCACATACCATCACTTTCCAATATATTTTTCCAGTTTAAATAACAGGGAACAAGTCACAAATAAACTTTTGTAACCTAGAGATTTCAATTAGGAAATCTAAATCTTCACAATCCAAAACGCAAAGCTGCCATTCTTAGAAAATGAAAGTATATATCTAAATTTACTAAAAGAAAAAGCTATTTTAATGGTTTAAGTTAAATACTTATTTCATTAGTGAATTATTTCATTTTTAACCAATCTCCCAAAGTCAAAATTTAAATGAACACTTGAAGGAACAATTAAGATTGTGGTTTCTTAATCAGCATGCCATCAGGTCATCAGCTATAAATACTAATCAGACTAGTCTCTTTTCTGAATTATTTTTTAACTATTTCATTGAACAAAATACTAATACATGTTAAATAACAAGTGGAGCAGATATTCACAGCATGTATAACCAGTGAAGGGCTGACATAACAATGTATAAAGATCTTTAATGAATCAAAAGACATAATTGGGCATTTCCAAATGGAGGATATTCAAATGCTTAATAAACATCTTAAAATGTAGTACCTAACGAGTAACCAGATAAATGCAAAATAAAACCACCATGAAATATTAATGAACACACATAGATACTATGTATCTAAAATTTGAAGTTAACTATAACTGTTTTAAGTGTGATGAAGATGTGATTCAGTAAGAAACTCTATAGATCTCCAGTAGAAGATTAAATTATTACAACAAATTTGAAAAACACTGTGTCATTATCTACCAAATAATGGAATGTATGTATATGACACAACAATTCCAAACTCAGGTGTATATATATCTTTAATTATGCAGAAATCATCATTTTTTTTAGTTGCCAAGACTTGTGAAAATCCAAATGTCCATCAACAATATGATAGATAAATAATTTCTTCTATATTCTTTTAAAAGAAAAACAATAAATAAACATATTTTAACGTCATGCAACAAAATGGTTGAAAAGTATACCGTGGGCACAAGCAAAATTCAGTTAGGATTTAATTTAGGCAAATTTAAAATGAACCATGGTGCTAGTAGTCAAAAAGTTGGAAGAAAGAAAAGGAGGAATCAGTGAATAAGGAAAATATAATTAAAAGATGGACAGTGGTTCTAGAATGTTGGCAATGTTCTCTTTCTCGATTGTGAAGTGACCACCTGAAAAATATTTTGATAGATTACAATTTTGTGCATTTCTAAGAATGATGTGCAATTCAATCATTTAGATGGGGGGATGAGAAAGGAGAGAAGAAATAACTTGGTATTCGGGTGGGGGAAATGTATTTGAATTAATTCCGAATTAGGCAGGCAGATGTGAGCCTAAAGAAGCATGTAGTCTCTATCATGGTGAGCTTTGCATTATTTTAAGACATTTGGATTTTATCTGAAAAAAAGTCAGAAAAACATTGAAGAGGAGCAGGATCTATTTTAGATATTTATTTAGTCATCATGGAGTAGAGATTTTTGGGGTGAAGTTGGGTAGACTAATTGGGAGACTGGGTGTAAGTCGATAGAATTTATATTAAATAAAGGACACTTAAGCATGCTGAATTATGAACTATTTTCTGAAAAGAAAGCACACACACACACACAGAAAGGGGAGATGATAGAATTATGCTCCTGAAAAACAGAGGGGTGAATGTCTAGAAATACGGTGGGCGGGGGGAAGGAATCATTTTAGAAGGAGTATGTAAGCAAAAACCCCAGAACTATAGAAGAGTTTACTTACAAAGTGGTAAGTTTGCAAAGTCTGAGAAAGCAAAATTCCAGGTGATGTCAAAATTGAAGGTATAAATGAAAACTTTGTCGTTGGATCAGAGTAGAAGATAGTGGTATGAACGTGAGAGAGAGAGAGAGAGAGATAGACAGGTATAGAAGTAATTATAATTATAAGTACATACACAGATATGAAAACATACATACATTTTCTAGTTCTGTCTTCTGGGACAGGCTATAAGCAGTGACACCACAAGAGAAATGAGCGATCTTTGCACCCAGATCTTGGTTTCTCAGTAAAAAGATCAAGGACTATTTGAATTAATGTTTGATTCTAGGAGGAGGGCCACATATATCATGAGCCATAAGATAAGGAAGATTTTTTTAAAAAGACAAACACACCAAGTACCATCCTGAAAGCACTTCCAGAAGCTAAAGCTAGAAAAATTAGAGTAACAAAATTAAACAAGAACCGTATGAATTATGATAAAAAGGAATAAAAGAAATATCTTTAACTTCATCCTGATATAAACAAATTATTAAATAAATGTTAGATAAGGGAAACATTTTCCTTCTGAAGCATTCCAAATAATAAATGTGTAAGCAATGAAAGAAAAACTCATCATCAGAACAGCATAATAATAGTTGCTATAGCCAAGATCCAATGATTTAGTGAAATAGTAGATGAAGATTTAAGAAACAGAATACATGCATAGCCTCAAAGTATTCCATCAAAAATAATTCTAATAACTGTGGTGGTTTGATCACAGGCCTACAAATTACAGGCTAACCCTCCCTTCAGAAGGTGGAGGTTAATTCCCTTCCTGTGAGTGTGAACTGGACCTAACGACTCCCATGGCATGGGATAAGGATGCCATGACTGGAGATGGCATGGAAAGAAGTAGCTTTGCTATATCAGACTCTTAATCAAGTAATCAAAGTTAATGCCATCAGGGTTAAGACGTGGATAGCAGGTCCTCCCTGATGTGATGCTATGAGGTCACCTGTCCTGTTCTTTCTCAAACCTGTAATCCCAATCTACTCATGATAAAACACTACTCAAACTGAAATTAAGGGGAGATCTACAAAATATTGAAGACTGATTTTCAAAAAAGTCAAGGTCATGAAAAGAATGAAGAACTGTCACAGATTGAAGCAGACGATGGCAGCCTAAGAAATAAATGCAGTACAGTGTCCTAGATTGATTTCTAATGGAAACAATAGTAGAAAATTTAAAAATGTGGGTACATCTTTATAATGTTTGTTGTTTAATAAATGTACTTTAGTTACATAAGATGTTAACATCATAAGAACCTAAGTGAAGAGTACAGAAAACTTTGTACTGTATTTTATCTATAAATCAGAAATTATTCCAAAATGAATTTATAAAACTATTTCAAAAAGTGGACTTTAAGAAAAAAATTTCAAAATAAAAAAATAATAAAAAATAGTATAAAAATATGTATGTGCTTTTGCTTGTCTTTGAGGGGACCTATACCTAGTTTAACCTTTCCCACACTTAATGACCATGAATATTCATTGAAATTCACAAAAATTACTTTTCATAATAAAATTTTACATCTACTTTGATTTTCCTCTTTGAAATAAGTTCTATCTGCTATTTTTTTTTCTTCAGTGTAAATAGACAAGGTGTGTTTTAATCATCAGACTAAGATATTATCCTTAGTGAAAATCTTCACTATCTATAATTAGAGGATGATTTCTAATGCTACTATCCTGGGGTATCAGAATTTGCACCAAAATCTTACTTTTTTAACTTTTTTAACTTTTATTTTTTAAGTAAACTTTACCCTTAATGCGAGGCTAGAAGTCACAACCCTGTGACTGTGCATTTGCCCCCTACTGAGCCAGCCAGGTGCCCCTGCACCAAAGTTTTAAATGTGAATAATAATACAGATTACTGCAGAGGGAAAACCTATTTCTTATTTTTCATACCAGCCTTATTAAAGGGGAGAGTCTTCACCTTCAAGAGATAGAAAAAGAGATGGTACTGATGATGGATGGGATGCCTTCTATTGTGATACCATATAATACACCTTCTAAAAGGAGACATTTCTGAGTGAAAGGGGATACTATCAATTATTTTGTCAGAGCATCAGGCATCAAACTAGAAATTCTCAGACAGACTGAGAAGTTCATCCTGAAAAAACAAACAAAACAAAACAAATAAGTGTGAGCTAAAGGGAAAATTTCCCTTTGCACTTGTGGGCCAGAACTTAATTTTTAATTGACTTGTTTCTTTTGACTTGAACTAGCAGACAGTGTAACTCAGGGTAACCTTCTGAATTATTACACATGTCCCATTTCATTCTTGCATAAATCTAGTTTACAGGAACATTAATGCATCACATATAGCTGTTTATGTGATATACTACATATTTCATATATAGATATATATACATATTAAGTTGTATTCAAACTTAGTTGCCCCTTTTCTCATGTAAATTCTGAGTTCGAAAATAATTTTTGTCTTGACTTCAGAGATTATTAACATTGCTGTACATCACAGAAGTGAGTATGTAAGGAATATTATGAAATATTATGAAATAAAGACAAAATATTTGGTATAAATTGAAAAAAACGATTGAGTAAAGTTTTGGATTATAGGATAAAGTTGAACTGGAAAGAGCAAATTCAGTGTAAGGACTTTAGAAGTAGGCCAGAAAATCAAGATATGCCAGAGCTACACTTGCCATCTTTGTAACAGCTGACATTCTCACTAGTTTGATATTTACAGGTACATAATAAAGATGTAAAATAAAATAAGTTTCATTAAATTTTTCTTGAAAAAAGACTGATGCATTGTTGTTATTGTTGTTGTTTTTCCTATAACAATAACCAAAATCTTTCACTGCAACGCTAATCAACTCGGGTTTTATCAAAGAACTAATGGAAATCAGAAAACTGGGTGTTGGAATTTATCCACAAAGATTTATGGGTTGTTTCATTTTTAAGAATAAATATTACATAGTGTAGATTTTAAGAAAAAAATTCACTTTCATCATTCAATCCCAGCAATAAATTTATATCCATCACCTGATGACAAAAGCTACAGTAAGGGGGCAGGAGAGTCTGCAGCAACCACTGTCTTCCCCTGGCAAAGCTTGGGGCCAAGCCCTTCCAGCCTGAGTCAACAGCTTGGGGGTGCCATGCTGACCAGCCACAGAGGAACCTAGGGCACCCAAGCTGGCTCAGACTCCCACACTGAGGAAGCAACTCGGGGACCACAGCTTGGCTGGCCCCAAGACCCCCTCACACCCACAGATACTCAAATGCGCTGGATGGAGGCAGGGGTTGGGGGGGAAACAGGCAGGAAGCTGGCCACACTCTACTAGCAATGAACACGGTTTCCCTTGACTCCTTGACATTCCTTCCCCTCTACTTTTTGAGGCTCCTCATAAATTGAAAATAAACTAGTAGAAAATTGCTATAGAAAAGATGTGGTGGAGTGCCTGGGTGGCTCAGTTGGTTAAGCATCTATCTTCAACTCAGGTCATGATCTCATGGTCCTGAGATCAAGCCCCACCTAGGGCTCTCTGCTCAGCAGGGAGCCTGCTTCTCCCCTCTATTCCCCACTCATGTTCTCTCTTGCTATCTTGGACTCTCTCAAATACATAAAATCTTTAAAAAATATATGTATTAAAAAAAAACTAGTACTAGTTACTCTCAGAATGAAAAATACTGTCCATTTCTAAATAGTAACAAGATTGGACATAATGTTTCCTTTCCATTTTCCACCCCATCCTCTGACAGTGAGTGAAGAGAAGTATGGCAGTTTCAGAAGTATCAGGCAGGGATTTTCTCCTGAAGAAGGAACAGCAAGTTTCTACGAAAGGACTGTCGTTTTTGGCTTTGGGGCAGAAAATGTGTAAACAAAGAAAACAACCCAATATATAAACACACGAAGTTCAACCCGAAGGCAACTTTCTTCCAGTCCTTATTGAAGTTTATTCACTTATATATCTTGGCAAAAGAATTTCAACAGCACCTGACATTTACTAACATAGTGTAAGAGGTTTCTGCTGACATCTCCAAGTGCCATGTACATTTCTTTTTATTTTAGACCTGTATAAGTTTAGAAATGTCTGTAGCTTTGTGATCCTGAAAGAAGAATGTATGTAAGCACACACATGAACCAGAGGATGAGGACAATAAAAAATAAGCCAACATTTTGTTATAGATACTATGCTGAAAACTAAAAAATTGCTGTATTCCTTTAAATAAGTCTTTGGTTTTAATAATAATCTATTCACACCTTTATAACCCTACATGTATTATTAGATATGTGGACACTTAACCAAGTCTTTGAAAAGCATTTCCTGAAGATACTGGATTTAGGATTGTTATATTATGTTATGTTATGTTATGTTATGTTATGTTATGTTATTTATTTATTTATTTATTTATTTGCTAGATAGATAGAGAGAACATGAATGGGGGAGAGGGGCAGAGGGAGGAGAAGCAGACTCCCTGCCATCCCTGCTGCGAAGGGAGCCTGACACAGGGCTTGGTCCCAGGACCCCGGGATCATGACCTGAACTGAAGGCAGATGCTTAATCAGCTGAGACACCAAGCCGTCCCTGGATGCATTTTTTAATAACCTTTGCTTTTTAATTTTTTTAAGTTTTCAATTTATTAAAAAAAAAAACCTGAAAGTGTAGTAGAGAGTTCTTATATATCTTGCCCGTAGTTTTTTTACTGTTATTACCATTATTTGTTAGAATAGCAGATTTTGTCAAAAATGCTGAACCAATATTGATACCTTACTAAGGTCAAAGTTTATTTCAGTTGTCTTAATTTATTAGTATATGTGCTGCTGAAGCAAGCACTCAGTTGTCTTAATTTATAACTAATGTCCTTTTTCCTCTTACAAGATCATATTTAGGATAAAACAGTACACTTAGGGGCACTTGGGTGGCTCAGTGGGTTAAAGCCTCTGCCTTCGGCTCGGGTCATGATCCCAGGGTCCTGGGATTGAGCCCCGCATCGGGCTCTCTGCTCAGCGGGGAGCCTGCTTCCTCCTCTCTCTCTGCCTGCTTCTCTGCCTACTTGTGATCTCTGTCAAATAAATAAATAAAATCTTAAAAAAAAAAAAAAAAGAAAAACAGTACACTTAGTTATCATGTTTCTTCAGGTTCTTCTTGACTGTGAATGTTTCTTAGACTTTCTGTGTTTTTGATGACCTTGAGAGTTATGAGCAGTGGTATTTTGTAAGTACATCTTTTTATCGGAATTTATCTATTGTTTTTCTCAGATTAGAGTGGGGTTATGGTTTGGGGGAGAAAGACCACAGAGGTAAAGTGCCATTTTCATACAACCTATTGATGTTGACCTTGACTGCAAGGCTGAGTTAGTGTTTGTCAGTTTTCTCCACTTTAAAGTAAGTTTTTTCTCTTTCTATACAACATTCTTTGGGATCGACATGCGCAACATACACTGAAGGGCTACAAGTTTATGCATCCCTTCGATCAGGGTAAGAGTATCTACATTACTGGAATTATTCTACATAAGACATCTATCTTCTTCTTAACTGTTTTTATTTGATCATTTCTTTATAACAGAACAGCATGGTCTCCTATTTATTTTATATCACTGACATTTTTATTCTTTTAAATTTAGCCTTCTTGCAGAATCCCATATAATTGGAATCACAGGTTGTCTTTGCTAAGATTGACTCATGTTTTAATACTTATTTTAGGCTCATCCATGTCTTTTTGTTACTTGCCCCCTTTTTTATTGCTGAATAATGTTATTTTATATAGATGTCATACAGTTTGCTTATCCATTCACTTACTGAAATACTATTTGGGTGCTTCTGGTTTGGGATGATCAAGAGTGAAGCTGTGCACGTGCAGGTGTTGTGTGTGGAACATGACTACTGGATCTTCTGGTATCATCAGATTAAGCTTTGTAAGAGACTTGTACAATGTCTCCCAAAGGGGCTCTGCCTTCTTGCATTCCCAAGGGCAATGAATCAGAGTTTCTGGTATCCCACATCTTCACTGGCATATTGTGTGGCCAGTTTTGGGATTTTTGACTCTTCTAATCAGTGTGTAGTACAATCTCATTGTTGCTTTAATTCACAATTTTCTAATGACAAAAGATGTTGTTTTTCCCATGATTATTTTCCATCTGTATATTTTCTTTGGTGAAATGTCTGTATCACTTGCCCAGTTTTTAATTGTGTTGCTGTTTTTTTTTCTTTTTTCAGTGTTGAATTTTAGAGTTCTTTCTGTAATTTAGTATTATATCCAATGTATATTTTGCAAATATTTTCTCCCTGTTGGTAGTTTGTCTTCTACTTCTCTGAACGCTTTCTTTCATAGAGCCAAAGTTTTTAATTTTAATAAAGATTAACAACCATTTCTTCTACATATTTTGCTTTTGTTGTTACATCTAAAATTATCACCAAACCTATGATCCACATGATCTTCTCCTATATTTTCTTCCAGAAATTTTATAGTTTTGTGTTTTACATTTGGGTCTATGATCCACTTTTTGTTCATTTTTGTGAAAGGTCTGCATCTAGATTTGTTTGTTTGCATATAGAAAAATTTCTAGTTTTTCTAGTACTAGTGTTGAAAATCTATCCTTTTTCATTGAATACCTTTGTCAAAGATCAGTTCATGATATTGGTATGTCTATTTCTGTTATCGATTCTCTTCCCTTGACCTATAGATACTATATATGTCCAGTCTTTTTTTTTTTTTTTAAAGATTGTATTTATTTATTTGACAGAGGGAGAAAGATCACAAGTAGGCAGAGAGGCAGGCAGAGAGAGAGGGGGAAGCAGGCCCCCCGCTGAGCAGAGAGCCCGATGTGGGGCTCGATCCCAGGACCCTGGGATCACGACCTGAGCCAAAGGCAGAGGCTTAACCCACTGAGCCACCCAGGTGCCCCTATATGTCCAGTCTTTAACCAAAACCAAAACTCTCTCAGTTTCTATAGCTTTATAATATGTGTTATTCCCCAGGTAAAGTGATTTACCAGCTGTGATTCTTGGTCTTACTACATCTCTCCAGATTTGGATGTGGGGGCTTTTTTTAGGTCCAAGAAAATTAATTGACTTTGACTTTTCCAGTTTTTTTTTTTTCCCCCATAAAGTTGTGAGTGACAACTTTTAGGTTTTCATATATTAAAGCTGAACTCAAACCAGATTTATAAAGTTCAACACTTTTCACTAAATTACTCTATTTGTAAGTTTAATAAAGAAAACATAATAACAATGGGGAAAATATTGTCTACCAAGTCCTTCCTGAAGCAACAGTGAAAGCAAGAAGAAACAAACATTTTGCGCCACTATTAGAAATTTGAAATCAATTAGGATAAAGAGATAGCATATTGTCTTGCATCCGAGTCTATGCTAGGTTTTCTATAGGTACATAAATGACCTATTTTCAAGATCATGTTGATATTGTAAAGAATCTTCTATGTTGATTAATGTATTGCTAAAACAAAATATTGCTTAATTTTAAATATATTAAAAGAGAGGTAAGTTTAACAAAGCTCCCATTTTAAGTCAGAAGTTTTGAAAACAAGCCCTCTTTGATTTATTTATGCCTTGTTTAGTTTCTCCATTATAGAATTAATTTCAAGGGAAGCAACTAGATGAGTTGATCTTATGTTATGTTCTTCATACAACATACATTTTCAGAGTTGTTTTATTAATGTATTATACTGTTTTGATTAATTTATTAGTCACAGTAACAATTCGCATATCATGCTAGACATATGAACATTGTATAAATACACTTTTTATTGAATAGATTTCATACAAATATAGATTTATAGAAACTATCATAGATAAAAAATATTTCTGACTTTAGCTCATTTTTAACTGAAGTTTCTTATTTTTTCCCCACCAGCAGCAAAAACAGCAGAATATTTGCTTTTTATTTTTCTCTAAGATATTGGCTTCTAGGATTTTAATTTAGTTTAACTTCTTGGTATCTTCTCATCAAACTTCATTTGGTCTTTGAAATATCACTGAACCTCCTAAAAATAATTTTACTCTCTGTATTGAATGCTTTCACTCTATTTATTCTGACTGCTCTGAAAGTCTATTTATAAGCTAATTTAAAAATTAACTTTCTTCTTCCTTTCTATCTTAAAGATGTGAAGTTTTAGTTGTTTGCTAGAGCAGCTAAAATTCATTTTTGCTATTAATTATTTGGGCCATAAATATATCAAATATAAAGCTGTCTCCTTCAATAGACATCTAATATTAAGATTTTCAGGGCACCTGGGTGGCTCAGCCAGCGGAACGTCTGCCTCTGGCTCAGGTCATGATCCCAGAGTCCTGGGATCGAGTGTAATGTCGGGTTCCTCGCTCCGCAGAGATCCTGCTTCTCTCTTTCCCTTCCTCTCCCCTGATTGTGCTCTCTCTGTCTTTCTCTCTCTCTATGACAAAGAAATACATAAAATCTTTAAAAGATATATTTTCAATATATTTATGAGTAGTGAAAAGATGGCTTTATAAAACAAGTGGCCAACAATTCTCTTACATTGCTGTTGTTGAAGTAACTTCACCTTCACATATGTTTAACCTCAAGGACCTAATTTTATACATTTAATGGAAACTTTTTTTTAAAGATTTTATTTATTTATTTGACAGAGATCGCAAGTAGGCAGAGAGGCAGGCAGGGAGAGAGAGAGGAGGAAGCAGGCTCCCCGCTAAGCAGAGAGCCCGACGTGGGTCTCGATCCCAGGACCGAAGGCAGAGGCTTTAAACCACTGAGCCACCCAGGCGCCCTTAATGGAAACTTTTGATTAAAGTTAATACCCAAATGAAATTAACACGTATAGAACCATAAGAGTATTTTTTACAACTGAATTTTGAAATCTTCCAGTTGATTCTTCAGCTTCTATTCACAGATAATTGTCAGTAGTGCCTTCCACAGGCCACCTGGAAACCCTCTCTCAAACCACAGGAATTCTCACTGTTCCAGGACTTAATTCTGCGTGAGTTCACTTTGCCTTTGGACCACCATGGGGGTGAGAGGTCTGAAACAGAATGAATGAATGAACAAACACTTTGTGTGTTGGCCTTTGTGTGTTGGCATGGCAAAAGCAACTTTCTTTTAAATTTATCCCTCTACGTGAATCTTCTGATTGGTTTTGTATGTGCATGTTTGCAATTTTCTTATGCAGCAACCCAAGGGCGTCCAGTACTTTGAGGCTTCATGCTGATAAATTACAGAATGTTTCTCTTACAACAAAAGATGTCTGTCTTTAGAACTTCATAATAGCTTCTGATACATGTAATGAATTAACATTCCTATTTTGCAGAGTCAAAGTGATTGCTATCAATATATATTTTCCCTCTTTAATATTTCTCTGCTAATAGTGCAGGTTGCAATGACACTTGAACCAAGACGTCTGTATCTGGCCTGTGAATGTGCCATTTATTCTTGCTCCAAAGCCAATGACAATGAAGTGTCCAATATGCATGAAACTACAGTTCTCATAAAATGACTTGAAAATAGATGGCTGAGAATTTATAACTCTCCTATGACTCTTGTTTGAGGACCTATTCTAATAACCACTTATATGTAATCAGATGGACTTTATGCAACCTCATCTTGTAAATGGACCATGTGAATGTTTCCCTATTATTGCTGCCATAGCTCACGGACTGCATAAGAGTTGCTAGTCATTCTGCACCGAAACAAATCACTACTCTAACAATAGAAATTACAATGGCCTTCACATAAGTCATGCCTCTATAATGTGCAGAATAATAATAAAAAAAAAACTGCTTAGGAATCGTAGAATTCACCCATTAAACTGTCTTCTCTATTAAATGTGTCACTGAGATATTTTCTATAGATAAATAAGGAAAATTGCTACAAAAAAATGTATTTTGTCCCACCTCATAAGTCATAGGGTATGTCATGCTGCTATACTTTTTTAAAGGTATTTGTGAAATCTGAATATTATATACATAAAATAAACCCCCAAATAGGTCGTATTTTGTTTACTTAGTTCTATACATGATTGATTTTGTTTGTGCTTAAAGTAGTGATTTCCAAGTGCTTCAGCTATATTCTCAACACTTAAGAATAAGACAAACATCTAAATTTAAGAATAATAATCTAGAAATTGATTTGCTCTCAAATGCATCTATTTAAAATCATGAGAGACCTATTGAATGAAGCCTATGTAAGTGCTTTCTTAAGTTTGAGAGGAAACAAGCACTCCATTAGCATTAAATATAAGTTGGAGAGTAAAATCTAAAATAATAAAATAAATGCATGTACATGCACATATATGGAATATATTGTGGAAAAGATAATAAATATATTTTAATATGACATGCTGAAATCATAGATTAGATAATTTTTAAAAAATCGTTTCTAAAACAATTATGGATAGTAAAGCAAAATATCCGTAAAGAAAAAACAATCTTGGGACCCCCAGGTGGCTCAGTCGGTTAAGTGGCTGCCTTGGACTCCGGTCATGATCCCAGGGTCCTGGGATAGAGTCCCACATCAGGCTCCTTGCTCAATGGGGAGCCTGCTTCTCCCTTTCTCTCTGTCCCTGCTCATATGCACTCTCTCTCTCTTTCTCTGTCAAATAAATAAATAAAATCCTTAAAAAGAGAGAGAGAGAGAAAACAATCTTAAAGCACTTTTCAACATTACTCAAATGTCTTAATCCGTGTCCAAATTTCCAGTTGCATGTATGTGATCTAAATAAGACTGGTCTAAATTTAATTAGCATTATGAAAAAGTTTCTGTCATGACTGTTAATGATGTTTAAAATCAAATTACTGCTGCTGAGGTGAATAATATTACCAATCTAGTTGTCCAGAGCAGCCCTGCAATTTTGATAACAGTGAGAAGATTTAAATGATTGTTTTTTGATCATTTAGTAACTGCCTACGTTGGGGATTTTATATAAAAATTTTTAAATTCTTTATCTTACAATGTGGGATGTGCATTCCCACATGAAAATAATCAGTGGTGAGGAAGGCTACTCTCTTAATGTTAGATATGATATCTAGAGTTTATGAGTCCCCATAATTACTTGGTATTTCATAAATGGGAGATCCACATAATTCATTTAACTTTTTCTTCTTGGCCTAAATGTTCAAGTTTGTGAGGAGAGTTCATTTCAGGAGCACAGCTGAATTTTGATAAATTTCATTCAGAAAAGTCTTGATATTCTTAAAGATGCAACTTGTCCTCTTGCGGTGAATAAGATATTTTTGCTTCTCTAGTTTTTTTTTTTTTTTTTTTTTTTTTTTTTTTGGTAGGACTAACAGAATACAAACTAATTTTGGGCACCTGGGTGGCTCAGTGGGCTAAGCCTCTGCCTTCAGCTCAGGTCATGATGTCAGGGTCCTGGAATCTAGTCCTGAATCAGGCTCTGCTCGGCAGGGAGCCTGCTTCCTCCTCTCTCTTTCTGCCTGCCTCTCTGCCTACTTCTGATCTCTTTCTGTCAAATAAATTAAAAATTAAAAAAATATATATTTAAAAAAGAACACAAACTAATTTTAAAAGTGGAAAGTCAATGCCTAATAAAAAAACAGTAATAGCATTAATTATAATAACAATGATAATACTATCAGTTTCTTTTTTTTTTTTTTTTAAGATTTTATTTATTTATTTGACAGAGAGAGACACAGAGAGATAGAAGGAACACAAGCAGGGGTAGTGGGAGAGGAAGAAGCACACTTCCACCTGAGCAAGGAGCCTGATGTGGGCCCTGAGCTGAAGGCAGAGGCTTAAGGAGTGAGCCACCCAGGCGCCCTCCTATCAGGTTCTAAGTACTTAAGTGCCTGAAAATTCTGGTAAGGTGTTTGTTTGTTTTTATATTATGGTCCAAATTCATTTGAATATTCCTACACTAAAATTGCTATTTGGTGGAGCCAGAATTAAAAGTGTTTGCCCCCCTTTGGATGCCTGGGTGGCTCAGTCGGTTAAACCACTGCCTTTGCCTCAGGTCACGATCCCAGAGTCCTGGAATCGAGTCCTGCTTAGGGCTCCTTGCTCAGCGGTGACCCTGCTTCTCTCTCTGACTCTGCCTGCCACTCTGCCTGCTTGTTCTCTCTCTCTCTCTCTGACAAATAAATAAATAAAATCTTAAAAAAAAAAAAAAAGTGTTTGCCCTCAACCATTATGCCATGTTTCATTTTGACATCTAAAAAAAGGATCCAAGAATTACATGGCAATAACTATTAGTAAACGATATCATCTTTACGTGATTTTTCCATTCTTATTTGGTATTGGTGTGTGTATGAGTGTATGTGTTGGCACATATGTAGACATACAAAAAGAATGGCTGTGCTAGAATGGTTCTGTTTTAAATAATAATGATTTATAGTATAATTTCACTTTTGGCAGTAACAACTTTAAACACACACACACACATTCCCCTCTTACGAAAAAGCATTAAAATTGTTTTAAAACAAAAAAGCTAAAGACTCTTAAGACAGTTGAAAATAAATACAAAATAATTTCTAATTAATAAAACAACAGAGAAACAAAATAAAATTGTTTTTTTGAGAAGCAACATTTTGTTTATAGACAAAATCAAGTTTTTGGTTATGTTATAACTTGTAAGAGTTCAATAAGTTTACTGGTTTTAAAGTAATAACATGGCTCTAAAAATACAACATGAATCAATTTTAAACAAAAATTAACAAAAAATTTATTGTCATATATATAAAAATATATCCAAGAACTTTGTGAAGAAAGGTAAAACACATTATAAAATGGTATAAAAGAAACCTAAAGAGATATATGATTTTCAGTGAAGAGAAGACTGATATAAAATATGCATTTTGTAGCCTATATGTTCAACAGAATTATGATTTAACAATTTAGAAACTCATCTTTTCAGATTTCAAGGCTTTTATGAAACTACGGTGATCGAAATAAAGTAAATCAATCCCAGCACAGAATGTGGAGCAGAGAAACTGACCGAGAGAGTTTTAACATTCTCCTTAGTCTGACTAATCCTTTTTTTTTTTTTTAAAGACTTTATTTATTTGACAGAGAGAGAGATCACAAGTGGCAAAGAGAGAAGGGGAAGACGGCTCCCCGCTGAGCAGAGACCCTGATGCCCGGCTCTATCCCAGGACCCTGAGAACATGACCTGAGCGGAAGGCAGTGGCTTGACCCACTGAGCCACCCAGGCGCCCCTAGTCTGACTAATCTTTAGACAAAGATCTTATCCTAGGCCCCTGACCCCCTTTTCTTAAGAGAATTTACTTTAGAAAACTTGCAATTTTAAATATTTTCTCTGCTCCTTTGGGGTATTAATTTTCTTCCAGCCCCTGGCCAGTTTTATAATTCAGGAATGTCTCAGGATCTGAAAGTCATCTCTCTGAAGTGTAATCACCAAGAAACATAGCACCCTTGTCTCCTAATCTGCATGAAAGTGTATGAATCTAACTTCCACAGCTCCAGTTAACAAACAGATGATCTAACCCATTGACCAATTTGCCCTCTCCCAACTTCATCCTGTACTTTTCCACTAGCTTGTCCAGCACTGAAAAGTTCTCTTGTCTTTTGTCTCAGAGTTGAATTCAGTTTTTCTCCCCTATTACAATACTCTTGATTAATGACATCCTTCCCTGTTAACTTGTCCTGGGCAATTTTTCTTTGACAACACATATATACATACATAAGGGACCTTGATATATGATACAAATAGCACAACAAATAAGTGAAGAAAATGATCCAATGAATGGTCTGAAGCAACTAATTGTGGATATGAAATAAGAGTGACCACTAAATATTTTCTCATACTAATAGACAAAAATAAATCTCTGCTATATTTAAGATTCGAATGCACAATTAACAAATGAGAAAGACAGTACAGTTTCATTATTCATGAAATACATGCTTAGTAACCAGGAAAATTATTAAAAATATATAATCATGATAAACTGTATTATTTCATGAGATTACCTATAAAGGGTTGTTACCTTAAGATCATTATGGAGAATATAAAGAAAAATGGGTGAGATTTATATTTAATACTATTGATCATAGACAATAACTGAGTTGAAAGAAATATTCAATAGTATGTTTTCAAATATACTGAGTATTGAGATTACGGAATCATATGATAGTTCTATTTTTAATTTTTTGAGAAGTTACTATTTTCAATACTATTTTCCATAATATCTATACTTATTGATATACATAAATACAAAATACAAAAGTGTACAAGGTTCCAATTTCTCCAAAGTCTCATCAATACTTGTTATTTCTTGTCTTTTTTGGTAAAAGACATCACAACAGGTCTGAGGTGTACCTTGTGGATTTGATTTTCATTTCCCTGATGGTTAGTGATGGTAAGCATCTTTTCATATGTCTCTTTGCCATCTGTATGTCGTCTTTGGAAAAATGTCTATTCAGTCTTCTGAATGGATTTTAATGGGATGATTATTATTGTTATTAGTTATTGTTTTCCATTGATTTGTGAGTTCTTTATATATTTTGATTATTAACCCCTTATTGAATATGCAGTTTTCAAATATTTCTCTTACTCCATAATTTCCCTTTTCATTTTGTTTATGGTATCCTTTATTCTACAGAAGCTTTTTAGTTTAATGTAGTCTCATTTACTTTTCCTTTTTTTTGCCTGTGCCTTTGGTGTCCTATCCAAAAATCATTGCAAAATCTATAGTCTAATTTTCCCAGTGTCTCCTCTAGGAGTTTTGTGATTTAAGGTCTTACTTTTAAGTATTTAATCTATTTGAATTGATTTTTGTATATTTAGTGCACAATAAGGACCCAATTTAATTCTTTTACATTTGAATATCCGATTTTCCCATCACTGTTTATTAAAGAAACTGTCCTTCTGTCATTGGTTATTCTTGGCACCCTTGCATAGATTAGTTGGTCACATATGTTTCAATTTATTTCCAGGCTCTTTATTCTATTGCTTTGGTCTATGTGTCTGTTTTTTGCCAGTATCACATATTGTTTTGATTACTATAGTTTTGTAATGTAGTTTAGAATCAGGAAGTAGAATGTCTTTGGTTTTGTTCTTCTTCAAGACTGCTTTGGCTATTCAGAACCCTTTGTGGTTCCATACTAATTTTAAGATTCGTTTTTCTATTTCTGTGAAAAATGCCCTTGTAATTTTATTATAGGCATAGCATTAAATTTGTAGATGGGTTTGGATAGTATGGGCATTCTCACAGTATTAATTCTTCTAATCAATGAACTCAGAATATTTTCCTTTTATTTATGTCTTCTTTTATGTCTTTTCAGATATTTTCATGTCACATAGTATCCCTCTCTTTTAACTTTAAGAACACCCTTCAAGCATTTCTTGTAAGGCAGAGCTAGTGGTGATACACTCTCTTACATTTTGTTTTTCTGGGAATGATTTTATACCACTTTCATTTCTGAAGAACTGCTTTGTCAGTTAATATTCTTGGTTGGTGGTTTTTTCTCTCTCAGCACTCTGAATATCATTGCACTTCCTCCTGGAATGCAGGTTTCTGCTGAGAAATCCACTGATAATCTTATGAGGGTTCCCTTGTATGTAGGGTGGCATTTTTTTTTCTCTTTCTATTCTCAAAATTCTCTTTGTCTTCAATTTTTAACAATTTGATTATAATATGTCTTGTTTTCATCCTCTTTAGGTTGATTTTGCTTGAGATAATTTGACTTTATAAATAAAGATGTCCAAATCCCTCCTAAATTTAGGAGTTCTCAGCTATTATTTATTCAAATAGACTTTCTGCCCCTTTCTTTCTCTTTTCTCCTTTGGAACTCTTGTGACTCTTTTTTTTTTTTTTTTTTTTTTTGTTCTTGATGGTATCCTATAACTCATGGAGGCTTTCCACACTCTTTTTTATTCTCCCCTCCCCCAACTAGCAAATTGCAAATAACTTGTGTCAGAGTATGCTGATTCTTTTGTCTGCATTATTGCATATGCTGTGGAAATTTTCTCTTCAATTTTTCAGTTCTATGATTTATGCTTCCTCTCCAGAATTTTTATTTGGTTCTTTTTTATGGGTTTTATTTATTAATCAAAGTTCTTGTTTTGTCCATGCATTATTTTCCTGATTTCATTGAGTTATGCATCTGTATTCTGTTGTATTTAATCATGCTTAAGATAATTACTTTGAATTCTTTGTCAGGCAGTTGCTAGATCTCCATTTCTTTGGGGTCAGATATTGGAGCTTTATTAGCTTCCTTTGGTGGTGTCACATTTACTTGATTCTTTGTAATCATTTTAGCCTTTTGTTTGTGCAATTGAAGGAGCAAGCACCTCTTCCAGTTTTCATAGACAGTTTTCAACAGGTAAATAGTTCCTCCTCTCAGTTCCTTGAGCTGATGGGATTATCTCCAAAAACAGTTAAGCTAGATTGGAACCAGTGACAGGGCCATTTTAGAATCTAATGTAGGACTGAGTTTGGAAGACTTGCCTCTAAGGACATCCAGACTGTGGTCCAGAAGGACTTGAGCTGAGTCATGGGTTACTTCGAGTTCCATTGCATGGACTGAGGTCTGTGGTCCTATAACTTGACACATGGGAAAATGTGACTCCTTCTAGGCCCATTGATGTATGATACTAATAGCAAGACCAAGGCCAAACAGAACTATAGTGCTGTCCACAGGGGCAATGGAGCCGTTTCTGGGTCTGTATCCAGGACCACGATGTGTGAGTCTAGTCACCTGGACGCAAGTCTGCCATCTCAAAATGGGGCTCCTATGTCTTTGACTGATGAGTTTTCACAGTGTTTTACCTATATCCCAAAGCTCTCACAAAGCCTTTTTTTTTTTTTTTTGTGGATGGCTGCCAAATTATTTTTTTTGAAGGGGAATACAATCAGAGGAACCCCTATTCTGTCATCTCACTGACATCAGTGCTGGGCAGCTTAATCACTTACTTTAACAAGAGAATTAACTATGCTGGAAAATTTATCCTTCACTCAAAGGATAATAAATAGAATAATTAAAAATACCATCATTATAGAATATTGGCACTACAAAAAATATACAAGTTATTAGTATTTGGAACAAAATAATACTGGCCCAACAACTGCTTTGGTGTGTGTCTTTGTGTTTACACACTTGCACACACACATGATAAATAAATACTAACATGGAAAAAACTATAGAATAATTATATTGTCAACTAGCATTTATCATTCCAGAGGTCTTCATTCTCTCTTAGAATCATAAGTAATATATTATCATTTATTAATGTATTTATTTTTATTTTTTATTGATTTATTTTTTATTGATTTATTTTTAGAGAGGGGGAGAGGCAGAGGGAAAAGAAGAGAGAATTTTAAGCAGGATCCAGGCTCAGCACAGACCCTGACACAGGGCTTGATCTTACAACCCTGAGATCATGACCTGGGCTGAAATCAAGGGTTGGATGCCTAACTGAGCCATTCATGTGCCCCTAAATGTATTTATTTTTAAACCAGTCATTTCATTGAAACTTCTAATTATGCTCAGGTCATGATCCCAGGGTCCTGGGATCGAGTCCCTCATTGGGATCCTTGCTCAGTGGGGAGCCTGCTTCTGCCTGCCACTCTGCCTGCTTGCGCTCTCTTTCTCTCTCTCTGACAAATAAATAAAATCTTAAAAAAAAAAGAGTTTAAAAAAAGACATTGTTTATGACTGAATATTATAAAACATTTGTAAATGTCAACATTTTAGCAGATTAAAAGTAATAGTGAGAGAAGAGAGGACATGAAGGTTTAAATTACTTACCCTTAAGTTTACCTTGGTATTTGGAGTAACCATAGTGAATACTTTTCTATTAAGGGAAATACTTGTATCTTGTATAACATTAGTTTAAATATTGTTTATTTATAGAGTGAGAGATACAGGCCTCCACTTATGGAATGAGTAAATCATGAAAAATAAAAAGCACAGCATAAGGAATACTGTCTAAGATATAGTAATAACAATATATGAGGACAGATGGTAGCTACACTTGTGAGCATAGCATAATATATAAACTTGTCAAATCAGTATGTAGTACACCTGAAACTCATGTAAATTGTCAACTATATTTGAATAAAAATACATAACAAACAAATAAATATTGGTTACTCATTAATCAGGAATGAAATCAAAGAAAAATATTTACTTCCTTTCCTCATCTGAAAATTTGTAAAATAAACTTATCTACCTTATGGGATAAGAATCACTGGAGCATAGTACCAGCTTCATCGTTACCGCTACCATATTTAAATGAATAAAATGTCAAAGAACAAACATTTTAAATAGAAGTTAACTGTTTTGGTGACAAAGTGGTTGCCAGTTTAGTGAGTACACAAAATTGTGTTGTTCATATTAGTTGATTCCAGAATGTGCTGAAGACACTGATAATATTGCTTTTAAAACTGTTTTTCATAATCTAGATAATTGATGGAAAATCTGTTTCTTTTGTATTAAAATCAAACCCTTATTTCAGAAAATTCAGAAATTGATTTAACAAAATTTCAAATATATGAGAAGTGGTTACTTCTATTTTTCCTATAATAAAATTTACATCATAAAAATATTTCAAAAACATTATCCTATATGTGTCATAATCCCCTTTACAATATTATTTTTGGAGAAACATATTAACTATAATTTTATACTAGTATTAACTCAAATTTCATTTTTTGAGTTTTATAAATATAAGCTGAACATTTTTTGCAAAAGAATATTTTATCAACTTTTTTTTTTAGCTAATATTAGATTCTTTTCCCCTTTTAGGATAGCAGTATCTTTAAGGAAATCTTACTGTTTTGTAAAGAAATATGAATTCACTCTTGTAAAACTTGACTAATAGTACCTAAAATAATTATATTGGCCATTACAATAATCTAATGGAGTGATTTATAAAAGACCAATGAAGATTTAACAAAAGATGTTATTATTTGAAGATTTAAAACAAACTTTCTTATTAAATTGTGCACAATATTAAATTAAACCTTTCAGTATTTTTGTGAGCATATCTTGTTTCATTTGAATCAGTTTTATTTACATTAAAGGTGAATGGTACTCTATAGCCTCTATTATCCAAGTTAAATTGAAAAAATAGGAAAGAAATTAGTTAAAACCTAGTTGCCATAGTAAAATGCAATCACATCAAATTAGAGGAGAATGAAAAATACATAACTCAATACAATCTCATTATTCATTTATCTGTTGGTTTTTCCATTACTGAAGAAAACTGCTGTGCACCAAAATTTGTTATAAAAAGAAAAAAAAAAAATCTCAGTCAACATACTAACAAGAGACAAAAAATTAAAAAAAAAAAAACACCTTTGATATAATTACCTAGAGAATGCTACAACAGAAGAGGGATAATACAAAATAAGACTTTGTTTGCATTTTATTATAAACAATATATTTTGTTTTCTGGGTAAGATATGGTAGTAAAAGGGATACTGGTGTGGGATTCTTTCCATTGGATTAAGAAAAGCCCTATCAAAAATTGCCAGTGAGGGAAATCTATAAATAGGTAGTTTGTATTTGCAATCTTGTAAATATTAGTTAATTTACTGAGAAGGAAGATGTCTAAAATACTCTTCTTGAGAAGCTTGAAAAATGAAAAAAAAATTAAAAATATATTTTATGCTATTCAAATTGAAAACTTATTTTTCTATGTTCCTGTGAAATATATTTTGACTCTGCTCTGTTCATTTCAGTATTACAGTACTTGTTAAGCAAAGTTAAGTGAGAAGCGGAGTAAATGAGTCACTGCGTCTGGTGACCAGCCCTGAATCTGCCATGAACCAGCTAAATGACAATTCCCTTGATACCTCAGGAAGACTGAGAGCCTTTAACACTCACTTCTCTTACAGCTTTATCAATCTAAAATTACAATAGTAAAAGCACATTCAGAGCAGTGGTTTTTAAGCTGCAGAACATGGAGCCATTGAGAAAGGGAAGCTAAGTAAATAAGATCTCTGTTCCTCTGTACAGCCCTTCTTAGTCAGAAATCAGCTTCTTCTATATTCTTTTATATAATAGGGTTTTCTGATATTACTCAGCCATCAGAAAGGATGAATATGCAACTTTTGCACCAACTTGGATGGGACTGAAGGTGATTGTGCTAAGTGAAATAAGTCAGAGAAAGTTAATTATCACATGGTTTCACTTATTTGTGGAACCTAAGGAATAGCATGGAGGACATTAGAAGAAGGGAAAACTGAAGGGGGAGAAATCAGAGTGGGAGACGAACCATGAGAGACTATGGACTCCAGGAAACAAATGGAGAATTTTAGAAGGGAGGGGAGTGGGAAGATGGGTAAGCCTGGTGGTGGGTCTTAAGGAGGGCACGGATTGCTTGGAGCACTGGGTGTTACGCAAACAAATGAATCATGGAACACTACATCAAAAACTAATGATGTACTGTATGGTGACTAACATAACACAATAAAAAAAAAGAGATAAATAAAATCTTAAAAAAATAAAAAAAACAAACAAAATAATAGGGTTTTCTGTAAAAATTTACTTATGGTAAATATATATCTATTTGTGTGTGTGTGTGTGTGTGTGTGTGTGTGTGTTTTAAGATTTTGTTTATTTATTTGACAGAGAGAGATCACAAGTAGAGAGAGAGGCAGGCAGAGAGAGAGGGAAGCAGGCTCCCTGCTGAGCAGAGAGCCCAATGCAGGGCTCAATCCTAGCACCCTGGGATTATGACCTGAGCCAAAGGCAGAGCCTTTAACTCAGGGAGCACCCCAATATATATCTATTTGTTATATATATATATATATATATATATATATATATATATATATATAAAATACATGAATACAATGCACTTCCAATATAATATGATATTTACAAAATTACTTACCAAGCTCACCCTAAGTTATTTTCGTGGGTATCTTCTAATAAAATTCCAAGTGTAACATGGACTACAAAACTAAAAAGAAATCTGATCATATTTTAACATTAACAGACAGATTATCTGATTTGTAAAATAAATGCTTTGTGAGAACATTTACAAACTAAAGGTCCAAAATAAGCTCATTATAGACACTTTCATAAATTATTAATAAATTTTAACATTTGTAATTAATCTTTGAAAAAAAGGCCATAAAGGGAGAGATAGAGTTGGCAAAACATTATCCAAAATTATTATTTTTATAGTAAGTTTTTAATTACTCCATTGATAGTGGCTTAGTTATTTGCTTGGTGCATGTTACATGTTTGTTGCCTATAACTAAGGGACTTTAATACAGAAAGAGAAAAAATGGCACTTTTGGAATAAAAATGCCAGAAAATGATAAGAAGAGTAAAAGAATGAATTCAGAATTATTTTTCTTTGACAGGAGAAGCACAACAAAATACTGTCACAACATGCAACTTGAAGACAGTGAACACTGCTTATCAGATAAGATACCAAGATAGCTGTGAACAGGTGCACATTCTACTCATTCGTGGTTTTTAAATACTATTCTAAATAATAGACTGCCTAATTAAGCAAACTGGTGTGTGTGTGTGTATTTGGCAAAATAAATGAAATCCTATAAACCTGCCACAAAGTTTAAGATTATTTTCTACATGCAAGCATATCGTATACATTTCTTTAAGGTATAGGAAAAGCATAAATTGAGGAAAAGGCACTGAAAAATCACTAACAATCAATCTACCCAGAGAAGCAGTCTGTTGCCATGGGAAGTAATTAAAGGAGATCATGGAGAAGGTGTAGGTAGAGAGGGAGGATGTGGGAGTGTGGACGGGAGAGGCAGTGCTAGAAGAAATCTCTTTCAACCTTGTGTGGTTCAGAGGTGGTTGAAAGGTGCTGAGCCCTGAGGCTCAAGAAGGAGTAAGAATTAATCAAACAAAAAGCTCCCCAGTGGGTCAACCTCTCACTGATTAAAAAAAAAAAAGAGAGAGAGAGAGAGAGAGCTTTTTACTGACAGAGGACAGCTTTGCTGGCAAGGGGAAATGCAGAACCACACCTTTATTTATTTATTTATTTTTAAATTTCATTCACTTATTCATTCAACATGTGTTTAAAGAGCTCCTAGGCTGTCAGGCATTTCTCAAGATGAATCATAAACAGGACAAAACCCATAGACAGCTGGAAACGAATCTAGGACAAAGACTGATTTTTAAAGCTGCAGATTTTGTTAGTGGTGTTGTTCCTTCTAAATCAGAGAGAAGAAACACAGAAACCATGTTTCCTTGTGTGGGTTTCCCAAGATGCTGACTCACTCCACATGTTATCAACAGGTTGCTGGATTTCTAAACCAGAAATGCAAATTTACATGTGCATTTCCTCTTTTAATTTAAAATATGGTGGTAGAATTTTAAGAGAACCAAAGTAGATATTAAGGGATACACATATTTTTACTGCATCTGGTTTTATAGATTGCTTCTTTGATTATGCTCATCAAAAGGGAGGGATGATCACAAAGATTCTAAAACTTGGGTCCAGGTATTGGTGGGAGAACACCGAAGTAATTCTTTTCCTGTATACAAAGTCCATTCATTTATACACATACTTACATATGAAAGAAAAAACCTAAAACGTGCCCTTAGATGACAAGGAATGTGTAGGAATTCCTGAGAGTATGCAAAGGTGATCAAATTGTCGGAAACAAGAACAGAGAAAAAAACAGACAGAAAATATGTTTGTAATAGAAAAGTCAAAATAAAGATAAAAACACTTTTCTCTTAACAAAGGTTAGCAGGGGAAGAGGGTTTGTGGAACCCAAGCTCAGGTAATTAAAATTAGGATAAACACAAGAGAGAAACAAGGCAACCTAATTGCAGAATGACACTTTTTTTAAAAGATTTTATTTATTTATTTGACAGAGAGAGAGGGAACACAAGCAGGGGGAGTGGGAGAGGGAGAAGCAGGCTATCAGCCTAGCAGGGAGCACAATGTGGAGCTGCATTTCAGGACTCTGGGATCATGACCTGAGCCAAAGGCAGGCACTTAACAACTGAGCCACCCAGACACCCTGCAGAATGACATTTATATCAAGTATGCCATTCATGTTTTTATTTCTTTATGAATATTGACTACAGTATTATTTGGAATTTGGAGAAGATTCCACAAATAGTAAAAGTTTGGTGATAAAATTGTCTATATTTAAAAGGAGAATTAAGAACAAATGTGAAAATTAAGAAATTAGAACAGACTATAAATATATATGTCCTGATAGTGTTGAAAAGGTACAACATATAAAAATTGTAAATTTGGGGGGCACCTGGGTGGCTCAGTGGGTTAAGCCTCTGCCGTCAGCTCAGGTCATGATCCCAGGGTCCTGGGATGGAGCCCCACATTGGGCTCTCTGCTCGGCAGGGAGCCTGCTTCCTCCTCTCTCTCTGCCTGCCTCTCTGCCTGCTTGTCATCTCTGTCTGTCAAATAAATAAATAAAATCTTAAAATATATGTACATATATATATATATATATATCTTTTTAAAAAATTGTAAATTTTTGCAGCATGTGGGAGCTGGAATTTGGGAATGTGGGAGCTGATTTCCTTGTCTGTAATATAGTTATTTTTAATTTGATAGATTTTATAAGTTGGAAAACACAAACCTTTATGATAATTTTACCAACGTAGTACTTTTTTTAAATGGCCCCAATACTTCGCCTCCTCTTGCATATCTGTGTCCTTTGCAATCTTTCTACATAAATGCCCTTTGTAAGGTGATGCCACACCTGTATCAGAGATAAGAGTCTATTTCCCCATTCTCTTGAATCTTGATAATTCTTGTGATTTAATTTGGCGGATAGAATGTGGTGAAGACAGAGTAACAGGAAGTGTGGACTTAGAACACAGGAGGACTTGCCCTGGGAGCCCTGCTGCTATAGTGTGAACAAGTCCAGACTACCCTGGTAGAGGATGAAAGGCTGTGTTGACCCACCAATAGCAATCTGACCTACAAACATGTAAGAGAACATGATCAGGATCAGCAGAACTGACTCTCCCACAGCTGACGGCAGACACATGAAAAACACAGCCCAGATAACCCAAACACCACCAAAGGACAATTTTAAGTCACTAAGTTTCAGAATAGTTTGCTCAACAGCAGCATTAATGTAAAATAGACAAAAACAGACAAGGGATATGGGAGATGAAAGTCATCTCTCCTTTTTTTTTTTTCTTTTTTTAGAGAGAGAGAGAGCGTGGGCAAGAGGGATGGTGGGGGAGGGGCAGAGGGAGAGGGAGAGAGTATCACAAGCAGACTCGGCACCCAGTGCAGAGTAGACTGGCCTTGATCTCATGACCTGAGATCATGACTTGAGCCGAAATCAAGACTCAGTGCCCCCCAAATTATCTCCCCTTTTAAGTGATTTAACTTTCACTTTAAAAAAAATTTTCAGTTTGTATTTCATAAGTAAAACATAACTTTCAGGTATATAATACAGAATACTTTAAAAATAATAGTAAATTAAAAAGGTGTTACAGAAATATATGTGAGGTGTGAGGCAAAGCTGCTAAGCTATAAAACAATGATCAAAAGTTATTTTGAGGACATCTGGGTGGCTCAGTCAGTTAAGTGGCTGCCTTCAGCTCAGGTCATGATCTCAGGGTCCTGGGATGGAGACTTGGATCAGGCTACCTGCTCAGTGGGGACCCTGCTTCTCCCTTTCCCTTTGCTGTTTCCTCTACTTATGCACACTATCTCTCTGTCAAAAAAATAAATAAAATTCTTAAATAAAAGCTTTTTTGACCAAATAAAGTAATAAAATATGGAAAACAATAATGAAACATATAACTTAATACCTGAAAAGCAAAGAAAAAAAGTAGAATGATGCCCCCATGTAGATCTAAGATTTATCCATATTCTGGAATATTGTTTATGTAACCATTTTAAAGTAAAGTGTAGATTTCCTGACATTATTCTATGAATAATTCAGCATGTTTTTTTTAAACAAGTCTCTTACATTATCAACATTATAAAAATATCATTATCAGGGGCGCCTGGGTGGCTCAGTGGGTTAAATCCTCTGCCTTCGGCTCAGGTCATGATGCCAGGGTCCTGGGATCGAGCCCCGCATCGGGCTCTCTGCTCAGCGGGAAGCCTGCTTCCTCCTCTCTCTCTCTGCCTGCCTCTCTGCCTACTTGTAATCTCTGTCTGTTAAATAAATAAATAAATAAATAAATAAATAAATAAATCTTTAAAAAAAAATCATTATCATAACAAAATTAACATAAGTTCCCTAATATTTTATATCTGGTCTACAAATACCCCTAAAACATCTTCTATAGGTGTCAGTTCATTTGCTTGTTTTGATTCAGAAGACTGTCAAGCTTAAACAATTGTATCTGATTTTTGTAGTTCTTCAGTGTTGTAATCTAAACTACCCCTCAACTCCTTCCTTCCTCCCTCCCTCCCCTCCTTCCTCCTGCTTCCCTTCCCTCTTCCCTCTCTCCCTTTCTTTCTTTCTTAATGTAGCTTTTGAAAACAAACAGCCATTGTCTTCTATAATAGCTTCTATTTTGAAAGAAAAAATGCATCAGTTACTATCAATAAGGGCACTCTGAAGAAGAAAAAACACCCCATATCGTGCCTCGTGCCAAAATACTTGAGGTGAATTAATTACAAATATAGATGGCCAGACTAATCAACATCTGGTAGATACAGATGCTACTCTTTCTACATTAAAACCTTCCATCATTGCTCAACTTCTTTCCCAAAGTAAGCATATCACACATTTGGTAGGTATTTAAAATAACCCGCAGATATTCCTTGTCTTCTAGGTTTTAACTGTGAGCCTTAGACCCTGGACTGAAAACCATTCATTCCTCCTCTGTGATACTAGGACAGATTTACTTTGCAAAGGGACTTGTAATATTAAATGCATATTAAAGTTACTTCATTCTTGAAATTCCAGAAAATTTGTCCATTCATGTTCACATTGTGCCTGATCTCTTATATTTGGATCATACACCAGATAAAAACTTTCATGCCATACCTAGCATTATGTAGGCTAAAAATTCCACTGACTTTGGAAAAATAATTGGAGCAAAATCTATTAATGGACAGAGCCTGTAAGCCACTATCCAAACTTCCCGAGTATCCTTTAAAGCCAAAAGCGAAGGAAGAATAAATCTATATTTGGAGGCTTATATTCAAAAGTGTTCTCATATTTCCTGCCTTATTCTTTGCAACACTTCCTTCCTGCCAGTCAGAAAACCAGATAGACAATAATATTGATTTGTTCAAGACCTCAGGGCAATCAACAGAATTGTTTCCTTCACTGCCTGAGGATACCTAACCAAAATACTACTCTGTCATCAAGTACACCTGAAATCACTTGCTTCACTGTAGTTTATCTCTGCACTGCACTTTTCAGTGTGCCTCGAGACCATAACAGTCAAGAAAGACAACAAGTCACCCAAGAAAGACAACATCCCGCATGGGTTTTCATGTCCTTAATATTTACTGAAGCCTCCCCCAACACACGGTTTACCCCATGTCATCAATCAAGACTAAATGATCTAAATTTCTCTTATATTTCAGTTTTGATACAATATGTAGAAGATTTCCCCCTTTGTCTGTAAAATAAAAAAATTTGTAAAAAGGGTTTCATTTAACTTGCTTCTGGCCTTTGCAGTGAAGGGATGTAAAAGGTAAACAACTTTCCCAAAATGCACTTATGTAGCCCATGCTATCTCAGGAGAGAAAAACCTTCTCTTCTGATAGACTGAAGACTATCTAAACTTCTCCTAGATCCTTTACAAAACAAATTAAAAGGATTTCTAGGATTAACTGGATGTTGCAGGCAGTGGGCATCATTTCTCAGATTAAGATACTTTTTTATAAATTGACTTAAATTCAAAACATGTTTTTTAGTAACAGTGAAGTCCTCACTAGTGATTCAAACCTTCTAGAGCCCTACTGAAGAAAGAGAAGTTCTCAGATGTTCACCATTTTTCATGTCTTCCTTCCTCTTCTTCCTTAGGCAGTACGGCCATTGTCCATGCACTCTCAAAGAGGGTTTCTGTAATAATGTGCCCCACAAGGGGCCATCCTTTCTAACTAAATTTAATAAGATCATGCCTTCTCATGGACCCACATAACCAGTCTCTAAGGTATCTCTACTCTTTTGAATGGGGCCCAGGGCCCCCCCGCTAATCTACTTTTGCCATTTACTTTACAGGTCAGTTACCTCCTAGTCTGTTGATTAGAATTTATGACACAAAATCACACTGCCATGGGACAGAGGCACCCATTTGAGTTGTGTACTCTCCGAGTCAGTTGAAAGAACACACCCATTTGAGAGGTGATTATTAAGCAAATAATGGGCCTTGGCAGATATTCAGCACATGACCCATGGCAGTAAAGGACTCTTATGACCAGAAATCACAATCATTCCATCCAACAAGAAATCTAAATTTGCTGGATGGAAATCTAAATTTGCTCAAGAATCCCCTCAAGTGAAGTGAAAATGTTACAAACTAGAGCAAGCCAGTTCTAGGCCTGCTGAGGTTTGGAAAACTTGTGAAAATGTCTCAAATGGATATCAAGGTAGGAGCCACTGTCTCCACTGGCCCAACAAGGACACAGCTATGAGGACCTCCTGGACAACACTTGGGCCTGATTCATTGATGGCTCCTCCAAGTTAACTTTATTAGGATGGAATCAATCCATCCAACCCAAGAGACAACTGTCTTTTACCAAGAGTAGGCCATTCTTCTCACTTCAGTAGTGGGAAATTCCAATAAGGCTACTTCTTTTATATTTCTTTTATCTGGCCATCTTCTATTATAAACAACCCCATAAAGCACATTCTTTATCAGAATTTTCCCAATATTTTCTAATTTACTTACTTTCATCCAGTCATATCTCTAGTATCTAAACACAATACTTTCATTAGGTAGAATAATAAGTTTCTAAATAAATATATATGTTCTAAATAAGTTTCTAAATAAATATATATGTTCTCTATATGTCATTGAATCCCACGGGAAAAGAAATTTCTGTCACCATTTATACTCTTTTTGTGCTGGTAAGGAATGCTTAATATTTCTCTTTTTTAAAGATTTTATTTATTTATTTGCCAGAAAGAGCACACGCAAGGGTGGTGGCAGGCAGAGGGAAAAACAGGTTCCCCGCTAAGCAAGGAGCCCAGTGTGGGACTCGTTCTCAGGACCCTGGTTTCATGACTTGAGCCAAAGGCAGACACTTAACTGATTGAGCCACCCAGGTGTGAAAAGAATGTTTAATATTTCTGAATTCTACCCACAAAAGCTGCAGAGGAGAGCCCAATATTTAAAGAGCCGAATGAATGTATTAGCCAACTTAAATTCTGTCATAGATAATTTCTCATAAGTTGCATGACATCTTTTTATCCGAAACTGATTTTTGTTTGTTTGTTTGTTTGTTTTTGTTCTCCATGTAATAAGCCCACCATTGCAAAGCCATTATTTAAACAAGAAAAATATATGAGATGTGGTGAAGTGTGCCATTTTAACTGTTTTTCACCAATGCTTGGGTTGTAGTCAAGTCAGCTGACCACACCACATGGTCATGCTCTTTGATTTATATTGTACTACAGACCAGATGTGTTGTAGAATATCAATGCTTTTCTGTTTATAAATACATGTGATATTTTGTGGGTTTCTGTTTGGATATCAGCTCTGTCTGTGTACTCTCCACTGTGAGAAGAGCAGAGGGAGCCTGGAGTCTCTGCCCACCTTGTGTAGCCCCAGGTCCAAGAGCGAGAGGGTATCACCAAAGGATCAGCAATTGGGACCAGGGTGCAGTATCCAAAGATCGTGGTTGCCTCTCAGAGCAACCACATGTGTCCTCAGTGTGTGTGAACCATGTGGCCTGCGGTGTTTGAAACACTGTAGGCAGTGTTACTATTCTCAGTTTAACTATAAGAGGACTTAAATTTAGGGTCCAAAAGTGTTGTCTAGAAATTCAAATAAATAAAAAAAAAAAACCCACAAATCTGATCATGGACTGAGACTTCTTTGTTTTCTGAAGTCAGAAGTTTTCCTAGGGAGCCTAGAGTGGTAATACATCTTTATTTTTCAAGCTCGGAAGATGACAGTTTTCCAGTTAGACCCTACAAACTCTCGTGTCTCTTTGGCCTCAACTTCTATGACTGTTCCTCATTCTATTTGATCCAGACTAATAATCTTTCTGTTCTTCAGACAAAACAGTTATGATCAGGCCTCAGGACATTTGTCCTGATATGTCCTTTGCCTGGGATGCTCCTTCCTAGATACTGACATGAAATCCTCTGAACTTCCTACAGATATTTTTCTCAGATGTCACCCACGCAAAGCTTACTGAACAACCAACAAATACTATTGATCACTTTTATCCTGCTCTATTTTGTCTACTTTCTTCATCTTAGCATTTTTAACCTCCTAAGATACTTTATAATCTACTTTTTATTATAGACTATAGTAAGTTTTTAAAGTACTTGTTCTTTAAGAGTAGGATTTTTTGTTTATTTGTTTTATTTTGTTCTTATTAATCACTGGAGTGTGCAAAGTACATGAAATTATATCTGGTCATTTAATAGGCACTCTGTGAATAAATAGAATGAATTCAACATAGACAGATATTCACGTTCAATATCTGCCATCATATGAAGTATTAGTTTAATTTATAAAGAAAAGTTTTGGACTCAGTTATCATGAGAAATGACAAACTGCAGTATTGTAGTAGTCTTGGGTTTGGCTTTTCTTTGTGGAGAGTCATGGAGGATGGAAAACAGACTTTGTGTGGTTTGCTTGTTAATAAGTATGGCTGACATCCCTGCAGACACACATGCACATGTGTGCACACACACACAGTCATTGTCATCTAATTCCACATTGCTTCTGGATGGTTCAATCTATGAGCTGTGATCAGGTTACACATTAAAAATGCATCAGGAGGGGGGTGCCTGGGTGTCTCAGTGGGTTAAGCCGCTGCCTTCGGCTCAGGTCATGATCTCAGGGTCCTGGGATCGAGTCCCGCATCGGGCTCTCTGCTCAGTGGGGAGCCTGCTTCCCTCTCTCTCTCTCTCTCTGCCTGCCTCTCTGCCTACTTGTGATCTCTCTCTGGCAAATAAATAAATAAAATCTTAAAAAAAAAAAATACATCAGGAGGGGCTCCTGGTTAAGGGACTGCCTTCAGTCAGGTCATGATCCTGGAGTCCCAGGGTTGAGTCCCGTGTTGGGCACCCTCATCAGGAAGTCTTCTCCCTCTGACCCTTCCCCCTCTCCTGCTCTCTCTCTCTCTCTTGCTCTTTCTCTCTCAAATAAATAAATAAAATCTTCAAATAATAAAATAAAATACATCACAGGGATGACTTTGGCCCATAGTGAACTGAACAGATAGGTCATATATGGACCAAAATAAAGGAAAATACCAAATCCATTATCCAGCATAGAGAACAGAGTATTTCTGAAGGCAGTGAAATGAAGCAAAAAGGTAGAAAAATGGCTTAAGATGAATTTAGAAGTTTAGAATTAAGGGAGAACTATTTTAAAATGTGAGACTGTCATTTTATGCCTAAGGAGAAAAACCCATTAGAGAAACTGAAGGTAAAGATTCAAGGGAGAGATCAAATAAATGATGCCAAAATTTCCTTAAAAAATATGAGAAAATGAGATACGGACTTCAAGTCAAAGTATTAACTTCCATCATATATTCCTTAGGGAGGAAATGAAAAAAAAAAAAAGTTAGTCTGCGCCTTCCTCTATTCAGGCACTATAACAGATTACCATAAATGGGTGGCTTAACCAACAGAAGTTTATTTCTCACAGTTCTGGGGGCTGGGAAGTCCAAGCTCAAGGTGCTGGCAGATTCTGTCTGTGGGGAGGCTGCTTCCTGATTCAAGACAGCTGTCTTGCAACTGTGTCTTCACAAGGCAGAAAAGAGGGGGGAGCTCTCTGAGCATCTTTTTTGTAAGTGCACTAATGCTATTAACAAGGGCTCCTCCCTCAAGACCCAACCAGCTCCTGAAGGCCCCACCTTCTAATAGCATCACACTGAGCATTAGGTTTGAACATATGAATGGGTTGGAGCACAAATGCTCAGTCTGTATCAGTGTGTACGGGTCTGGTTTGCAGGATGTTAGCATACAAGAAGTTGGGTGTGTAACTTCCTGGATCACTAAGTTGAAAATTCCCTGAGTATATGTTGTTGTTGGTGGTGGTAGTAGTGTTGGTGATGGTGGTGGTTATGTGTGTGCCTGGTGGTTCTAGAGGGTCTGTGAGAATTGTGAGAGCAGACATGATTGGCCTAATAAACTTGAAAAGAATGCAAAGTTTTGAAACACTTCCCTGGAAATAAAGATAGTGAAGATTACTAAAAAAAAAAAAAAAAAAGAAAGAAAAGAAAAAAAAAACACACCAAAATGTGTCTTTGTAATGTATTAGTGATACTGCTCTGATTAAAACAGATATGAAGAAATACTTTCTATGCTCTCGAACAAAATCCAACTTTATTAAACAGCACATTTGGCTTACTGTAAAAATAGTGTACTCAAATGTTCTTTGGTGACGTAAAAATTTCAATGACCAGTTCAATGGGTTAATCAAAATGATATTCAAGAAACTAATATGTTCAACTTTTCTCAACAGAGGACTTATTTGCAAAATATCTTTGCTTTAAATTTCAAAATCACTCAAGCAGTTAGAATATCCCTGTTTCTATGTTACAAGAACTTAAATAAAATTTCCTGGGCTTACAGAAGAGCTTGGTAATGAACTTGACTAAAAATTTATTTTTTAAAAAATCACTTTAGAAGATAAAGCAGCAAAAATAATGATTTTAAATTTTACATATGGTTTATATAACTTTCCACAAGCTCAAATAATCTATGATAAATTATAAAGCGTTGCCTCCATTGTGAATTATATAAAACACAAACAAAGAAATAATCTTGTTCATGGTAATGTTCTCATTAAATTGTAGTGGCCTAATGAACAAAGGTAGTAAAAAGGGATGATCTCATATTCACATTACTATATATCTCCTACACCGTGTAGTTCTTGGCAAAGTAATGTTTCTTTAGGAAAAATATTGAACCAGTCACAGAGAAGATTTTGCTTGACTCTTTGAGATTTTAATATATGTTAAATGTGATTCTCCTTTATGGGAACTATCTATCTTTTTTTTTTTTTGGCTTTTAATTTTTTTATTTTAATAAACATATAATGTATTTTTATCCCCAGGGGTACAGGTCTGTGAATCGTCAGGTTTACACATTTCACAGCACTCATCATAGCCCATACCCTCCCCAATGTACATTTGCCCACCACCCTCTCCCATCCCCCCTCCCCCCGCAACCCTCAGTCTGTTTCTTGAGATTGAGTCTTTTCTGGTTTGTCTCCCTCCCAATCCCATCTTTTCATTTTTTCTTTTCCTACCTCCCCCCAACCCCCACCGCCTTGCACCTCCACTTCCTCATATCAAAGAGATCATATGATAGTTGTCTTTCTCCGATTGAATTATTTCGCTAAGCATGATACCCTCTAGTTCCATCCACGTCATCGCAAACGGCAAGATTTCATGTCTTTTGATGGCTGCATAGTATTCCATTGTGTATATATACCACTTCTTCTTTATCCATTCATCTGTTGATGGACATCTAGGCTCTTTCCACAGTTTGGCTATTGTGGACATTGCTGCTATAAACATTCGGGTGCACGTGCCCCTTCGGAGCACCACGTTTGTATCTTTAGGATATATACCCAGGAGTGCAATTGCTGGGTCGTAGGGTAGCTCTATTTTCAGTTTTTTGAGGAACCTCCACACTGTTTTCCAGAGTGGTTGCACCAGCTTGCATTCCCACCAGCAGTGTAGGAGGGTTCCCCTCTCTCCGCATCCTCGCCAGCATCTGTCATTTCTTGACTTGTTAATTTTAGCCATTCTGACTGGTGTGAGGTGGTATCTCATTGTGGTTTTGATTTGTATTTCCCTGATGCCGAGTGATGTGGAGCATTTTTTCATGTGTCTGTTGGCCATCTTGATGTCTTCCTTGCAGAAATGTCTGCTCATGTCCTCTGCCCATTTCTTGACTGGATTATTTGTTCTCTGGGTGTTGAGTTTGATAAGCTCTTTATAGGTTTTGGATACTAGCCCTTTATCTGATATGTCGTTTGCAAATATATTCTCCCATTCTGTCAGTTGTCTTTTGGTTTTGTTCACTGTTTCCTTTGCTGTGCAAAAGCTTTTGATCTTGATGAAATCCCAATAGTTCATTTTTGCCCTTGCTTCTGTTGCCTTTGGCGATGTTCCTAGGAAGAAGTTGCTGCAGTTGAGGTCAAAGAGGTTGCTGCCTGCATTGTCCTCAAGGATTTTGATAGATTCCTTTCACACATTGAGGTCCTTCATCCATTTTGAGTCTATTTTCGTGTGTGGTGTAAGGAAATAGTCCAATTTCATTTTTCTTCCTGTGGCTGTCCAATTTTCCCAGCACCATTTGTTGAAGAGGCTGTCTTTTTTCCATTGGATATTCTTTCCTGCTTTGTCGAAGATTAGTTGACTATAGAGTTGAGGGTCTATTTCTGGGCTCTCTATTCTGTTCCATTGGTCTATATGTCTGTTTTTGTGCCAGTACCATACTGTCTTGATGATGACAGCTTTGTAATAGAGCTTGAAGTCTGGAATTGTGATGCCACCGACTTTGGCTTTCTTTTTCAATATTCCTTTGGCTATTCGAGGTCTTTTCTGGTTCCATATAAATTTTAGGATTATTTGTTCTATTTCTTTAAAAAAAATGGATGGGATTTTGATAGGGATTGCATTAAATGTGTAGATTGCTTTAGGTAGAATAGACATTTTCACAATATTTGTTCTTCCAATCCATGAGCATGGAATATTTTTCCATTTCTTTGTGTCTTCCTCAATTTCTTTCATGAGTACTTTATAGTTTTCTGAGTATAGATTCTTTGCCTCTTTGGTTGGATTTATTCCTAGGTATCTTATGGTTTTGGGTACGATTGTAAATGGGACTGACTCCTCAATTTCTCTTTCTTCTGTCTTGTTGTTAGTGTAAAGAAATGTGACTGATTTCTGTGCATTGACTTTATAACCTGACACTTTACTGGATTCCTGTATAAGTTCTAGCAGTTTTGGAGTGGAGCCTTTTGGGTTTTCCACATATGGTATCATATCATCTGCAAAGAGTGATAGTTTGACTTCTTCTTTGCCAATTTGGATGCCTTTAATTTCTTTTTGTTGTCTGATTGCTGAGGCTAGGACTTCTAGTACTATATTGAACAGCAGTGGTGATAACGGACATCCCTGCCGTGTTCCTGACCTTAGCGGAAAAGCTTTCAGTTTTTCTCCATTGAGAATGATATTTGCGGTGGGTTTTTCATAGATGACTTTGATAATATTGAGGTATGTGCCTTCTATCCCTACACTTTGAAGAGTTTTAATCAGGAAGGGATGCTGCACTTTGTCAAATGCATTTTCAGCATCGATTGAGAGTATCATATGGTTCTTACTCTTTCTTTTATTAATGTATTGTATCACATTGATGGATTTGTGGATGTTGAACCAACCTTGCAGCCCTGGAATAAATCCCACTTGGTCGTGGTGAATAATCCTTTTAATGTACTGTTGGATCCTATTGGCCAGTATTTTGGTGAGAATTTTCACATCTGTGTTCATCAAGGATATTGGTCTGTAATTCTCTTTTTTGATGGGATCTTTGTCTGGTTTTGGGATCAAGGTGATGCTGGCCTCATAGAATGAGTTTGGAAGTTTTCCTTCCATTTCTATTTTTTGGAACAGTTTCAGGAGAATAGGAATTAATTCTTCTTTAAATGTTTGGTAGAATTCCCCTGGGAAGCCGTCTGGTCCTGGACTTTTGTTTGTTTGGAGATTTTTGATGACTGTTTCAATCTCCTTACTGGTTATGGGTCTGTTCAGGTTATCTATTTCTTCCTGGTTCAGTTGTGGTAGTTTATACATCTCTAGAAATGTATCCATTTCTTCCAGATTGTCAAATTTGTTGCCATAGAGTTGCTCGTAGTATTTTCTTATAATTGTTTGTATTTCTTTGGTGTTGGTTGTGATCTCTCCTCTTTCATTCATGATTTTATTTATTTGCGTCCTTTCTCTTTTCTTTTGGATAAGTCTGGCCAGGGGCTTATCAATCTTATTAATTCTTTCAAAGAACCAGCTCCTAGTTTTGTTGATTTGTTCTATTGTTTTTTTATTTTCTATTTCATTGATTTCTGCTCTGATCTTTATGATTTCTCTTCTCCTGCTGGGTTTAGGCTTTCTTTGTTGTTCTCTCTCCAGCTCCTTTAGGTGTAGGGTTAGGTTGTGTATTTGAGACCTTTCTTATTTCTTGAGAAAGGCTTGCACCGCTATATATTTTCCTCTCAGGACTGCCTTTGTTGTGTCCCACAGATTTTGAACTGTTGTGTTTTCATTATCATTTGTTTCCATGAATTTTTTCAATTCTTCTTTAATTTCCTGGTTGACCCATTCATTTTTTAGAAGGATGCTGTTTAGTCTCCATGTATTTGCATTCTTTCCAAATTTCCTCTTGTGATTGAGTTCGAGCTTCAGAGCATTGTGGTCTGAAAATATGCAGGGAATGATCTCGATCTTTTGGTACTGATTGAGACCTGATTTATGACCCAGGATGTGGTCTATTCTGGAGAATGTTCCATGTGCACCAGAGAAGAATGTGTATTCTGTTGCTTTGGGATGGAATGTTCTGAAGATATCTGTGATGTCCATCTGGTCCAGTGTGTCATTTAAGGCCTTTATTTCCTTGTTGATCTTTTGCTTAGATGATCTGTCCATTTCAGTGAGGGGAGTGTTAAAGGCCCCTGCTATTATTGTATTACTGTCGATGTATTTCTTTGATTTTGTTATTAATTGGTTTATATAGTTGGCTGCTCCCATGTTAGGGGCATAGATATTTAAGATTGTTAGGTCTTCTTGTTGGACAGACCCTTTGAGTATGATATAGTGTCCTTCCTCATCTCTTATTTTAGTCTTTGGCTTAAAATCTAATTGATCTGATAGAAGGATTGCCACCCCAGCTTTCTTCTGATGTCCATTAGCATGGTACATTGTTTTCCACCCCCTCACTTTAAATCTGGAGGTGTCTTCGGGTCTAAAATGAGTTTCTTGTAGGCAGCATATTGATGGGTTTTGTTTTTTTATCCATTCTGATACCCTGTGTCTTTTGATTGGGGCATTTAGCCCATTCACATTCAGGGTAACTATTGAGAGATATGAATTTAGTGCCATTGTATTGCCTGTAAGGTGACTGTTACTGTATATTGTCTCTGTTTCTTTCTGATCTACTACTTTTAGGGTCTCTCTTTGCTTAGAGGACCCCTTTCAATATTTCCTGTAGAGCTGGTTTGGTGTTTGCAAATTCTTTCAGCTTTTGTTTGTCCTGGAAGCTCTTTATCTCTCCTTCTATTTTCAATGATAGCCTAGCGGGATATAGTATTCTTGGCTGCATGTTTTTCTCGTTTAGTGCTCTGAATATATCATGCCAGTTCTTTCTGGCCTGCCAGGTCTCTGTGGATAGGTCCACTGCCATTCTAATGTTTTTACCCTTGTATGTTACAGACTTCTTTTCCCGGGCTGCTTTCAGGATTTTCTCTTTGTCGCCAAGACTTGTAAATTTTACTATCAGGTGTCGTGGTGTGGACCTATTTTTATTGATTTTGAGGGGCGTTCTTAGCATCTCCTGGATTTTGATGTTTGTTCCCTTTGCCATATTAGGGAAATTCTCTCCAATAATTGTCTCCAATATACCTTCTGCTCCCCTCTCTCTTTCTTCTTCTTCTGGAATCCCAATTATTCTAATGTTGTGTCGTCTTATGGTGTCACTTATCTCTCGAATTCTCTCCTCGTGGTCCAGTATTTGTTTGTCTCTCTTTTGCTCAGCTTCTTTATTCTCTATCATTTGCTCTTCTATGTCACTAATTCTTTCTTCTGCCTCATTTATCCTGGCAGTGAGAGCTTCCATTTTTGATTGCACCTCATGAATAGCTTTTTTGATTTCAACTTGGTTAGATTTTAGTTCTTTTATTTCTCCAGAAAGGACTTTTATCTCTCCGGAGAGGGTTTCTCTAATATCTTCTATGCCTTTTTCGAGCCTGGCTAGAACCTTGAGAATTGTCATTCTGAACTCTAGATCTGTCATGTTACCTATGTCCGTATTGATTAGGTCTCCAGCCTTCGGTAAGGCCTCTTGTTCTTTTTTTTGAGGTGAGTTTTTCCGCCTTGTCATTTTGTCCAGATAAGATTTGCTTTCTCCTGCTGTGGAATTCCGCTGTTCTTGGTGACTGAAGTTGGTTTTGGATGGGTTTCTTGTTGATCTTCTGGGGGAGGGGCCTGTTGTAGTGATTCTCAAGTGTCTTTGCCGCAGGCAGAATTGCACCGCCCTTGCCAGGGGCCGGGCTAAGTAATCCGCTCCGGTTTGCTTTCGGGAGCTTTTGTTCCCTAAGCGCTTTCCGTAGAGTTCTGGAGGACGGGAATGAAGATGGTGGCCTCCCAGTCTCCGGCCCAGAGGAGCCGAGAGCTTGGGGTTCCGCTCCTCAGTGCGCTCTCAGAGCAAAGCGCCCACCGCCCCGCCTCCCTGGCCTGCGGTCGCGCCTTGAGGATAGCTGTCAATTGCTGGAGCTGGAGAAAAGCGCGGGGTCGCTTTTGTCTCCGTGGCCTCCGGCCGCGCTCCGAGCCCACCCAGCCTGCGACCGGCACAAGGTAACCCTGGGCTTAGAGCTCACTCCTCGGCTTTGTCACTGTAGCCAGCTTCCCCGCTCTAATACCTGCGAGCTCTGTGGCACTCAGACACCCCCAGTCCTTCTGTGACCCTGCGGGACCTGGGGTTATGCTGACCCCGCCTGGGTTTCCCCCCAGTTAAGCCTCTGGAGCGATGTCTCCCAGTGGAGCCGACTTTTAAAAGTCCCGATTTTGTGCTCCGTCGCTCCGCCGCTTGCCGGGTGCCGGCCCCTCCCCCCGGGGTCTATCTTCCCGTCGCTTTGGATTCACTTCTCCGCAGGTCCTACCTTTCAGAAAGTGATTGATTTTCTGTTTCTGGAATTGTTGCTCTTCTTCTCTTCGATTTCCTGTTGGATTTGTAGGTGTTCACAATGGTTAGATAAGCTATCTAGCTGATCTCCTGCTACCCGATGTCATCTCAGCCTGCTACTTCTCCGCCATCTTGACTCCTCTCCCGGGAACTATCTTAAGCATGCTTTCCAGATTCTGTGGCAATACTAGTTTGATGACATTGTCAAAATTGTTTTAGTATTAAGCTTGATACAAAGACAGTGGATCACTATACGTAGACATTATTCTTACTTAAAACCAACAACATTAGTAGGGCTGTTTATCCTATCTAGGTTTTTTTTTTTAATTATCTTTGTACTTACATTTTCTGTTTATCTTATTCACTATAGGTTGGCTATGAATTCCAGGACAAATAGAAATAGAATGAAATTCACCATAATGAGAAGATAGGAAAATTTCAATTCTAAAAAATAACACTCAAAATAATGACATTACTCCCTAAAATCCAAGTCCATGACTCAGAAGGAAAATGAAATATATTCTTGAAGAGGCAAAATGTTATCCAACATACTGACAGCAATAATACTGGAAGTAAACCACAGGTGTTACATAAAAAGATAAAAATAATTATTGCAGTATCCTCTTGTACTTGTATCCCCTTCAGAACGTCAACCTTGAATTGCAATCTCCGTGAATAACATTTCCAAAGAGCTAGAGGCCAATTCTGGTTGAATGTTTTGCTATTATTGATAATTAACAGTTACCGAGAGTTTCGGATGCAATTAGGTGCTGTAATAAACATCAGCTAATCTGATAGCTATCTAGTCTAAAGCGATTATATAAGTAGATTAAGTTTAAATTAAGTATAGGAAATTCTGTGGAAGAAAGCCTTCTCTGACTTATTTTCAACCCAAGAAAACCTACACAGAAATGGAAGTCATTTGTTTATTCCATAAATGTTTAATTGACTGCCCACAGTGTACCAGTCAATGACCTAAGCACTAAGGACTAAGCACTAAGGAAACATTAGTTCTTTTCGCTTACTGAGTTTACATCCTAGTAGAAGACATAATGAGTAAATTAATTACTCCCACGTGGATCAGGGAGACCAGGGATAAATGCTTGAGATGATAAACAAAAGATTGAAAGGTACACAGACTTCTGAGGACTTACTAGGACATTTTCGCAGATCAGTTCATGTATTATTTACCCCAAGACCTCTGAGGGAGATGCTTTTTCATTGTTTGCAGTGCCATTATTTTTATTTTATTCACTTGAGATCCAAAGTCCTATTAAGGCATCTGCTTGAGAAAACCTTGTTTTGATGGCCAGGTTCTAATTCTTAGCAGGAAGAACACAAACTTCTGACTACTTCCTACAATATTGCATTATCGTATCATGGGGCAGAACACTGAACCCAGATTCATACAACAGGGTACTGAATGGATAAATAAAAGGCTTTCAGAAAACTTAGATTTAAAATTACAAATAAACAGACATGACTACTCTTTTATCATGTAATCTCCAAAGTTAGCTGTATGCCCCTATTATTCCTTCATACTGACAAGACGTATCCAAAAATTTAATGTGCATATTGACTTAACATAATAAAGGAATAACTGGACAAATAATTATAAATAATTCCAATCTATAAGCAAATTCTCAATTTTAAATATAAATTTTTAGTTTTAAACCTAATTTAATAGGATTTTCACTTTCCCTGTATTAAGAAGTAGCCAGCATCCTGTATTTGCTGAATGGTGAGGATATTTTTAGAATGACTGAACAGTAAGATTTTAAGACATGTTATTGGGACATGCCACAAAAATATGAACAAAAAATATATTTCATTAATCAGAAGATTTCTGTCTTTTAGAATATATCTCGTTAAGAGAAAGAAATTTTAATTATCGCTATTAGTTAAATCATTACAAAGATTACAAAGAGATCATCAATTTTGCATTTCAGTTTTATGATTGAAAATATTATAGTACTTTGGGAATGAGAAACTAAAAGATACCTCAGAATGACAATCACATTTTGAAATTAGATGGTATAGGAGAATTAAGTGGGCAGAGATAGGAGCTACAAATATAAAAGAAAGCGGGGATCTGCAAGGATTTAATCAGATCTAGAATAACTTCCTTACTGCTACTGATATATCCTCATTATTTGAAATGCGACAGAAATGAAATGTAATGCTGCTTAGCTGCAGAACTAGAGAGTGAAGCAAAAAAATAATAACCAAAAACCCTTGATGGTCATGTGGAAAGAATAGTAGAAAAGAGCAACATGATTTTAAATACTCATTAATACTATTAAATAAAGATGAGTTATATTTTAAAAATTCTGATAGTACTGTGCTTAAATCCAGGGTCTTTCACACAGAATCAAATGACTGGCAATCATTAGTGCCAACCAGTTATGTTAACATCGGAGATCATGCAAATTCCCAAAAGATTTTGACTAATGGAAAAGGAAATTTTATTACAGAATATTAAGAGCAGCCACAAATCTCTACTTTTTAAATTGGAATATATCTTGGTAAATTAACTGTTAAAAACATAAAATGTGCTCTGGAATCCAGATTATAGCTTAATGGAATTTTTTTTAAAGGAAGTTATTTTTCTGAAAAGTAAGGATTTAACATAGATATTTGAAAAGATAGCAATAGTTAGCAGCAATAGATACAGAAATTAAACTTCAGTTCACGTATAAGGGAATTAATAACAGTTCAGTAACAGATCACATAAAGTAACAATATTATACCAATAATTATTAAAAAAAAAACCTTTGTAAAGATAACACTGTTATTGGGAAGATAAAATACTAAATAAGGTCCAAAATGTAGTGGTGCGATCTAAATAAAAGGGTAAAAAGAGCTAACCTTAGACACAAACTTTGCTATGTGGATATTCTATGCAATACAAAATAATGTGGGGCCCTGCATATAATATTGGTATTTGTTAATACTTTGGCACAGCAGTACTCAAATTATAGTCCACACACACATTTCACTTACTACGCTGGTTATGACTATCCATGAGTCAGCATAAAAGTTGGTGCCAAACATTGAGAAAATTGTGTAAGCAATTTGCCAGTCATTTTATATCTGTCGACTCTAATGATAAAATGTTGAATTTTCCTTTATTTTTTTAAATTCAGATAATTAATTTATGTTGTATTTAAAAAAAAAATCAATTCTCAGCAGAGTGGAAATTAGAAATAAAACCGGAGAATAAGAAGCACTATTTTACAATTCTTGACATTACATATTGGATTGGTCCAATTGTGAGAGGTCAGATATACAGTGGTCTAACACATCCCATAATTGTTTGGTTCTGCCCTTTCTATTTTGTGGGAGAGCTCAGTGTAGTTGTGAAGGCCTCACAGCCTGTCCTCACACAAATCTGGCTGTGAAACTGAACTCAGCCACATATTGGATATTCTTATGTGTTAACGTATTGAATATGGTCTCAAAGTGGGGGTAGTAGAGGGCATGTGCAAAATAAAACTCATGGCAACAGGATTAACAGAGAGAAGACAAAAATTATTAGTGACCAATTCTCCCAAAAAGTTGGTGGAAAAGTCTAGAGATAAAATGGAGGGAGGAAAAAAAAAAAGGATTACTGAAGGAATTCTTAGTGAGAAGAGATTTCTGGGGTATATTTCCATTACCCAGGAAGTAAAGAGGATGATCCCATATAACAAGTACATATGGGGAAGGGGTAAAGAAAATGCAACATTAGCAGTAATCCACAACGGGATGTGGACTAATCTACTAGTCCACAATGGGATGAGAAGTTTGAAGTTCGTACCAAAATATAAAGGAGATACATCGTCATCTGGGCTGTTTAATTTACCTGACACTATATTTTCCACAACAAAATATTTCCAATGACAGAAGCAGTGTATTTATAGTTTGCTACAAGTTCCTAATTTCATGAAATTGTAGCAAACAAATTAACTGGTTACTTTAAGTAGATCTATAAAATATATTCGCTTTCAGTGCAAAAGCAAATGCCCCCACCTCCCACAACAGCTGGATGTTATTCCAGTGCTGCAGTAGGACCAGAAGATAGAGGAATCCTTGGAAGAAACTTGACATGGTCCCATGGGTATCCAGGGCCACAGAACCCAGTGCTAAATTTATCCAGAGGAATCTGGATATGCCTTTGGTCGGGTAAAAAGAGAAGTATCAATGGAAGGGCCTAAACTATCAGAGTTTTATTTGGCTGGCTTTTTCCTTGGACCCAATGACTAGGGGAAAGTAACAGGTCTTACATTTTCCTGATAGAACCTATCCAAGCATGTTCCCCTCCAAAAATGTACCAAGGAAGGACTGTGTCAAAAACTGTAAAAGGGCTGAAATTTTACTCTTCTTACAAGTCAACAAGTTGGCCTGCACGGTTTTCATAGATGTGGACAAATAAAAGAGATTCCTGGGTCAGCAATAAAGATATTTATTTATCACAACAAGCCATATGACAGAAAGAACTTAATGTTCACATCAGTGCCCCTTGCCTTTACCTCCCTGTGAGAGCAATGTAGAAGCAGTATCAACTATATGGAGAACACAGCTGTGGTTTTGTGTTACGGCTGAGGAACCCCAAGTTTAAGAAACTCCAATATTTTAAAGCGGGTTGCTGGCAAACTTGCCTAAACTTTACTTGAAGGGAGACATTACCTTTATTATCCTCAATATTAAACAAATCTGCTTTTTGACCTAGCAGGAGACACTGTATCTTGGAAGCTGGACACTAAGCAAACACTCTTGAAAAGATGGTCTAGAATAGAAGGTGATGCAAGAGGTACAGAGACACTGTGGAGCATTGCTCTCCAACAGATCTGAGAAAGCTACAAGATCTTTATGTTAATGGGGCCAATGACGTTGCTACACTGTGTTAAAAGAGATAAAACAGACCTAAAATTAAGAGTAGACTTCTAATACAGGTTTGTTTCATTAGCTCAATATTTTTAATGTTTCTAGTTACCCATTTCCTGCCCTGAGATCAGAGGAGACAGAGGGAGCAGAGCAAGAGATGGAGTCGGAACAAGGGGCAAAGCAACCTACCAATACCTCCCCTTTCTCTCTCTCTCTCTCTCTCTCTCTCTCTCTCTGCTGGTCTGTAGAAGGAAGTAGTCAGAGATCATGCTTAACGTGAGGAGAACGTGAAAGAAGATTCAAAAAGGTCCAGAATTAAATCTTGATATTACTTTGGACTCAGTCTTTAAAAAATTGGTTTTCCATGGTGGCCTGGGTGGCTCATTTGGGTAGCAGCTGCCTTCGGCTGGAATGGGCCATGATCCCAGGGTCCTGGGATTGAGCCCCACATCAGGCTCCCTGCTGGGCGGGAAGCCTGCTTCTCCCTCTCCCTACGCCTTCTGCTCCCCCGGCTTGTGCTCTCTCTCTCTCTCTCTCTCTCTCACACATCAAATAAATAAATAAATAAATCTTAAAAAAAGAAAAAAACTCTACAATCCTAATGGTCTAATGAGAGTTAAAAAAAAATTGGTTATTCACATATGATTTTAAATATATTATTTATTGAAGTCTAAGTTTTCTCACTAACAAACAGGGTGACTATTAACATGAAGACAACAGGGAAGCTGAGAGGATTATACAAAAGCACATTTAAAAGCATATGTGTGAAAAAAATCACAGTGTAAGTGTTCAGTAATTGATATTATTATTATTATTATTATCGTCAGTCAGATAATAGTACATGGTTTTATTTACTTAAGCACATTTTAAAATATTTTTTGCTAGATAATTTAGTATTGCTTTTGATACTGGAAACAGAATAAATGGTGTATTTGAAATTAACATGTGAAACATACAAATATTTTGTTGTTAGTCTGTTGTCTTGATGTTTCTAACCTATAATCACTTATATAATGAAGTGAATTATATAGACCCTGAGCAAAAGTTTGCACTATGTATGGAGAGAGGGAGGAAATCAGTTGACCTTGCCTAAACACAAGCTGATATATATTCTAAAATGGATAACTGAAATCTCACAAACCCCAACTGAAGACTTAGACTGTACAACACAAGATACATTCTGCTCCTGTCCTGGACCTCAAGGTTGAAACTTCATGAAATTCCATGTTCTGAAATATACATTTCATCTTCATGAAATGAAATCTAGAATGCATTCATTTTAACTGAAAGAAAAATGGTTTCAGAAATAGGTCAAATATTGACATCTGAATTTGGATATAAACTGGTTTGAAGCCTACAGAACCAAGAAAATTTTGGATCCACAAGAGTGTTGCAGTCCAGGAAAGAACAATTACACTAAAAAGGATGAATACATTAAAAAGATATTTTAAAATGATCAAGGCCAAACCAAGAGTACTTTGCTGCAGGTCATAACAAAAAACTAGAAAGCTGTATTCTCTCTATTAGCAGGTCTCTTTGATTGTAAGAAAAAATTGTGATTTAATAAGTGCTTAGGAAGAGAAAAGGTGTTTAGAGAGAGTAAACTACTTTATTTTAGCTTAATTAATGGTAATTTCCATGTTTTTTTAGCCAAAGACCACCAGGAACAAATCTATAGTTGAAGAAGTTGAAATCCTTTATTTTCTGCAGCAAGGGAGAATACATACATACACACATACATACATAACAATACATACATACAATACAATAAGCATGCTTGCTCAGAGAAAGAGATGATCGCCTTGGATTTTTAAAAATCTAACTATAGGCTGATTAACCTAGGGCTAAACCTAGAGACACTGAATAATTGAGACTAAAAGGAAAAAAAAAAAGTTAATTCCATCACCGTTTTTAACAGCCAAAAAGTAGGAAACAAAAAATACATGGTGATTCATTTATATAATGTCATATTAACACAGCTATGAATGGACCACAGCTTCATGCATTAATGTGTATGTAAATTCGTACCAATCTAATTATGATAGGGAACAGAATAATCAAGTTCTGCAATAGGACTCTTCTTACATGCATACATGACTATTCACAAACATACACAAAATTGAAACAAGAGGTCTAGAGACCTAAACATATATATAATAACACTATTTAAAAAAAATGCAAGGAGAAAAGGAAAGCAAAATTCAAGATATGGGTTACCTCTGTTTATATGCAGGGAGACTGAATAAGAAAGGATCAAAAGTGCATAAAAAGAGTAGACAGAAGTAGATATTATTACGTTTCTAACTTTTAGGTTTATGTTGATTTCATGGTTGCTCATAATATAACAAAAAACCCACCTGTACTCATACATCCGTAAAGACAAACATAGAGCTACTGACAGACTAAGTTGTCATCGTGTCCTCAAATAAAGATCATGATTAATCAAATTCTGTTTGCCTGGGGCCAAATTTTTTCTTGTTTTTTTTCTTTTTTAAGTTTGGAAACCTCCATGAACAACAAAGACTATTCCATTTACGGAGTTAATATTTCTTACTACAGCACCCCTGGAGCATGAATGTGTTGTCACATACACAAGTACTACTTAAACAGCATTGTCTGTGTGACAGAATGCAACATAAAATCCTTTTCTGAATGATATATCTGACTACTTATTCTGACAGTTGTCACTACCCTCACTGATTATTCACAAATCCTTAAATTATCACTCACATAAGTGAGAATAATGCAAAGGGATATTACTATTTTCATTTAAGAGGCTCACTTCATTTAAATAAAGATGTAAGGTTTGAACAGAAAATTTTGTCATGTAGACGATATTCACTCCTAGAGAAAAGAAGCTACAAATTACAAAACCTGAAATACCCAGCATAGCAAGAAAAAGTGGAGATCACTTGTAACTATAGAATGCTGGCTTCAGTTTCCCATGCTTAACTTATTCTGAGGTCGTCAGGATGCTGTTGCTAGGAAATTTCGGACATTTACTGCTCATGATTTTTTTGTTATCCCGCTCTAAAGACCCATTTAAGTGCGTTTTATTTCCCCTTGTTTTATTATTTTAATCCCCAAACACCTGCTTAAAGTGAACATCCAAAATCAGAGAAAAGCTTGTTTCAACCATCTCTGAGTTTTTTTCCTTGATTCTTAGAAAATTCATTTTTGAAGCATTGGCTCCATGATAGATTGATAGGTAATAGACTGATGGTAGATAGATAGAATGTAAGATCTCAATTATTAAGAAGTCTTCAGAAGAATGGAAAACCAAAAGCTATTAAAATTTTGATTTCTGAATTTGTCGATATATCACACTTGCCTTGAATTAATTCTATAGTATTTCTATAAAATGAACTAAAATATAAAGTCCAAATATCGTTTGATTAACATTAGATAAAAATAGGGCGCCTGGGTGGCTCAATGGGTTAAAGCCTCTGCCTTTGGCTCAGGTCATGGGTCCTGGGATCTCAGGGTCCTGGGATAGAGCCCCACTTCGGGCTCTCTGCTCAGCAGGGAAACTGCTTCTTCCCCTCTCTCTCTGCCTGCCTCTCTGCCTACTTGTGATCTCTGCCTGTCAAATAAATAAATAAAATCTTTAAAAAATTAGATAAAAATAAGTACAGTTTTAATATATACACTGATAAAGGGTACATTTTCTGAAAGAAAAATAATCAAATTTTCTTTATTATACCTTGGTAGTAGTGTGTGTGTGTGTGTGTGTGTGTGTGTGTATAAAATAATGAGCTAATGTCTTAAATTATATGATGCTTTACCAAGCAGGCACATAATTTTGAACATTAGAAGACACTTCTTAGGGGCGCCTGGGTGGCTCAGTGGGTTAAGCCGCTGCCTTCAGCTCAGGTCATGATCTCAGGGTCCTGGGATCGAGTCCCGCATCGGGCTCCCTGCTCAGCAAGGAGCCTGCTTCCCCCTCTCTCTCTGCCTGCCTCTCTGTCTACTTGTGACCTCTCTCTGACAAATAAATAAATAAAATCTTAAAAAAAAAAAAAAGACACTTCTTAAAACTTAATTTGAATATTCCTGAGATGGTGTCTGAACTATTTATTATTTGTATGGCACCTGGTAAAATCTAAACTAATTAGCATCCTTGACAAGCAGTAAGATAAAGACTGACATGTAAAAGGATAAAAGCAAGTTTGGGTGGCTCAGTGGTTAAATATCTCCCTTGCACTCAGGTCATGATCCTGGAGTTCTGGGATCCATTCCCACACTGGCTCCCTACTCGGTGGAGAGCCTGCTTCTCCCTCTCCTTCCTGCTTTTGCTCTCGCTCGCTATTTCTGTCACTATCTCTATTCCTCTCTCTCTCAAATACATAAATACAGAAATAAAATATTCTTTAAGAAGTGAGTTTGTAAAAGTAAATCCCCATGATGTTAAATGCAATGTATGGTTTCCCACTGCCGTGACTTATATCTGTGCCCTTCTATCCATTTTCAAGTACGGAAGAGATTGGCTTGCTTATCACTGGCTATTCTGTATCCGAGAGCTTGTTATCTGGTTGGAACTTGGATTGTTCTAACTTGGCAACCATCCCATGTGTTGGAACTGCTCTGTGGAATCTGGTATATTTACTTGTTTATATTGCTACTGAGATCCAGACAAAATTCAGCCTTGAAAGTCAATAGTACAAAAAATAACAGAAAGGTGTTATCATTTACTAACAATATGGCAGAACTCTTTTCCGTATGTTAAAAGGATTAAGGCATGACAATATTCTTCATTATCAATGGAAAAGAGTTCAACTACGTGACTTTCCCATAATAAAATAAATATAAAATTCTCAGGTCCATTAAAATTTTAAATTTAAAAGCATTTTTATTAATCAGGCTTAGAGATTATTTTGGTATTCATAATCTCCCTTGCATTCCCATTTCCATACTGTTAGTGATAAAGACTTTTTATACAGTGGGCCCGTCTATATCCATGCTCTTCAGCAAAACAGATAAGCTTTTTTTCTGTCAAAACATTTAATTATAAAGTTGTTCGTGTTAGTTAAGAAGTAAATCATTTAAAGGGTAAAAAAGATTAAATGTAATCTTGAAAGGGAAATGCTTACAAATAAAAAGGAAAGAAACTTGTAGTCAAAGAGAGAAAGTAATTTGTCTTTTCAAGATAGTTAATGAGCTTCAGATACTCTTTGATGATGAGAAAGAATATGATATACACATAAAAAAAGCTTTAATAAAGTGTAAAATTATAACAGATAATGAAGTTCTTTTTTTAGAATATGTAATTAGTAACTGTTGGATTTTCTATTTCTTAAAATCATAAATATATTGACAATGTTACATACATGTAAAACCATTTTAAATAAGTTATAAATTCTAACTCAAGATGATCAAGATCAAACTAACTTTTTTCTTCCCCCCACCTCACTTTTCCTTTCTGAAAGATCAGGGGTGGGGGAGATATATTTAAATGTACAGGATTTCAAAAAGGTTTATATTAAACTGCTAGGATTGTAATAGTATAGGAATTAGCTAAGGAGATTTGTTTAATCAGAAGATGAAAAGGTTTTATGGTGGTCCTCTGAAAAAAGAATTTATGAATAAAATGAAAAGAAAATGTTAACAGACTACTTAATTTGGAAAACAAGAATTAGTGGAATTTTATGTAACTGTTTTAAAATTATAATACCAGAAACAAAAAAAAAGATAAACCATTTGACAGTAAATATGTCAAAGTTAATTTAAACCTTCAAATAGGAAAGCATGGCCTCTACTTCTATTTTGTGATTTTTTTTTCTTTTCCATACTTAGCATGTATAATGAAATAACTAGCATATGTACATGTACAATGTGTATGTAAAAGGATGTTGCCTGCAGATATATGCATAAGGATGTTATTTGCTGTACTGTTTGCATAGAAATATGTAAATGACTAAAATGTTCAATAATAAAAAAATTGTTTAAATGCAATTTAATCCTATAAAAAGCCTTATGTGCCTATCAAAAGACTTAGATAGATATTCATCTTTTAACAAGAATGATACTAATCAGTTACTAAAATAAAGTATAGAACAGCATGTATACTCTGGCATGGTTTACAATATATGTATTGGCTTAGCTGCTCATTTCTTGGTGCAAATCTTCTGCTAACACTATGTACTAACTGGAAAACACTGGTTTGGGGAGACATGCTTTTGGGATTTATCAGGATTTTCACTATTAGATATAGTATTATGATGTTTAATATATTTTAAAGAAAAAATATACAGACAAGAAAAAGTAAAATATGACATTAAAGAGGAGGCTAGTAATATTTCACACACTTTGCTTTTGAAAGTCAACTAAAATCTAATCTTAATTTGAATTACTGAGTCCCCTTTTTAAATAATTGTATTGAAAATTATTATTTTAATAACCCCATTCTTAGATGTCCAAGAATCTAGGTATAATTTTATATGTATATCATATGCAATTGTTGAGGATAGTATTAGGTTATTGCCTTTATTAATGATCCCCAAGTAAAATAGAGTATGCTCCATAATGGGCATGGTTTTATCCAATCTGTTGACGGTTTTAAGAGAAAAGGCAGGTCTTCAGAAACAGAAAAATTCTCCTCTCTACTGGCTTTGGACTTAAGACCATAACATCAACTTCTCTCTGAATTTCCAGCCTGCCAGCCAGCTCTGCAAATTTTGGTCTTGCGAGCCCCCACAACTGTGTGAGCAAATTCCTTAAAATAAATCTCTCTCTCTATGTATATACATACTATTGGTTCTGTTTCTCTGGAGAACCCTGTCCAATATAGTAACTAACAATGCTAAATGTATGAAAGCCAAAGTTGAATTGCAGTAGTTTTAAATTCAAATGCCTTTAGGGACCTAGGAGATGATTGAAATTAGAAAATCAGAGGACTATAAAACATTAAGTAGTGGTGGGTATGATGGTGAAATTGAGACTCCATTCCTGCTGAAAGGAATTCAAATGGAAATATTTTAAACAATATATCCCAATCAAAAATCGTGTAGGCTGATTTAGCATGTGGAATGTCAGTGTGTGATTTAGTTCCAAGAATTATAGAAGCGGGAAAGAATTGTGGGTTGGAATGATTAGATAAAACTTCACGGGGCTAAAGAGATTTTTGAACTTTCCTTGACCAAGACTGGCGTAATGTTCCCTGCAACTTGACTAAACTTTAGACAGGATTCTTCCTGACTCTAGGCCCCTTTTCTGAGAGTCTTTGCTTTAGAAAACCTATAGTTGTAAATCCTTTCTGTGCTCCTTTGAATGTAAATCTTTTTCAAAGCTTCTTGCTAGTTTACGAAATAGCAATGCCTTTCTCAAGAAGCCTAACTTTGGCAGGCTAACTCCAAATTATAAAACTGCCTTCTGACATGAAGGTGTGAGAAAGCTCACTTTTCATTTTGGTAAAGCCAATTAGGAAACACAGATGGCCTAAAATCCCATAACTCCTGCTCTTAAAAACTCCCCAGCCTTTTTAGTGGAGCTGAGCTCAAACAGAGTTATGACCTCTCCCCCTTATTTTAGTAGCCTCAGAAAAAGTCTACCTTGACTATTATAATTTGTCCAGTGAAATTTTTACTTTGATTTTGTTTTTGTATTTTAATTGCAGTTAACATAGGGATACAAATACATGTAGATACTTGAAAACTTGCTTTTGACTAAGAAAATAGCAAAAACAATGACAAAAAATATCAATTTCAGGAGTGTTATGTATTCCTTCTTCTGAATCTTTGCTCCTTTTTCTAAATTATCAGGAAGCCTACACAATTAGTAGAGACATAATTCAAAATAACACAAACAAAATAAGAGACATGATTTCGTTATAAAGTTTTATTTCCAGAAGATTTATAAGTCACAATTTCATCCTGGCTGATTAATGAGCCCCAAGATTATGTAGCCCATTTGTACATCTCACTGAATCATTCAAACTGCAGATTTTCCCTTTTTTTTTTTGTCAATTACATTTAAGTCAAATGCTCATTTAGCAACTGTGATACATATATTCTTTCATAATCAGCTGAAAATTTATTCTACTCTTCAGAGATGTAAACAGAGATATAATTATAGACATAGAGTATATACGTACAGAGGGAAAGAGAGACAAAGTAGTGAAGACATTACATTGAAATGAAAATCTTAATGAAAAAAATTACTAGCTGTGTCACTAAATACCTTACCCATTTTACATTATAACAAATAATTCTTTGGAAGAAATTAAGCTTTTAATATTTTTTCCTGTCTCATTAATGAGCTAGAACAAGAATCATAACATTTATCCACTGGCCAGTTTTGTTTGTTTGTTTGTTTGTTTGTTTTTAAAATTTCATTCCAACAGCTTTAATAAGTTAAAGCAGAAATCTAATGTTATCACTGTCACATATGCAGAAATTCCTGAAGTATCTGTTTTTACATTTTACAGCACCTGTGAGATACATAATAATTGACATATACAATATATGCACATATATGTACATATGAATCTATACATACATATTATTCCTTTTCAATTAATATAGGATATTGTGTTATATAGGTATGACATCTAGCACTGAGACATTTTTATAACAAGATGAAAATATTTATTTTGATAACCCAACTCCTAATAAGGATTACTTTAGGAATAAAGAAAGCTCTGTAATAAAAATGGAAAGTAAAAAATCATGTATAAGTTGGAAAAGAGCAGTTTCAGAATTCACAATGTTGAGTTTCCCTCAGATGAAAGGCAGTGAGAGATACAGAACCTACTGTAAGCTTCAATCTGTGTCACATGAATTTCTTAAAGAAAATGGAAGAGTCACCAGATAACGGAACACTTTACAAGGTCAGGGTCCATATTTCCAGTCCCTGCTAAAGCAAAAGCAGAAGTAAAGTATTTGGTGGCTCAGCATGCTCCCTACATACTTTTTATGATTGTGGCAATAGAAAAAAATATGAAGGAAACTTACGGAAAATTCACCAACAGGTATCACTGGATGCCTTTAGAGTAGAAAACAAGAACAGCAATATTAGCCACTGGCAATACTGAATAATTCATTTCCTAATTTATTGCTGTACTTAAATTCAGAAACCAAATGTAGAAGTACAGGACAGGTGAGTTGTGAATTTCCAACAGTTTAAGTGAAAAAGACCTGGAATTTAAGTTGACTACAAGTGGAATATAAGTCAATGGCATGACAGGGCTGTCAGAAAGGCAATTTGACTTACAGGGAACTAATACAACTGCAGTGTCCATATTAAAGTAGGGAACCATTCCTAGCTGTCAACCCTACTCAGATAACACTGGATATAGCAAGATCAGTTTGAAGCACCACACGTTACAAAGAAACTCCATAAAATCTAACACAGTCAAGGGGGTTTTGTGGGTTTGTTTTAAAAATGTGGCTAAAGAAAATAAAATAAAAACATTTTCTTTAATAGAGCTAGGGATGGGGAGTACTATCTTTAGCTGTAGAAAAAACATTCTCAGAATTAAGAATGATTTTTTTTTTTATGGACTAAATGTTCTTGTTCCTTCAAAATGCATATCTTAAAATCCCAATTCTCAATGTGATATTATTTGTAGGTTGGGCCTTTGGGAGGTAATTAGGTCATGAGATTGGGGTCCTGAATAGGACTTGTGCCATTATGAGCAGGGAAGCTTGCTCTAACTCTCTGCTCTTTGCCATGGGAGGATAGAAGGAAAAGATGGCCATCTGCAAACCAGGAAGCAGGCTCTTGCCAGATACTGACTGTGCATTACTTTGGACTTCCCAATCTCCAGAACTATGAAAAATCAACATTTAGCGTTGACACTCAGTGTGTGGTATTTCGTGAGAGCCGTCTGAGCAGACTAAGACAATTTCATTCCTTTACTCTTCTAAAGAAGTAATACCACGTCTTGCAGTGGTATTACTGAATCAGACTGGAGGTTAGCCAAGATATCTGGGTTACAAATAAGCCCATTGAATTTTGTATGTTACATGTTACCTGGAAGTGGCTCTTAATGGAGACAAGAGAGTCTATGGCTTACCTGAAAATATTTTGACATTACAAACATCCCTAAATCATTATATTCAATGGGTCTGAGTGGAGAAGTTGAAATATGTATTTCAGGAAAAGAAAAGTTTTCTACATATTCTTATCTCTTGGATAAAAAATCACTGCTATAAAGTTTCACAGTAGTCAGATTATGGAAAATAATACTGTTATTTGCAAAATACCCTTTGGTCTGAGGAGATCTCTTCTGATAAATATAAGGTCTAGTACTTTACAAAGAGTCAGCATTCATTAAATGCTTATTAAATGATCACTTTATCTAAAGAAGTGAGTTTTACAACATTTCATGGGGAGAAAGAGATAGTCATTTAATTCAAATTAAAACATCCTATATGCTGCATGTCTTAGAGCAAATGGCTAGTACACAATTGTTTTAATCAAAGGAATGTACTATAAAATGTGGATTTCTACCTCATGAAAAAGCATCTTATTTCTTACAGAAGTCGTATTATTTTGAGGGACTAAATTAGCTCATGATAATTGGGTACTTTAAAAGGGCACTAATTCTTCAAACCAAGATAACTGAGATAATATTTTATATACGGAGGGGAAAAATGTGAAAATATGAAACTCTCCATGACTGACTCTGAACTAAGTAAAATTGAATTTAGAATTCCACTAAAAAAGATTTCCGTTACACTATATCCTTTCATTGTTTGTTAGTATGATAACTTTGTTTCTACCAGCCCTACCCTTCTCATACTTTTCTTAACTGTTGTGATGGTTTCCAGCCTGATTTCCCTGTATGCTCCTCCTCACCCATTTATGCGTCAGAGCACAGGGTCTCTTGGACTGGGGTTTTGCTCCTTGGGTCTTATTGATATTTGTCAGCACTTCCCAAAGTGAATTTAAGGCATGTGAATAATGAAGGCTATGTCTTGAAATCTCTGGATGAGATTTAATGATATGAGATAATAATATGTTTAAGGGCACAGATTGGATTTCTGCAACCCAAGCCTGAATCCTGGCTAAGATACCTGCTTTCTGGGTGAGCATAGGAAGGTTGTGTATCTAATCTGCACATGTATTTCTTCCTCTGCATAAAAGATTACTATCACCAGCTTTAAAGTATTGTGGTAGATTGTATTTTACGTTATTTTGTAGTTGTTACTGTTGATTTTAAATGAGTTGTTAGTATGTAAAACCCTTTGATCAGTGATTAGCACACAGGAAACCCCCTATAAATATTTGCTATTAATAATATTTTTATCATTAATAGTATGAAAACATACTCAATTTTGTGAGCTTCTAATGAAGCTCGTGTAGTCAAACTACCATCCTTCAACTTATTTGAGGTCAACTTGCTCTACAGTTTTTCAGGCCAGACGTTCCAACTTTTCACATCTACTGAAATCTACATTTATTGAATGTTTCCTCTTTATCAGGACTTGGTTCCAGCAGTTTACGTTAATAATCACTTTCACATTCACAGCAACTGTAGAAAATGGGTGTTATCTTTGGCTCCAATATAAAAATTAGCAAACTGAAAAAAAAGTTGGTAAATCAAGACCTGTGTCTGGTAACTTACCTCAATCACACAGCTCGGGAGGGATGAACCAGGATTTGACCTTGGGCATCTAACTCTTCAGTCAGCCCTCTCAACCATCACGTCTCCCCAGCGTCTCAGAGAATATGCCTCTAATCTATAAATAATCCATAATCTCTTCCATTCCCCTAACATTTACTTTTCCCTTTTTTCTGAGCCTGTGTCCTTCAAACATTGATAAATCTCATTCTTAGTAAATAAAAAAATAATAATTTGACAACTGGTTTTATGCCTCTCATTTCTCTCAAAATAAAAACATTTAAAAAACAAACAAAAAAACCCTTGCTCTCTGCAAGCACTGAACTTCTTTTCTTTCCTAGGTCCACTGAAATTGTCACTTTTTTAACCCAATGACTATTTTTGCTTAGGTCATGCGTGACCTAGTCAATTCTATATGCAAAGAACATTTTCTTACTTTATACGTCCTGTTTCCACTACTTTTCCCCATGTCTTTTAACTTGAATTACACCATTTTTTCCTGTATTTCCCTTATTCTTCTCTATAATTTTTTCTATAATTATTATTTTTCTATGTTCTTATCAGTCCTGTCCTCTGCCTACCCCACAAGTATTTCTGTTACTAAAAATTTCATTTTGGACCAATTTCTCATTCTGCCTAATCCCAATCTGTGTCTTTAATATTTACTAAATTCTAGGATTGCATAACTTTACCTGCAACTCTTGCCTGTTCTCTGAGCTACAGATGGAGACTTCAGATTATTTTTTCAATGTCTTTGTGTGCATCCCACAAGAGTCTGTGCTCCTGTTCACGCCTATGGTGATGTTTTTACGTCTCTCAAATTAGTTATTTACCTCCCTTATTTGAAATTCATACCTGCTTCCTCCAATAATACTTAATCCAAAATAGCTGGGGAAATTTTTTGAGTCTCGTACCAACTAACCAATTTTAGGAACCATGATGATTTGCATGAGAACACCTATTTCTTTAAGTGAACTCCTTGAATTCTTCTCATAGGATGTCTTCTGTTCTTGCCTGGAAAGTGCAATCATAGTTTATTTGCACATCTTCCATTTTGCCCCTTTTTGTTGAAACAGGCCCCAATATTCCAGTTAAAGTTAAATTCTGGACATATTAAGAATTTTCCTTTTATGAATTGTTTCTAATTTACAATTTACATCATATTTTTAAAAATCAATGCCAACTTAAGTATATGGAAATTATAATAAAAGTATCAGGAGTAGGAATGGCAGCTTATCACTGGCAGTACTTCGACATCTAAACTGAGTTTTTCTGACCTATTTAATATACTTTTTCAATTGACTTATCTCTAGTAACAATAAAAATAATGAAAATTAACTAAGATACAAGTATGATTTATCAAGAGACAAATGTTTCATGGAGATTTAGAGAAGAGCTAGTGGGGAATTTGTAATCCTACTTTTTGTGTGTGTGTGTGTGTGTGTGTGTGTTTTCCTTTTTGTTTTTTTTCTTAATGGCAGTTTTAATATGAGTTCCCACCGGAGTTTCAGAAAAGTAGTCTTGACTTAACATATGCTATTCCAAAACTCTAAATCTTTTGAGAATAGAAAAAGTGATTCTTCAAAGAGATTCAAACAAATTCCAAAAAGTGTTGGTTCAAACAAATGCACAATTTTTATGACACTGTAAATCAAGTGCCAAGTGTTCAGAGACTAGATATCCCCTCTACTCAGAGGAGATGCTGAGACAGCTCAGGTTCATAAATTGAGACATGAAAGAATACCAAAAGATTAATTATGACATTGAATTTTTAAAAAACACATACTCTCAGATCAGATGATTAAAACATAACAGTATTTACAAGCCCATGGTAATTATTACAATTTCAAACAATTGTTCATACAATTGTACTATAGTTTTTGCAAGAAAAGCTTTTCTAACACTCTGCCTGACACGAGGGAAAATAATGCCGCATTAAACTTTTTTTTTTCTTTAACATAAATTTCCTATTAAAAATGTATTTTTTAAATATACCCACTTGAGAAAAGTAATAGAAGTAGGACATCTAACACAGCTTGATACATTATATTTCTGTAAAATTTTCTGGAGAAAACAAACCAATAAACAAAAAGCAGCTACACCAAGTAAGCAAGCAAAAGCATTTTAGAAGAAGACCATATTGATAAGCATGAGAATCTTCATCATGCTGCTTGAGTGACTGTCATAATTGCAAGGTAGGGCTGTCAGAGGGCTTTGTGGTTTCATCATTTATAGAATATGCACATTTTGGGGCGCCTGGGTGGCTCAGTGAGTTAAAGCCTCTGCCTTCAGGGGCGCCTGGGTGGCTCAGTGGGTTAAAGCCTCTGCCTTCAGCTCAGGTCATGATCTCAGGATCCTGGGATCGAGCCCCGCATCAGGCTCTCTGCTCAGCAGGGGAGCCTGCTTCCTCCACTCTCTCTCTGCCTGCCTCTCTGCCTACTTGTGATCTCTCTCTCTCTGTCAAATAAATAAATAAATAATCAAAAAAAAAAAAAAAAAAAAAGCCTCTGCCTTCGGCTCAGGTCATGATCCCAGGGTCCTGGGATCGAGCCCTGCATCGGGCTCTCTGCTCAGCAGGGAGCCTGCTTCCCTTCCTCTCTCTCTCTCTGCCTACTTGTGATCTCTGTCAAATAAATAAATAAAATCTTAAAAAAAAAAGAATATGCACATTTAAATGTGAAGAGCATTGGCATAACATTTGGTGCCTCATACTTTTCTTTTTTTTTTTAAGATTTACTTATTTATTTGACAGAGAGAGAGCACACAAGCAGTCAGAATAGCAGGTAGAGGCAGAGGGAGAATCAGTCTCCCTGCCAAACAGGGAGCCTGATGTGTGGCTTAATCCCAGGATCCTGAGTTCATGACCTGAGCTGAAGGCAGATGTTTGATGACTGAGCCACCCAGGCACCCTAATTTTACATTATAATGAGCAAGTTGATGTGAGAATATAAAGGACAGTAAATATGTTGGTTTCTTACTCAGGAATCCCAAGCAATATGAAATTGACAACAATAAATGTTAAGTTTTGTTTTATTTATATGTGTGAGGCCTCAATGGTATCATCAACTATTATGACAGATAAAATGAATTAACTGTATTAACCTTTTATAGACATGGTTACTTCTCAAAAATACATTGCTCAGATGTAATAAGTTCACAGAAAAAATACATGATGTGTGCGTAGTTTGAAACATACATATACACACAATGTTTACAAAGGCATATTTATAAACGTATTTATGATGCCTGGATCATAAAATAATAGATGGCAAAGATGCATGAAAACATTCAGAAAGTGGTATTGAGAACAAAGAAAAGAGAGAGCAAAGGTGCTTCAACTCTACATACTATATTATCACCTTTCTACATACTATATTATCACCTTTTTTTTTTTTTTTTTTTTAAGTAGGCTCCATGCCCCGCGAAGAACCAGACACAGGGCTTGAACTCAAGGCCCTGAGATCAAGACCTGAGCTGAGATCCAGAGTCAGATGTTTACCCAACTAAGCCACCCAGGCACCTTTATATTATTGCTTTTAAAAAAATTATCTGAGAGATATATTGTGTAGTATTAACTAATGGTTTAATATAATCTGTGTACTTGATACAAAGTTCTACTGTTGCATTATTCTATATTTTAAAAGGTTAATATTAAAATTTATTAAATACAGCCAGTTAAATATGCTTAAATAAGAAAAAGTAAGCAAACAAAAAAAAATAAGAGAGATGATAAAAGAACACTAAGGTTAGTAATAAATATGCACATCGTGAAATACTAAATACTTGCTAAAGAAGACTCATGAATAAGATTTGAAACACATTTTTTCCTTCAGAAAAATACGAGATTCAATGATCTATAAGATTTCACAGGGACCCCTGGGTGGCTCAGTCAATTAAGCATCTGCCTTCAGCTTAGGTCATGATCCAGGAGTCCCGGATTGAGCCCCATGTTGGGCTCCCTGCTCAGTGGGGAGTCTGCTTCTCCCTCTGCCCTTCACCCAGCTGATGCTCTATCTCCCTCTCTCTAACTCTCTCTCAAATAAATAAATAAAATAAGATAAAGATTAAAAAAACAAACAAACAGATTTTAGAAGTAGCAAAGTAATGGGTCCTGGGACAAGAAAACTTCATTTTTTCAAAATAAAATAATTATATTTATTTTTTTAATTTTAAAAATGCTTATGGTAAACATGAATTACAACCAATATTTTGATAACTTTTAAAGAACACAATTTTTTACATTTTTAACAACATAGGACATTATATCTTGTGAATCTTTCCTTGTTAATTTTCACTATGTTAATCTTTCAAAGTTGAAGAAGCATAATAATTAAGTTTCTTGGAAAAGCCCAAACTAAGCTTCATTGATCTACTATCTTGTATTTATTTTTACTATTAAAGGTAGCATAGTATTTGTAGAAACTTCATAAAGTACAGATTACTCAAAAGGAAAACAAAAAATTGTCAACTAACAACCTTTTTTGAAATCCCTAAAAAATTTTATAACCAGTGCTTTGCTCTATAGATTATAAACTATTTCTTATTCATGAATATATTTTCATGTATAATATATATGCCTTCCCACAGGCAGCTTCTATAATAATATATAAGAAATATTCCTGAGACACAAATATTTGTATATATTCCATTTTAAATTTTCAAATAATTCAGCATTCTACTACTACTTAATCCTCTCCATATTACATATTGTTGTTTCAATTTTCACTATTTTAAATACTTCTAATATGCAAATATAAAATAAAAACTTATTTGGATACACCTTATATTAAGCTCTAGAATAATTAATATTACAGAGTATGTACACTTGAAGTAATTTGACCTATCTAGAATTGCCCTCTATAAAATTGTACTAATGCACATTTTTGGCATTTTACGACTTTGCCTCTCTTCAAACCTAACTTTCTGGATTCATGCAATTCTCATTCTATGTTGTTAAGAGCTGCGCTTCATATGTGCATCACATTTAAACCTTTAAGTTCCCAGGATCCATATTAACATTTTTCCGTACTTTCAAAAAAAAATGCCTTCAAACTGATTTATAGTTGCTATTATAACTTGAATGAAAATGTACTAATTAGCTCTCCAAGATTCAAACAAATTGTCAGTTCCTTCAAAAAAGGAGTTTGCTGGATTATTTTTGATTTGTATTAAATACAAAAATCAATTTGGGGATAGTTGATAGCTTAAAAATACAACACAAGAACATGGTATATCTCTCCATTTATTTCTGTGTTCTTCATTTTTCAATAATATTTTGTAGTTGTTGGCATATTACTCTTGCAAGTGTTTTATTAAATTGATGTCCAGACATGATTTGCTTTATGAACCAACTGAGGATGGTATTTTCCAACTTCAAATTACAAATTGTTCTTGATTAATTTTAAAGATAACTGCTTTTTTAAAAATACTGGCCTATATTATGTAATCTTAACTACTCTAAAGATTTTAGAAGCTTTTTTATTTTTTTTCATTAGAAGTCTTAGCAATTTTTATATATGCAAATATGTCATCTAAAAATTAAGAGAATTTTATTCCACCCATTTCCTGTTTTCTTTATATCTTTTCTCTTATTATACTAGCCTTATTATACTAGCTAAGACTGACAGTGCAATGCTGACTAGAAGCGATAAAAGCAGATAGGTCTCTTTTTTTGTTTTTCCTTCCTTTGGAGGAACTCATTCTACAATCACGAAGTATGATGTTATTCTTTTATTTTTAAATTTTTTTTTAGATTTTTTTAATTTTTTTTTAGATTTTAGTTATTCTTTTATTTTTGATATATGGTTTTTATGTGATTGAGAAAATTTCCTTCTCTTCCTGGATTTCTGATAATTTCAAATACTTATGATGTTGAATTTTGTTAAATGTTTTTTCTGCACTGTTGAGGGGATATGTTTTCTTACTTCATTTTAAATTTTATTAACATTGAAAACTATATCAATTGATTTTTAAGAGTTAAAAAATTCACATTATTACCAAACCCCACTTAATTATATTTTCTTTTTTATGTTTAATGTAATTTGTTGCTAATAAGTTGCTCAGCATTTTTGAGTCTATATTCCAAAAGGATATGTCTATAGATTTTTTTCTCCTCTTGTTTCAGATCTGCTATCAGTGTTTTAATTTTAGTGTTTTGTTGGTTTTTTTTTTAAGATTTTATTTATTTGCCAGAGAGAGAGTACACACAAGCAGGCCGAGAGGCAGGCAGAGGCAGCGAGAGAAGCAGGTTCCCTGAGGAACAAGGAGCCCAATGCGGGACTCGATCCCAGGACTCTGGGATCATGACCTGAGCCGAAGGCAGCGGTTTAACCAACTGAGCCACCCAGGCGTCCCTTAGTTTTAGTTTTTGAGTCTTCTTGAGTCTTGAGTGTAGATTTTGGTATCATTATATAATTAAGAAGACATTTTCTGATATTCTGTATGCTGATACTGTTTGCATAGGATTGAAAGGTTTTTTTTTTTGTTTTGTTTTGTTTTAATAAGACTTCATGTAGTTCACAATTAAAATTTTCTGGATCCAGTGTCTTCTTCATTTCAAGATTTATTATTACAAGTTCATTTTATTTATTCATTTTTTTATTCCATTAGTGATTGCATTGATTTTTTTCAGATGTTTTTCGTTTTCTTTTTTTTTTTAAGATTTATTTATTTAATTATTTGACGGAGATCACAAGTAGTCAAGAAAGCAGGCAGAGAGAGGGGAGGAAGCAGGCTCCCTGCTGAGCAGAGAGCCCGATGCAGGGCTCGATCCCAGGACTCTGGGATCATGACCTGAGCCGAAGGCAGAGGCTTTAACCCACTGAGCCACCCAGGCACCCCTACAAGTTCATTTTAAATTAGATATGTTTTGGATGCCTGGGTGGCTCAGTCGTTAAGCATCTACCTTTGGCTCAAGTCATGATCCCAGGGTTCTGGGATCAACCCCACATAGGGCTCCCTTTCAGCAGGAAGCCTGCTTCTCACTCTCCCATTCCCCCTGCTCATGTTCCTTCTCTTGCTGTCTCTCTCTGTCAAATAAATAAATAAAATCTTAAAATAATAAATAAATAAATAAATAAATAAATACATAAGACATGTTTGTTGGTCTTTTCTTTTTTATTTTTAAGCCCATTTTGGCAATATGTGACTTTCAAAGAAGTTGTTCATTTTCTATCTAAAGTTCCAAATTTATTGTCATAAAGATTTTAAATAATATATCCCTATTATTATTTAAAGTTGTCAGATCAACACTGATGTCCTCTTGCTCGATCTCAATTTCAGCAAATTGTTTCATTTCCCTTTTTCAGTCTGCTAAGTCAAATAACCAAGTTTTATTTATTTTTTCAATTGATTGAGAATTTTGCTGATTTGAGCTCTTTATTTCCTCCTTCCCTTTCCTTAATACATGGGATGGTGATATCAGTCAAAGGCCTTGTTCTCTCTCTGCTAACCATTTTCATCCAACTGTATTAGCTAAATGAGGTTTTTCTTTGATCACATTTAATGTACAAATGTGTGCTCTAGTCAAAGTACTTTGGAAATATTCAAAATGAAAAAAATCTTGGATTTTTCAATACTAATTAAAGAAAACCTCACAAAAAAAGAAAAAAAATCTTCAGGTAAGCCAATTGAAAGCATAAAAGGCTAAAATATTCAGTAATTGAGTTAGTCTTTGGCAATCTGTCAGCATCCCCCATGTCCCATCATATCCCACTATGTACTGTTACTTCTCTTCTCATTACCTCTTCTTCATCAGAAAAGAATTTAACCACTTACACTTAACAATAAATGTCTTCTTCTTTTAAACTATAATATAAAATGTAAAGAAACATAACCTTATCTCGACCAGTAAAGAGACCTAGAAAACAGACACAGCCTCAAAAGTAATCATTTCACATTAAAAAATAAATAAATAAATAAATAAAAATAAAATAAAAACTGACATGGCTCACTACTATGGTTGTTGAGTATGGGTTGCTACTGTGGCTCTCTAGTATACAACAGTATGATCTGATAAAGGGTTTTCGTTTTACATTAGAAAGGTGTTGCTCTTCCAGAATACAGAGGATTGGCTACTATAGAACAAGTCAAAGTGAATATGAATGATGGCTTTCTGCATACTGTGAGTTATTGATATAATAACATGTCCAGTAGAAGGCCCATTGTGCATAGTCAAATGGCAGATCTGCACTCTTAATTTCCATATTTTCAAAAAGGTTTCCCCAAGTAGTTGGTATATAGGGTACATGGGGTAACATGATAGCTAAGAGGAAAACTATGGGACAAATTCACTTGAATGTGTCCTAATTGTTATATAAACAAATCAGTGATCTGCACCTACCCTGTTTGGATAAAATAGCTACAGAGATAATCACTATTAGAACTATAGTTTTATGGGGTGCCTGGGTGGCAGTGGGTTAGAGCCTCTGCCTTTGGCTCAGGTCATCATCCCGGGGTCCAGGGTACACGTCAGGCTCTCTGCTTAGCAGAGAGCCTGCTTCTTCCTCTCTCTCTACCTGCCTTTCTGCCTACTTGAGATCTCTGTCTGTTAAATAAATAAATAAAATCTTAAAAAAAAAAAAGAACTATGGTTTTACAAAATCACTTGACTCTCAAATTGAGTATTTAAACAAAGGGTATTATATCCTCATTAGCAAAGAATACTCTTTCAGATAAATAAAATGATCCATTACTTAGTCAATTACAATTACTCTTAAAATAGATATCAAGATCACACCAGACCAAAAATTAGAACTTAGGTTCCTTGCAGTGTTTTATTACCGGCCAAAATAAATATTAATAAGGTAATATATTATTTAAAATAATTGCCTATTTGTATGGGATAATAATGCACAGTTATATAGTGAATTAGTTTGTACCACATAGCTGAGGAAGTATAACAAATACTAGAAAAGTGGTAGCATACATAGCATCAAATGAAGATACGGAAATCAGAAAATTCATTATTGATTACTTGGGCAGACCTTAGTTATAAAAAATATTAGTTGCATTATTTTACAGAAACCCAAGCTTTATGGAATGTAACCATTATGTTAAAATTAGCTGTCTCAATAAAATAAAATAGAACAAAATTAGAGTAAAGTTATATTTTGATAAACTCATAAACACTAAAATTTTAAGACTAGGTAATTATCAAGATGAAATTATCTATATGTAAGTGCTAATATTAATTGAGAAACAAAAATTGTACAGGTAACGACAATGGGTTGTTAGATTTTTAAGTGTATATTCTTAAAATTGGTTTGTTACAGAAAATTGATTTTGCCACTTTCAGTTAGAAAGTGATTTTTCTGATCTTCCTTATAAACACCGATGTAAATTCTGTGTGTAGAATCCCTCACTAGCAAAAATGTATTCAGATTCCAGAGTCTTGATTTTGCCCTTGCCTACATGCAAATTATTCATTTACAAAGCTTGAATTCAGCAGATTATAATTTAAAGTCAATGACAATATTGTTCTTCTACAAAAACAGAAACAATAAGTAAATACAACTTTGGAAGAAGTATAAAACCATTGGAAAAGTCTTTACTTTTTCTTTCCCCCCTTTCTTCATTCCTTCCTTCCTTCCTTCCAGTAGTTACAATGTCATTAAAGAATATTGCACTTTACACCTGTGCACTTACAGATGAATCTCAACCTAGATGTCTCAGGAATCATCACCTCAGGTCAAAGATTCACACAGACCAACCACCTAATTTGCTGTCAAGTTCTGGGTCATGTTCCATTGTCTTCATGGTCTTCTGGCTCTATGATGTGAGGTAAAGGGCCCTGAGGAGTAGGGAAACATGTCTCCTGCAAATGCAATAGTCATATTCAATAGTCATATTAAAGGAACTTCAACCATGGTGATATGAAGAGGTTGGTGAAATCCTTTCTGTGAAAGGAACTGTTAAAAAAAAAAAAAAAAAGACCAAACCTATTGTTTTCAGGTTCTAGAAATAGACCAAAGGCAGACAGCAAATTCAGAAATATTTATTGCTGGAATAATAATAGATCCTCATAAAAGAATCGCACTAGTTTGTGGCTTTCTCGCCAAAGTCCCCTCCTATTCCTCCATAGCTGATGTAAGTTATGGTTTTACAAGGATGTGGCTGGTACCCTAAATAATCAGCTTTGCCCCCAGAGTGAGCAAAATGGATCAGCATCCAGGCAAAACCCCATAACTTTGCCCTCTAATAGTGGTGAATTTAGTGAAAAACAAGTGGGTAAAACCCAAACCTTTTATAGACTGAAGTTGTGGTTTTGGTTGCAGTAAGGGCAGACAAGCCAAAAATTTAACAAGGAGACCCTGGAATGAAAGAGCCATATGTTCTCCACACAAACCTAGTTACTGAGAAACTGCACACATGCCCAGGAGACATCCAAGAGGACTTGGGGGAAAGCAAAGGCCTTGAAGACTTGCTAAGTGGCTGACATTTGCATGTGCTTCCCAGCCTACTGGGGACCAACCAGCAGAGACCGTAAGTCTTATAGGCTTGAGGTGTGGGAGTACTAACTGCCCAAATTGTTGACTGAACACTTAAGTACATAGATATAGGAATGAGTGCTTGGAAATTAGGTTAAACATTAAAGGGAGAATATAAACATCAAGCAGAAACATCAGTGCATCAGTGGGCATGCAGAAACTGGGAAACAGTCCAGGAGCTCAGAGTTAAAGAGAATATGTGACCCATAGTCAGTGAATTAAAATGAACTCCAAGTGGGCCTAGTTGTTGCCCTTATCACACAAAAGTTCACAGACATCTTTTAAAAATATGTTCAAAATTTTGAGAGAAACTATGCTTAAAGGATAATTTATTCTAAACATATATTTTTCAAAAGTTGTGCTTAAAACAGCATATAAAAGCTACATGGACTTTATTAAATCAGTAAATGAAATTATTTTAAAATATGTACATTTTAAAGAATTAAAGTGATAATGATAAGGGGAAAAGACAGTAAACATGTTTCAGATGAATAGGTTATATGTTCCATGTAATTTTCCAATGGCATAGTATTAGATGAGACACTGGAGGGGAATTTTATTTTTATAATGCTTAAACTCTTCCTCCATGAGTTTGAAAAATGACTTCTAAATTATATGAAAAATATCTGGTATTAAAATTAGGTCACTCTATGATGATCACATTCCCATTATTTTTAGTACTAATTATATTTTATTTAAACAAATTTCTTTTTGGTTATTTTACCAAAAATTACATTCAGGGAACTTACTCGATAAGAAATATTATATAGATTAGAACAGACACATGCCATTAAATGAAAGACTAAAAAGTAGAACAACCTCTGTGGAATTAAAATTTGAATGAGTAATTCACCAGCTGTTATTATTACAGATCAAATATGTGTATTTCAGTGGAAACACTTGGGATTTCTAATTGTTCACAGTCAAATTCCATTTGATTTCCTTAATCTATTTTTCTTCTTTGATCTCCCATAATCTGCAGTACTGTAATAGTGGCTTTTATTAATGGCATTTTTTTTTCAACTGAGGGGAATTAATATCTAAACATCTGAGCTTTCATATAAGAATATAAAATTGTAACAGCTCTGAGTGAAATCTCTTTCTTTTGCATAGGTACAATTCTTTTTTAAAAAAAAGTTTACAGTACTTAAAAATACACTATTTACTTTTTTTTAATTTTATTTTTTTTCAATGTTCCAAAATTAATTGTTTATGCACCACATCCAGCGCTCCATGCAATACATGCCCTCCTTAATACCCACCACCAGGATCACCTAATACCCCACCCCCGTCCCCTCCAAAACCCTCAGTTTGTTCCACAGTCTCTCATGGTTTGTCTCCTCCTCTGATTTCCCTCAACTCACTTCTCTTCATCACCCAATGTCCTCTGTGTTATTCCTTACGCTCCATAAGTCAGTACACTATTTACTTTTAAGAGATAGCATTTCATATTTTGCCAGGACACATCTGTTTGAAATTACTTTAATCAGTAACAATATATTTTTAGCCTCTCCTAACCAGGCTATAGATTGTGATTTCTAAAACTCACATGCATGAAAGTTTCCTAGACACTTGACTATCATCTGACTTTTTGTTAAAAAAATAACAAAAAAGTATAAATAAGTCATCTTTCAGGAGTGAGATAGACTCTGATCCTCAGGAGAGTCCATGAACCAAAATAGCATCTAAACCTAAATAACTACTGAGGGCAGTGAAAATATATAATTAAAATTTATTTTTTAAGGCTTTTTATAAACTATGCCTCTGGAGTTAGTCTCTATCAATGGCCAAGTTACGATAAGGTGGGGACTTAATATTTTAAGTAGCATTAAGATTGAAATCACTGGGGGCTCCTGGCTGGCTCAGTGGATTAAGCCTCTGCTTTCGGCTCAGGTCATGATCCCAGAGTTCTGGGATCGAGCCCCGCATCAGGCTCTGCACACCAAGGAGCCTGTTTCCCCCTCTCTCTCTGCCAGCCTCTCTGCCTACTTGTGATCTCTCTCTCTCTCTGTCAAGTAAATAAATAAAATCTTAAAAAAAAAGAAAAAAAGATTGGAATCACTGGGTGGTATGCTAAAAGAAAAAAATCATGTCAAATACACCTCATGGCATATTATATTTACCACGCTCAGGGCTTGGGTCAATTTACTTCATTGAACAGGACTCTGAATACACAAATGCAGAAATGTTTGCTTTCTGAGGCTGAAGAAATTAGAAATCATGGGGAGTGTGACCTGGGGTTGACTACAATTCTTTACTATTTATTGGTTTTCTTGAGATATCCTTGACTTCATTAGATTCACAGGTAAAGTGTATATTTCACAATAATGTATACATTCATATTCAACCAGAAAAAATAAAGTATGCATATACATTCAGAAATTGGCAATGAATTCAAGCCTCAGGACAAAATAATAAATTAATTTTATATTGACTGAACATAAGTATAATGCTTTCGTCCACCAAAAATTAGCAGATGGTGTTTTTTCTTTAGCCATAACAATGCTACTGCATAAGCTCATATCTTAATGCCAAATGTACCTTATATTTGACTGTCCCCATGCAACTAATATGACACAGGAAAATATCCTATTAATGAGAAATTATGAGATGATTTATTTTAGAGTTTTGGACTAGATTTCCTCCATACAGTTTGGTCTAAGTAGGGCTTAGCTTTAGAGTGCAAACTTCTTACAGGCTAGAAAACAACACTTTGGTGAAGATGTTGGATGAGAAGCATACAGGAGGGCATGTTCACCAAAACTAATGGGCCGCATTGCAGCAGAACTCAGCTGGAGTCTCCAATATAGTGCCTCTGTGGCAGATTATCATCTCTCTAAAAGTGGATTAAGATAAAGTTCCTGGGGAGTCAATAAGTTGACATGTGTAAAGCCAGAGTTAAAGACATAGTAAAAGTTACTTACCCTTTATGAGCAAAGTAAAAAATCTGCTTTTAAGGAGCTAGGACTTTAGTTTTGCTGACAAGAATGTATTTTTTCCTAGCCCAATCATGAACCTTTAGTGTAATTCTTAGAAGAAAATACCTTAGAGTTGCTTTGGAGGATTAGCTGGGTTGTTTTCAGTCTCTTCTGAATAGGTATTCAATATGGAGAATCTTCTGCACAATATAGAGGAATTCCTCTCCAGGAAGGGTTTTGTACTCTTGAAGAGTAAACATCCAGTTTCAACAATGGAATCTTCATGCCTCAAGGATTGACTTACACCTGCGAAAATACTGTAGTAACTTCCTTTGGGATCTTAAAATATGCTTTGATTTTTACTTGTTTGTTTTATTTTTTAAAGACGCTCTCCTATTAGCAGCTCTAAAATTTGAGTGTTAAATGAATTCTTTTTTCTTCCTAGCGCTTATGATTACTTCCAAACTTTTATTTGTATTATCATTAAATTTCAAAATATGTATGATCTGTAAACATGTATGTGTCTCTCTACTTCCCATTTTCTTTGAAAAATAATAAATACTCCTTTAAAAATATTCATGTGATGTCATGAATAATATAATGCTCTTGTCACCTGGGAAGTGTCAGACAAAAAAATTCAAACTTACAGGAATAATAGATCCTACATTTAAAATTTGTATTCTGTATATAAAATTGAAATAATCAGATGCAAAATGCAGATCTCAAGATTCATAAATCATTTAAACTCTTCCAATAAAAATAATTTCTCACTTAATACTTTTGACAGATAGTTTCTTTTAGCCAGGCATACCAAGGAATTTGAGGTAGTTTCACATATAATAATGCATATAAACTTCATTATTTAGGAAGTCTCAAAGTATACAGATAACAAAGCATACTAATATTAGGAGATTCCCTGTTACAAATGTCTGCTCTGGAGAAAAGCTTAAGGATATGGCTGGAACCCACGTGCTGAGGAGATTAGCCATGTGACCCACTCACAAGGACCCACTCACTCAACCACCTCCTCGAAGCAAAATACAGAGATGGGATTATCCAGGAAAGATCTGAAGAGGAGCCTCTTATCTAATGATATTGACTTCTATGACATACACAGGAGACCCACAAGGTTTTTGAGAATTTTATGTCATTAAAAATACTACTAGTAATTTTTACTAGTATTTTTACTAGTAGGATGGAAAGGGACAGAAGCATGAATTAAGAAAATGATGTCAGAATTCCAAAATTCTATAGGTAGAAACTGCTGATAGAGCTACTATCAACAACATGTACTTCCTTTCAAGAAAAAGGAAAACAAAACAATACAAAATAAAACCCTGAGGGCAGATCCTTGAACCCAAAGAGCAGAGTCCTAGGTGAAAAGATAGGGCCTGGTGCTTCCAGGTGTCCAGAGGGCAACACCACAGACCTATAGAGTGGAACACTGAACCACAGCAAATTATTCTGAAACCTTAAACCCTATTTGGATAATGCTGCTTGATTTTAAAATTGCTTGGGGCCCATGACTCCTCTATTCCTCCCTCCCCCACTTTTTTTTTCTCTTTTGGAAAGGGAATGTCTGTAACTGTTAGCCTTTGCCTGTCTGTGCCAGCATTGTATTTTGAAAGCAGATAACCTGTTTTCTAGTTTCACAGGTCCACCAATGAAGAGGATTTTTTCCTAGAAAATATTATATTGTCAAAGATAAAACCATACACTTGTTAAAGTGTTAAGAGCAGATTTAATCAGTTGCAACTGTTACAATAGAAAAAAAATAGCTCGGCACAAACTGAACTGAACTGAACTGAACTTTAATTTGTGTAGAGGTTAATGCAGATTAAGGGAGTGGGGACTGGGGGAAGTGAGGGCTCAACAAAGTCAGTGAAGTAGAAAAGAAATAATAATAATAATAATACAGAAGGTTAGTCAGTGTAAATGTGGTTAGGCCATTTGTGTTTGCTGACTGGAAATGATCAAACTTCCCACAGAGACTATGAGACAGAGGCCCTCTCCTCAGACATAGAATAAACAGTAAATGTTTTTAGAAGCCTTATTTCTTTTTTCAGACATGCTAAGAGAGGCTAGAGTTATTTTCACTATGCAGCCTTGAGATCTTAGAAACTGCTAATGTTTTTTCAAGTTTCATAGACCTAAGGTTGAGGCCTCATTGAGAAGAGGTCTCAGAGGAGACTGCCTAGAGTCTGGTTGTGGAGAGACTTTTTGGGTATTGACCGAGATTTAGTATTGATCCATATTTGATTCAGAGGATTTTAAAAATGAGATTTGTGGCTGTTGAGGTAATAACATATTTGCCTTAGAATTGATGCTATAATAAGACAAGACTAATAGGGATATCAAAATGAGGTAAATAATTTTTGTATGTGGGACAAACACAAATACTTGGGTGCCAAAGAACAGACTTTGGTGGTCTTAATGGTGGTGTCAAAGAGATATGTCCATATGCTAATCCCTGGAAACTGTGAATCTTATTTTATACGGTAAAAAAAAGGTAGATATAGATATAGATACAGATATGTATTTTTAAAAAGATACATATTTTTAAAAAGATATGTATTTATATAAAAGATTTTATTTAAAAAGATTTTTAAAGGATTTAATTCATTTATTTAGAAAGTTTTATTTTCAGAAAGTTTTTTTTTTTTAAAGATTTTATTTATTTGACAGAGAGATAGATCACAAGTAGGCAGAGAGGCAGGCAGAGAGAGAGGAGGAAGCAGGCTCCCCGCTGAGCAGAGAGCCTGCTGCGGGGCTTGATCCCAGGACCCTGAGATCATGACCTGAGCCGAAGGCAGAGGCTTAACCCACTGAGCCACCCAGGCGCCCCTTTCAGAAAGATTTTTTAAAAGATTTTATAGATACAGATATGTATAAATATATGTAATTTTTAGAAGACTTTTAAAAAGATTTGAGAGAGAATGAACATGAGTGATGGGGTGGGGCAAAGGGAGAAACAGACCCCCTGCTGAGCCAAATGTGGGACTCCATCCCAGGACCCCGAGATCATGACCTGAGCTGGAGGCAGATGCTCAGCTGACTGAGCCACCCAGGCGTCCCTAGGTATATGCATTTTAAAATGTGATTAAGTTAAAGATTTTGAGAAGCTTATTCGGGATTACCCAGGTAAGCCATGAATCCAATGACAAATTTGTGTAAGGGTAAGGCAGAGTAAGATTTGATGGAAACTCAGAGGAGAAGATATACACCCACAGAGGCGGAGGCCATGTAAGACAGGAAGAGACTTCAGTGATATCACTAAAAGCTCAAGGAATTAGCAAGGAGTGGCAAGGAATGCCAACAGCCACCAGAAACTGGATGAGGCCAGAAATAAATCATTTCTTCGTGTCTTTGGAGGAAGTACATCCCTGACAACACCTTCATTTCAGACTTCTGGCCTCTAGAACTATGAGAGAATACATCTATGCTGTTTAAAGCCAACAATTCTGTGGTAATTTGTTAAAGAGTCACAGGGACCTAATGCAAATTCTCTTGCTAACACAGATAGGACCATGCTAGTCTTCTCACACTTCACCCTTAAAAAATGTCTGCTGGTGATGGTCTTGTCATCTATAAACAGCTGTATTAGTTTCTAATAGCAATTACATACACATACTCATATAAATACAGACACACACCCTCCTTCCCCTTTTCTCTCTTTCACTCTCCTATATGAATGTATAACACTTCAAATTGTACTGTTAAATGGGAATGAGTTCAAGTCATGAGAAATCTAAAAATGCTTGTGGCAAATATATATATACATTTGAAGTTGAAAAGAAAAAACTTCCTTGGCTCAAATGTTTTCTAAGTTTAAGTGGGTTTTTTTTTGAGATTTTATTCTTTTTCCAGAATGTAACAGATATATTATATTCCAAATGACAACTTAAAAATGAATTTTCCTTAGGGGCGCCTGGGTGGCTCAGTGGGTTGGGCCGCTGCCTTCGGCTCAGGTCATGATCTCAGGGTCCTGGGATCAAGTCCCGCATCGGGCTCTCTGCTCAGCAGGGAGTCTGCTTCCCTCTCTCTCTCTCTCTCTCTGCCTGCCTCTGTCTACTGGGATCTCTCTCTGTCACATAAATAAATAAAATCTTTAAAAAAAAAAAAATGAATTTTCCTTAAAATCTATGAATAGTTCATTAAATTGTCCACAAGTCTTATTTTATGTAATATATGTAATATATAAATTATAATATATAAATAAGTTAAAATTAATCCTAAAATGAAAAAGAATAATCTTTATCTTAATCCATAGGGAGGAAAGAAATTCAAGCACACTGTGTATTCATGGAAGATCTTTTACCTTCCTTTCCAATTTTTCCATCCTTCACAATATCGTCTTTTGATGTATCTTAGCATCTCTCACTTATTGGCAATAACTTAATATAGCTGCATACAATTGACCAGAACAGCATTACCTGTCAACTTGATCTAATTGATTTTTAAAAAATACTCCATCCAACAATAGCAAAATGCCTATTCTTCTCATACTCACATGGAATAATCACCAAGACAGACTGCATTCTGAGCCATAAACACACTGTAATAAACTCCCTAGAATAGAAATCATACAAAGTGTGTTCTTAGACCACAATGCAATTAAACCAGAAATCAATAACAGAAAGATAGCTGGAAAAATCCCAAAATATTTGGAGAATAACAACACATTTCTAAATAACACATGAATCAAATACGTTTCTCAAGTGGAACAAAGTGAAAATGAAAATGGAATTATTAAGTTTGTGGGATGTGGTAAAAGCAATACTGAGAAGGAAACTTACAGCATTAAATGCAGGTATTGGAAATAAAGAAATGTCTAAAATCAATAATTTAAGCTGCAACTTTAGGAAACCAGCGAGAGAAGAGCAATTTAAACTTAATTTGCACAAGAAAAAAAATTCTAGAAATCAATGGAATTGAAAACACAAAAGCATTGAGAAAATCAAGGAAACAGAAAGGGCTCTTTGAAAGGATCATTCAAATCAATAAGCTCTAGCCAGGTTGACTAAGAAAAAAGAGAATATACAAGTTATCAATATCAGAAATGAAATGGGGATAATCCCTATCTTGCCATAACAATTAAAAATATAATAAAGGGATATTATGAACAATTCTGGGCCACAAATTTGATAACTGAGATGAAATGAACCATTTTCCTGAAACACATAAACTATCAAAATATGCATGAAGAAAAAAGAGACAATCAGAATAAACCAGTATCTATTAAATAAGTTGAATTGATAGTTAATAACCTTTCAAATAATCCAGTTCCAGAGCTTTTCACTAGTGAATTCTAACAAATATTTAAGGGGGAGAAATGATACCAACTATCTACAATCTATTCCATAACTCATTCTATGAGACCACTGTTACCTAAATTCCCAAACCAGATAAAGCTATATAAGAAAAAAATAAACTTGGGGCACCTGCATGGCCCAGTCGGTTAAGCCTCTGCCTTTGGCTCAGGTCATGATCTCAGGCTCCTGGCATCTAGCCCGGCATCAGGCTCTCTGCTCAGCAGGGAGCCTGCTTCCCCCTCTCTCTCTGCCTGCTGCTCTGCCTACTTGTATTCTCTCTCTCTCTCTGTCAAATAAATAAATAAAAATCTTTTAAAAATTTTTTTAAAAAGTAAATAATCTAATCATTGATGAATATAGGTGCAAAAGTCTTTAACAAACAGTAATAAGTCAAATCCAACAATGTATTAAAAAAAAAGAATTATGTGCCATGGCCAGGTGTTCAAGGTTGGTACCCTATTTGAAAATCAATCATTATAATCCGCTACATCAACAGGCTAAAGAAGAAAAATCATATGATCATATTAGTGATGCCAAACAAAAACTGATAAACCTCCAAACCCATTATTTTATTTTATTTTTTAAAGATTTTATTTATTTATTTGACAGAGAGGGAGAGAGCAAGCACAAGCAGGGTAATCAGCAGGCAGAGGGAGAGGGATAAACAGGCTCCCTACTAAGCAGAGAGCCTGTTGGGAGTTTGGGACTCAATCCCAGAACCCTGGGATCATGACCTGAGCCAAAGGTAGACATTCAACTGACTAAGCCAAACCCCTTATTGATAAAAACTCTTAACACACTAGAAATAAACTTTCTTCAGAATGACAAACATCTACAATAAATGTATAATTAACATCATATTTAAACTTGAGAAACTATAATTCTTCCCCTAAGATTAGGAACAAGATAAGGATTTCCTCTCTTCTAGTCCTTTCCTTTCACCCATATTCAACAAACATACTGTAAAATTGAGCTAGTGCAATAAGATTTTAAAAAATGGAAAACAAAAGCTATGTATATAGGAAAGGAAGAAATAAATCTTTTTATTCAAAGATAACATGATAGTCTATCTAGAAAATCCCAAAGAATCACAGAAAAAAAATTTATGAGACTTCTGTTAACTAATACATGAGTAGAGTAAGGTCCCAAGATACAATGTTAATATACAAATGTCAATTATTTTCCTGTATACCAATAATAAGCAATTGGAATTTGAAAATAAAAACGTAATACCATTCATAATAGCACCAAAATATGAAATACTTAGGTCTTAAAAAATATATCCAAAACCTATGTAGAGAACTATAACTACCTGATGAAAGAAATAAAATGAGATGTAAACAAATTAAAAGACATGAGGTCATGGATGGGAAGTTCCAATATTCTTCAACTGTCTATTTTTCCCAAGTTGATCTATAGGTTCAATGAAATCCTTATGAACACCAACAAACAATTTTGTAGATTTAAAAAGAAAATGAGGGACACCTGGTGGCTCAGTTGGTTAAGCTACTGCCTTCAGCTCAGGTCATGATCCCAGGGTCCTGGGATCAAGTCCCCAATCAGACTCCTTTCTCAGCAGGGAGCCTGCTTCTCTTTCTGCCTCTGCCTGCCACTCTGCCTGCTTGTGCACTCGCGTTCTCTCCCTCTCTCTCTCTGACAAATAAATAAATAAAATCTTTAAAAATAAAGACATTTTTAAAAAAGAAAATGATTCTGAAGTTTATACAGAAAGCAAGAAGCACAGAATAGTCAACGCAATACTGAAGAAAAACAAATTTGGAGGACCGACACTGATTTCAACTTTATAGTTGATAAAATTTATCAGTATTGGTTCACTAATTGTGACAAATATACCATAGTACTATAAGGTGTGAATAACTTGGGGAAATGTGTTTGGGATATATGAGAACTTTTTGTACTATCGCCTCAGTTTTTCTATAAAGTTAAAAGTGTTTTAAAATACTAAAGTCTTAAAAAAAAACCAAATCTACAGAGACAAAGTAAATTAATGCTTTCTTGGGACTGTATATGAGAAGAGGGAATAACTGATAATGCCCATGAGGGATCTTTTTGAGATGCTGGAAATATTCTAAAAGTGAATTGTTGGAATGGTTACATAACTCTGTAAACTTAATATAAATCAATGCATTGTACACTTAAATATGGTCAATTTGATTATAGGCTAATTATACCTCAATAAATCCATTAAAAAGAGAAATATATAATATGAATACTGATATTAGAGGAAATGGTTAAGAGTTATATACATAGAAGTAAATATTTTGGCTGTAGCTAAAGCAGGCAGCATAGGAAAAAAAGAAAAAAAATGAGTAAAAGAAAAATGAAGAATATTGATATTTAGAGATAGAAAAGGAGAAGGAAAACAGCAATTTCTTTTACTATCAAAGCTTTCTTTTTTAATTAATATTAATTATCACTTCAAGGTTACTGAGAAGATGCATGTAATCTAACATGGCTTTTTCTCTAAATACAGTTTTATTGATTTATCATAAATAATAATGGACCAACTAAATACCAAAGAAGCTTTCACTTGGCCCAAGACAAGACAGGTATCCTATTAAATGTTCTCTTTCTATGAATTGCAAATCCCTCAGGTGATCTCTTACATTTGTTTCTCTGGTTTATTTTGTGGAAGACCCTTACAGACCTGCTCCTACCTTGTAGGACTCCAGGCAAGCATATAGCACACCCAGGGATTTCTGAGGTCAGTTGTATGTGTCCAAAGCAGGCCCTCCAAAGCATGGGGCCAGGGTGAGCCTGTCGTTATTTGAGGTAAATGTAAGTTATGACACTTTGTTGTTCTAGATTCTTTGCTACGGAGTCAACATTGGGGTCTTTCTTTTAAATCCTTTTTGGAATTGACTCATGACCATTTGCTTAGGAGAGGATATTAGAACAAGCCGTACCTCTTCCAGTAGTTTCATTAGATTTTTTTTTTTGTACCATCGTCTTTACTTACTTTCTATTTGTCAGTTCTTAAAGTAAAAATCATTCCAGTTTTTCTAATAGTGTCAGAAAAGAAATTCAGAAATGATCAACATATGTCTGTGAATAAAATAGGAACTTTGACTCAGACATCTTCATGTTAGTAGGGAAAACCATTTTCTTTAGATAAGAGCTCCAATGTTCGGAGTTCGACAGGGCTGTTGTCTACTAGGAAGGACTGCTAACTAAATTTGATTTAAGGGGACACAAAATAATTAGCAGCCTTGTTTGCCTCATCAGTTCTTAACCTATGGAGAAACAAAGATATCAACATATGGAGGCCAAAATATTATTTCCTTTTTGATACAGACTAAGATGGAGGAGCAGTTCACATATATGGGAAAGTATTCTCCTAATCCTTACACCCTGAATTAAACAGATCTAACCACAGATAGAAAATCTGGGCATGGAGAAATGGAGGAAAATAGGGAATTCAGGTGGCAACGTTATTCCCATGAAGGAGAAGAGGAAGAATCTGGTGTACTTATTCCCCGTTTCTTCTCAAAACTCAACTTTTCACATTATTTACTCTATTTTCCCAAGGATGGGGTTAAGTGAGGGGACAAAAAGAAAATAATCATGAGCTCTCTGCACATGGAAGGGAATATGAAGAGTATGTAACTAGAGTCCTTCATCTACGAAATATGGAAAGAAGTAGTTTATTAGAAATAGAAAAATGGATCCACTTGGCTGTAACTAGATGGAATGAGACAAGTGAGATCAATCATGATGCAGGCAAGAAAGAAGGATATGTCTGGGCAGAGCATGTTTTCTAAACATGGGTAAGAGACATGGGAATAGATGTGAGTGGATACTAATATTAATCAGGAGAAAAGGATAACTCATTTATGGATAGAAAGAAAAATCACAGAGGGAAGAGTTGGGCCAAATATAAACTCACTTTACTTCATAATTTTTCACATGCTTTTATTGGTTCACGTGATATTTTTGGTGGAACAATACACTCTACAGAGCCAATTTTATATCAGTCTTTACAGTTTTAACTAGGTCACTGTTGATTATCTGAGAGAGTTCACTGCAAATCACTTTGAAGCTTTCTCCTCAGGGTTTTACCAGGGTGTACACTGACAAGGAGTTTCTCCCTAATTACTATTCCATAGATTTGACTCTCTACTTCTTGCCAGCTAGTTTTCTTGCTACTAGATCTTTCTCCATCAAATATTTATTAGAGTCCACACTGTGTACAGGGCAAGGTACTATAAAGTAAAGAAGAAGATAAGGAGTTAGTCAAAGAGGTGTGTTCTCAAATCCCATCAGGTTACCAGTCTGAAGTAGTCACAGGGCACATGGTGAAGGAAAAAACAAAAACAGAAACACTAAAAAACCAGCTACATACACAATTGGATGTCTTAGACAAGCCAAAGCAAGTTATAGCTCCTTGTTCTTCTCCTCAAAGTTTTAATACAGTCATAATTTTCCCCTTGTCTATAGGGGTGAGTAATTTCTAGGTTCTGCAACAAATGCAAAATTGGCATGATTGAATTGTTATTTCAACCCGTTCTCAGTCCAAGTGATTAAGTGACTTTGTCCAGTTCATTGTTTCCAAAGAAAATAAGGACTCGGTAATGGACAAAATAAGGCTCATTTAATGTGATTCTCTTTCTTTTTCCTTGAAAACAAATTCATAAACTTTCAAGTGTATTTAATCAATTTAGTATATTCTAAAGTAAGATAGAAAGAAACGTAAGATACGGTGGGATAATGGATTATGAGGTTTTCCTCACACAGCCTGTTTTGCAAACTAAGTTATTATCCACAAGTCAAATTAATTTGATTTTACAGATTACATTTTTAAAAATTATTGGTTAATGAAATTTAAATTTTAAAAAATACACCAAGTATTTGGTAGAAACAACTTACCAAACTTAAATGTTTAATAACTGTTCGAAGCATGTATTCAAAATCACTGTGCTCAAACTTAACTTTAGTAGGGGTTAGATTCAGAAAAAAGATACACTTGGAAGTATTTTCTCTTTGCATTACAGTGTGAGAGGAAAAAACTGCATGTATTTGAACAAGAATATCACTCAGGATTCAAATTGTTTAAACTAGCCTGTCCTGTGAGTGGGAGAGTCCTTTTACCCCTTTGTATCTGCCCTTTTGGAAGCTGTGTGTTTTATCAAAGGCTTATTTATTTTAGGAGAGAAAAATAGTGAGAATCAAAATACAGCAAATAGATTCCTAACCATCATTGTAAAGTGATGCAATAAAAGATTTATCAAATGCTTACAAAGTACTCAGCACAGTAAGATGAGAGTAGGGACTTTGAGAATTCTCAAAATAGGAAATTCACAAATTAAACAATATCCATTAAATATAAATTGGACAGGCTTCAGTTGCAGGCATGATTGCTTTACAACTCTGGAAAATAGAGGATCCTGTAGTGAGAAAAGAAGCAGGAGGATAAAAGCCCAAAGCAAATTTTCATCCTAGGAAGAAGTGGGTAGACCATGTACTGTCCATTCTAATTTTAGAAGTGTTAAATAAAAATGTAAATATAGACATGACAACAAGAAAACTAAGCAGTAGCCAAACTCGACAGAAAACTGCTGGGTTTGGGCATGAGAACTTTCCAGTATGAAACAGGAATCTTTACATGTATATGTGATAGATTGAGCACTATTAAAACTCATTGTTGTATAGGAGAGGGAAACTTTATTTTTAACCTCTCAGGGTGTTTGGCTGGGCCCAAGAATTTAAATTGATATAAGACAGATTAACAGGAGCAAAGCACAAAAATTACTTTAATAGAGGTTTTACATGACACTGAAGACTTCATAAAGAATACAGACCCAAATAAGTGGCAAAACCTAAATATTTTCATATTAAGTTGAACAAAGAAAAAGTGGAAAAAATAATTATGTGGGAAGCTAAAAGAAGGTAAGAATTATTTCAACAAGGTCTGTTTGTACAGAATTCTTTTGGTTTCGGTTTCCTGTTCTTGATGACAGGAATATTTCTTTCCTCCTGGTATTGGGAGGACATTTTCCATATGGGGGTTTTATTTCCTGCTTTCAAGAAAAAAAGGGAAGGGTGACAACACCCTTCATACACCTGCTTTTTTTTTTAAGTGCCTTTAAGTCAAAAGCATGTTTATGTTGACAGGAATATTTTGGGATGGCATATTCCTGTTTACTTCAATCATGAATATATGTTATGGAATTATGAAGATTGTTCAAAGACCAGTTATTTAAAGATTGTATTTTGAAACTAGCATCTATTGTTATTTGAGGGTCTGTTTCAACTTTTCCCCTTTTTTGTTCTATTTTTTTAGTGCGCCTGATTATTTTCTACTGAAAACCAGATATATAAAATATAGAAGTATTGACTACTTGCATCAGTTCGGGTCCCTCCAAAAGCACAGGCAAGGCAAGAATTTGAGGGTAAGCCATTTATTTGAGAAGTCCAGAAAATGCCAGGAGAGGAGTGAGGAAGTCAGGGAGCAGCAGCGAAAAAAGCAGCCAATAAAATATCTATTATCGAACTCATCACCACTATGGGAAAATGAAGCCCACTCCCTCTGAGGAGGTCTCAGAGTTGAGAGCATGCCCTTCAGAGACGCCTCACACAAGGGCCAGGGGAGTTAAAGCGGCTGCCATTACGTAAGGTCTGCTTATGATGCGTGGAAAGTGATTAACTCCCCGTCGTTGCTGGCCAGCCATGTTAAGCTAGACCACCGGGCTGTGGAAGCCACAGAAAGTCCTCAGCAAGGAGATGGAGGTTCTGGGATTGGGAAATGGAACAGGTAAATAGTACAGCAAAGGTCCAGGGAGATCGTGGGGAAACGATAATGGCTCTACAGTGATTCATCTCTTTCTTGAGAAGATGTACATTATCTTGCGTGAGGATTTGGGGGAGAGTAAGTTCCTTCTGTCCAGGGACTAGGCTGGTTTTAGTCCTGGGAGCCTCAGTCTATCTTGAAAAGCCATGGTCAGAGGTGTCACTGAGTTCCAGGGGTCACTGTTTCCCAAGGTCTTCCTTGCTCCTGAACTCCAACTTCAGGCTTCTTAGTATCATGACAGTACTGAGAGCTCAGCTATGCTTTCTTTCAGCCACTTTCAACTTGGCACTTTACCCTCCTGGTTTATCCAAAATAATGCACAAATGCCTTGGGGGGCAAACTGATGTTGAGTTTCAGTCTCACTTCTCTGCATTTCCAACCCACCTTTTTTTTTTTTTTTTTTTTTTGTCTTCTCAGTCCTGTGAGGAAGCCTAAATCTGTCAGCTTTTCTGACTCTTAGCAGCATCCCACTGCCTGAGTTCTCAGCAAATGCTTTGACAAGAAAAACAGAACAGATGATAGGAGTCAAGATGGCCTCACCTTTGTTAATATCCTCCTTTCTCTGGGACCTGCTCAATGTTGGCTCAGTATCATACAGATTTTTTTTTCTCCCATTTTTTTTTTTTCAGACCTTAAACCCTTACAAGCGACTCCATTATATATGGAACAGAAGCAAAGATAGCAGATGATAAATTAAAGAAGAATTTTAAACTTTGGAAAAAAATAAATAATAGATAGATTACATACTGGGATAGAAAAAAGTAGGATGAGAGTCCCTGTTTTACATAAGGCCTTAATCATATTCTAAAGTTTCAATATGTAAACTCAAATCTATGTAAGTTTATTTCTGACATAGACTAACATCTTCCTCTATACAAAGTTTGAAATGAACTTCATGTCAATATAGGACTCAAAAGCACGATAATATTATTTTGAAATAATATGCACACAGACCTAGTCCTCTCTCTAAGGAGTATTTCTCAGAGCATGTTTGGGAACACATTGTCTTTTTCCAAGGTTGAGAAATCAATAGAAAAAGCAGCAGTTGCTTTTGGGATGCTTTGCTGACATATTAGCTTACATGCTTTCTCTGTCAAGAGACTGCAATCAATATTATATAGTTTTCATGGCAAGTAGATAATAATACATCATTAACAATTTTTGAAGGTAAATAGATAATTTCAATTTTCACATTGAAAGTTGCCGTGTATAACAAACTGACAGGAGGAGCTAATTGTGATAAAATTTAGAGCTGCATCTATTTTCCTGCTTGTGACATTGAATTGTTAAGCTTGCTTCAGTACCTGTTTGTTTAATTTCCATTATCATGATTCCCAAGGGGACATTGCTATTTTGCAGGCCTCATACACACAATAACTAAAATCAGCCTTCGTGAAAAGGTTAAGGGTAGGGCAATTGGATTTCTGCAATACTGATTCAAGGACATATGATAGGGCAATGTCTGTACAATTCAGTCTAAAAAGAATCAATACTGAATGTCCAGGTATTATACTACTCTGAATTGATAGAATTCTAAATATATCAGAGCTTAATTTTATAATATATTTCTCATAAGAACGAGCTTGATAAAAAGTCAAATTAGTAAGACAAAATCTCCAAGTTTATGTTCTCTGTCTAACCCATCGTCGAGTAGGAAGTCATCAGTGCTCATTCCCATTTTTGTAGAAAAACTAAGCAGTGAAAGAATGGAAATTTTCTTGAATTGGTAGATAGGATTAGAGGAGACATCTATGGTTCCATTACTTGTGTACAGCCATCCTATTGATGAGTTCTATGACCTTTAGCTAGTCACTTAGCACTTCTCTAGGCTTAATTTCCTTCCTGTGTATAAAAAAGGAACAACACTTATAGATACTGTTAAACCCGTGGATGAAAACTGCTCATAAGGGCGAAAAAGTATAATTAAGATTTGGCATTGTTCCTTTAAAAATTAAAATCACATTAAAAATTAAGAAAGTCTTAAACAACCTCATCAGTGCAGGACTGGAAAGCAATTAAGTATATTGTTTTGCCCCTAAAATAATCCCCGGAAGGTTAGCTGTGCCTCTTATTGCCAATGATATTTACTGATGTAATTGATAGTGGATGCTTGCTGATCAGTCTTTTTCCGTATTTATTCTCCATTTTAAATATCATTCCTAAAATGGGCATAGATTATTTTAGTTAAGCAAGAACTTTAAACATGGTAGTTTATTCAAAATCCAAGAGATTTATAAAACAAAATAAGCAGTATGTATACAAAAACAGAAGCTGTATTCCTAATAACTTAGAAGCATGCCATTTGCTGCATTTATCAATTATGCTAAAGTTTATTAAACCAAATATCTGTGGCTTTTCTTTCTTTCATTTTTAATTTGAGGAGTAAAATATTTACAAATTTTCTTTCATAAAGAATTCTTTAACTATTCAATCAGCAGTAACTTTTGAGGCTTATTTCCTATATTTCTATTTCTTACACTTTCTGGGTTATTATAAAATTATTGATATTTTTCTATAAAAATCAAAACCTTAGATCCACATTTAATTTAAATGACTCAAAATAAAAATTCACATTTTTGAACCAGATTCATGTTAAATAAAGTGAAATAAAGAATTTTATTTCACGTCTTTTACTCCTAACTCTTTTCTTCAATGTGCATAACCCAAAGAACTTGATGTACGACTGGGAAAAACATCAAAGATGTGCCTGATTTGAATTCAATTCATTAAATATCTATTGAGCATTTACTCTATTTTACTGAATTTTTAAATGCATCCTTACATTGTATTTCACTTAAAAAAGAAAGAAAAAACACTGGAAACTAACAAAATGATTTTTAACGTGTAAAATATTTGTATTTTGCTTAACTGATGAGCTCTTTTAAGGAAACAGATTTTAGACATGAAGTTATGATGCAAGTATTTACCTCAGGGTTTCTCTGATGAATATGTGAAAAGAATAGCAAAATCAACTTCTTTACTTTCTGATTTTGACTCTCATGCATAACTTTTCAAAGTCAGTTTCTGTGCTTTTCTATAAAATATATTCTACATTCGAGAGTATTAAGGGTTGATATTTTCTGGGATTTCCTTTTAAGACAGTGATGACTACTTCTTTATGCCAATCTACATGTGCAGTAGGATATGAAATTAACTGAATTAAATATCTAAATTGTGAAGAGCATAATTTGTAAGGTTATTATTTGCTTTACTATTATTCATTCCCCAACACCCATAAGTCCAACAAACTGGATGAAGAGAATTTTTTTTTAATCTCTTTGAATTGATTTTGTAGGATAAAAAGTTACATAAAATCATTCAAATATTGCAGTGGTGGTGTTTTTTAAACTCTAAGAAAATAAAACACAACAGATTCTTTGCTCTTAATAAGTACAGTTTTAGGTGTCTAGCTTACTTAATAAATGGTAACCTAACCTATGTTGGCAACCTCCTCTAGAATTTCTCAGAAATATTTTATCTATTTTGAGATATGTAACTTAAATCTAGCGAGTGCTTAGCTTTTGCTTATTTAGTTAGTTATAGTTATAACATTTGGTATTTTCTAATAGAAAATGCCCTCATCATGAACTATTTTTTTTGTTTCTTTTTTCTTTTTTTTTAAGATTTTATTTTAAGTAATCTCTATACCCAATGTGGGGTTATAACTCACAATCCCAAGATTAAGAGTCACACACTCCACCAGGTGAGCTAACCGCGGGCCCCTTGTTAATTTCAGATTTTTATCAAAACACATGGCTTACACATAGTGATATTTTTGTTCTTTTCTCTCTCTCTCTCTTTTTTTTTTTTTTTTTTGCATTACATACTATATATATTTTCTTTCATAGAGAGAATTAGGCACAGATTTTCACTCGTAGTTACATTGTTTTTCACGTTAAAACTTCAATCTTCTATAGAAAATCCTTTTGCTTCCCCATCTAAACTAATAGCACTTAATTTTTTCTGTTGTAAAGCCTTCTTTTTAAAAGGAGACTATTGGTTTCTTTCCTACTTCTTCATATTCTTCTTCACTTATCTGTTATTAGAACTTCACAGCTATGTTTTCTTGTGTAAAATGATAGCCTACCCCAAAACAGAGGAAACTGTAGTTCTTACAAGTAATTAGAACATTATAAATTCTGCCTCAGCTGAAGTGAGATATCCTGCCCAAAACAGAGTTTTATTTTTTATTTTTTTAAAGATTTTATTTATTGGGTCACCTGGGTGGCTCAGTCTGCTAAGCATCTGCCTTCAGCTCAGGTCATGATCCCAGGGTCCTGGGATCGAGCCCCATGTTGGGCTCCCTGCTCACAGAGAGCCTGTTTCTCTATCTCCCTCTGCCTGCCTCTCTGTCAACTTGTGCCCTCTATCTCTCTATCAAATAAATTAATAAAAATCTTTTTAAAAACCCAGCATCATAAAAAAGAAAATATTTTATTTATCTATTTGAAAGAAAAAGAGCAGGCACATGGGGTGGGGGAAGGGGAAGAGAAAGGCAATCTCAGGCAGACCCACTGAGTGCAGAGCTTGCTCTGGGACTGGATCCCACCACCTTGAGATCATGACCCGAGCTGAAACCAAAGAGCTGGGTGTTCAACTGACTGAGCCACACTGGTGACCCCCAAAACTGTTTTAAAGCTCTATTTCCTTCATGTTTTGAACCGTCAATCAATATTTTTGGATACAAGTAGCTGGTAATGAATAAATACGTGAGATGTTTTGTTAAACAAAGTTAAACAGACTTCTATTTCTAAGACATTTGAATATGTGACTCTGTACTGTACATCTTTAAGTTACTATAGCCAGTATTTGTCATTCATCTTCTTTTAGAGAGAAAATGCAAGGGTTTGGTTGTTTTTTTGTTTTGTTTTGTTTTAATCAAGTATAAAAATTTAGCACAGCAAAGAAGACATACATAGTCAAGGAGAGTTTTCTCTAAAACACTCTTCAAAATAAACTCACCTACGTTAAAGAAATGCTAAGCACCAATTGAGACACCAACAGCAATCCTCTCAAGCAGAAAAGAATTAAAAATTGAAGGAATAAGAATAATTGAAAAAGTCACTGATTTGGAACTGAGTGTTGTCAAAAGTAAAGAGCTAGTTTGTAGCACTAACATATTCAAGGAGATAATGTTCAGTTGTTTTCAGTGACAATCAGCAGGAGGGAATCAAGCACCTCAGCAATTACTGAATTTCTGCCAGAATCTGTTGTAACATTGCCTGAGGGGAGGCAAGATAAGGAAGATTCTAGCTAAGAAGACACATCAAGAAAGGAAGGAAATGAGAGCATTGCAGCTTAATTTATGAAGCTACCTGATGATTAAAGGTGTCATTTGGGAAGAAGGGAGGATTGATGTAATATTTAATAATAGGTAATTAAAAAAAGAATGCCCTTTTTTTAGGAAAAAAATACCATGAAATATCATTTAAAATTTTCAAGGTCAAAGAGTATATTACATTTAATATTTTTTGGTTTTGAAATACTTTAGCAAACAATAAACATTTTACCCAGTATGTTAAGAATTTACATACAAATGGTGGGAAAATTAACAAAAAAATTAAAACTCTCTCATTTTAATGAATGTACTATGTCATTGGATGTGGAACATAAAAATTCAGTAGGGGAAAAAACAACTGACTTTTGTGCAAACTTTAATAATCAGAAACTGAGTAAAGTAAATAAGTATCAATTACAGTAAACCTTGCCAGGCTTAGAACTGGATTAGAGAAATCTAGATTTCTCTAATCTAAATAGATTTTCAATTTGAGGGCATAAAAATAAAATATACAAGGAAAATGTTACTGATCTGCAAAATTTAGACTATATTGAATACATTTAATTTTAAAATCATTTTGATGACTCAGAGTAAGTTCTAAATATAAAGTGCCCATAAATTACCATTTGGAAATAAGTATTATTATACTGAAAATGAAAACTATCCGTAAGCAGGAATTTATTAATCTGTATATTTATAAATATATACTGAAGAATACTAAAAATTTTTTGCAAGAGAGATAATTTGGAATAGATGCTCGATGTATATTATAGAAGATGAAGCTTAATAAGGCACAAAGATACATTTTTATATATGTAGATATGTATCTATTCAGCTCATAGAGAGAAAGAGACAGAGAACAAGAGAGTGAGAGAGGGCACCTGGGTGGCTCAGTGGGTTAAGCCTCTGCCTTCAGCTCAGGTCATGATCTCAGGGTCCTGGGATCGAGCCCCACATCAGGCTCTCTGCTCAGCAGGGAGCCTGCTTCCCCCTATCTCTCTGCCTGCCTCTCTGCCTACTTGTGATCCTTCTGTCAAATAAATAACTAAAATCTTAAAAAAAAGAGAGAGAGAGAGAGAGAATGAGAGAGAGAAAGCTATGCCAGTAATGGGAATAATTTCATTTAGAAAAAAATTAAGATGTGAGGTGAGGAATGGAAAAATTGAACTTGACAGGTTTAGCATTTGAATAATTATTTACATAAACTGAATAAAGTCTTTTTCTTGTTTTGGTAGGCAATACAAAACAAAACCACTGTGTTTTCTTGAAAATGAAAAACATGTGAATTATGTGTTGTGAAATGAAGTGTGACTAAAAGGTTCCTTAAAATCTTGTCCTTCAGTTTAATAGCTCTAGTCATTGTTTCCTTGTAAGTACAGTGCAAAACCTCTCAAACCACCAATCCTGTTGTACCTCAAGCTCCAAGCAACCCCACCCCAACACAGGATGCTGAGTAACCCTATAAAACTACTGAAAGGAATGTTAAACAGGATAGGCCCTGGAAGGTGCTTTGGTATAAACCAATCATTTCAGAAATCAGAAATGTGAGGTCAAAACAAATGCCTGGTTACTTTGTCATTCTCTCTAAATCCCATGTATCTTTGGAGATCTGCACACATTTCAACTTGAAACCTTCTAATGAAGAAAAAAAAAATCTTTCTAATTCTCACATCACCTGTTTGGAACCTGCAATATCTACTTTCCATTGCAGTTATTTGGATTTTTTTTTACATCATTTCATAGTCAGTTCTTAAATATACAAATTAATTTTATACAAAAAAATTTTTTTTTTCATATGCCTTTCCCTAATTATATGAATTGGTTTGCACGGACTAGTAGCCACTTTTATCTCTTTTGTATTATAGCTTTCTTTAATTTGTATGGATTCCCAAATAATATTTTGTTAAATTAAAATTCTGAATAATAGTGATGAGGGAGCAGGAGGCTGGCTGAGGACAAAGCAAAAGCTGGCATCTTGCACCCCCTCTCCATCCGCTCCCCTCGGTGATGTGTGTGGCATTCCTCAGGTACCCCTGACTGCCAAAACAAATAGTTAACTCACAATCCTGCAAGACAGGAGTCTCCCTTGGTTTACAAATGTCCTAGAGATCTATGAACAAAGAAGTTACATTATCAATAGCACAATTTCCAGAGGCAAATGACTCAGTTCCTCAAGCCTTAATGTCACCCTCCCCTCCATAAACAAAACTGAAGGAGGCTGGGGTAGAAGGAAATGTAAGTGAAGATAAGTTTCTCACTAACAAAGACAGCTTGATAGCAGGATTGTGACATTTCACCAGGAATCTCCCAACCATCTTGATGTTAATGGCTCGCCAAAAGACAGCATTGATCAAGCCTCCGGTATCCCTGCACCTCGGAGGCCTCCTTTAACATATGAAAGCTCCGTTCAAACCTCCATTTCCCTCACCTTCCCCCAACCGCAGGGTACATAACCTGCCATCCCTCACAACCCGGGGCAGCAGCTCTTCCTGCCCACGGGTCCTGTCCCCGTGCTTTAATAAACCACCATTTTGCACCAAAGATGTCTCAAGAATTCTTTCTTGGTCATCGGCTCCGAACCTCAGCCCACCGAACCTCACCCAGGTTCTAGAACTTCATCAATAGGAACATGCATGTTTTACATTATTAATAAGCATATCTTACTACACATAGCATTTTATAACTTTTTTCAATATTATATTGAGAAATATATTTGGGTCTTATCCCTGCTTTGTGTTTATAGCTGCACTTTTTAAAAAATATTTTAAATTCTAGTAGAGTTAACATACAGTGTTATATTAGTTTTAGATGTAGAATATAGTGATTCAACATTTCCATGTGCTCATCACATCACCCAGTGCTCATCACAAGTGCACTCCTTAATCCCCATCACCTTTTTCACTCATACCCCCTCCTCCCCTCTTATAACTATCAGTTTATTTTCTGAGTCTATTTCTTGATTTGTCTCTCATCTCTCTATTCTTTGCACTTTTTTCCCCTCTATAGATAGTATCCTTTTTGGTAGGACTTCCCATAACCCATATGTCCCTTTCCTATTGTAACATTTGGATTATTTCTATTTTTGTAGCATTACAAACATTGCTCCTCTGAATAATTCCATAGCTATCTCAATTTTTACATATAGCAGAGTTCCCCAGAGGTGTATGTCTTGGGATGGAAATGGGGACCTATTCAAATCTATAATTACAACATATTTTCCAGACAGGTTTTGTCAATTTGCATTACCAACAAACAATCATAAGATTTTCTTTCCACAATTTTTTCAGTGTGCAATATTGTGAGATTTAGTTTTGCTAATCTTTTGAACTGAAAATATTACCCTAAGTTGGCTGAATTTCTCAAATAAATAATGAGGTTTAGCATAATTTCTGGTGATTTTAATATAGACTAATACATCTTTTTTCACATTATTAATTTTAATAGAATTTTGTTGCTCAAAACCTTTTGTCTTTTTTCTTTCTTGGAGTGATGAGAGGAGTAATCTAAAAAGCACGTTTAGGGGGTCCCTGGGTGACTAAGTGGGGTAAGCCTGAGCTGCCTTCAGCTCAGGTCATGATCTCAGGGTCCTGGGATCCAGCCCTGCATTGGGCTCTCTGCTTAGCAGGGAGCCTCTTCCCCCACCCGCTGCCTGCCTCTCTGCCTACTTGTTATCTTTGTCAAATAAGTAAATAAAATCTTTTAAAAAATTAAAAATAAAAAGCATGTTTAGTGTATTGACAGGGACAGCTGTTTTTTTGTTTTTGTTTTTGTTTTTGTTTTTGCCACTGCATAACACTTCTCAGTTTTCTAGATTCTGATATGCGTACCTTCCATGCAAACTGATGAGCCATTCCCACCAATAATCTGTTTCAGGGGCTAATATCTATATCAATCAAGAGAGAATTATTTATTCTATAATAATAATCAACCTCAAAATCCTAGTGGGATAAAACAGCAAAGCTTCATTTCTTAGGCTATTTGTGTTACAGAGGTTGGGTACTGTAAAAGTTTGTCTCTTTCCTGTCATCATGGACAGCTTTATTGTACATGGTGTGATACCCATTAGCTTGGGTCCTAGAATAAATGTAATACTTAGAAAAGAAATAATTTCTTGTTGTTTTAAGGCATAGAAATTTTAGAAATGTTTGTTATAACATCATAACTTAGACTATCCTTATACATATTACATTTTGAAATACTAATTGTCTACACATTTAGAAAGGAAGACTTTAGTGTCCTTCTGTATTGCTTTTTTACCTCTCTTGATAGTAGCAACGTTGTTTCAGTTTTCAGTAAATGTTAGGATTCGGATACTATTATATTTTAAATCATCCTACATTCAATCAGAGTAAATATCATCTACAATTGCTATTTTTTAAAAATATTTTATTTATTGGGGCGCCTGGGTGGCTCAGTGGGTTAAAGCCTCTGCCTTCGGCTGAGGTCGTGATCCCAGAGTCCTGGGATCAAGCACCACATTGGGCTCTCTGCTCAGCAGGGAGCCTGCTTCCTCCTCTCTCTCTCTGCCTGCCTCTCTGTCTACTTGTAATCTTTGCCTGTCAAATAAATAAATAAATCTTTAAAAAAATATTTTATTTGTTTATTAGACAGAGATCACAACAGCAGAGAACAAGGAAGAAAACTGATATGCACGAGAACCACACAGAAAGCGGAGCCCCCAAACACACTGGGAAGTGAGCAGAGAGGCAGAAGGTGAACAGGAGAGTAGGGAAGCAGGGGAGCAAAAGACGAGAGGGTTCCAAGAGATGGTGTCCAGCAGTGTCCAATGGTACTGGGAAATAAAACTGAAGAAAAACTCCATTGTGCCCAATGGAATTAGGTGCCAGGAGGTCACTGAGGTCTTGAGCTAAAGCAGTGTCTGTAGAGTGATGGGGGCAGGCATTGAACTTCACAGGAAGTGGAAGAAGGAGGATGAGCATATAGAAGGAGAATGAATGCAGCAGGGAAATGAGGTAAAGGGATTTTTCTCTGTTTTAAGATAGAGAGACTGGGGCACCTGGGTGGTTCAGTGGGTTAAAGCCTCTGCCTTCAGCTCAGGTCATGATCTCAGGGTCCTGGGATCAAGCCCCACATCAGGCTCTCTGCTCAGCAGGGAGCCTGCTTCCTCCTCTCTCTCTCTGCCTGCCTCTCTGCCTACTTGTAATCTTTGCCTGTCAAATAAATAAATAAATCTTTTAAAAAAAAGATTTTGTTTATTAGACAGAGATCACAAGTAGGCAGAGAATGGAATGACAAATAAATGTTTTTCTAAGATTGGATATGATAGGGATGAAAAAGAATGTGGGATAAGATGTGGAGTCAGAAGAGATGAGACATGTTGCCTACTTTATATTCATGAACTTTGATGCCAGGAAACTCAAGCTATACAGATTCTGTTGACTCATCTTTAAATTGAGAAATAATGTTTTTATTATTTGCCATATAAATTATTTTAAGAATGAAGAAACTACTGATTTATGTAAGAGGGTATGGAGTTCAAAAATGATATTGATTTACAGATTTTTTTTTGCAATTCTTGTTAATTTCTGAAGTTAAATATAATAGAAATTATTGTACATCTCTTGCTTTTCGCCAATAGCAAGTTCTTTTTTCCATGAGTTATCCATGGAGACTGTACAGACTAAAATAGAGAGTCTAGCAAGCTGAGAACCTGGCAGGCTCTAATTCTGCTTTCTGTATATGACTTAGCTAATTTCTACAAAAATCCCGTAATACATTCCCTCTGATCTACTTTAAACAGTTTTATAGCTACATAACCATAAAGGATTAATGCAAGGATATTGAGTTAAAATAGAGAAATGATAGTGATACTATAATTAGGTATTGTCTGGGTAGGATAGGTTATTAGGACTATTGCTTATGAATATCTGTTCTTGTAATGGGGAAGGATATGTGGCTTATCATCTATAAAAAATAACAATTGTAAGGGGTGCCTGGGTGGCTCAGTGGGTTAAAGCCTCTGCCTTTGGCTGAGGTCGTGATCCCAGAGTCCTGGGATCAAGCACCACATTGGGCTCTCTGCTCAGCAGGGAGCCTGCTTCCTCCTCTCTCTCTCTGCCTGCCTCTCTGCCTACTTGTAATCTTTGCCTGTCAAATAAATAAATAAATCTTTAAAAAAATATTTTATTTGTTTATTAGACAGAGATCACAACAGCAGAGAACAAGGAAGAAAACTGATATGCACGAGAACCACACAGAAAGCGGAGCCCCCAAACACACTGGGAAGTGAGCAGAGAGGCAGAAGGTGAACAGGAGAGTAGGGAAGCAGGGGAGCAAAAGACGAGAGGGTTCCAAGAGATGGTGTCCAGCAGTGTCCAATGGCACAGGACAGAGAACATTCTCTATCTTCTCATGCATTTACATGTGGCATTATTACCAAGTTCTCTTCTAACAGAACGGCAGCAGAAGTGATGCGTGGTGTTTTTCACAGAGCGTTTTCGACTTCACCCTGTCTTTCCATCTTCTCCTGAATGAATGTAGTATGGCAAGGCTGAAGAATAGAGGGGACAAAGAAAAAAGGACCTGATTCTGGTGGGAAGAGCTCTCTGCCACCTTGATCACCTTCCCTGGTTGTTAAATTAATCATAAATAAAAATTAATGGTGTTTGTGCCATACATGGTTATTTTTCAAGGTAATTGAAACTAATCTAATGAGTTCCTTAAGAACATACCGTTTTAATTTCCTGAGGCCATTGGAACAAGTTACCACAAACTGGGTGGCTTCAAATGACTGAGATGTATTCCCTCACACCTGTGTAGAGGAGAAGTCCAAAATCAGCTTTGGCAGGCAACCTTTCATCTGGAACATCGAGGAGCAATTGCTTCCTGGCCTCTTTTGGCTCCTGCTGGTCACCAGGCCTTGTGGCTGCGTCACCCCAATTCTGTCTCCTGGAACATGATCTTCTTTCTTCTTTCTCTCTTTCACCTCTGTTTGTCTCCTAAAAGGACTCTTATTTAGGACCCATTCAGATAATCCCGATTGATCTCATCTCAAGATCCTTAATATAATTATGTTTGCAGAAGATGGTTTTTCCAAATAAGGGCAATCAGAGGTTCCAGGGGTTAGGATGTGGACATATCCTCTAGGGATCTCTATTCAATCTAGTATAATACCTTTAAGAAATTTTATGGGATTATGTCTTTTACTCCTTTTGGAGTTGCACTACCTATAATGCATCATATTAGTTATATAAACATTCAGTAAGTTATGCTTAAGTGTTTATTATGTGGTGCCTTTCACAATTTTGCATATCAGTTATAAATGAAAGTTTGTTGTCTCTAATTTAATGGACATTGAGGTAAGATTTACCTGTATTCCTTTAAATGATAAAAATAAATTAAAAATGACAAATGATCATATTACAAGTCTTCTTTTTCATTTTACTTTTCCTTAGGTATCTTTATTTTCTATGAGGAGGAATTTAAGTAAAAGGAAATAAAACAAAACAAACAAGCAAACAAAACGGTTCTATTCCAGAAGCCCAGATCACTGTAACATGATGTTAAAATGTGACTCTCTCTACTTCAGCTTCAGCTGAAGCATAAACACAATAAAGGCTAAGAACTCTTGAGACAGACAATGTGGAAAAAAAGAGAGAGAGAGAGAGAGAGAGAGAGAGAGAGAAGAAGAAGAAGAAGAAGGGTATTTCCAAAGAGGATTTCATTAGGAGAGAGGTCTGTGTGGCTCTCTCCAGAATACAAACAGGAGATAAGGATGAAAGGACGCTATTTCTAACCCCAGCTACAGTGAGAAGGGTTTCAATAGAACACCTCTGAGCATGTGCTATGTGCTCCGGTAATTGGGGGACATGAAGGACTATTTCCTGACCCCTGCTTGGGAGAGATGAAGTGACCTGTGGGGTAGCAGGGTAAAGGGCTACATCTGCAAAATGCTCTTCTCCTTTCTGGGAAGAGTTAGTAAGTGAGTGAATCCCAGTGACTATGTATGAATTCTGCAGGAGTATCACCCTGGCCTCATTTTAGAAGGGAGCCTGCCCGAGAGGGAAGCCTAGCATCCTGGCAAAGAAGCCCAGTTGTAAGAGAGTTCCTGAGGAATAAGCTGCAATAGAAGTAGAGGCATGACCCACACAATTAGAAAGCTCTGGTGGGGTCAGTCTCTGAAGAACCCACAAAAGAACCCATGGGACAAAGTCATTCTTAAATGTGTGCCATGACTAGAGAGCATGGAGTGTCTTACAGTATTTCAAGTTACCTGTGCCTGTGCAGAGATGGGAGACACTTTTCTCAATCAGACTGCACTCCTGATATGGGGTTCCTTTTGGTTTTAGTCTTTCTATATGCCACTCAATTCCAAAGGTGATTAGTTTGGCTCCTTTTTTTCTGCCCCATTCAGTGAGATTGTTTCATAAATATATAAGCAGTTATATTTTTTTAAATCACATTTTGCATTCCATCCTGGCATCCTGTGACTTCCTTCTTTGTTAATTTAAAAAAAAATTAAACATGTAAAGATTCATTCTTTGTGCTTTAAAGTTCTATCAGTTTTGACATTTGGATAGGACCAGCTATACCTTATTACAGTATCATGTAATTTCACTCTCCTAACAATAAAATTCCTCTTTGTTTCATCTATTCAACATCTATCTTCCAACTCTTAGCAACCACTGGTGTGTTTACTCTCTTAGTACTTTGTCTTCCCAACTGTCATAGAAATGGAATCATACAGTATGCTGTCCATTTAAATTGGCTTATTTCACTAGCCATCTACATTTAAGGTTAACCCATAGCCTAGTGTGGCTTGACAGGTTAATCTTTTTTTAAATTATTGAGTAATACTTTACTGTATATATGTACTGTTATGTTTTTTGTTTTGTTTTTATCATTCACCTATTGAAGGGTAAATTGGTGGTTTCCAATTAGTGACAAATATGATTTAAGTTGCTATTAACTTTCACATGCAGGACTTTATGTGAATATATATTTTCAGATCAGCTGGGTAAATATCTATAAGCATCATATCTGGATTAGATGTTAAGACAAAATTTAGCCTTCTAAGAAACTGCCAAACTGTTTTCCAAAGTAGATATACCATTTTGCATTCCAACTATCAAGGAATGAAAGTTCATGCTACTCAACATCCTTGTCAGAAACTGGTATCATCAGATTTTAGGAATTTATCAATTGCATTGGTCTATATGGTATCTAATTGTTGTTTTAATGTGCAATTCCTTGACAAATGATATCAAGCATCTTTTCATATGCATTTTTTGCCATCTGTATATCCTCTTTGGTGAGATATCTTTCCAGATATTTTACCATTTTTTATTTTTTTTAATTTTTAAATTCTTGAATTATTCTTATATTTTGAATAGATATCTGTATTAGTGTTCTCCAAAGAAACAGACCGGTAGGCTATAGGAGATAGGTAGATAGGTAGGTAGGCAGGCAGACAAATAGATAGATAGATAGATAGATAGATAGATATAAAAGAGATTTATTATAAGGAATTGGCTTTACACAATTATGGGGACTTTGATGTACCATAATATGCTATCTGCAAGCTGGAGAGCCAGGAAAGCCAGTAATATGACTCAGCTTGTGTCTAAAGGTCTGTGAACCAGGGGATCCAATGGTTTAAATCCCATTCCAAGGGCAGACCAGTGAAGATAAAATGAGATTTCCCTGATGAAACAGTGAGGCACGCAAAGGATGAATTCTTCCTTCCACCACCATTTGTTCTATTCAGGCCCTCATCAGGTTGGATAATGCTACATGGGTGAAGGCAATCTACTTCCATTGAAATGCTAATCTCATCTGGAAACACCATCAGAGATATGCTCTGATATAATGTTTAATCTGGGTATGCCATGGACAGTTACATTGACACATGAAATTAACCACCACAATGTCTTTTATCAGGTATGTGTTTTACTTATATCTTCTCCAAGTTTGCAGCATGCTTTTTTTTTTTTCATTTTCTAACTATCTCTTTCTTAGAACAGAAATTTTAATTCTACTATAGTCCAATTTATCATTTTTTTGCATGCATCATTCTCTTGGTGTTGTTTCTAAAACCTCATTACAAAGATCATGTAATTTCCTCTTGTTTCCTTCTAGAAATTTTATAGTTTGGTTTTTCACATTTATGTCTCTGGTAAATTGTGAGATAACCTTTTTGAAAGGTATAAGGTTTGTAACTAAGTTGTTTTGTTTTGTTTTGCATATGCCTTATAATTGTTCTAGTACCATTTGTTAAAATGACTTTTTTCTCCATTGATTTGCCCTGGGTCTTTATAAAAAATCATGTATGTTCACCATATTTGTGTGGGTCTATTTTCTTGGATCTCTCATTATCTTGTATTGATCTGTGTGTCCACTACTTTGTCAATACCACACTGTCTTTATTACTAAACTTTATAGAAATTACTGAAAGAGTAGTGTGGATTCTCTAACTTTGTTCATCTTCTTTGGTATTGTTTTGGTTATCCCAAGCTTTTTTGCCTTACCATGTAATCTTTATAATTACTTTGCCAATATTTACAAAATAGTTTGCTGCAATTTCAGTCAGTATTATATCTATCAATCTGATCGGGGAATACTGACATCTTAAAAATACGGAGTTTTCTAATTCATCAACATGGAATAACTTTGCATTCATTTATATATTTTTTAAATTTCTTCCATCACAGATTTTCAGCACAGATTTTTTAATTTTATTTTAGTTTATTTTATTTTTACCATGATTTTATTTGTTTGAGAGAGAGAGAGACAGAGCACAATTGGGGAAGAAGGGCAGAGGAAGAGGGAGAAGTAGGACTCCTGCTAAGCAGGGAGTCAATGTGGGCCTCAATCCCGGGACCCTGGGATCATTGCCAAAAGCAGACGTTTAACCGACTGAGCCATTCAGGTACCCCTAATATACACTCCTCTTATTTATTTATTTATTTATTTAGCATATAAGGTATTATTTCCTTTAGGGGTACAGGTCTGTGATTCATCAGTCTTACACAATTCACAGCACTCACCATAGCACATACCCTCCCCAGTCTCCATAACCCAGCCACCCTATCCCTCCCCTGACCCCCAGCAACCTTCAGTTTGTTTCCTGAGATTAAGAGTCTCTTATGGTTTGTCTCCCTCCCCAGTCCCATCTTGTTTCATTTTTTTCTCTCCATTCCTTCCACGACTCCCCACCTTGCCTCTCAAATTTCTCATATCAGAGAGATCATATGATAATTATTTTTCTCTGATTGCCTTATTTTGCTTAGCATAATACCCTCTAGTTCCATCCACATTGTTGCAAATGGCAAGATTTTGGCTTTTTTTTGATGTCTGCATAGTATTCTGTTATTTATATACCACCTCTTCTTTATCCATTCATCTGTTGATGGACATCTAGGTTCTTTCCATAGTTTGGCTATTCTGGGCATTGTTGCTGTAAACATTCAGGTGCACGTACCCCTTCGGATCACTACATTTGTATCTTTAGGGTAAATACCCAGTAGTGCAATTGCTGGGTTGTGGGGTAGTTCTATTTTCAACTTTCTGAGGAACCTCCACACTGTTTTCCAGAATGGCTGCACCAGCTTGCATTCCCACCACAGTGTAGGAGGGTTCCCCTTTCTCCACATCCTTGCCAGCATCTGTTATTTCCTGACTTGTTAATTTTAGCCATTTTGACTGGCGTGAGGTGGTATCTCACTGTAGTTTTGGTTTGTATTTCCCTGATGCTGAGTGATGTGGAGCACTTTTTCTTGTGTCTGTTGGGCATTTGGGTCTTCTTTGCAGAAATGTCTATTCATGTCTTCTACCCATTTCTTAATTGGGTTATTTGTTCTTTGGGTGTTGAGTTTGATAAGTTCTGTATAGATTTTGGATACTAGCCCTTTATCTGATATTTGCAAATAATTTCTCCCATTCTGTCAGTTGTTTTTTGGTTTTGTTGACTGTTTTCTTTGCTGTTAAGCACAGATTCTTCACATAATTTATATATATTTCAAGTTGTTTCAATATTTAGTATGAATAGAAGTGGTAGTTATTTTAAATTTTAATTCCAATTATTCATCATTAGTGTGTAGAAAACAACTGAGTTTTGTATATTGAGGCTATATACTGTGATATTGCTATATTCACTTATTAGTACCAGACATTTTCTATAGATTCTTTGGCATTTCCTACATATTAAATCATATCTGTGAATAAACCCAGTTTTATTTCCTCCCTTTTCCAAGCTGCATACTCTTATTACTGCATACTCTTATTACTTATTGTCCTATTGCACTAATCATTAGAAAACAGTAACTGACCAAAATTACGGGTTTTTAATTTTTTTTAATTTTTGAATATTTTATTTATTTATTTGATAGAGAGGGAGCACAAGCAGGAGGAGTGACAGAGGGAAAGGGAGAAGCAGGCTCCCTGCTGGGTAGGGAGCCCAAAGAAAGGCTCAATCCCAGGACTCCAGGATCATGACCTAAGCTGAAGGTGGATTTATGGGTTTTTTTTTTGTTAAATTGCTCAATGGGTCACCAGACACCTAATATACAATGCCTTAGATAAAAGCATGAATAATATAATTTATACACTTACTAACCTATATTGAAATGAAGAATGTAGTTACAAGGTAAACCAGTTGTTGAGGAATCATTCCAGCATCTGAAAGAAAAGATAACATATTTATCAAACATGCATTTTTTGATTCTGAAATTGATCATTTTTTTAAAGGCTATATTTATTTATTTGAGAGACAGAGAGAGAGAGAGAGAAACAACACACATGAGAGAGTGCAGGAGCAGAGGGGAGGAGACGGGCAGAGGGAGAGGAAGAAACAGACTCCTCACTGAGCAGGGAGCATGATGGGCAACCTTGATCCTAGGACCCTGGGATCATGACCAGAATCTGAGCCACCAACTGAGCCACCCAGGAGACCCTGAAATTGGTTCTTTGATAACCTTATCTAACCACTTCATACTAAATACAGAAAAAGCAAAACCAAACCATAATAGATTCCTATAATCTATGGTAGAACTAAGACTTCATTCCATAATTAATACAAGGTCATCATTACTCTGAAAGATTTTCCCTTGGTTGATTTGCTATAGTGTCCTGTAACAGTAAGGGACTTTGGAAGTAGATGTATTCCTGTGCTGATTTAGTCATCACAGCACTGGGAAAGTTCTTTTCTTCTGAAGATCTCACTTTAATCATCTTTAAATGCAACTAATGTTACAAGCTCAGCTAAATGTTTTAGACATTATTTAGTTGTATTTTACATTTTAAGACTACAGAAAATTTAAGAGAATCCTAGTTTACAAATATGTGTGCAAATTAATATGAACATCATGCTGTCATGGATTTACAAATAGACAAATAAAATCTCAGTGATAGTTTTGCCCCTAGAAGGTGAATTGACAATGTGACTAAAAATCACTAGAAATAATTTCTGAGCAAGAACTGTGAACTTGGTTAATTTTCATCTGTGATTCTTAAGTTTTTCTTCTGGGAGATTCTCAGTGAATTTTCTTACATTAAACTGGCACAGTCATAAATTTGTATAGTTGTTTTTCAGGCCTGCTATTTAACCACCAGGATGATACACACCCACGAATTCTGTCACATATTTTCTATACTTAGTAAACAACAGTCTCAAATGTTCACTTTTACAAAGTGAAATTAAATGTAATGTCAGAAACGCCTCATTTTACTTTAGTATGATTAAAATCTATGTCTCCTTCTAAAAATTCCTAGGTTTTGAAATTTAAACTTGTGTACCCTTTTTAAAATAATAGATTCAGCTAATTTGATAGAAACATATATTTCTCAGTAAAAGCTTAAGTCACACACAGATAGTTAATCTCATTCTCAAAGTTTTTCTAGTATATTAGTTGACTGTATGTTCCATTAAGTATGCACTCTGAGGAGTTGAATGCATTCAAATATTAATAGCTTTACTTCATTAGTAAATCTATATTCATACTTACTACAAGATTTCATAAAATTACAGTTTTAGTACAAAGAACAAGAGCAATTGTGTAATAGGAGCATTAAGCTGTCTAGTGAACTGGAATCCTGAAGTTAAATTAATAGGGTAGCATGTTTACATATCAGGAAGAATATGGAAATTAGGTCTAAATAAACAGTAGAAGAATTGCAAATGGATCAACAAACTATTGGTAAATGAATGTTTGTATGTTGTATAATGCAAAAATGTTACTTATTGATGCATTTAAGTATTGTACAACTAATTCATGAATATACATTATGTATATCCTATGCCATTAGAGTTATAAGCATTTAGTGTTAGGTTTGTGCAGAATATAAATATTATCAATGCATCTCAAAAAGTTAAGTGGCTAATCAAAACTTGAAATATTTCACTTCATTTCTTTTTTGTCAGCAGAGAGATAATTTGGTTAGCATCTTTACCTAAGAGAATGAAGATTTTACGCTAAGCCACACATTTGCTTTTGCTAAGGCGATTATAACTCTTAGATATTCCAGTCTATCTAAGTGGAGTGTTTGGCTGCAATTTACAGTTTGCAGTAGAGATTCAAAAGTTGGTAAGTTATATAATTGGAACTGGTGGCTTCCAACTATATATTTTTAATCACATTTGGACGTCCTTTGGAAACTCTAGGATTCATACTTGGGAAATTGGGAAATTAGTTACCTTCAGAGGAGTTTGGGTCATAGAAGTAACAGTTAGCTCATTACTACAATAAAGATACATTTACAAGATCATTAAATTCTTTCAATGCAAAAACTAAGGAAAAATGTGTGGTGTGCAGGGCCTCTGATGCCTGTTGATTTAATCTTTTGATGGGATTTTTATTTTTGCTACCTTACATAGCATCATTAATTTTCAGAGAAAGCACAGTCTTGGTCCTTGTTTTTCAATCTTGACTGAACATCACAATCACCTAAAGTATTTACAAAAATAAAACAAAACAAAAATACCAACAATGACTAATTCAGGATCATTTAATGTGGGCCCAGATATTTGTATTTTCGAGGAAAATTATGCTAGTTAATTTCATCATTCTGACATCTGATACCTGAATGCTGACACCCATGCAATTCTAGAAAGTGTAAGAGCAATAGTATGCCAATTATCTCTTCTAATATTGGGAATTTTGATGGAAAATAATGGAGATTAAATTAGAACAAATATTTTCCAGCAGTGTAATTTGGGGTAAATTATGTGAGTTCTCTGATCCTGAACAGAACTGGGAATGGTAAAGTAAAGACTGTTTTGAACACATTATATTCTAAATTACCAAGTACTATTAATTGTTTTCTTTGAAGTTGCAGGCTTATTATATTTCTTGTTTATTTTGAGAAAATGTCTAGAAATAAATAAGCCTGCAAAACCATACTCTGTCTCAGTCATTGTGGTAAGTAAATACGATGTCCCATGAAAACAAAAGCTGCTAGTTCAGCTCACAACTCACACAATTGTATAAGTGATATCCCTCAAAATAACCTGGTACTTCTGTATGCAACTGAAGTGCTATATGCAAACTTCCCATTTTGTAACACAGAATATAAATAAGACCTGACTGAAGGGTAGACATTTAACATATTTTTAAAATTTTTATTGCTTTAGCAATGACATTCCTAAATGAAACTGGACTTCATCCTGAGAATGCATTGTGCAAATGTCAACACAGTGAAGAGGAAACATAATGTTTTAGCATTATTATAAAAATAGCGTTCACCCATGGACTTATCTCAGAAACCCCAGGGACCTGAGGGTGATACTTGAAGACCACTGGTATAAAGAAAATAAGTGATTTTTTTTTTTTTTTTTATACAGGATGATTGCACTGTGCCATCTTGTAAAACATCTTCCTGCCTTTGGTTTGGGTACCCTCTCCTCATCTCCACCGACTTCCTCAAATCTCTGGTTACCACTGCAGCTCCATAGATTGGCTGACAAATCTTCCTTGGCTTCAGAATGTAAATCCAAAATCCTTTACAGGCTATAAATGTTCTTCATTTCCTAGATGATATGCACCTCTCCCAGGCTAACGAAATTACACAGTCCTTTGAAGCACAATGCTTCTTTTCCCTTCCAGGCCTTTTATGTTGTTCCTTTTGCTTGGACAATTTTAGTTCTCCATTTCCCTTTGTTTGAGTCATTAATATTCATTCAGAAACACTCTGTAATTCTGGAGTCTGGCTTGATTTTCTATATTAAGTAACTTTCATAGCCTTTTGTACTTCTACCAAGATTGAACCAACCTTACCGTGCTGTAAGCTTGTCGCCAAGACGTCACTTCTATGTTAACTCCACCGGGTCATAAACCCCTTGGGGCAAGGATAAAATTCATTCTACACAAGTTTTATATTTTTCAAAGACAAATAGCTGAAAGACGTTTGAAAAGTAAATAAACTTTATCTTGCTAATAGGAATCACTGCTATAGCCTAACTTGGCTACCTTTTCATATGTAAAAAATACTTTCCCAAAAAGATGAGGTAAGAAAAAAAAGGGGGGGAATCCTCTTACTAAATATGTATAGATATTTATATATTCCTTCACAAAGTTTCTTCTCCTATATTGCAGCAGATGTGGAAATTGAGGGGCATTTTGTCCCAAGATTTTATGGAGTTTTAAATTTTGCTTAAGAACAAAATAAATCTGAATTTATCTAAATCTAAATAATACCTGATGCCATTAGCATCCCTGATATGGATCAGGCAGCAAAACTGCATTATATCAAGAGTGAATTTGAATCCACGTGATTATATTTGTTTCAAATACCATTGCCAGTTTATCGTCTAATAAAATTTTCAAACTCAAATCTCAAGACCTAGCAACTCACAGTTCTGTTAAAAATTAATGGTCCACTAATAACTACTTAATGATTATTTTCCACTTTCTGAATACTTATAATGAAGAACATTAGGGTGTTCATCAATAAGGTTAGCTCTAAGTTGCAATGATATTATTTAAGATCATGCTATGTCCCTGGTTATGGTTAACATAAAACCTTTGTAAGAATATCCTTTAAGTTTGGTGCTCTTTTCCCTTCTCTTTTCTTCACCTCAAGTTAGAACAAAAATGGAGACTCAATTTCATGTCTGTGGGAATGAGTTAACTGTATTTTTGACTGTCTCATTTTGAGCATTTAACTGTCATAGGGCAGAGCATGGGCTATTTCATCCATTTTAAAATAATACACTGTCTCTTTGGAGATAGCACTGTCATTTGTTTTCATTTTACTGAAGCGTCTCTCTTTAGATTGAAATATTTATTAAAGGGAAAAGTCCAACTCCCTGAGACATGTAACCAAAGGATGAGATTTCTTAATTCTCATTTTATCTGAAATACATTCTCCTACCTATTTCAGTGTGGTAGGTTATAAGCTGCATTTTAAAACACAGTGTGTTGATCAAACTATTGAGCCTCGAGAGAAATAGGTTCTTGTTTAAGTTAAAAATTTATTATTCACTGTTCATCTTCCCATACATTATGCATTCTATTCATTGTTCATGCTCTCTGTGCTTCTTTAAAAAATAATCCATAACAAAAGTATACTAAACTAGTATATAAATTTGATTCTGCCTCTTCAGGACAAAGCCATAGGAAGGTGATAAGAAATGAATATCACTAAGAAACACTTAATTTTTATAAAGAAACACTCTTGCTTTTTACTTTACTAAGGAAAACCTAAGGTTTAAATCATATTGCTTCAAAATATTTTCAGTGGCAATATAGGATATATTGTCATAGACATGTTAGGATTATACTAAATAACAACTATTTCTTTATGTGAGTGAGTGTGTGTGTGTGTGTGTGTGTGTGTGTAACTTTGTTCTTCAATACTTTGATGGTGGGAGGGAGTTGTGGAAAGGACATTTCTAGGGGTGGACATATATATATATTTATAAATGTATAAAGACATTTATAGATATAGGTATATCTGGGTGGCTCAGATGGTTAAGTGTCTGCCTTCTGCTCAGGTCATAATCTGGTCCTGAGATGGAGCCCTCTCGCTGGCTCCCTGCACAGAGGGGAGTCTCCTTCTGCTTCTCCCTCTGCCTCTCCCTCTGCCTTTTCCTCAGCTCCAGCACTTAGATGTTCTCTCTCTCTCAAGTAAATAAATAAAATCATTAAAAAAAAAGTGATAGAGAGAGAAAGGACACTGCACCCTGGAAGAAATATAAACACATGATGCTTTTAAAGGCCCAGGCCAAAAACATTATGAATCTTCGGTAAGAATTTTTTTTTTTTTTTAGTAATGACAAAGCAGCCATGTAATAAGGGCAATTGGTTCATCTTCCTGAGGTATAAAAAAGGAATTCTGCAACAGGAAGAATCAGTGCTATGTCAAGAACAACCATGAAAAAAAATACAGAATTTAATGGAAATCATGAATTAAAAACTGATTAACACTTTTTTCTTTTAAAGATTTTATTTATTTAGTTTAGAGACAGTGAGAGCATGAGAGGGGAGAAGCAGACTCCCCATGGAGCTGAAAGCCTGATGTGGGACTTGATCCCAGGACTCTGGGATCATGACCTAAGCCAAAAGCAGTTGTTTAACCAAGTGAGCCACCCAGGCACCCGAGGCTGAGTAATACTTTTTGCTGATGTTCACATACCTTCCATGAAGGAGGCAAACAGTCTGTTTCAGTGTTTTTCCTTTAATTTTAGAAGAATGAAAACACATGTATCAGTTGTTATTTAGGAATCACATCTAATCTGACAAAAAGTATTATTAATATAAGTTAAATTTCCAGCTGGAGTTGTAGCAGAATATAATGATCTTTTAGCAAGGAATTTATTTGCTTAATTTTTAAAACATTTAATTACTTTGGATTAGATTGGCTCTTAATGCTATATCATCCTTAATGTTTGTTTTTTTTTTTAACTTTTTGTATAAAGATTATTGTCATCGCTTATAAGAAAAATAAACTCCAGGGGCACCTGGGTGGCTCAGTGAGTTAAAGCCTCAGCCTTCAGCTCAGGTCATGGTCTCAGGGTCCTGGGATCGAGCCCCACATGGGGCTCTCTGCTCAGCAGTGAGCCTGCTTCCCTTCTTCTCTCTCTACCTGCCTCTCTCCTTACTTGTGATCTCTGTCTGTCAAATAAATAAATTAAAAAAAAAAAAAGAAAAATAAACTCCAAGTATCAGATTTATTAGAATTTAGAGTTAGGTTATGAATAAAATATTCAATCAAAACTTTTGTTAGCAGATAGTATAACGAACATGTATTTTCAGTTTCAACAGGAGCCACACATGAACATACTAATGAATTCAAGATATTAGTTTATCTATTTGGAAGTTTCTTTTGAATATTTAACAACATCCTATGATCAAAGGATATATGAGTGGCTGATCACACTCATAATATTCCATATTTGATCAATGAGTGAGCAAGTCACATAGAAGCAATTTGAATCTCTTGGCTCCCTAGTGAGAATAGCAACTTCTACCTGTTTTTCACAAGAACAAACAAACAAACAAAATAATAACATTTTAGGGAAAAAAACTCAAAGAAATTCAGACAAGAAAAGTTCTCTGCATGAGGATTTGATTTGTAGCTTTGATTAAAACTGTATCAAATATTATTTTATAACTACCTCTAATTGGGATACTTTATTGTGCATGGTGTTATCTCAGTCTTAAAAGTGATCCTGTATTGCAACCAACTTTGTAGTTTGATTTTAAGGACATTATCCAATTGTTGCTTTAATGTTCATGTTTCTGTCTACTAATAGATTCCTAGACTTAGTATCTACTAGAACAATTGACTTTTTTTTTTTTTTTGCCTATTATAACTTTATTTTCTGAATATTGCCAGCATACAACCTTTTCTATCTCTTTAAAAAAATGTTTTATAAATACTCTACTTAGGAAAAAACTCTTTTCATATAATTTATATATTTTTCTTCATTAGTCTGGTATTTTCAGTTTATCTTTTAATGATATATTTTGTTATGTAAATTTTAAAATTTCACATAGTTCATTACCTCCGTCTTTTCCATTATGGATTCTAAGAATTATTGGGGATGTAATTGATGAACTGAATTTGTTTTCCCTCTTTTTTTGAGAATCACCAGTAGGAGTGATTAATATAGTGTTGATTATTCAAAGAGCAAAAACACTGATTAAAGCCATGACATATATAATATTTTCCTCCAGTGCTTTATATCCAACTATTTAAACTCACTTTAAAATTTGACTAAGCATTTTTATTCCTCTTAATTATTTTCTAATTTTTGCAAGTTTCTTGATAATTTGTTTATTGGTGATTTACTATATATATATGACTAAGCATTTATAGTCATAAAAAGTATTTTTTTCTAATACCCAGTAAATTTATTTAAAAGTGAGTTTCAGGACAAGGATAACTTAAAAGCTGCTATGATTCCAGTTTGCTTTTGAATATTTTGGAAGGAGGCATAAGAGAAGGTTTTACTTAGAAATATCTTCCCTAGAGGAGTCAAGATGGCGGAGAAGTAGCAGGCTGAGACAACATCGGGTAGCAGGAGATCAGCTAGACAGCTTATCTAACCATTGTGAACACCTACAAATCCAACAGGAAATCGAAGAGAAGAAGAGCAACAATTCTAGAAACAGAAAATTGACCACTTTCTGAAAGGTAGGACCTGCGGAGAAGTGAATCCAAAGCAACGGGAAGACAGATAGCGGGGGGAGGAGCCGGCTCCTTGCAAGCGGTGGAGCAATGGAGCATAAAATCGGGACTTTTAAAAGTCTGCTACATGGAGGGACATCGCTCCAGAGGCTAAACCGGGGGGAAGCCCAAGCAGGGTCAGCGTAACCCCAGGTCCCGCGGGGTCACAGAAGGATAGGGGGTGTCTGAGTGCCGCAGAGCTCACAGGTATTAGAGCGGGGAAGCCGGCTACAGCAACAAAGCCGAGGAGTGAGCTCTCAGCCCGGGGTTACCTTGTGTCGATCGCAGGCTGGGTGGGCTCAGAGCACGGCCGGAGGCCACGGAGATGGAAGGGACCGGGCACATTTCTCCAAGTGCCAGCAATTGACTGCTTTCCTACCGGCACGACCACAGGACAGGGAGGCAGGGCGGTTGGGTGCTTTTCTCTGAGGGTGCACTGAGGAGCGGAACCCCAAGCTCTCGGCTCCTCTGGGCCAAGAGATTGGGAGGCCGCCACCTTCATTCCTGTCCTCCAGATCTCTACGGAAAGTGCTCAGGGAACAAAAGTTCCCAAAAGCAAACCCAAGCGGATTACTTAGCCCGGCCCCTGGCAAGGGCGGTGCAATTGCGCCTGTGGCAAAGACACTTGAGAATCACTACAACAGGCCCTTCCCCCAGAAGATCAACAAGAAACACAGCCAAGATCAACATCACTCACCAAGAACAGCAGAATTCTAGAGGAGGAGAAAGCAAATCTTATCTGGACAAAATGACAAGGTGGAAAAACTCACCACAAAAAAAAGAACAAGAGGCAGTACCGAAGGCTGGGGACTTAATCAATACAGATATTGGTAATATGACAGATCTAGAGTTCAGAATGACGATTCTCAAGGTTCTAGCCAGGCTTGAAAAAGGCATAGAAGATGTTAGAGAAACCCTCACTGTAGAGATAAAAGCCCTTTCTAGAGAAATAAAAGAACTAAAATCTAACCAAGTTGAAATCAAAAAAGCTATTCATGAGGTGCAATCAAAAGTGGATGGTCTTACTGCTAGGATAAATGAGGCAGAAGAAAGAATTAGTGACATAGAAGACCAAATGACAGAGAATAAAGAAGCTGAGCAAAAGAGAGACAAACAAATACTGGACCATGAGGAGAGAATTCGAGAGATAAGCGACACCATAAGACGACACAACATTAGAATAACTGGGATTCCGGAAGAAGAAGAAAGAGAGAGGGGAGCAGAAGGTATATCGGAGAGAATTATTGGAGAGAATTTCCCTAATATGGCAAAGGGAACAAACATAAAAATCCAGGAGATGCTAAGAATGCCCCTCAAAATCAATAAAAATAGGTCCACACCTTGTCACCTGATAGTAAAATTTACAAGTCTTAGTGACAAAGAGAAAATCCTGAAAGTAGCCCGGGAAAAGAAGTCTGTAACATACAAGGGTAAAAACATTAGATTGGCAGCGGACCTATCCACAGAGACCTGGCAGGCCAGAAAGAACTGGCATGATATATTCAGAGCACTAAACGAGAAAAACATGCAGCCAAAATAATATATCTGGCTAGGCTATCATTGAAAATAGAAGGAGAGATAAAGAGCTTCCAGGACAAACAAAAGCTGAAAGAATTTGCAAACACCAAACCAGCTCTACAGGAAATATTGAAAGGGGTCCTCTAAGCAAAGAGAGACCCTAAAAGTAGTAGATCAGAAAGAAACAGAGACCATATACAGTAACAGTCACCTTACAGGCAATACAATGGCACTAAATTCATATCTCTCAATAGTTACCCTGAATGTTAATGGGCTCAATGCCCCATTCAAAAGACACAGGGTATCAGAATGGATAAAAAAACAAAACCCATCAATATGCTGCCTACAAAAAACTCATTTTAGACCTGAAGACACCTCCAGATTTAAAGTGAGGGGGTGGAAAACAATGTACCATGCTAATGGACATCAGAAGAAAGCTGGGGTGGCAATCCTTATATCAGATCAATTAGATTTTAAGCCAAAGACTATAATGAGAGATGAGGAAGGACACTATATCTTACTCAAAGGGTCTGTCCAACAAGAAGACCTAACAATCTTAAATATCTATGCCCCTAACATGGGAGCAGCCAACTATATAAACCAATTAATAACAAAATCAAAGAAATACATCGATAGTAATACAATAATAGCAGGGGACTTTAACACTCCCCTCACTGAAATGGACAGATCATCTAAGCAAAAGATCAACAAGGAAATAAAGGCCATAAATGATACACTTGACCAGATGGACATCACAGATATATTCAGAACATTCCATCCCAAAGCAACAGAATATACATTCTTCTCTAGTGCACATGGAACATTCTCCAGAATAGACCACATCCTGGGTCATAAATCAGGTCTCAACCGGTATCAAAAGATTGGGATCATTCCCTGCACATTTACAGACCACAATTCTCTGAAGCTAGAACTCAATCACAAGAGGAAATTTGGAAAGAACGCAAATACATGGAGACTAAACAGCATCCTTCTAAAAAATGAATGGGTCAACCAGGAAATTAAAGAAGAATTGAAAAAATTCATGGAAACAAATGATGATGAAAACACAACGGTTCAAAATCTGTGGGACACAACAAAGGCAGTCCTGAGAGGAAAATATATAGTGGTGCAAGCATTTCTCAAGAAACAAGAAAGGTCTCAAATACACAACCTAACCCTACACCTAAAGGAGCTGGAGAGAGAACAACAAAGAAAGCCTAAACCCAGCAGAAGAGAAATCATCAAGATCAGAGCAGAAATCAATGAAATAGAAACTAAAAAAACAATAGAACAAATCAACAAAACTAGGAGCTGGTTCTTTGAAAGAATTAATAAGATTGACAAACCCCTGGCCAGACTTATCCAAAAGAAAAGAGAAAGGACCCAAATAAATAAAATCATGAATGAAAGAGGAGAGATCACAACCAACACCAAAGAAATACAAACAATTATAAGAACATACTACGAACAACTCTATGCCAACAAATTTGACAATCTGGAAGAAATGGATACATTTCTAGAGACATATAAACTACCACAACTGAACCAGGAAGAAATAGATAACCTGAACAGACCCATAACCAGTAAGGGGATTGAAACAGTCATCAAAAATCTCCAAACAAACAAAAGTCCAGGACCAGACGGCTTCCCAGGGGAATTCTACCAAACATTTAAAGAAGAATTAATTCCTATTCTCCTGAAACTGTTCCAAAGAATAGAAATGGAAGGAAAACTTCCAAACTCATTTTATGAGGCCAGTATCACCTTGATCCCGAAACCAGACAAGGATCCCACCAAAAAAGAGAATTACAGACCAATATCATTGATGAACAAAGATGCAAAAATTCTCACCAAAATACTGGCCAATAGGATCCAACAGTACATTAAAAGGATTATTCACCATGACCAAATGGGATTTATTCCAGGGCTGCAAGGTTGATTCAACATCTCCAAATCCATCAATGTGATACAATACATTAATAAAAGAAAGAGTAAGAACCATATGATAGTCTCAATAGATGCTGAAAAAGCATTTGACGAAGTGCAGCATCCATTCCTGATTAAAACTCTTCAAAGTGTAGGGATAGAGGGCACATACATCAATAATATCAAAGCCATCTATGAAAAACCCACTGCAAATATAATTCTCAATGGAGAAAAACTGAAAAGTTTTCCGCTAAGGTCAGGAACACAGCAAGGATGTCCGTTATCACCACTGCTGTTCAACAGAGTTCTAGAAGTCCTAGCCTCAGCAATCAGACAACAAAAAGAAATTAAAGGCATCCAAATTGGCAAAGAAGAAGTCAAACTATCACTCTTTGCAGATGATATGATACTATATGTGGAAAACCCAAAAGACTCCACTCCAAAACTGCTAGAACTTATACAGGAATTCAGTAAAGTGTCAGGATATAAAGTCAATGCACAGAAATCAGTTGCATTTCTTTACACTAACAACAAGACAGAAGAAAGAGACATTGAGGAGTCAGTCCCATTTACAATCGCACCCAAAACCATAAGATACCTAGGAATAAATCTAACCAAAGAGGCAAAGAATCTATACTCAGAAAACTATAAAGTACTCATGAAAGAAATTGAGGAAGACACCAAGAAATGGAAAAATATTCCATGCTCATGGATTGGAAGAACAAATATTGTGAAAATGTCTATTCTACCTAAAGCAATCTACACATTTAATGCAATCCCTATCAAAATACCATCCATTTTTTTAAAGAAATAGAACAAATTATCCTAAAATTTACTACACTTGATCTTAGCCAAAAGGCCGAGAAGTGATAATAATCCTAAACTTCATATGGAACCAGAAAAGATCTCGAATAGCCAAAGGAATATTGAAGAAGAAAGTCAAAGTCGGTGGCATCACAATTCCAGACTTCAAGCTCTATTACAAAGCTGTCATCATCAATACAGTATGGTACAGGCACAAAAACAGACATATAGATCAATGGAACAGAATAGAGAGTCCAGAACTAGACCCCCAAATCTATGGTCAACTAATTTCCGACAAAGGAGGAAGGATGTCCAATGGAAAAAAGACAGCCTCTTCAACAAATGGTGCTGGAAAATTGGACAGCCACATGCAGAAATATGAAATTGGACTATTTCCTTACACCACACATGAAAATAGACTCAAAATGGATGAAGGACCTCAATGTGAGAAAGGAATCCGTCAAAATCCTTGAGGAGAACGCAGGCAGCAACCTCTTTCACCTCAACCGCAGCAACTTCTTCCTAGGAACATCGCCAAAGGCAACAGAAGCAAGGGCAAAAATGAACTATTGGGATTTCATCAAGATCAAAAGCTTTTGCACAGCAAAGGAAACAGTGAACAAAACCAAAAGACAACTGACAGAATGGGAGAAGATATTTGCAAACGACATATCAGATAAAGGGCTAGTATCCAAAATCTATAAAGAGCTTATCAAACTCAATACTCAAAGAACAAATAATCCAGTCAAGAAATGGGCAGAGGACATGAACAGACATTTCTGCAAAGAAGACATCCAGATGGCCAAGAGACACATGAAAAAATGCTCCACATCACTCGGCATCAGGGAAATACAAATCAAAACCACAATGAGATACCACCTCACACCAGTCAGAATGGCTAAAATTAACAAGTCAAGAAATGACAGATGCTGGCGAGAATGCGGAGAGAGGGGAACCCTCCTACACTGCTGGTGGGAATGCAAGCTGGTGCAATCACTCTGGAAAACAGTGTGGAGGTTCCTCAAAAAACTGAAAATAGAGCTACCCTACGACCCAGCAATTGCACTCCTGGGTATATATCCTAAAGATACAAACGTGGTGCTCTGAAGGGGCACGTGCACCCGAATGTTTATAGCAGCAATGTCCACAATAGCCAAACTGTGGAAAGAGCCTAGATGTCCATCAACAGATGAATGGATAAAGAAGAGGTGGTATATATACACAATGGAATACTATGCAGCCATCAAAAGACATGAAATCTTGCCATTTGCGATGACGTGGATGGAACTAGAGGGTATCATGCTTAGCGAAATAAGTCAATCGGAGAAAGACAACTATCATATGATCTCTTTGATATGAGGAAGTGGAGATGCAAGGCGGTGGGGGGGGTTGGGGAGAGGTAGGAAAAGAAAAAATGAAAAGATGGGATTGGGAGGGAGACAAACCATAAAAGACTCAATCTCAAAAAACAGACTGAGGGTTGCTGGGGGGAGGGGGGACAGGACAGGGTGGTGGGGATATGGACATTGGGGAGGGTATGGGCTATGATGAGTGCTGTGAAATGTGTAAACCTGACGATTCACAGACCTGTACCCCTGGGGATAAAAATACATTATATGTTTATTAAAATAAATAAAATTTAAAAAAAAGAAGTATCTTCCCCACAGCAAGATTTTACAAATATTTAAGTATTATCTTCAAATTTTTATTAACATATTAATGTTTTATTTTCAATGACTATCTTTAATTCATTAAGGATCAATTTGGCATATTATGTGAAGCATGGATTTATGTTTGCTTTTCTTCCAATAGAAAGTTATACATGCCAATTTCATTTGCAAACTAAAGCATCTTTTACTCAGAGACTTGTAAATATATATTAGGTTCCTGAGTATATCTGCTTTTATTTCTGGATAGTAAATCTGTTCTATTTATGTATGCTTGTATTTATTTGGCAACATTTTACTTTTTGGCTTCAATTACAGAATATGAGATTTGAAAAAACCTAAGACAAAGCTCTCCTTTCTCAAATAATCCTTTCATTCATAAAATGATATTTTTCTTTTGTGGGATAACAGTTTCTTTCTAAAAAATATTTTACCTCACTGGTTGTGAATTTCTTTCTTGACACATACCATATATGACATTTATACTGTCCTACATGGTTATATAATTACTATTACAAGCATCAGTAAAAATAATAAAAACATAGATCCACCAGAAATATAGATCCGTTCAAAAAATTAACTCCAAGCAGAAAACCAGTCTGCTATTTTCACTGGTGACAGTTTTAATAGATTAAAATTGATTTCTACCCAGTAAATATGCCTCAGGACTAAGATCAATAGGATTAAGGGACAACCACAATAATCAGAAACACTGATAATAGCAAAATATATATTTACCAGTTTTCCCATGCAGTGGTTTATTTAAAGAGCATATGTAGGTAAAGTGTGAAGTTTAAGGACTGAGGAAAAAATTCTCATTAATAACATTACAATGACAAGTCTGCAAGAACATTTATTCTAAGAAACTGAGTGCACTCTTCATAAAAGAATATCAGAAAAAAAAATCTCATTTTAAGTCATTCTTTTAATGAAATATTTGCAAATATGTTTGGCATGCTTTCTTAAGTACAAAGACTAAGGTAGAAAGAGAGATACAATGAATCTTTGTAATGGTGTAAATATTTCAGATATCTAAGAACACAGTATTTTTCAATGAAACTAACACATTGGGATAACTTCCAGAATTTGGAACTGATTTGCATTCATTGCTTAAATAAAATGAATCTATTATGGATAATATTTGTTATCTGCAAAGTAATATAAGACAAGATCATAAATGTATGGCTCATGGCAACAAATAAGTGTAATCTATGTGATGAATTCAAATATAAAAACATAGAATATAATTAAAAGTAATATTCTTTGATTCAGTGCATTTATCCCAATGTGTAATTACGCATTCAATGTTAAAACCTTTTGACTGATGTATGATCACCCTAGTAGTCTGTAAACACCAGAAAAACAGGGACATCATATCAAATGTTCACCATCATTTGCCCAGACAGACTGCTCACACATTTACTACCTGTAAGACATTCTTTGAGCAAAAATGTAAATTCTTTTGCTTTCGACATACCATCTATAAAACTGAAATACTAATAGGGTGAACTTTGTATTGTTCTTTAGATGGGTAATGAAATAAGCCATGTAAAACATTCAGCAGAGTTCTTGGAGCTTAGTAAGTAGTGAATACATGCTAGCATTTTATTGAATATGTACCATTACTTACTCAAAACTGAATACTTTTAAATGTGAATAAAATCGTGTCTCTTCTCTAAAGTACCTCATGGCCCAGGCTGTTGTGCAGTACAAAAGACCTACAGATAAACAATTATCACATTACATACTTTTCCCACACACTTTTACACTCTTTAATTAATAAGATAAAGAAGAAACAACACCCTCTCCAGATCAGGAAACTGTAACAGAATAGTTTAATATTTATCTAAGATCTTTGAATCAATCCTGAAATGATGAGTGTGAATTTTGTAGAAGAAAGCTAATTGAAGATTTCCTTGGTTTTGTTTCCAGAAACTAGCTAAGGGTAACAATACTAAATAACAGTGTACATTTAGATGAACAATATAGAGCAGAAATGGATTTGTGACCAGAATGATAGTATTGAGTAGTGGGGGTGATAGGTCAGAAATTATAAACTCTCTAACTTGACCTTTTCTTAATCTGTGATCTGGCTTGTACCCTCTCCACTCATTTGAAAAAGCAATGGCAGATATTTACACATAATAAAAATTTTCAACTAGTAGGCTGCCTTGTTAACATATCCTCAAAGTTCCTTCGAACAGTTGATCTGTGCTTTTACCAAAAGTAAAATACAATCATTCTTAAAAGAGTCTGTGCTAGTTTTAATCATTTTCTATTGACTACTTTGAGTAGTAATTAGTAAAAAGATGGAATACAACTATTGAAAAGAAGGGGGCTTTATCAAAAGTAAGTAAGGTCAGTTGGGAAGACTATATCAGTTTGACAGCAAAAAAAATACTGAGTGTTATTAATATCAAAAAGATGGAAAACTGGAGCATCTGGTTGGTTCAGTGGTTTAAGCCTCTGCCTTTGGCTCAGGTCGTGATCTCAGGGTCCTGGGATCAAGCCCCGCATAGGGCTCTCTGCTCAGCAGGGAGCCTGCTCCCCCCCCCACCGTCTGACTTTCTGCCTACTTGTGATCTCTATCTGTCAAATAAATAAATAAAATCTTCAAAAAAAAGATGGAAAATTATAAAAAGAAAACCAAAAAATCAAGACAGAACAAAACCTCCTAAGCCTAGAAGTGGAGTGCATATTGATTTACTTATAAATATCTTAAGTTGTTAATCTCCTATAAATAATATGAAATTATAAAAGAAGATGGTGTTATATGGATACATTTTATTTATTTTTCAATAAAAATGATAAATTTTGATTATTTGTTTATTTTTAAATTAATTAGGAACTCAAATCAGTGCACCATACACATATAAAAAGACTTAGATTTTTTGGTTAACTTTCCAAATTACTTTTAGTAAATTCTTGCTTTTTAAAAGTTTAAGCCTACATAAAACTCAAATCAATCTATTTTTCCATCTGAGATCAAAATGAATTTGTTCTTTCCTATCTAAACACAATTCTGGGCATTAAGGTAAAACTGAATTGACATGATATACTTTGTCAAACTTTTCCAAAAAATTTAAGCCCTGCTTTAAAGAAAAATTCTCATGTTATACATACATATTTACATATTTTTTTCTTCAAAGACCAATGATAAATTTATGAAGTTAACAGGCCTATAATGGAACCATGATACCCTAATATGAAAATAAAAAGCAACTCATTTATACAAAGCATTCTCGTATGGCACAATATGAAATGAGATCAGAAAATCTATGTACATTTATGAGTCATCAGGAGTTCAGCAATTAGCTAACTTTAAGAAAGCTCATTCTGTTTTGCACAGCAGAGGTTGCAAAGTCATCATATATGATAAAAATATTCTGCATAAAATCTCCAAAACAAAGCATTAGCACAAATAGGTAATAATAGCAACTTAAATTAAAAACTAAACCCAATTAAATATTTACTGTGGCTCTGCAACTTTTGCTTTGTGATCTGTGGGTTTTACTGAGGTCCACCCTCTTATCTCTTGCCTCTTCTTGTGCCACTCCTTCCCCACCCCAGTTTCCTTCTTCATGACTGTCGTTGGTAATGCTTCCAAATCTTGAAAGCAAAAGAACCTGATAAAATCAGTGAAGAGAATGAAAAGCAACACTATATATGATGTATGAAAACCTACCTAAGAGTATAAACTGAGAAAGAAAATATTAGAAGAAAGACAGCAGCAGTTTATACTCTCCAGGGAGAGAAATCACATAAAAACATACAGAGGCAGGGCACCTGCACCCCAATGTTCATAGCAGCAATGTCTAAAATAGGCAAACTATGTCCATCAACAGATGAATGGATAAAGAAGATGTGGTATTTATACACAATGGAATATTACTCAATCATCAAAAAAAAATGAAATCTTGGAATGCCTGGGTGGCTCATTCGGTTAAGTGACTGCCTTCAGCTTGGGTCATAATCCCAGGGTCCTGGAATAGAGTCCTGCATTGGGCTCCTTGCTCAGCAGGAAGCCTGTTTCTCTCTCTGCCTCTGCTTGCCACTCTGCTTGTGCTCTCTTTCTCTCTCTCTGACAAATGAATAAATAAAATCTTAAAAAAAAAATGAAATCTTACCATTTGCAATGATATGGAGGGTACTAGAGGGTATTATGCTAAGTGAAATAAGTCAATCAGAGGAAGACAATTATCATATGATTTCACTGATATGTGGACTTTAAGAAACAAAAAAGAGGATAATGGTGAAAAAAGGGAAAAATAAAATAAGAGGAAATCAGAGAAGGTGAAAAACCATAAAAGACTCTTAACTCTAGGAAACAAATTGGGGATTGCTGTAGGGGAGGTGGGTGGGAGGATGGGGTAATTGGGTGATGGACATTAAGAAGGGCACTTGATGATGGGGCGCCTGGGTGGCTCAGTGGGTTAAAGCCTCTGCCTTTGGCTCAGGTCATGATCTCAGGGTCCTGAGATCGAGTCCCGCATCGGGCTCTCTGCTCTGCGGGGAGCCTGCTTCCCCCTTCTCTCTCTCCCTGCTGCTCTGCCTACTTCTGATCTCTCTCTGTCAAATAAAATCTTTAAAAAAAAAAAAAAAAGAAGGGCACTTGATGGAATGAGCACTGGGTGTTACATGCAACAGATGAATCACTGAATTCTACCTCTGAAACTAATGATACACTATATCTTAATCAAATTTTAATAAAATAAAATAAAAAACAAACAAAAAATACATAGAAATATACAACATACCAAAAAAATACAGAAGCTATTACTCCCAGCCCTTCTTCCATATTATCTCCTGAATCAAACTCTGAAAAATGTAATGACTTGTAGGGTTAGGTAAGAAGTGAATAAATGATAAAGAAATGTAGCAGTTATTTTAGCTGTCAATAAGTTTCTTTGCTCTGATACCGGTAATGTTAATATGATCCTTGTTGGTATCAGTCTTTTATGGGATCTCGTCTATTTATTGGTTTTTGGTCTCAATTTCATTGCTCATGTCCACAGCCTTTTTTTTTTTTTTTTTTTAGATTTCCTAGGATAGAGCCCATTTGAGTCAGTTCTCTTCCATTTCATCTTCTCCAGCATCACTGGCTATGTTTTTGAAAAACATTTGAAAAAGTATTTTATTTATTTATTTGAGAGAAAGAGAGAGAGAGAGAGAGCGCGCCCATGCGCACGCATGAGCAGGGGAGAGGGGCAAAGGGAGAGAGAGAAGACTCCTTCCTGAGCAGGGAGCCTGATGTGGGGCTGGATCCCAGGACCCTGCAATCATGACCTGAGCCCAAGGCAGATGCTTAACTGACTGAGTCACCCAGATGCCCCTGGCTATATGTTTAATGTATCTGCCATTGATGGCACCTGTGGTTGCCTGCTAAGCCTGACCATTTGTCACATGGCCTGGCTGCTTAGATATTACTTGTTGGAAGAGTTGTCTCTGCCATCTTTCTGTGTTACCTTATGAGCCTTACCAGCCTTGAACTTCTTTATCCTATTACATGGGCAAATACAAAGGCCACAGCACATGTTGAGTTCTGCTAAAATTTTCTCTGCCTCTCTCATGGCTCTACATATTTGGTCCATGCCTTATTGTATATGGTTTATTTTTGCCCCTTATTCATCCAGCATAGTCTTAGTCTTGACTCTTAACATCCTGAGACTCAATGGCTAAACCCAGGATTTTCCTCGTATTTCCTGGAGAAACATCAGTAAACTGGTGAGCCCTAAGCTGAATTTCTTCTGATGACAGATGATTCATGATGAATTAAAACTGTTGATAGGCACAGAAACTGAAATGTGGGTATTAGTTCTGGAACCTGGAAGTCTGAAATCAAGGTGCCAGCACTGATCATGTTTTCATGAGGATCCTCTCTCTGATTCAAAGCTAGTGCCTTCTGACAGCATCCTCACATTGGGGAAGGGCAAAGAGCCTTAGACTTTCATCAGAAAATTAGAGAATGGAGGTACACATAGTGTTCACATAGGTAAAAACAATAACAGACATAACAAACAATACTAGAGTTTCAGTAGATTATCACAACAGAAGTACATTTTTTAACTGAAAATACAGTTGATTAGGTCAATGGGTCACTTTATGTAATCATTATAGTGTCCAGTTTCCTTCTATTAGCTGACACCATTACACCCTATGACCTCTGAGTCCTCTAAGAGTTTTGTCTTCTATCTGGCTCTCAGCAGGGGAAAGAGAACAAGATGGGCATTCCCCTCTCATCCACCTCAGCTGATACACATCATTTGCACATGTATTCCATATGCAAGAGCGACCTCAAAGCCGGGGCCTTGTGAAATCTAATTTGGTGGGGGTGCTCAGAGGGAGAAAAAAACTGGTATTAGCTGGCAGCAGCAATCTGCAGCACAGTATATTGAATTTGTCATTTTTAATGACTCATCCAGACATTGGGGTATGTGATCAAAGTGAGACCAATCATACAGCCTTTCTCCAGAAATTTTCTGAAATTCAGCTGGTATGGAGAAATCTATTCATATCAAGAGGTAAGAAGAGAAATATGTTACTTAGAGTTGCTAAGACCTTTGTTTCTAGCATTATGTAATAAGCTGATTGAGAGAAAATGGATATTCTCTCTCCCCTTTCTCCAGGATTTTTACATTCCTTTCTGCTTTATTTAATGGTCCTAACTGTTTTCTTAGTGTGGGAATGCAGCTGTGAATAAAACAAGATCTCTTCTTCTGGCACCTGGGTGGTTCAGTGGGTTAAGTGTCTATCTTTGGCTCCAGTCATGATCCTAGGGCCTTGGGATCAGGCCCTACCTGAGGCTCCCTGCTCAGTGGAGAGCTTGCTTTTTTCTCTCCCCCTGCCCCTCCCCCCAGCTTGTGCTCCCTCTCTCATTCTTTCTCAAATAAATATATAAAATATCTTTATAAAAAATAGGATCTCTTCTCTAATACGGTTTACATTCTTATATGGAGGTACACAAAGTAAATAAGTGTATAAATATATAAATGAGATAACATAATGGTAGAGTATAATGCACATCAAAAAGAAATAAAGCAGAGTGAAGTGACTGAGAGTGACTTGATGGTGAGGGTAATTTTAGGTTGGACATTTAGAAAACAGATGTTTGAGTCAAGGCCTGAAAAACATATAAAAATCAACTAAGGGAACATCAGGAAGCAAACCATTCCAGACAAAGGAAACAACTAATTCAAGACCAAAATTTGGGAGGATCTCAATGTATTCAAGAAGCATAAAGATAGTCTATGTGCTGAAATTCAGGAAGGTGGGGAAATGAGAGTAGGATATATGTCCAAGAAGGTTAACATGTTTGAAATTTGTTTGACCTTAGAGTGAATCAAAGGCTATTCAAGGAGATTTATATTAGGAGAGTAGAATGATCTTATTTTGTTTTATAAGGTCTCAGACGTTGCTAAATAATGTAGGAGAAGGGAAACCAGTTATAAAGTTATTTTAATACTCCAGCCAATATTAGGGCACCTGGGTTGCTTAGTGGGTTAAGCCTCTGCCTTCAGCTCAGGTTGTGATTTCAGGGTCCTGGGATGGAGCCCTGCATTGAGCCCTGCATCAGGCTCAGTGGGGAGCCTGCTTCCCCCTCTCTCTCTGCCTGCCTCTCTGCCTAGTTGTGATTTCTCTTTCTCTGTCAAATAAATAGATAAAATAAAATAAAAAAAAAATACTCCAGCCAACAAATGACAGTGGTTCAGATGAGAAGTATGGTGAAAGATTTAAAAAAAAGAAATTAAAGATTCTGCAAATTCCTCTGTTGTCCTAAACCACTATGAATGAGGTTTTTGTCTATTGTAACCAAAAGAGCATTAAGAGCAAATCAAAGAGTATTCAATTCTTCTATGAAGTCAAAGAATATAATAAATAAAAATGTCCATTGAATTTGGCATTAAATAGAATAAAGTCAAAGTCAGTTGTGGATGTATTTGTTTTAGCAAATCTCTAACACTATCCTTTGATATCCTTGTGAAAAAGTACAAAGTATGAACTATAGTAGAATATAACCATTTATATAAAAACTATCAAGATGGATGTTAAGTGAGGTCTCTGGTATTTCATTATATGGATAGCCTCATGTCATTTATAAATTAATCAAATTAAAATATGGGATATTGTTTTCAAAACTGGATACACAAAAATTTACAGAATGTCTAATGAGTTAAATAAAATAACTGGGATTTAAAACTGCTTCACAATATTAGATTGATGGTCTAAGTGTAGCAAGCTGAATTAATAGCATTTCTTAAAAAATGAAACTTTAAAAACATTACATTAATTTATACGATGTAATATGGCATGAACTCAAATTAATAGCTTATTTGAATAATACCTAATGTTCTAGGAGTTGATGAACTCAATGTGAGCTCTATGTCCTGCTGATTGATAGAATAAAAGTGAAATTAGTTCATATTAATAGACATATATGTTTGAATAAATTATCCAAAATCTCTCTGGAGTATTAGATCATTTATATTTGCCATAATTTAAGATGGACATAGATTACAGTCAGAAGCATGTCCTATGGTGTGTTAAACTATGATTTATGAAAAATTCAAGATTCAGAGATTTGCAAAAAGGTGGTATGAGGATATGATAATTGAGTTCAGTTAATTTCATTTTTTTCATGTTAACTACTTCTTTATATACTGTTCCAGAGGAAAAGTCTGTAGTATTTGATAAAAGAAGTAAAATGGTAAAATATGTAAAGAGCTCAATTCAGCTGAATATTGGGAAGAAACTCTAAGAAACTTACTAAGAATCTTACCTCTGGCTCAATTACTTCTAAGAATAGTCTGCTCTCTCATTATAAATGTTTAAAACTACGGCAGATATCAGTATATAAGAATGGAGAAAGCATGTAAAAAATGAAGATGAATGGTTGAAAGTCCTTAGGTCTTTTCAAATCTTAATTTCCTATGCTTCTACAATATTGTGTGAATTCTATGTTAATTTTAGTTAGGTAGATGAATAGACAAACACGTGAATAAACTGGTTGAGAAAATGGAAAAATATTAGACAACACAGAATAAATTAAGACAAAGATGAAAAAATACTTTGAAGAAGCTGGACTCACAATGCATTTAAATCTCACTATATTGCTTCCTCACCACCCCCTAAATTTATTGAATGAAATAATGTTCCCCTGTCCTCACATTTAAAAAAGAAATAAAGCAAGTCTTATCTAGATAAGAATTCTGGGAATTCTTATAGGTTGCCTGCTTACTCTTATGTGGCAGAAAGCTGTAAATTTCAAACAGAGACTCAATTCAATCATAGATACTAATCGAAATTCTAAAGTTAACGAGTAGAAAGTTTATACCATTCTCACAGCTCATGCAGTTTCAGGCTGGGCACTTGCAGGGTGAGAAAAACACTATTGGCTCCTATAATCCCTATTGACCATTTCTTCTTACTCGTCTCTTGCCAGCTGTTCCATTGATCCCTTTAGAAAGACAAGGCTCAGGAGTATGGCAGTTTGTGCTTTCATTAGTATTATCACAAACTCACTTCATTCTCTATGGGCCTCATGGTTGTTTAAAGATGACTCTTTATCTCCTGGGACACAATTTAAGGATGTTCAGACATTTCTTGCCAGGCTGATCCAATGCATTTTCCATCACTGTTGCAGTTGCTTATGTTCTACAGGGCCAATTGGTCTTCCATCCTCAGTCCCAGTTCACTCACTTCAAGTTTCTTATAACTGAGTGTTTTATACCCATCTGTGTAGTCCTGTAGGCCTTTTTGTTTCTCTTTCTCATGGGGACCACATCTCAACTTGTGAAAATGCATACATAGCCCCTGCCCAATAAACTATGAAAATGTCAGCAAGGCTCACAGTAATGAAACTCCAAGGCTTCCAGAGAAATTCTTGTCTTCATGGCTTCTCAGGCTGACGTCAGTCTATAGACCAACCTGAACCCAACTAGAGTTTGTCACTTAATTGTCATTTTTAGGTCTGTGTTGGAGCTTTGTTCTTTAGGTTTGAGATGCGGGGATTGGAGCCAGTTTTCTTTGTGAAGGTAACACAGCAAAGATTTCTCCCAAAATACCAACCTCAGTAAATGATCTCACTTAGTCTCTCAAAATTTTTGTGTTCTCAGAGAACATGAATGTGTTTGAAATCAAAGAAAATGTTTCTAGCTAAATTATTTGAAAATAAGTACACAGTTATTTGGCAAAGAACTTTCAAATATTATGTCTATTTTATTTTGGTGTCTTACTATAAACTTCTAATCTAAAATCCTGTTTGATATTAACTGAGAGAAAAGCAAGTTGGATGCTAGGTAGATCTGGGTATCCTGAAGTGAGGATCATAGACATTCTAACAGAAGAAAACAGTACAGAATGAAATTTAAAAAAAAAAAAATCCTATTTAAAGATTACTTACCTAGAGATCCATAGGTAAAATTGAGTATCCAGATAGGAAGAGTGTATTATAACATGGTTAACACAAAAAAGGATCATATTCACATATCCCTTGGCAAAATTCCTGTAATTAAAGAACAAATAGACAACTATTTAAGATTTCTACATGTAGAGAAAACATTTTTTTAAAGAATCTGAACTAGCTGAATGAACTAGTAACTTGTCTCAAAATGAACACATTAAATATTCTCTCATACTATTTTTTTTTTTCCTGAGAGGTAAACCTTTCGAACATGCTGTCCGCCTTCTTCCATCAGAATTATTTGACTGGGTGGATTGCACATGTGTAATCTGAAGCATTCCTTTATCATGATTCTAAGCATACATTTTGTCTTACTTTTGTTTTGAACCACCAGTTCTCTTCTTTTATCTTATTCTGTTGGACAAGAAAAGTGCATAAAAATAATGCTTTTAAAAGCTTAATTATGTTATAGTCAAATATTATGAAATTCATGTTGCTACAAGTGGAGCTAAAGAGAAAATATTAACAATAAACCAACAGAAACTCCTTAATCATTTGCTTATGAATAGTATTTGTTATGAGGCTATCATGCTAATAGAGATGGATAATTCTCACCCACTCTTGTATTTCTTACAATTCCAGCTAAGAAGAATCACTTGCAAGTGGATGACACTTCAAATGTATGATACTTCAGTTGAATACAATTTATTAGTATATACCTATGCTTATCTTGTGTTTATTTTGTTTTCGCTCTTGAAAACTGCCATTGAAGACTAATTTCATCCAACTTCCTTTTAGTAGGACTTGCTAAATTACATTATGCCATAGACAGAATGTCTGTGTGCCCCTCCCCATTCTTACTTTAAAATCCTAACCCCCAATTTAAGGGTATTAGGAGGTGTAGCCTTTGGTAGGTGATTAGGTCATGAGGGTTCTGCCCTCATGAGAGTTTCATGTCTTTATTAAAGACACCTGGAAGAGCACCCTCATCCCATATGCCATGTGAGAATACACCAAAGAGATGGCTATCTGTGAACTAAAAAGTGAGCTCTCACTAGACACCAAATCTGCTGGTGACTTGATCTGAACTTCCCAGCCTCCAGACCCAGGAGAAATAAATTTCTGTTGTTTATAAGCCATCCGGTCTATGGTTTTCTGCTATAGCAGTCTGAAGGGCCTAAGACATTAGTATTGAAAAATGGTAACTCCCTTTCTCTGAACTCTATGACTGGCATGCTTTCACTACCAGTAGCACTTGGGTTCATCCATGTTACTCTTTTTTCCAATGGGATGTTAGCAGATGTGACATCAACAGTGCTTGTAATGTATTTGTGTGCTTGGGCATGTCATCTTGCTCATCTGTCATCTCTAGAAGAGCTATGACTGAGTAGTTCTTGCCCTTCAGCCTTGGCCCCAGGAGGGATGCTTTGGAACAGATACTCCTAAGCTAAACTGCAGAGCCACAAGAAAAATAAGTATCTATTGCTAGAAGCCAGAAGCTTTTTTTTTTTTTTCTTCTTCTCTTTTCTTATATAGTAAAAGTGGATATAAAAATTGGCAACAGAAACAGAACTGGTGTTTGTAAAAAGAACCTAGAATGCATAGCTGTGGGTTTTGGAACAAGTGTTTAAACTGAGAAAACTGATAACCGGAGGTAGGCAAAATGGCAATTTATTTTTTTTAGTGCCAAAATATTTGGTGAAGTTTTGCTTATGATATTCTAAAATACAGACACTGTTACTAATGTATTTTCTTTTTTTTTCTTTTAAGATTTTATCCATTTATTTGACAGACAGAGATCACAAGCAGGCAGAGAGGCAGGCAGAGAGAGAGGGGGAAGCAGGCTCCCCGCCGAGCAAAGAGCCCGACATCCCAGGTCTTGGGACCATGACCTTAGTTGAAGGCAGAGGCCCCAACCCACTGAGCCACCCAGGCACCTCCTGATGTATTTTCATTGAAATGCCTGGGGATCTTGGGAGGCAAAAATGTTAAAATAATGAGTTGGTTGCTACTAGCTACATTTCATAATTTACTAGAAGATAGAGGTAAGCTCACAAAAGTATATGCCAGTTTGCAAACATAATTTTGAGCTAAGATAGGAAGCTGATAACCTTACAGGTTTTGAAAATGAAACAACCTTTTACCAAATAAAATATGTTATTGTATATGATAAGCAAAAGCCCAAATTAGGTGTGTTCCTCAAATACATTTAGTTCCCATTTCTGAAAGGATTTAATTGGTATCAAATAGCCCCTTTAAGCTGGATGAAAGGTTCCAAAAGAAGAATGTGGTCTCATAGAAGCCTAATTCGCTCAACAGAGCTATAATTTAGTCTAGAGAGATAATGTCTTGAAAATAATTGAGGGTGGGGTTCTTGGCATATAGAATTGACTGAGATAATTTAAAACTTATAAAACTAAACACATATGAAAAACATATTGTCAAAAGTGCTGCCAGCCAGATCACAAGAAACCAATTGTTTAAGGTATAAGAAATCTTTTGGTCCCCAAATTTTCAAAGACAGGATCAGGTTGAGAGAGCTTCTTGGACTTCCCAAAGGGCATATGTTTTAATTCACTTAATTATTTTATCCTTAACCAATTTTTGGTTATGATGCAAAAAGAAAACTTCCAGAGGGCAGAGCCAAGAGCTGTAGTAAGAACCTGGGCCTAAAGAAGAAATATTTCTTTTCCTCAGAGCAGGGATACCTGGTAATACCTGTTCAGAATTGTTAGGGACCAAGGACTTCTGTTTGCCTTGGGAGGCTAATGGCAATCTGTTCTATGCATTAATGATTAGCAAGAGGGAAGGTAGTAAGTTGGCTTTTTCATTCAGAGGACTTCAGATAAAAAGATGCTGCATCAAGATTTCACAGATATTTGGGGGCATCTGTGTGGCTCAGTTGCTTAAGCATCCAACTCTTAATTTCAGGTCAGGTCACGATCTCATGGTTGTGGGACCCTGCTTCAGGCTCTACACTCAGCACAGAGCTACCTGAGATTCTCTCTCCCTCTTCTTCTGCTCCTCCCCCACTCTCTCTCTCTGTCTTTTAAAATAAATAAATAAATAAATAATAAATAAATAAATACTCTTTAAAGAAATATGATTTCACAGAGATTTCAAGAGCCTGGACTTCAAATTTGATGCCGTGATTTTAACAAAACTTTTGGAGAACTTATATTTTGCATGGCAGAGATACTTGAACAAGTAAACAGATTATGATTCTTTGAATATTATTCAAAAATACTTACTTGTGTTATGTCTTTGTTGTAAAAACCTAAGAATATCCCCTTTTACTCTCTGTGCAGGGCTCAGCACAGGGTCCTTCTTGTAACCTGATTGCCACAAACATTTCCATTACCATAAAATCCATTGCTTTTGAAAGTTCAGTGGCAAAATTGCCTACTTTCCATTTGGAGCTACCTGACAAAACTCTTCTGGGGTAAAAATGGAAGCATCTTAGCAACTCAGAAAATGGACAGCACAATACATCCACATGTGAATTATTGTTTCTAAAATGAAAAGTGACTTTGTTTGCATTGTTCTATTTCTTTTTTCTGAATAGGAGATCCAACATATATCAACTTATCTTTACTTTTGAGGGAATATTTGAGTGTGTCCAGGTCACTGGACCTCCAAAAATATTCACTGACTAAAGAAGCCATTTATTTTTATGGAATCATAGAATTTCATGGAATAGAATGCTGCTTTCTGGATTTCTTATAAAAATAAATTCATTATTTGGTGGACAGTTGTGATGTTCTCTGGGACAGTATAGTGATCAATATCCCCGCAAATTAAAATGTGTTCTAAGTTTAGAAGCAAGACGGAGAAGATCTATTCCCTTGCCACATGAAAGCAAACTACTTCTGAGTATTTGAGAGGGAGGTGATGAGGAGAGAGAGGGAGATTGAATTTCCAGATCAATAGCAATAAAAAAAAAAAAACTTGTTTTATAACTAGTTGTAAAACAAGTGCTTGGAATTTGATTTGTGTTTAATTTCCTCAAGTAAGGAGACAGCATCTGGATGAATGGCTGAAATTGAAGTTACTCCCTGCTTAAACTTAAAATAATCCACTTTCATATTACAAGATCAGTCTCTCTTGAGCTTCCAGTTAATAACTGAAATAAAGGAGATGGGATAGTAATCACCTGTGACATTTAGCCATTTATTCAATAATACTATATCAAGATATGCAATATTTTACTGTCTTAAAACAACAGTCTTATTATTTCCCATGAGTCTAAGTTCCATTGGGTGGTTTTGCTGACTTGGTCCAGGCTTGACTGTTGTCTGCCAATCTCATTTACACATTTGGAATCAGAGGGCAAGTTGGTATAGGGTGGCCTCAAATGGGATAACTCAGCACTCCACCAGCCCCTCACGCTTTGTCCTCCTGCAGGCTACCAGGACATGTTTTGATGGTTAATTAGAAGAGAAAAATGTACTAAAGAGCAACCCTTACTCTACAACTGCTTTCCCAGGCTTAGATTGCACCCCATTTGTTAGCATCCTGTTTGGCAGAACAAGTCATACGTGGTGTAGAATACCCCATTCCCAAGAGAACCATTGATAAAATCCAACTGTATTCTACTACGTCTATATCTTTAGTAAACTCATCAATTTTCTAGGATCTTTGTCTCCACCATAGATGTGTGTTTAGTTTTGGTTTATACAACTGATGAAATGTGGGAAATACAGAAACTTCCATTTTCTATTTCTCCCCTAATGAACCTTATACTTTGATTCAGGGAACCACTATGAGGATATAATAGGTAGGAATGTGTATATTAATTACAGCTGAAGACTTTGGGAAATGACATGAGTATGAATTTGTTATCTTGCTATACCTAATGTGAGGTAGGATCAAGTAAAAATGCCTTGTCCCACATAAATTCCATAAGCCCTCACTCTAACTGTTAAATGACAGTTACATTTTATATTGCCAGGAATTAGTTCAGAGCTAGTGGTCAATAAAACCTAGTAGGTCTAATAGTTTCTGTTTCCAAGCACACAGTTACCACTTTCCCTATTCCAAAGATTAGAAGGAAAATACCATATAGACTTGTGCTGTTACTATAAAGTCCTCCCTCAAGTATACCAGTGTCTCAGTGAAGGTCTGTCTCAGAACTGAGTAAAAGCTCCTGACGATATTGTGGTAAGTCCAATCAAGTTTTGGTTTACCAGATGTGTCACTTTTTTATGATTACACAGATCAAGTATGAACTTCAGGACTGCCACCTATTTGATTCTGAGTGTTTGATTATGCATTGCTGTCATCAAAAATTTCTGCAGATTGGGATGTTCTGATCACTATTCTAGTTTTCTGCCCATTATGATTATTATGGCAACCCTTCCTCTGGACTCTAAAAACAACAACTTGGCCCACCATCCCAAGACCACACCATTCTTGTTGAAATCAAGCTGTCTATTTTAATGGCAGGGTCTTTTACCTTCACCCCTGACTTAGAGAAGACAATCACCACAGCACTTTCCACTGATGCTAGTCTCTTATCACTAACGTATTTATCAAGGCCATGAAGAAAGGAATGCCAAGGTTCTCCTTCCCTGTTTTCCATCATCTCACTTTTTCTATCTGTATCACTATCTCTGTATCTCTATTTCATTCTCTATATCTCTTGCATTTCTTTTGCTAGACTTTCATTTCTCCCCTTCACTCCAGCATTCCAGATTTATGTATCCTCTTTACTCCACAGCTTGACTTAGATGCCCCATATGTGACAAACCATTGTAGAATGTCAATTTTCAATTATAGGCTTTCATTAAAAGTGAATCCAGATATAAAGCTATTGAACCCACCTTCTGCAGCAGACCTCAACCAGATACACTGCATTAATCCTATACTTTATGTGATTGAAATTTGGGACCCATTTATGACATTTTGATGATATTCAATATGTTTTCAAAACAGAATTTTCCCCTATGTCTTCCTTCTGAACATCTTCAAACACAGAAAACTTGAAATAAAATCTTAAACAACAAGAAAAAAATAACAATAAGTACCTCAAAATGAGCCCTTGATACATTCTCGTTTGCTTTCTAATCCATAATTTCACCCTCATGGAGTAAATGGAAACCACTAGTCAGTTTTTAGTTAAAACTCAAATATTCATACTTGATTCTTCTCTTTCTTTATATTTGGTATCTGTTCCTTATACCAATACTCTTGGCTTTATTCTCCAAAGAAATATAACTGGTCTACTTAATCCTCAAAAACATGACTGCTAGTTCTAACAGCAATAACCTTTCACCTGCACTATTGAAATAGCCTTCAATTAGTCTCCTTACTTCCACACTATAGTACTCCACGCTAAGAAGCTGGAGACACTTTTGATACAAGAATATAAATATACACCCCTATTCAAAATCCTTTCATTCCTTCACCATATGCATAGGAAAAATTTAAACTCCTTGTCTTTTCCATCCTGGCCCTAAATGATTTAAAAACTGCCTGCATGATGGGCCTCATCTCTAACCACTTTCCTCTTGCTCCTTCCATTCCAGGACAGTCGCCTGAACTTAAGAGAGGAATCAGCACTCCTTAGTTCAACTTCCTAACTAGCTGTGTAAATTTGACCTGCTGGTTGATCTAAAAAAGATTGGACATACGTGTGGTTTTATAAAATAAAAGTTTTTTAACATATTACTTCTAAAGCCTGTTTATAATGAATGAACAGTTTGTTTAAATTTGTAAGGTAAGGGACCTATCAAGAAAAACTGCAAATCCTCAAACAAAGAAACATGTAACAAGTTGTACGGGTTTCTTTCTTTTCTTTTCTTTCTTTTTTTAAATGATTTTCCAGAATTTGTTAAATTAGAAAAAGAAAAAAAAAAGCAGGGGTGCCTGGCTGGCTCAGTCAATAGTGCATGTGACTCTCGATCTCAGGGTTGTGATTTCAAGCCTCACATTGGGTGTAGAGTTACTTAAATAAAAATTTTAAAAAGAAAAATGCAAAGGATGATCACACTATACTACCTACTGTGTAAGAAAGAAGAAATAATAATGAAGGAAAAATAAGGAAATATACATGTATTTACTCATTTGAGAAGGAAGCACATACAAAATAAACTATAAGCTTAGATGAATGGCTATTGGGCATGTCAGGAAATGGATGGAAAAGACAAAGGAAGTTAGGGGGCAGGGGAGTAAGAAAGACACTTCTCAGAATGTATTTTTTTATAAAGTGGCTTTCCTTTTTGTAGCATTTGCTTTCTTTCAGTAATCCATCAATAATCTGAGTGAATGATGTGCAACTAAGCAGAGGGTTTTATACGTCACATACATTAGTACTATGTATCTGCATCCATAGATACCCATCTTCTTGGATGACTGATGGGTGCATGTTTAGTATGAGATGAATCCATGAAAAGAAGAGATTTCAACTAGGTATAGCATCCCGATGAAAATTTTTGCAAGCTAAGAACATCTGGATGTGTTCTTTTCCTTCCTTTTTTCCCTTTACTTTCCTTTTCTCTCTTCCTTCTTTTCTTTCTCTGGCCTTCAACTTCAATTCCTAACTCTCTTCTGGAATCTTCTCACATCTGTATGCTGCCTCACATTTAGTTATTTTAAAATATAATAGCTCTAACATTTGCAACAACCATATTTTTGTTGGGGCTTCTTTTCTTTCTTTTTTTAAATATTTTATTTATTTATTTGACAGAGAGAGAGAGATCACAAGCAGGCAGGCAAGAGAGAGGAGGAAGCAGGCTCCCTGCTGAGCAGAGAGCCCAATGTAGGGCTCAATCCCAAGACTCTGAGACCATGACCTAGCGAAAGGCAGAGGCTTAACCCTCTGAGCCACCCAGGTGCCCCTTTTTGGGGCTTCTTAATATCATTTTTATTCTTTCTTTGTTGTTGTTGTTGTTGTTGTTGTTGAAATATTTACTTGAGAATTTGGCTTTCAATTAAACCTCCTGATTAGCTAATCATGCTGATTAGGGATAATCTCTTTCCAATATTCTCTCATGTAAACACAGAATAACAATTCTCTTTTCCAATGTGTTTTTTATTTACTGAAGTCTTATTTCTTAAGATAAGCTCCATTTTCTTACTTTTTATGTGATTGAATTGGTTAGCTCTTCAAACAAAAGTTAAATTTTAACTCATTTCACTCTTGGTAAAGCTGTCTAACAAGGTGACTCACACAATAACTGCTTCTAGCTGAGTAAATTCCTTTCAATTTTTGTTTAGTGTATCACTTTTATACAGTTTTCTAAGGGCAAACATAACAAAGAAAAAAAAAGAAAGGCAAACAAAACATGCATTAAGCCCTTGAAAATCACAGAATTACAAAGAAGTTCTGTTTAAATGCTAGATTATTATTCCTCTATAAATAAAAATATTCATAATTCAATATTTGTAAATTTTAAGTAAAAAATACAACAATAATATTAAGATAATTATCCAGTAAATAATATTTGCATTAATTTTAATTCATCTTCACTATTCTATAATAAATTAGAACCATTTTATATAAATGTTAAATATTAATATAGATAAAATATTTTCCCTGAGACTAATTTTTATTCTAAGTTCTTATATACTTACATTTACTTTCTTTCTTTCTATAATAACTTTTAAATATTTTAAAGTTCTATACTGTTACTCTTGGTGCTATTCTCTAGAAAGCCAAATTGTTTATTTTATTAGTAAACTATACTTCTAACTTTTACCTATATATATAGTAAATATATTATGTACTACATATTAACTTAGATATATACACCTTTTTTTCTCAATACTTTTATAGCAAAATTTTTGTGACTGTGCACTAATAAAAGTAAAGAGCCAAAAAATGTAGTTCAGTTTATATTGTTAACACAAGTATGGTCCTACAATGTTGTGCTGAGTTTTGTTTCCAGTCCTTTCTCCTGCAACACTTCTGTGCCTTTTTTATCTCATTCACTATTTCTTCTTTGTGGCCCTGTGCTCAGATCAATTAGAATACTGAAAGAGAGGTCTTTTCCTACTCAATTTTGCTAATTTATTTCCCTTTTACCTTCTTTCATATAGTAGCGTTCAGAGACATATGGTGTATTATTAAGAATATTTAATACACTTTTGCTTAAGAAAATGTGTGCGTATACGTGGATTAGGAAGTACACTTGAAACAGAAAGCTACAAGATTGAAGATAGCACTAAATTCAGTTTTCATTCAATGAATATAATCCTCTTTCTAAAAGGAAATATAATCCATAAAATTTCATCTATCTTGATCTTTTTTGTAACTGGTTATATAAATGTGCACATAATATTTATTGCAATATATTGAATTTATGTATGATAGAAGCTTGGAAGAAAAAAATATGTATCATTGAAATTGAATTGGGATTGGCTATTAACTAGACATTTAATATAAAATAAGAGTAGATAGATATATAGATGAATGAATGGATGGATGGAAAAAAGCTTCCGTTAGTGATAATCAAACATTTTGTGTGGCAGATAGTAAAGGACACTCCTAGGACAAGAAATTTACCTGCAAGTTCATTGCTTCGGTGGTTGCCAATACAGGGTGACTTTATTAAGAAATTTAAATGGCCAGAGAGAAAGAATAGCAGTCATGGTCTAGGAGATCCTCCTACATACCTAGTAATTTACCAATTTCTCAAACCATCTTACCAGCTTGCTATACAGGAGATTTATAAGGCAGAAATACACATTGAGTAAGGATTCAGTGTGGAAAGTATAGTAGCATTCAACACCGTAACTGGATCCTGGGTTTAGCATATCTTCTCTATGGTCTTGATGATTCTCCACAATTGTTCAACAGTGACTTTATTTTCAATATTTTCTAATAAAATCAAAGGTTTCTGTGTGTGTGTGTGTATGTGTGTATGTGTAGAAAGACAGAGTTTCATTTTAGTCTTTAAAACTTAAGCTAGGTTCAATATTTTGAATGCATAAAAAATTGCAAGAGGTGTTTATTAAAATGAAGATTCTTCAGATCTATCTCTGTTTCAAATATATGAATTAGAGCTCAAGGACTGAGTTTTAAAGAATGGCTTAAGTGATTCTCTTATAGTTGGAGTATGAACCACTGTTAGAAACAGTATTTGTGAGACACCTGGGTGGCTTAGTCAATTAAGTGTCTGCCTTCAGTTCAGGTCATGATCCCAAGATCCTGGGATTGAACCCAGTGTCAGGGTCCCTGGTCAGTGGGGAGTTTGCTTCTCCCCCTCCCTGTGCCCTTTCCCAACCTCCACCCCTCTCCTGTGTTCTCTTAAATAAATAAATAAAAAACAACAAAAAAAAAATACTGGTGAATTTGTTAGTAAATTGAATTCTAGATTTCTAGATAAAACATTGATGTTTTTTTATTTGCCAAGAGGTAAACATGCTGGTAAGAGCAGCTCTTGTTTTTCTAACCCAAGAGGATTAGCTGGCCTTCGACTTTAGAGGAATGTACTAAAAAGACATTTGACGCATAATCTCTATTGCTGTAGCTAGTACTTTTCTGGCTTTCAAATCTAAAGATGGGAGCAAATTAGAACTGACATTCATTCACCTTTTATGATATGGTTTTAACCACTTTTAAAACCAGCCTTTTTCTTCCCTGACTAAATGAATGATTCTTAAAAAGGCCGTGGTATCCAAATTCTCACCACATGTTGTTTTCTGCTGTTTGCACCTTTATATATTCGCTACTACTACAGTCCTTGGCCTGATCTACTCATTATACTGTCAATGGGCTAGATGAAAATACATGCATTCACACACACACACACACACACACACACACACACACACACTATGTATCCCTAGAAGAAAGAATAGTACTTGACACAGATTGAACCCAATACAGAGGTATAAAATGAATGAATACATGAATAAATGAATCTAATGTTGAACGTAATGTTCACTAAATGGTCTAATCAGCACGGAATACAGGGAATAGGTCCTATAGTTAGGAAATGGTGTTTTCTATTAAAGTAGGATAAGAGTGATAGTTTGTTTGAAGGGATGTCACACTAGGTTAGATCACACTAAAGTGTACTTGACTGACACCATTATTTTAATTTCACATTTTTTTTTGAATCTATGTTCCCATTATAATGAAGAAATTTAGATTTTGGAAAACAAAACAGCTTAAAAAAAACTACTGTGAAAATGCCATATGAATTTTGATAAGGATTGCATTGAATCTGTAGATAGCCATGAGTCGTATGTATTTTATATAATATTATTTGTATATATTTTAATAATATTAATTTATCCACTCCATGAGCACCTAACGTCTTTCCATTTATTTGTGTCTTTTTCAATTTCTTTCATCGATGTCTTAATAGTTTTCAGTTTTTATATATATACACATAACATTTATATGTTATAAATAGCATAAAAATATGCTATTTATAAAGGTAAATAACATACCTTTAATTTAAAGCATATCTTTAAACTGAAGCAGATGGTTTCAGTTTCACAACACTGAAACCATCTTTCATATGTTGTCTCATGTTTCATATGAAACAACATATGAAACCAATCGTTCACCTCCTTGGTTAAATTTATTCCTGGTATTTTATACTTTTTGATGCAATTATTAATGACCTTGTTTCCTTATTTTCTTTTTCAGATAGGAATTTGTTATTAGTATATAGAAACACAACTGTGTGGGTTTTGGTTTTTTTTTTTGTATATTCGTTTTGTATTCTCAACTGCTAAATTTGTTCATTAGTTCTAACAGCTTTTTGGTAGAATCTAGGATTTTCTATATATAATATATATTATATGATACAGTAACATCCTACAAAGTTTTTGTTTTTCAGTTAGGAAAAAAATCTGTGCTTTCTACAAAGAACACATTGCATCATGAACCACTGCACTACACAATATCTATATTTTACTTTGTGAATTAATCCTAAAATTAATAAACATTAAATATATATGGATTTCTATGTTCTTAAGTTCTTATGAATTGCTGAGAAGTATTGCACATGCTGTTTCTTATGTACTAAGGGATAGATTTTATAGCAAGTACAAAAATCAAAACAAAAATGTAACACAAACACATACATACACACAACTTAGAAAAAGTTAGTTCTCAGTAAATATTTGTTAGATAAATGAATAAATAAACTTATGTCAACCACTAAAGCTAAATATTAAGTAGTCATGGTAAAATGAAATTGAATATATGATTCATAAATTAAGACTAATCTATGCATAATTTATAAGCCATAAAGTTAATGGAAGCATGGCAATATTTTTGTTTTTGTCTTTCCCTGTTGATCAATGTAGGTGACTGATCTTTCCAGGAACCATACTTTGTTTACTTGGTGCTAAGATAATAAAATTTATAGAAATTATAAGTAAACATCCTGAGGTATTATATCTTCTGTATACTATGTGTGGTGTTATAGCTGTAACATACCTTTAATTTTTTTATTGTTCAGTTATGTATTATTTTATAAGTAAAGAAATGCATTACAGTAATAAATTTCACATAAAGAAATAAAATTTTTAAATAAATTAAACAAATGTAAGTACATTAATATCAGTTTATACAAACATAATGTTAAACATAATAGAATTAAACACTAATATAAAATCATTCAAAGATTAATTTTTACTTAGGAAAAATTAGGAAACTGGAAGGTGCTTTTTTTTTAGTCAAGTGTGATGCAATGCTAGAAAACTGGTGGTGGAAGCTGTTATAGTATAGTGGCAAATTTTCATGAATCTCTCAATAAATTGAAGATGTCAGAGCAAGATGGATAGCAAAATCAAGTATCTACAACCAAGGACAGTATCTACAACCAAGGTATATGAAAAGCTATCCCTATGGATACTAAAATAAGTGGATCCAACCAGAATGGAGCAAGACTGGCATGGTATCAACATTTGCGTAGTGAGGACAGAAGATGCGAGAGTGGTAGACAAACCTGAGATGAGAGGAACCTCAGATTAGTCAATGTGGACTCTCTGGAAAGTGCAGCAAGCAAACTTATATAGCTAACAGTGGATTGCCTCCAATTACACATGAGCACAAAGGTCCATGGTAAGATTTGAATGCACTGAAAAAGTCTAGGTATTATGAGCTGTCAAAACAAATCTGCAGCAGATAATTTCCAAACCACATGCCATATTCCACTATAAAGAAATTGCTAGAGATAGAAACAAATAAGAGCCATAAAGTTACAAAAATGAGTGGAAAAGAAACATGGGGAAGGTAAGGAACATGAAGAGAGTTAGGAGGTCTAAGAAAGGAAGGGACCACAGATTTTGAAATCTTATAAAAATAGCCAAAAAAGAAATTCTAATGCCATGACTCTATGAAGGATTTTGAAATTCATCTTTTCTTCCAAAAGAACAGAAAAACTAATATCACATCAACATGAGTAATAAAAAAGGACTGTTGGAAGAACAAATACAAATAACTTTTTTTAACTTTCTCTTAGCTCATTTTTTAATGAACATGCTTTCCAGTATAAACAATAAAATAAAGAATGAGAACTAAAATAATACCTCAGAAAATGAAACTATGATGGAAAACACACCCATAAACAGAAACAAAGCATAGGTTAGTATTCCAAAATGAGTTAAAAGAAAATTAAAAGAAGAAAAAATCTAGAAAATCTACAAATAAGACCTAAGAATGTAGGGAAAATTAGAAACACAAGAAAAATTAATCATTTTACAAATAAAGATTTTTTTTTAGATTTCTTATTTATTATTTATTTGACAGGGAGAGAGTTCACAAGTAGGCAGAGAGCCAGGCAGAGAGAGAGCATGGGGGAGAAGGCTCCCCGTTGATTAGAGAGCCCAATGCAGGGCTTGATCCCAGGACCCTGAGATCATGACCTGAGCTGAAGGCAGAGGCTTAACCCACTGAGCCACCCAGATGCCCCTACAAATAAAGATTAAAAAAAGGTTTCATGAGGGGCGCCTGAGTGGCTCAGTGGGTTAAAGCCTCTGCCTTCGGCTCAGGTCATGATCTTGGGGTCCTGGGATCGAGCCCCACATCGGTCTCTCTGCTCGGCGGGGAGCCTGCTTCCCCCCCTCTCTGCCTGTCTCTCTGACTACTTGTGGTCTCTGTCTCTCTCTCTCTGCACCAAATTAAAAAAAAAAAAAAAAAAAGGTTTCATGATTTTATTACTACACACTTAGGTTTCAAATTTAAAATAAAGGCGATACTGACATCCTGGTAGTACAAAGAATTCATATATTTTCTTTTCATTGTTAACATTTTATTATTAAAATAAAATCTATCAGAAAATAGCTGAAACAATTTTACAATGAACATGCATATACTTTCCATATAAATTCTATAAGTAGAATTTTGCTAATTACTTTATTACAGTCTATCATCTATCTATCTATCTATCTATCTATCTCATCTATCCCTCAATCAATCTATCAGTCCAACTTATTTTCAAAGTAAGTTGTAGATACCGGTTCATTTCTGCCCAAATACTTCAGCATGCACATCAGTACCAAGAGTTCAATACATGATGATGGTTCTTCTTCTACTTTTTCTTTTTCTTCGATGCAAAATTTACAAACAATGAACTGTACAAGTCTTAAGACAGCCTATTCAGTGAAGGTTGACAAATGCATATACTTTTGTAGCTCAACCCTTTATCAAGCTATAGGACATTATCAATACCCCTGAAAGGCCCTTCATGCCTATTTAATCAATTTCTATTCCTCAAACCTAAGAAGCCACAGCTAGCAATTATTTTTTTCTTTACCACAAGTTAACTTTGACAATTCTAAGTATCATGTACTATCTGTTCTTTAGTGCAAGTCTTTTATCACACTGTGCTGTTTTCCAGGTGTATCCATGTTTTTGTGTGCATGACAGTGCTCCTTTTTATGATTGAGTAGTATTTCAAGAATATGTCAGTTTGTTTGTGCAAGCATTCTAAACAAAATTGATAGACATCTAGGTTGTTTCTAGATTTTAACTATTATAATAAAGTAACTATGGTTATTATACAAGCTTTGGTGTGTGTGTATACACAGACATACACACACATAATAATAATAATAAAATTTGCTCCTTTTGGGTAACAATATAATGGTGAAATTGGCAGGCCATAGGGTTAGTATATGTTAACTGTATAACGAAATAACACAATTCCCCCAATTTTTGTGTCATTCTGCATTTGCATCATAATTTATTAGAGTTCCAGTTGTTTCTTCAACATATGTTTTAACAAAAAAAGAAAAAATACCCTCAAAAATGTTAAATTCTGACATCATAGGTGGAAGGAAGAAGTAGCTCACTGAGGTTGGTGGGGAAGCAATTATTTTATAGCCCCAGCGTCCGTTCTTGGTTTTATTGCCATTAATATTCTATTACTTCTTGAGCTTTACAGACAAACAAATGGCTTTACCACTAAATGATGAGGAAGAAATAGTTAATTTGGTGGGGAAAAAAACACAGAAAACAAAATGTCCTTTTTAATCAAAATTCATGCTGACAGTAATGATGGCACTACACGTTTACCCCTTTACACCTCGACTTCAAGCCCTTCTATCAAATTGTGTCATTAAAACTTCAGGAATGACATTAGTCTTACCATGTACATTATAATAGGCAATTTTATCCTTAGTTGTGTGTAGCTATATTATTTCGCAGAATTTGTGTGTCCAATTTATAAATGGGAGAAATCTGCTAAAATGCCTTCTTGAAATAAAGTTGCTACTGTCAACTTTGACAGCTTGCATTGTTAATTGTGGCTGCCAGCTTTCCCGCAGTATAAATGTTCACCTCCATGGAACATTAAATGGACCATTAGAAAAATTCCTGAGAATTCGAGTTATAGTAAATGTGTCATATTCATTTTGTCATGAATTGTAGTAGGATTAAACTGTCACAAAGATTATTTTTAACTGAGTAAAATCTATACTTGGCAGAATAAGAATAGCTTATTTTTTAAGTGGACTACCATGCAATAAAAGAGCAAATATGCAATGAAACTTCCCAAGGGAGCCATTAACTTTTCAAATTATGTAGTCACACATAGGTGGTTAGCTGCACTCACGATAGGGCGGCATCATGTAGGTGAATTAACACCATGAAAAGTCCCCTACTGAGGGTCAAATACGTTATTCACCTCCAAAACCCAGATGAACTGACACGATATATATTAAAATAAAACAAGATAGAGTGTCAAAAACTTAGTACAAGCAATCAATGGCTGAGGAAAATGACTTTACATTGTAAATTATCATTAAACAAAACTCACTGTCAGTCACTTAAATGTTCTGGATTTAATATTAAATATTACAAATAAGTTACTGTAAACTCTTAAAATCACAAAAGTGATTCAAACATACTTCAAAGGATAGGTCTTAAAGAGAGGTGTCAAATTTGTGGATAAAGCATCTACAATTTTAGGTAAAATTACCCAGGGATTCATTGCAACTAATAGGTCTATTCAGAAATCTTCAAATGATGAAATTAATTGACAATATAATATTTTGCTAGATTCTATGTAACTATGCATTTATAGTTATATGTTAATATGTATAAACAAATAATTTTTCATACATACACTTGTGGAAAAGTAAATAAAATAGATCTTACTTTCGTAGTCATTTGAAAAGATTCTGAAATTCATTCATAATTTAAGAAATACAATTAAAATTATGAAAATCTAGATTTTGCTTATTTGGGAAGAAAAGTATAAAGGAGTTAAGAACACTGGATTGGTGAACATATGAAAAAACAGGCCTTCTCATGAATTCCAGGTGGCAATAAAAAGTATTAAAATTTTTGGGTAAAAATGTGGCCATATCTACTAAAAATTATTGTTTTGTACTATGTAAAATTTTATTTTACCTATAAACTTGCAAATATTAAAAAACATTAAAAATACCATTTATCATAACATTATCTGATAAAACAGTTTTAAAATGTACAATAAGACTATTTATATACATTGCTTGCCCCCATAAAAGTTACACATAAGACAAGTTAGGTATATTAAATCCCTTCTAGTTAGTGTTATAATAATCTATGAATTAATAAAATGGAGCTTTATCACATCTGTTAATGAACCATAACCAATTTTTAAAAAATAACCACCAAGTAAAGCAAGAGAGAAACAGAGAATAAGTATTTAGCACACTACCAGTTACACATCCATACAAACTTCAACTCTACAGAGCTGCACAGATGATTTCTGGGAAATTCAGAAGGAAATATTAGACCTCTGTTAGAATGGTTATCTCTGGAGTGGAAAATTATGTTCCTAATGGATAGTAGTATTTTCTTTCTTTAGTTTTCCTTTTTTTCCCCTCATCGTGTATGTAATTGCATTTAACCAGGGATGAACATTAGTTATTTTCCAAAAGTAATTAGATGTAAGTTCTTTTACAACTTAAAAAAAGTAATTAGAAAAATTACTTTAGAAAAATTACAACTATCAATTTTTTATGTCTTTTTCTGAAATGAATACTAAGTATAAATTTCTTGCTTTAAAAGTAATAGACTGCTTTGATACATTTGTATACAATGTTGTCCTAATAAAAGCATATAATTAATTTAAATATGCCTATAGAAATGACATATTTGCAAAATTAAATCTTCATTTTTATTTTTTTTTTTTAAGATGGGAAGATTTTTTTCTTATTTATTTGACAGACAGAGATCACAAGTGGGCAGAGAGGGAGGCAGAGAGAGAGGAGAAAGCAGGCTCTCCACGGAGCAGAGAGCCCGATGCAGGGCTTGATCCCAGGACCCCGGGATCATGACCTGAGCCGAAGGCAGAGGCTCCAACACACTGAGCCACCCGGGTGCCCCTCTTCATTTTTAAACACATGGAAAACAATTACAGAAACTAAATAAAAATAATTACATCAAAAGTTTACAGAGTTCTAAATTAATTTTTTAACTTGGTAGTATATAAAAAACAATATTTTAAATACAATAATCACTTAACATTTGATATATATTCTAATCTTCAAAGGACTTATTTTCTAAGCAACAGAGTAAAAAGGTAATCTTATTATTGTTTACTATGAAAACATGGTCTTGATTACAAATAAAATTGAATTGTATAGGTGTAAGTATAAGTAAATACATACTATTTAATAAAAGACAAAATACAATGGCAAGTCATTACAGCAACATATCTTAAATATTCATGGTAGAATAACTGAAACACATAGAAATATCCCTAGTCACTCTTCTCTGCCCCACCAAATAAAAAAATAAATAAATATATATATATATACACACACACACATATGAATTAGTTGCTTGAAAGGAAAATTTCACAATGTAAGAATCAAGAATATATATACAAGAAAATAAAATAGTAGATTTGGCAAATATAGAATTGTTCTTTTTGAAACATTCAATGAAACTGACAAATCTATAGAAAGATTATTTACCAAGGAAATGAATACATTAATAAGAAAATGTGTTTTAAATACAAATAGGTTAAACATTTCACAACATTATGGAATACAGTCCATGTATTAAGTGTCTAACAAATTTGAAATTTATGGGGGAAATATACAGAATTGCAATACACAAATATGAATATGACATATGAATCATATGCATAAATGAACATTTATTAGAGCAGCATTTATATTGAAAAATAACTGCTATACCCCAATTACAATATATCCAATAACAAGGATAAGTTCAGTACGGTTTGGTACCTACATAAATGAGAATAATTAAGAAATAACAGAAGTAATGCTATAGAATAATTGAACTATTTTGAACAAAAGTTAGTAACATATAATGGAAAAATTATAATATTAGTAGTAGTGTCATTTGATTAAGAGGTAGACAAACATAGATACACATTATTGCATCTTATAACCTGGATAAATGTATACCGTAGTAATAGAGCAGTTATAGGGCATGATGTTGGAAATATTTTACAGAATATTTATTTTGTTATAAAAATATTTGATAGTATATGTGTTACACTTACATGGTGGAAAAAGTAATAAAACAAAATAGATATATGTTTTTCTGCCTGGGTAAACTATAATTCTAAATCTAGTTCTATCACAAAACATCTACCTAGCTCTTAATTGAACTGAAAGTTACTTGTTCTCTCAAATGACACATTTCATGTGAAAATGTTTTTCCTCTCTGAATCAAGTGATCATTGTTTTCCTAACAATTTACTAATAATGTTAAAGTTGATTTTGTAATGCACATAGTCACTTATTTTATCCAAGAAAGTCTGATTTCTTAAATTAAGTCACATTCTATACCTAATGTTTTGATCACTTCAAATCTGAATATATTTCAAATGAGTAGCTACTTGGACAATTGAATCTGTTCAAACAAAAACAAAGAAGCAATAAATTTCAATAAAGCTAATTAATTTATTCTGTGACTAAAAAAACCAAACTACAGCTGAACAATAATTTGTGCTATTTTATCTTCCTTTATGTTACCATTATTCAGTTTTCTGAATCATATGCTATATTATACATTGATATGTTCATTCAGCAAATATATATTTTCAGGGTGTAAAATAAGTTAGAAATGCTGATGTGTACTGAAAACAAAAAGACAAACTGAGCACAATTTTTATACTCAATAAGAGATAAGGATATATTATTTAGAAAAAAAAAAACCATTATATCTAGCTTGCCAAAACCTTCATAAAGGAGTAGTTTTGAAGGATAAAGAAAAATTGGAAAAACAAGAAGTATTTTTTACATTTCAAAGGCCATGACCGGTGTATAGCCAAACCCAGACAATGGTACTGAAAGTGCATATGAAAAAGGGTGATTTCTAGGAAATAAACTTGAAGAGGCTGTCAGAAGTCATGTCATTGACAAATTCTCCTATAAGTAAAGATAGCTAAATATACATTAAATATACACAGTTACTAAAGTGAATTTGGGCAAGAAAATAAAAATTATATTTCCACTCAAAAGAGAAGTCTGGAACGTGGAGGGTTACGGGGTACAGTTACACATCTGCCCTAGTGCCATATGCTCAAATACTAGGGAGAAACAAATATATCAATAATAATGTCATTGTGTTTCTGATATTAAAGAAAGCTACAACAAGGGTGCCAAAATTTAAAGAAGAGGTGGCTCAATGGGTTTCAAGAAAAATTTAAGTGTTATAAGCTATGATCTGGAATGTAATAGCTATCTGAACATAGCGGTAGTGGCATTTGACCTGCATACATTAAGAGGTTTAATATGAGATTCCTTCCTCCTTAAAGCTGAGTCTCTGTGCAAAAAAAGGTCAAAATAAACAACATCCATGAGCCCAACTTAAACTATTCCCTTATTATAGTTATTATCAAACCTGTCACCACTGCCATAAAACCAAGTCTGAAAGGGATAGAATGTAAGGAGAAGAAGACTAGAAAAAAATCTACATAGTGGCTTAGCTATCAAAGAATAAAATATACCTATTTATTTCATGGTGTACAGGATGGGAAAGAGATTGTTAATAGGGTAAGATTTGTGATTTAAAATAAAATGATATTAGTGGAACTACTAAAATGGTGGAAAGAAGACCTCCATAACTCGATGAAAGCAAGGAAAACCCTGACAAAAAATGATCAAAATCAACATTTCCAGACTCTGAAATTAAACAAAAGCTTTAAAAAATCTAAAAACAGTTTATTCAAAACACCTGCTAATTCTTAGTAGGAACAATGTTTGTAGTGTTACAAACCAGTCTCCTCCCAGCACCCATCCATCACTTTGCAAATACAGTGGATGTGAAACCAGCAGTCTTGAAACTGCCAATGGACACAGATAATGTATGGAGCTACTAAAAGTTCCTATTTTCAGAGCACTGCCTCTTCTTGACCTACCTTACGACTCCATTCCCAAGGTGTTGTTGTTATTTGTCTGGACTAGAACTTCATTTGAGAAATGCCTTACCCCTACAGCAGTCATAAGAAACAATCAGTGGTTTCTTCAACACTTAAGATGACTGAGGTTATACCTGATGGTATAATCAAGAGCATGGACAAAACGTAAAAGGAAGAGCTGGGAAATGAGGTGTTCTCAGAGAGAGCTTTGAAAAGTCCTAATATCTTCCTGGGGAATCTGGAAAGTCACACTCAAGTGCAGGGCTGTATGCATGCCCAGGAAAGACCTGAGAAGGATTCAGTCTTTGTTTTGGTCAGTCTTAAGGCCCTTCACAAGCAAAACATAAAGCCAATAAGAGAAGAATATATCGTCATATAAAAGAAACCATGGAAGTTCAGAAGGCAGTAAGGATACCATATTCAAAGTGGTGGAGGGAAAAAGACTAGCAACAAGGAAATCTTTACCCAGAAAACATACTTTGAAAATGAAGAAGAAATTAAGAAACCCCCCGAAAAAAAAACAAAACAAAACAGAGAGAGAGACAGAGAGGGAACATGTTGGCAGACCTACTCTTCAAGAACTACTAAAAAAAGTTGTTTAGGCTGAAATGAAAGAATAATCCAACTGAAATCAGCATCATGAAATAAAGAACACTTACAAAGTTAACTATAAAGGTAAGTATAAAGGACACCCTAAAATAATTTTTAAGACTATTTTCTTCTTCCTTGATATTATAATACAACTTTATAAACTAATAATTATAAAACCATGTTGATGGGATAATGATGTATAAAGATGTTATTGTTTTAATAAAATACTCAAGTTAGGGGTGAAAAAATAGTTTACAAAAGAGCATTTTTCCTGTGTGCTTTTGAATGAAATTAATATTAATCTGATCTCCATTCTTTTAAAATATGAAGTAATACCCTTAGCAGCCCCCTCCCACACATACGCACACACACATCTTTATAAGGTTATTTTTAAAAAAAGTAAAAATGGCAATAGAATTAGAAAAGCATACCACAAAATATCTCTTTTAACATGAAAGAAGGCAATAAGAGAAGAAAAGAGGAGCAAATAAATAAAACAAATAGCAAATAGAAATCAAATAACAAAATGGTAGGCATAAATCTTATCAAATCACTAATTATAATAAATGCAAATAGGTTACATGTTCTAAAAAGTAGATATAGTTGGACAGATACAAAAACATGATCTAACCATTGCTGTCTACAATACACATACTTTAAATTCAGAGCTATAAATAGGTTGAAAGTAAAAAGATGGGAAGATATGGATTATGCAAACTGTAACCAATAGCAAGCTAAATGTCTACATTACTCTCAGACAAAACTGACTTTCAGACAAAAAAACTTTTTACTACAGATGAAGAAGGATATTTTATAATGACAAAATAGTATAATTCACTCTAAAGATATGGTAATTATAATCATGCATGCTCATAACAATATTATTTCAAATTACCTGAAGAAATAACTGAAAACAATTTAAGGTAGAAATAAACAATTCAACAATAATAGTTGGGGACTCCCATACTCTATTTTTAATAGTGGATAGGCAGAGATCACCAAGGAAATAGAATCCTTGAACATTATAAAACAGCTAGACCTAACAGACATCTACAGAATGCTAACGTCAACAATAGCAGAATATGCATTCTTCTCAAGCACACGTAGAAAATAATCCATGAAAGATCATGTACTAGACCATAAAGCAAGCTTGGCTAAATTTCAAATGATTGACGTCCTATAAAATATATGTTCTGAAATCAGAATAGAATTGGATTAGAAATCAATAACCAAAGGATACATAGGAAATTCACAAAGAAGTAAATATCAAACAATACACATCTTTATAACCAGTGGATCAAAGAGATATCATATGAGGAATAAAAAAATACTTTGAGATACATGAAAAGCACAACATACCAAAACTTATGGGATATAATAAAAGCAAGGCTTACAGCAAAATTTATAGAGGTCAAAGCCTATAGTTCAAAAGAAAAAAGACCTCAAATCAATTGTCCTTTTTTCCCTAATGACTTAGGAGAAAGGAACAAATTAAAACCAAAGCCAGGAGAAAAAATGAAAGAAACATTAGAGCAAAAATTAATGAAATAAAAAACAGAAAAACAGAAAATCAATCAAGAGTTGGTTCTTTGTAGAGAGTTCTGTAAATAATTAATCCTTAGCTAGCCTCACTAAAGAAAAAAACAAACAAACAAACAAAAAAAACATAAAACCAAACAGAGCAAAGAAAAACTCAGATGTTAGCATTCAGTAATATCAAGATGAAGGAAGAGACATCAATATCTACCATAAAGAAATACAAAGGCATACTAGAGAATCCTATAAACAACAAATTAGATATCTAAGGTGAAATCGATAAATTCCTAGAGAGACACATTATACCAGAACTGACTCATAAAGAAATAGAAAATATGAATGAATCTTTAGCAACTGAAAATGTTGAATTAGTAATTTTAAAACTTCCCACCAAATCAAACAGACAAAGAAACAAAAGAAAAAGAAAAAAGAAAAAGAAAAAAGAGAAAACATAGTCTCAAATGTCTTCACCAGCAAATTCTACCAAAAAATTTAGGTCAGAATTAGTAACAATCCTTCAAAATTCTTCCAAAAAAAATAGAAGAGGAGCAAATACTTCCCAAGTGATTCTAAAAGGCCAGAATGAGCCTGACACTAAAACTAGACACAGGTGCCCCCCAAAAGATAGAAAACTAGCGACCTACATATCTCAAAAATATAGACAAAAAGTCCTCAAAAAAGTATTAGCAGAGAAAATCCAGCAAATTATAAAAAATAAAAAGAGTAACCCAATTTTAAAATAAGAAAAGGATTTGAAAAGGTATTTCTTTAAAGAAGAAATACAAATCCTAATAAGCCCAAGAAAATACATTCGTATTCATCAGTAATTAGTAAATGGAGATTAAAACTATACTGAGATATCACTTCACACACATCAAAATGGCTAAAATAAGAGACTGATAATAACAAGTGTTGATGAGAATGGAAAGAAATTGAAATCATCCTGCATGGCAGGTGGGAATGTTGAAAAGGTACAGCTAATTTTTTTTAAGAATTATTAATTTTAAGGGGGGGGATGTATGCAAGTGGGGGAGAATCTTCAAACAGGCTCCCTGCTGAGCACGGAGTCCCAAGCTGGCTCCATCCTATGACCCATGAGATCATGACCTGAGCAGAAATCAAGAGCTAGTCGCCCAAGTGACTGAGCCACCAAGACACCCCTGATGCAACCACTTTTGAAAACAATTTGGCAGTTCCTCACAATATTAAACACAATTACCATATGACCCAGCAATTATTCTGCTATGTACACACCCAAGAGAACCATAGACATTCATACAAAAATTCATACAGAAAAGTTCACAGCAGTGTTATTCATAATAGCCAAAAAGCGGAAATAATCTTCAAATGTCCATTAGGGGATGGATAGATCATTATATAGAATGCATCTATTAAACAGAATATTTGGCAATATAAAGGAATTGATATTAATATATTTTTCAATGTGGATGAACCTTGAAAGCATTAAGCTGCATAAAAGGTCAGTCACCAAAGAAATTTTTTATGTGGCATCATTTATATGAAATGTCCAGAATAAGCCAATCTGTAGAGACAGACAGTAGATTTGTGGTTTCTGGAGGCTGGAGAAAAAGGTGAATGAGAGGGATGGCTAAGGGAATAAAATTTTTCTTTGGAGAGATGAAAATGTTCTAAAGGGAGATCATGGCAGTGGTCGCATAAATCCATGCTTTTACTGAAAATATTGCATCATACATTTCACATGGATGAGTTTTATAGTTTGTGATTTCTAGCTTAATAAATTTGATTTAAAATTTGTCAATGTGGGGTGCCCAGCTGGCTCAGTCGGTAGAAGATACAACTCTTGATCTCGGGAGCTTGAGCTTGAGCCCCACATTGGGCATGGAGCCTACTTTAAAAAAGTAAATTAATAAAAAAAAATAAAATTTGTCAATGAATTTTTGAATAAAACAATTATCTCATCAACCTTACCTCAAAAATAAGGATCAAAGGAAATATTAGATGAAGAAGATATAAGGTGTAAGCTGCCCTTTAATGTATGCAGTGACATCAAAACCACATGAGTGGGGTGCCTGGTTGGCTCGGTTGTTAAGCGTCTGCCTTCAGCTCAGGTTGTGATCCTAAGGTTCTGGGATCAAGCCCCACATCGGGCTACTTTTTCCACAGGAAGCCTGCTTCTCCTTCTCCCACTCCCTCTGCTTGTGTTCCCTTTCTCACTGTGTCTCTCTGTCAAATAAATAAATAAAATTAAAAAAAAAAAAACACATGAGTAAAAAATTTAACTATTATAGAAATTTATTTTAAAAAAACTAATTTCATGCATATTCACAATCCATAAACTTAAGCATTAAAGACAGAACAATATTATTTACAGAATTAAAGGAAATAGACATAAAGATAAATAAAACTAACTCAGAAGTCAAAAAATTTGCTTTTCTGGATGGGAAACTGGTATTTGATAGAAGAAATATAAAATAACAAATCTCAAAAGGAATAAAGTTCAATGAGAATATTTGTAACAAGAAGGAATACTATGATTAAAATGGCTAAAATGGCTACATCATTAAAAATGAGTACACAGAAAGCTTAATAAACATTAAAATAAAATGTATATTAACTTAATGAATATAAAAATATATGCTAAAATAAGAATAAGCTGTATAATAATATTTACATAATGAATCATAGTTAATCACAGATAATGAATCACTTGGGAGTAGTGTCTATATAGCCATCATAATGTAATGTCTAAATATTGATCCCACAAAATTTATAATGAAGTTTTATTGGCAGGAAGGGCAGAACTATACGCATATGTTCAGGGTTGATGTGAGAAGGATACCTAAAACTTTATCCCCTAATTGCAAATAGTTAAGAAATTGCCTAAAACCGAAAGGTAAAGAAATGGCAATATAACACAGTATTTAGAGACATGAAGGTCAAATCCAAATTTAATAGCTAAAATAATCAAACATGCTTAGCTATGGGTTACAGAAAACAGGGGTGAAAGGAAGTGTTTGTTTTGAACAGTTTTGCATGCCTGCATAATTTTGATAAAAATGAAGAGAATAGTAAATAAAACTCCTAGATTTGGTATCTGCCAAATTTAATAGTGAGAAAACAGCTATAATTTTGTATTCTTCTGAATATTTTAAATATATCATTCTTTTAAAAAGATGCTTTTATAATATTTTATCAAGTGAGCAAATCTTATTGTGTCCACTCCTTTTTATGTGTAATTAGAAATACATTAACAGATGGGGTTCCTTGTAAAATAAAGGAAAGCATTACCTTTCCTTTTTTCAAATGTGTAATTTCAAAGGCCTTTTAGAAGTAATATTAAAATTTCATTCCTAATCTACTAAGTTGTTTTTGTTTCCTTGGAGTGTATAGGTAACGGTTTCCAACATGTGATGTCATGTATGAATAACAGTTAAAACTCTAGATTGTTTCTGTTAATTACTACATATATATTCAACAAATAGAAGAAATGAGAAGCTAATACTATCTTGAATCTGGGATCAAACAATACATTTTTTGCATTTCGAAGGAACTTTTATTTTTTGATGAACTCAATTTAATTTCTTTCACGATCCTATTAGCAGATATGTAATCATAATGTTTGTTAGTTCTTTTTCCACAGATCTTTAGCAATTATGACTCCAAATATAAATTAAAGATACGATTCTCTTCAGTAGCTTCAAAATAATTATAAGCAAATGTCTAAATCTACCTTTGCTGCGTTTTGATGTCTATACCAGTTGGTGGCCTAGAACCCAGCTTGATGCCACAAAGATTATTTTTGTTGAGGACTTTTTAATTTTTGCCAAAAGTCTGTCAAGGCAAATTGAAAAAGTGTCCTATTGTTTCTTTCTTAAATCTGATTGCTACAATTAAGATACAATAAAGCTTTCATGGTGTGCTTACTGCATGCTTGTGTGGGGGGACTCTGAAAACAGTTCATTTGTATATTACCTATTTTGCAAAGTCAGTTGGAAATATTTTATTATACTTCTTTGCCTAATTCTCTCATCAATAAAAAAGGAAAATGTGCATCATTTGTCTTCTCTTTTTAAAAGGAAAAAAAAATTGATTGTAAAACAAAGCAAAATGTAGAGCAGGCTATACTAATAATAAACCAAGCTGTTTAATCATAATATCAATATTCATTAAAGTCTTACATTGCCCACCTACAATCTAATTATTTGAATATTTCATAGATGACCTCTCTTTTTCTTCTTGATGATCAGTGAATATGCTTCCTTCTTGTAATGAAGACAATAGAATTTCTATAAGTGAGTTGATCTCTGGCTAAAAAAATAAAATAAAAAAGGAAATTGATTTTAGAAAGCTTTAACTAAAGCCTACTGAATGAGGACACGGCCCCCCCCCCCATTTCTGCTTCTTCTATGGCTCTGTTCCATTGATTATAATGTCCTTGGCGGTAGAGGTCACGTTAATTTTATCGCATCCAAGGATTCTAGGTGAAATATGTGGCACATGTGCAGGCTGCATGCTCGTTTGTCACATTATTACTCGCTGTCACTTTTGAAGGTAGGTGTCTTTTTGAAGAATGTGCCACAGCTAGAGGGTCATGTTATTTGCATAAAGCTCTGAAAGCTGTCTTTCCAGAGAGAATGACTAGGATGTTGCTTTATTTTCTGTTTACAGAAAGCATATAGGGGACCGCCGTCAGGAGCGGGTGCGGACTGTCTCGTACATGGATAGTTCTTAGGAAAAAAATCGCTTAACAACATATTAATGAATTGTAACTAAAAATTCCATTTACTGGTCTGCATGTTAATTTTACATCTCACAATAAAGTAGTTCTGGTCTGCTGTCAGCAGATATTTTTGCTTTATAATGTCAAAAGATGCCTATAAATTGAAGTGATTTATAGAAACTTCTATTGCTTTTGGTTGATAACCAAATAATTTCCTTCCTTTACAAAATTAAAGGCAGAAGGATAGAGCTGTATTTTTGAAGCTATTACAATAATTTTGCTAAAGATCTTAGGAGGGTTTTCAAAATAATGCAAGGGTAAATGTTATCATTGCAGTGAAATACTACATTATTATGCATATTGTATAGGAACTTTAAAAAATAAGATGACATTTTAAAAATTTGAAAAATCTGATGGGTGTATATATATATATATATTTTGAAATGATGTATAAAATTTATACTTTTTTAAAAATCTGTAATTTTTAAGTGGTATAAAAATGAAATTAAACTACGATGACATAAAATCTATTTCTCTTCTGTGTAATGGGATTTTTTAGTCTAATTTAGAAAAGTGTATAATTTAATATATAATTACATACATGTCTAAATGCTCAGATTCTTTTGATTGAAAACAAGATAGAAATATATTCAATCAAAATACAAAGATACAGAAAAACATTCAATCAAAATACAGAATAGAAACAATGTATTACTTCAAACATGTTACTCAGTTTATTATTTGCTTTGTTGGATTAAAGATAACTATAAATTCTTTCCTGCAATGTGCATGGAGATGGGTCTTTTACCTCCCCTTGAATCTGGACAGGCACTGGGGCTGCTTTTATTGACACAGTGTAGCAGAAGTACTGTTTTTATGGCTTCCAGTCTGGTCTTCAGAGAACTGGGGGATTTCTAAATTCCTCTCTTAGAGAACATTTCCTGAATTGCTACTCAAGAAGTTTAACAAGGCTGAGACACTCTATAGAGGGGCTCCACGGATAATGGAGAGGCAGAGTCCAGACTCCAGTCACTCACACCTGTGCATCTGAGTGCCAGACATATGGACAAAGCCTCTTTAGATTCTTCAGCCCAGCACAGTCGTCAACTGAATACCATTGCATCTCCTTATTAAAAGGCATGGAGAACATGGTGCAGAAAAATTGCCTACCTCAACTCAGCCTGAATCTCTGATTGACAGTTCAGAAGTATCATAAAATGATTGCTGTTTTACGTTTCACACTTTGGGGCAGGGTGTTACCAGCAATACATAAATGAAACAACTACCTGTGTGCGTGTGCTTTAAAACAGAAGCACTGATAATTCTGAAGTAGTTTTCAAGCACAGCTTCTCTTTATAAGCAAGACCTGAGTTGGCTGTTAGGATTAAACAAAATATTCTTCATAATTTCCACAAACCCCAGTGAAGACAAGTTGAGTGTTGTACAAAGAGATAGTTGGGGAAACAATGGGTGTTTTGTCACTTGGTAGTCAAGCATTTATTTGACAGCTCGATAGAATTTGTTCAGTAATTCACATCATATGTGCATAAAAGAAGGTGGTCTTACTGGAATGTGACTGCTTTTTTCCACTGGTCTATAAAAACCTGATTGGTTTGAACGGCGATACAAAGGTAGAGAAGACAGAGAAACAGCGAAAATATATCAGTTAGAACGTGTGATTATATTAAATAGTAGTGTTAGGAGTTATTTGGACAATTAGGCAGTCAGGGCCAGAGTCCCCAACAAGAAAATAGGAAGCTGGGACAACTAAGACAAAACTGCACTAGCCACCTGTTTCACAGCTTAGACAAGACCATAAGAATATCCCGTCTAGCAGCTCCTGCAGAAGTGACTTTTGCAAAACACCCTGAAACAATACAATTAATCATGAAACACTGATCACTACCACACGTTGAGTCAGTTAGTCTCCAGATGTCAGCCCATTAGACCATCCAAGTGTGAACAATAACCTGATAGGTAGGCCAGGGCATGATCAAAGCCCTGATTGGCACACCTTAGCAGCCAGTCCGCAGGAGGCCCACACTCGAGATGCTCAAAATAGCTCTGCAAAAGAGCTTGTAAAAACCCCTAGATTTGTACTCCCAAAAGCAACCTTCTCAGGTCCACTCCCTCTCTGGGAGCCTTGTACTCTTGCTCAATAAACTTTGCATCGTTGCCCACCGCTCTTGGTCTGGTCGACCTCTTCATTCTTTGAAGCAGTGTGACCAAAACTATAGGCACTAAGGGGACAGAAATCCTGTAACAGTAAGAACCATAATTTTTTTTATTAATTTTATTTATTTATTTGACAGACAGAGATCCCAAGTAGGCAGAGAAGCAGGCAGAGAGAGGAGGAAGCAGGCTCCCTGCTGAGCAGAGAGTCTGATGCGGGGCTGATCCCAGGACTCTGGGATCATGACCTGAGCTGACGGCAGAGGCTTTAACCCACTGAGCCACCCAGGCGCCCCAAGAACCATAATTTTTAAAATTGCTTCTGAATCACATACAAACAAGTTTTCTTTTAAAAAGTATAGATGTGGTAGAATATTCAGTGAAGCAGATTTTTGTGTATGTTTCCTAATGAGAAAAACTTCAACCTAAATGTTGCTCATCATTCCTTTTTATAGTGCAGATGTGTAGTTGTCCTAGAACATGGTCTCTAGAGGCAGCTGACCTGGTAAAAAAAAATCATCTTGTTACTTCTTACTTAAGTTAAATACAACTCAGTCATTTTACTCTGAACCATAGCAAAATATGAATACAAATAGGTTCTACCTGATGTTTTGCTATACAGATTAAATGCTATAATTGATATAGATTTACTAGCACAATATCTGGCAAAAGTATTTACTAAATAGTAGGAATACTATGATGTAATTTGAAATCATTTGAGAATTCCCTTTAATAATATATTTTTTCTTTTTTTTTTTCTCTTGTCAAAATTCAACTATCTCCTTTACCCCTTGATAAACAGATGTTGAAACTTTACACAGATGCCAAGGAGCCTCCCCGTGAAAGGAACATGGCATCCTAACCTTTTCAATATTCAAAAGTAATAGAGCATCAGCTGGCACGAACAGAAACCAGAAGTCCTAAGGAGGTTCTTATTATGGAGCATGGTATATGCACTGGTCACTCAGACTTAATACCTAGGACTGGGTGGTGCCAGACTAGTTCTATGTAGAAGCAGCCCCTTTCTTTCTGGTATAGATTTCTTTTGTCAGTAAAGAAATAAATTTTGGCTGCATAGGCAATTTACAGCACCATCTTAAACATGAAGCAAAGAAAAACATCAGTTCTTCTCCATACACACACACACTGTCTCTACACACAAACACACACACACACACACACACACACACACACACATCAATCTGTCAAATCGGAAACTAAGCATGCTGAAGAACATATTCTTCCATGTGTAGAACTTTTGGAATTTTATGTGGATTCAATACTTTGTTGATTGATTTGTAAGTCTGTACTTGGTTGATTTATTTGTCCCAGTTTATGCTCTCCTAGGAAATAGCAGATTAGTTCAGGAGCATGTAGGCAAAGCTAGTGAAAGTATTTGAGCAGAAGGCGTGCTATAACATGGCAACAATAAAGCTTATGTAATTAGAATATATGGACACTGATGCGCTTGACTGAAAGGTCAGGTAGCAGATTGTGTGGCTTCACACTGACCACCTGGAAACCTAAAGCCTGTCTTTTAGATGCAGATTTATACAGAAGAGAATTTGCAAGTATTTTCAAAGTGTAACTGGGAAAGGAGATAATTGGGGAAATTGTCTAGAAGTTGCTTTTGCATTAAATTTTACTTAAGGTATAAAAAATTCAATTGTTCATATCCCAGAATAGAAGACTAATGATGAAGATATTACAAGGGCCCTGTACAATAACCTGCCCCCACTCCCCAGCATGTATAAACCCTTGCAATATCACTGATGTGGAAGAAATAGGGCAGGGAATTTTATTTATTTGTTTTTTCTTTACTCTGATCTCCGGATCTCACTATTTACAGTTATGAACTCTTCACACATCTCTGACCCTACAATCAATGTGGCTTTCATGCACTTCTCAGCCTTTTTTCCTTTCAATGTTTAGAAGCTTGTAGCTACTAAGGAAGAAAAAAAAATTCCCTCCAAAAAATCCTATTTAATTAAGTCTCATGACAGGTTGATAATTTTAAAAAATTATCTGGCTATTTGAAAATGAACAAGAAAAATACTTGACTGCTCAGATGGAAAAAGGAACCAAGCAGAATTTAAAAAAGTGAAAGAGTCCTTGACCGTAATGATTAAAGTAGGCACCTGGTAGGTAACACATGGTGAGATTGCCTTGCAATATTAGTACTTCTTAAATTTTCTTTTAGATATTTTGACAAATACACATATACATCTCATCATATTCAACACAGCATATCTGGTGAAAGAAAGAAATATTGGTCATTCATTGATATTTTAGCCATATATGCATCCAAATAAAACTCGTTATTTATGTCTATCCACTACTGACCTGGAAATGGCACTTTGTGACAACACTTCCTATCAATTCAATGATAATTTATTCATCTAATATGGGTAGTGATATTTCTCTAGGCAGAAAACTGTCTATACTCTTTAACAGAACACATAACTTAAGGGTGTTTGCATTTAAAAAGATTGGCAATAATGTCAGGAAGTCAGATGAGATTATTTTTAACATTAAGCAATATAACATATTAAGCCATGTAATATACTGAAAGAAGATCCAAAGAGCAACTCTCTGCATAAAATACCAAATCAGCATAAGTTAACCCCTTAGCATTTAAAAATATTAAATTATAAATTAAAGAGTTTGAGTTCTAAATAGCTGTATAAATTACATCTTATAAATGGAAAGGAATCCCAAATGAGGCTTATAAAATATCTTTATTCTTTCTACTTCAATTTCTATTAACAGTGCACTTAAAATTCACTGGAATGAATTTGCATAATCTACAAATATTTAATTCACGAAGACGGTTATGATTTTTCTGAACAATTCTTTTTGGTAACATAATAAAATGTATAATGCTAAAAGACATATTTCAAAAAATGAGTATTTTCTACTATAAGCAATATTGGAATATAAAGATGTGTTCTTTTAAGAACACGTGTCATATTAGGTATCTATATTAATCTATGTAATCTTATATAGCAACTACAAAATAACAAAATTGTTTTTCAACTAGTAATTCTTTGTCTAATTAACACGGTACAGATTTTTGCACAGAAATCTGTTTGGATTAAACTTAAGTACTTTAAATTACTAAAGTAGATTGTAGCATAAAGATCTAATATTAAGTATAAAGTAATTACATAAGTGGTGAGCGTTCTACAAATAAATACTTATAGTGAAAGAAGCAGTTAAACTGTGGCAAAACTTTTTTCAAAAGTTTTTAGGGTCTCAGATTTGTGTCGAGACCATTATCTCCTTCGAAAAAAAACTTTAAATTTCACTTTTGGAAGATAATAGTTAAAAGGGAAGGATAAATGGAATTACATAATTTATTGTCTTATTTTTCTGACTCTGCTATAGAATAGCTATGTAAAATATTCTGAGCAGTGATTGACACACATACACACACAAATATATACAGGACCAACCACATCTATGTATAACCAGAATATAGACCAAAGCATTGTTAAAATATTAGTGCATCCTTTGAAATATGACATAAAATAAAATGCATAGACATTGGAACCCTGCTTTGAATATCTATTGTTTAGGCTGGCTTGAGTTTGGTTTTACATTTCTGAGTTTTCAATCTCTGCAAAATAATATTAACAGATTGAAAACGTCCATTCAATACCCTGTTCCTATAATTGTTTTTATTGTATTTTTAATGTCTGCTAATCTAATTTCCTTTTATATCCATAATGTAGACTTCTGTGTGTGTGTGTGTGTGTGTGTGTGTGTGTAAAGAGAAAGGTGGAGCACAGTCTTCTTTTTATGTGGTACTGTGTCAATGGAAACTCAGCCATATAGGATCATGTCCTACTTATGGACACAACTGTAGTGTAAATCTATACCTGTATCTATATAATAGAGGTTTGTAAATGTGTTTGTATTTATACAAATTATTTGTCTAAATTATTATATTTCATAACTGATTCACTCCCCAATGTTTCATAAGATGTATCCATGTTGTATGTACATAACCCAACCAAACACGCAATGAAATATATTTATAAAACAAAAAAAATAAGATTTACATCCTAAATAGAATGTTTTAAAAAGTCAAACATATTAGGTCTTGAGGGAAGCCTCAGAAAATCCATAGAAGTTTATAGTCTCTGACAGCAAATGTGATTAAAATAAAAATCAATAAATATTTTAAATACATAATATTAAAAGCATAATATGAGAATCCCTTATGCCAAATAAGAAAACATGAGGAAATTACAAAATGGGTGGTGCAGTCGCTTAAGCGCCCGATTCTTGGTTTCGGCTCAGGTCATGATCTCAGGGTGGTTAGATTGAGTCCTGCATCAGGCCCCATATTCAGCAGAGTCTGCCTGGGATTCTCACTTCCTCTCCCTCTGCCCCTCCCACTCATGCTCTCTGTCTCTCTAAAACAAATAAATAAAACAAAACAAAACAAAACAAAAAGACAATTAAGACACTACAGAAATATCCCATGTTTCAGTGTCCCTTCTTTAAAATTTTAGTTATGTTTATTAGAAATATCAAATTTTTTAAATGGACTAAGTATTAAACTCAAAGAGACTGAATAATAAAGTCAAATAAGATGAAAGAAAAATGATAAAAAATAAGAATAAAATCTTTGAAGAATGGAACAGAAAAACATGGGATGGTTTAATAAAATGAAAATCTAATTCTTAGAAAATGATTAACAACCTTTGTCACATGAAACAAGAAAAATGTTTTAAAAGTAACAAAATATATAAAGAAATAGAAAATCACTGGAAATGCAGTGGATATTTGAAAATAAAAGAAAAATTTCAACAATCATATATCAAACAACTTTGGAGAACAATATGAAATGGTATATTTCTGAAAAAAAATGATAAAGTTGTGAAGTTGGAGCAAGAGAAAATAAAAACTATAAATTATCCAAAAACAATTAGAGAAATTAAATTAAAATGGTATCCAGAATTTTTCACCAGGTCAAAATTTCCTCGGGCTTTTTTCCCTTTATATCTGCATCTTTGATTACCCTTTTTCTGTGCCATTTCCTGACCTGTTTCCAAATTCCATTTTAACTGTGAATTCCTGTCACTACTTATGCAGTATTGAAAGGAATCCATTTCTATGATCATAGCTTTTTAAAATTCATACTGAGTTTTCAGCAACACTTGATTTGTCCCCATGTTCTGCTGTTTTCCACTTGATTTTTAGTGTTTATTAGCACGTCATATAGAAAATACTATAACTCTGTTAAGGGCAATGACTCCCAGTTCTCCTTGTCTTAGCTTAATAGAATTTAAAATTTTGTTGTTAGTTGAGAAAATAGTTGACAGTTAATATTTTCTGCAGAAATGTGATTTAGCAAAGAGAATAAATCAGAAACCAAGCTGTAATATAATAAAGGGCACTTGTACTGATTTGGGAAGTGTAACTTGGCCACTGTTTAGAAAAGATAAAAATAATATATGCAAATTAGATGTAACTGGAATTTAAGGAATTTAGCAAAGATAGGTTAAAGAACTCAATTTGGTTTCAGTGTTTGGAAGGTAAAATAATTTTTCAAGAAGCAATATAATATTGGAGGTTTGGTTTAGACTTTTTCCTCCAAAGTAATTTGGAATTATAGAAAATGGGATTTTACAGGAAGTACACAGTATCTCTTATCTTGATATTAATTAAAATGATGAATACAATTTTGGAATAAAATGTGTTTAAGTTATAATTTTGATGACTTCCATACGGATTTTTCAAATCTGCAAAATACTTTATCAACTTTTAATATCAATTGCTTCTATAATTATATTGAATTAAAAGAGAAAAGATTATTGATTTGTTCCTTCTTAGTATTCTGGTATTCTAAAATTCCTTTTAAATTCATGGTGTTTAGAGGCTTCAGAGTGGCTCCGTCGGTAAAGCATCGGACTCTTGATTTCTGCTCAGGTCATGATCACAGGGATCTGGGATTGAGTCCCACATCAGGCTGCACACTCAACACTGATTCTGCTTTGGGCTCCTTCTCCCTATCTCCCTCTGCCCCTTACCCCGCTCATGTACTTGCTCTCACTCTCTCTCAAATAAATAAATAAATCTTTAAAAAATAAAGTAAATGTATAATTTAATAAATTTCTATTGTATTAAAACATACATACATGACTGCATTGTTTGTCAGTGTAGTACATAATGGAATACACACTGAATATCTAAATGGTAACTATTATATTGAGCTTAGTGAATAGCACTTAGTAACCCCCCAATATGTGTTAGCTTTCATAAATTTGATACTAATTTTGTCCTAAAAAATGATGTTTACATGAAAACAATGTTATTGAAAATTTTATTTATTAATGTTATTTATTTCTTCATCGATAAAATGAAAAGGACCAATACAATGATTTTTGATGAACTTTAAGTTAAAAAATTAATTTATGGGCAGGCTAATTTTTTACTTTGTATCTAATAGTGTATGAATCCACAATTTCTGGAATGTGGGATCAGAGGGAAAGTTACTTTTATATGCTCCATTCCCCGTTTTCATTAAAATTTTGCTAATATTAAAGAATTAGCTGTAGAAACATGTTTGAGAAAGACTTATTATGTAAACATACTAGTCCATGAGAAAGCAAAATCATCAAGGGAAAAAATACTATATGACTATTTTTCTACAAATCTATTTACCAAAGATAAAGCTCTGAAAAAAGTTCCTTTACAAAAGAGAAGAACTTGACTGAAGCAAATTTAGACATATTACTTTTCTACTTTTCATTTGCTTCAACTTACCTTTACCACTTCTAAACAGCAAATAAAAACAATTTATTTATAACTTATCTTCCACTGCCCAGGCAGCTAAAATTTTACTTCATTTTCTCAGCCCAAATTAATGCAGAAGCCACCTCCTCCCCGTCCATAAGTAACACAACACTTCAATTTACTGTGCATTATAAGCTATGAAGAACTATATTCTTGGTTCATATAACTGTTTGATGTTCAGTAGAATAATATATTTAAAAATGTGAAAAATTTCGAAGGATGGACAAAACAGAAAAGGGGAGTAAAAAGTACAGACTTCCAGGGGCACCTGGGTGGCTCAGTGGGTTAAACCTCTGCCTTCAGCTCAGGTCATGATCTCAGGGTCCTGGGATCGAGCCCTGCTTTGGGAATCTCTGCTCAGCAAGGAGCCTGCTTCCCCCTCCCCCTCTGCCTGCCTCTCTGCCTACCTGTGATCCTCTGTCTGTCAAATAAATAAATAAAATCTTTAAAGATTTTATTTAATTTGACAGACAGAGGATCACAGGTAGGCAGAGAGGCAGGCAGAGAGAGAGGAAGGGAAGCAGGCTCCCTGCTGAGCAGAGAGCCCGATGTGGGACTCGATCCCAGGACCCTGGGATCATGACCTGAGCTGAAGGCAGAGGTTTAACCCACTAAGCCACCCAGGTGCCCAATAAATAAAATCTTTAAAAAAAAAAAAAATACTACAGACTTCCAGCTTAAAAAAAAAAAAAAAGAAAGAAAATGTGTTCTGTCTTAAATTAATAACTGGCTTTGCCAGGACATGGCACATAATGGGAACTCAAGCACTAATGAAAGGAAGAGAAAAAAATGGTAAAAAGAGAGAAAAAGAGAAATATGTAGTCTTCTACTTTGCAGGAATATATTAAAAGACTAACATAATAAAGCATAATGAGATAAATCAGTTTTACATTAAATCTTGACATATAACTACTCTTACCTCCTAGTTACTTCAACAGTTATCTGAAATTAATTATTTTCATATTTTTCAAAGTCTTATTCATTTATTTTTCTTCCTTTTTGATTTTGAACAGCAACCTTAACCTCACTATCGTGTTCCTCAAGATGGAAGAATGGGCCCCTAATTCTTAACATTCTCCTAGGAATACCCTTTCCCCTTCCCCATAACATCCTGCCTCATTACCAAACACTAAGAGATTAATTCCAAAACAGAAGACTTAATATTAACTGATTATTCCTGTCCCTTCTAGAGACCATCAAGATTAACCCCATCATGTCTTATATCTCTATTTATCTCAGTCCCTGTAAGAAATTCAAGACTCGAACCACTCTCATCTGTATATTGTCTTGTACACTTCTTAATTTGGCCAAAGTCACATCCTACAAAGTTAACACTGAGCCTTCCATTATCCCTCTGAACTGTGTAACAACAAAATGCCATATATCCTCAGTGTTGTTCTTATGTTTCTGTCGCTTTATTTCTCACTGGGTTTTTCAATCTAAAAACCTGGTTGTCATTTGACATTAGTGTGTTCTGTGTAACTCCCATAAGTGGTCTCTGTTGTTGTTTTTCCTTTTCTCCCATACTGCCCACATGGTAAAGTCTGCAGATGGAATAACATTCCTCCTTACTCCTTTATTTAAGATTTTTATTTATTTATTTATTTGAGAGACAGAGATCACAAGTAGGCAGAGAGGCAGGCAGAGAGAGGAGAAAGCTGGCTCCTCGCGGAGCAGAGAGCCTGAGCCACCCAGGCGCCCCCCTCCTTACTCCTTACTGACATTTCAGTGTTTGTTTTTCCTGGTCTCTAACTTTTTCATCTACTCACTTTGAAGTACATGGTACTTCTACTATTCTACCCCCAGCCCCCATTGTTTCTATCACTGCCTTTATTGGAGATTTTAAGATGTCGATCACGTTTCCTTCCCAACCATTTATCCTGCCATTGTTACTGAAATATCCACTCTCTATAGGCGTTTTCCATTTGAGATCTTAATTTTTCATGTCTGAGATGTCTTCTCCTTTAAATGCTTTGTCTTTCAATTCATTCAGTGATCCATTCACATGATTAAACACTAGAAGATTTTGATACCTGCAATCTCTTCAAAATTTCAGTGTCAAGCATCTGACATTCAGAATACCCCACCTTAACTTTCCAACTCACTCACTATGGAATCCCAATTTAAATATTTTGAATTCTGGGGCGCCTGGGTGGCTCAGTGGGTTAAAGCTTCTGCCTTTGGCTCAGGTCATGATCCCAGGGTCCTGGGATCGAGCCCCACATCGGACTTTCTGCTCAGCAGGGAGCCTGCTTCCTCCTCTCTGCTTGCCTCTCTGCCTACTTGTGATCTCTGTCTGTCAAATAAATAAACAAAATCTTAAAAAAAAAATATTTTGAATTCTACCAGGGCTTCAAGTCCATTGTCCTTACCACCTTTGTCCTTCCCCTCCCCTGTCACCCACCATCTCCACACTTCTCCCTCTCTCTCATGTTCTTCCCTCACTAACCACTATTCTATATACTTATTTAAATATTTAAGCAAGTATCTTTTTCCTTGTCCTGTATCAAACAATTTAGGCAAAACACCAATAAAGTTTAAAATTCAAATACCCACCTTTTCTTTATCTGTTACCAAGAATTTGGACAAGACTGGTGAAAAACACACAAGTGGGCTGATTTTAAGCTTTATTTGACAACCCTCAGGTGGAGTCTCAATACTGATTGCCAATCGTTTTACATTTCCTTAGTCACCATATTCTGCTATATTCCAATATTTCATATCTTTTTCACTTCACTAAATCTTTATTCCCCTTCCCTGGTACACACTTCCAGCTGCTTGTTTTTCAATTTACTAAGGAAATAGGAGCAATCAAAAGAGAACACCTTCTCTTAGAGTTTACTCCTAAACCACTGGATATTCCTTTTCATATTTCTCAAAATAAGGGCTTGGTCCTCAGACTTCTTCCCCACTCTATCTATATCCACTTTCCAGTTGACATGATCTTTATTGAAGCACTTAAATAGCATTTATATGGTGGTGACTACAAAATTCGTATCTCCAGCTTTGACCATTTTCCTAAATCCCAGATCCAACTGCCAACTAAACATTTCCATTTGTTTGTCTGATAAAATGAACGTATCCACAGGCAACTTTTTATTTATTCCATACCTACTCTGCCTCACCTACCTTTGCTTCAGCTTTTCTATCTCAGTGAGTTTTAATTCCATTCATCCAGGTCTCAGGCCCCGAACTACAAAATTACTATCTTCTTTATTTCTCTCACATCGTGTTTAGTCCACTGAAGAACTGTATTGCCTCTTCTTTTGATATATCTTAAGATTCTGAGCATTTCTCACCCCACATTCACCACAAGCAATTTAGTCCCAAGAACCATCATTTCTCTTCTGGATGATGTCATTTCATTCACTCACCTTCCAACTTTTCTTTCTACAGTATCTCTTTTTCATACAGAAACCAGAGAAATCTTTTAAGTGTATCTGTATTCAAATCTTCCCAACATTTCCAACTTAGAATAAAATTCAGTATCCTCACCACAATTTGGAAGTTGATACTTGAGCTGATCCTATCTTACCCTCTGACTCACCCACTCACTACTTTGTCCTAACTGCTCTGTTTTACTTGCTTGTTTGTTTGTTTTCCAGTTCTAGGAACAATCCTGGAAAGGCACCTACCTCCGAATTACTTTGAGACCTCGAATCTCTATTACTTCTTGTGTAATTCTCTCACCACAGATGTCTACTTGGCAGATACTCTCACTCAGAGATCTGCTCGGAGGTTCTTTACCTCACCAGAAATTATAGGAGATGGTATCTAAAAATATTCTAAGTGTATAGTTACAAATGGAGCTTTACAATCTCTAGACAAAGAGATATAGAATTTAAAATTGTATTTAAATCTCAAAAGAGATTTTATCAAGCATATTAGTTAATTCAATGGCCAGCATTTTATTTGCCTAAGAACTTTTCTCCAGACTTTCCACAATCATTGAGAAAGAGATTAAAGGTAATCTTTAAAACAAAAACACATTTAACCTCATTTATTTTGGAGGGATAATTAATTATGTCTACAAAGTGGGTAAAATGCCAACGATAGCTCTAAAGAAGGGGAAAAAACATATTCAGAGTCTTCTGTCAGTGCATTACTCAGAATAATACTGTTGTCAATAGCAATTGGGTAGGGTTGTATTTAAAGAATTATTTGGAAGGGGTTTTTTTGTGTCTGTCTTCACAGGATTTAAATAATGATGTTGCATGTTTTTCAGAAAACCCCTCCATAGTCTAATAAAGCATCTTGGTGTAGAATAGTTTTCCTATAAAACCACTTAAATTTTTTGACTTTTTTTCCCACTAGTTTATGTATAATCCTCGTTATAATCCTTGTTCATTAATCCAGTCAACATATTTTATCTCCATCAATAAACATTCAATATTTCAATTTTGATGATGTTTTGTCATATGTTAAAATTCCCACATCCATTTCTTTCTCCTATAATTGGAACATATAGTTCATTAATTGTTGTAATTGTCTGTACTTAGGACTTCACTTTTCCAGACAATATTTTCTTTTATACAATAAACAAAACAAATATCTAAACACAAAACCAAAATCCACCATAGGTTTTTTTTAATGCACATAATACCTACTCGTGGATAACAGCTGTGAATGGAATTTTATCATTTAACATATTTGAGAATTACAGATATTTAACTACCTCAGGGAACATTTTAGAGTGTTTAGTGGTTCATATATAACTAGAAATTTAATTTTTCTTATAAAAGAAAAAAAGGATTTTCATTTTTATTATATTTCTGATGGTTTGATTTTAACATTATGAAAAAAATAAAAATCAAATTAAAGCACTTGTGCAGGAATGTCAAGAGTAAGAAATCTATTGAAGAGGAAGTGTTAAATGTAGCCCATTTTGAAAAGGGCTAGTTAACTCTGTGGCTCAGGTGGAATGATTTAGATTCGGTCTGGACTATTCATCTCAAAGATATCCAAATAAACTAGTATAGAATTATACAAGAAATACCTCTGGATTTTTCAGTCATTTCAATGATTCAAAGCACATCTGATATTCTTTTTTTTTTTAAGATTTTATTTATTTATTTGACAGAGAGAGAGAGATCACAAGTAGGCACAGAGGCAGGCAGTAAGAAAAAGGGAAAAGCAGTCTCCCTGCTGAGCGGAGAACCCTGTCACGGATACAGGGCTCCATCCCAGCACCCTGGGATCATGACCTGAGCTGGAGGCAGAGGCTTTAACCCACTGAGCCACCCAGGTGCCCCTGTCCATCAGTTTTTTAAAAAGGATTTTAATATATCTAAATGCTTCTTTTTCTCTTCTTTCTGACTGAGCCACCCAAGTGCCCCACACATCTGATATTCTTACATAAAGTGTTTGACTATTTAGGAGGCCAACTAGATAGTGATGACGATGAGGATGTAGATTCAGAGGTCTTTTGAAACTGAAAAAATAACTGATCTAATTTGTCAGTATCTACAACTAATTTACAATTTTTAACAATGTATTTTTGTTTTATTAAATGGAGGGTAAGGAGGGAAATTTGGTGCTTATTTCTTGCTATAAAAGCAACTTCAAATCTCAGTGGCTTAACAGTATATAATTTTTTTCCTCTTCACTCGCATCGTTATTCAATGTCACGAGAAACTCAGTTTGGCAAATATCCTCCAAGTGTTGACCTAGGGACTCACTTTTCATCTTACTCTTGACACTGCCATAATAAAGAGCTTGTTGAAGATAGAACAAGGTGTTTTTATGGGCCAAGTCCAGAGATGGCACACATCATTTACAACAATACTACGTTAGACAGAACCTAATTATAAGGTCCCAATGTAAAGGCAAGTGAAGCTGTCTTTATCATTCCATTCGTTTGAAAAGAAGAACTGGGATAACTAATCTAGCAAAGATTTTCCAAAGGGCAGGGAAATGGATGATGTTATTTTTATTATTATTAATTCATACCTTCATATCTAATTCTTGTAAACAGATAAATTCCATGGTATTTTTATTTGAAGAAGAATTTTTCTGTTGCTAACATAGTTTAGGTGAGGATAAGGGATAGTGGACAGAAAAAAAAAATGACCCGTGACAAACACACTATATTAGAGAATAAGATGTCTTTGTGCCTGGTTTGCATGCAATTTTTTGTAATCACAAAGAAATGCTGAGTTCACTGAATAATCACCTTAAGTGAAGAACCATACTACTGTTTCTAATTTATTTATATTTTTTATTATGCTGATATTTTTCCAACTATTTTTTGGGAAGATATTGAAAATATAAATTCAATTACAGAGTCTTGCTAGTGTAGCAAATAGAAAAAAAAATTAAGTGAATACTTCCCTTGTTGCAGGCAACAAAGTAATATTCATGGATTCAGGACATATACTATAGTAATTAATAACTCAGTCTTTGGATCCAGGTTGTATGGGTTAAAGTCTCAGTTCCACCATGTATTAGCTGTATCAGACAAGGTCCCAGTAGGAAATAGAAATTGGGTAAATGCTATAAATTGAATAGAGAGGGTCAGAAGACAAATCTCCAGAATTACTCTCTTATAAGAGCCCTAAAAAAACATTGTTAAAGGATGACTACATAGCAATTATGCCTTGGAAATTAGATATTATTATTGGGGGGTGGGCAGAAAGGCTCCCTGTGTGGGCCAGCAAATGTGGGGTGACCGGGTCTGGAGGCTGGCTGCATAGGTAGTGAAAGAATTCACCCAAGGCAGAACAAAGGAGATAGAAGTTTATGGAATGATCTGCAAAGGGAGTGGTGACAGATCAGTGAGAGAGAGACTATCTGCCATAAGGGGGTAGTAGGGGCTCTAGTTAAAGGGAGTAGCTGAGAAAGTTTGGAAACAACATACAGAATTTTCTTTTTTTTGGTACCTGTGTCTGGGTATAAGCAGTAACCCATTGGTCAGCGAGGGTTTTTGGATATTTTATGGTGGGTCACCTAATGGGCCTGTTTGTATTCAGCCATGGGGTTGGGGGTCACTTCAGGCCCTTCTACCTTACTCAGATTTCCATTGTTCAAGTTGGTTGACTAAAAGCAGCCTCTACAATTATGTAGTGTTCTATAGATATTTGTATATGTATCTCCCTCAGAACCATTTGCTTATGTTTTAGGGAAATTCACCCCTTCATCTTCACCTCTCCTCCCAGAAGACTGTTTTTATTCCTGACAAGAAGTTTCTCTCCTGAGGGGAGATTGGGTTGATATGCCAACCACCATACATAAACTGAGTTTCGTAATTTCAGGGCTCCTCTCCTGAGGAGCAACCATACTGCATGAACATGATGTTTGGCTTTAACATGACACCCCATGGGAAACTGGAGAATAGGGAACTGAATCCAAGACGCTCTGTGAGTAATAGACACCTGATCCAAAGATCTTGTTTCCTGTCAGGACTATTTATGGAGGTGGGAAATTAATTAGGTCTTAGGGCACAGCTAACAACCACAGAACACTAACCTTTGACCTGTAGAGGCAGAGAGAAGGAGTGGTCATTGTGAAACAGAAAGAGTAGCAGCTGACAGGAGTTTGGGGATTTAAAACAATAACTTGTTATTTCTATTTCACTTTATTCGTTTTGATCTATTTCATGTGCATCGGTTGACAGATGCAAGTGGAAGCCAGACAGCGCATGAATCCATTGACATGGTTAATCAAGTTTAGCTTTCTCAGGCATAGAACATGGTGAAGAAGCAGGGAGAGTCAATCTGAAAGAGCAAATAGAATAAAGCAGTTTCTCCTTAAAGATTTCATGCTTTATGTTTAAAATACTCTTTTCTTGAACGCACAAACTTCCAAATATAAAGTATGGCTGAATTTCATGCTCTGTGATTCCCTGTAATTCTTCTCTAATTCCCTTTGATTCTTCTGTTCTAAAATCTCATTCACATCCTGAGTACGACTGAACTGTCATATCTCTCTGTTAATCTTTCTTACTATGTTAAAATTATAATAACTTTCAAGGAAACAAAACTTCTTCATAATTACCATTCAGTATATACTTAAGATGATTCTCAATGGGTCAAACCCTTGAGTTAGGGTGGAATTTATGAATTGCTTCTAATGAATACAGGATGAATGTTATTCCCTTGATCGAGTTCCAGTATGTAAGACTCAATATTAGGAAACTGGAGTGAGACTCCCTTGCTGGCTTGGAAAGAGCATACTGCCATATTGTGAAAGGGCCTGTGACAAGGAACCATGGGCGACCTCTAAGAGGTGACTCCGGGCCTATAGCTAGCAGGAAAATCCCCCTACAGCTGCAAGAGGACACATTCTCCCAGCTACTTAAATGAAACTGGAAGCAGATTCTTTCCAGTCAAGCTTCTAGACAGGAACACAGCCCAGCAGACATCTTGACTGAAGCCTTGTGAGACCTTGAAGAAAGGACCCAGGTACGCTGCGTCTGAACTCCTAACCGAAGATATTGAGAGATATTAAATGTTCTGGTTTAAGCCTATAAGTGTGTGGTAATTTATTAGAGAATAGGAAGCTAATATCATTTTGTTGTAATACCATTTCTTCAAAGGTCCCAGCTTTTCTTTCTTTCTTTTTTTTTTTGTTGATCCCAGCTTTTCTTAAAAGTTCTCTCAGTACCTTCATGCCATGTCTCCTGTAATTCATTACCATTTAACAGAAAATCTCAACCCTCAGTAATACAATTCTTTCAAGTTAATATACATCTTGGGAGAAAGTTTATTTTATTAATGTAAACAATATGAGTATAAAGTATAAAAACTGCCCCCAATTTTGTATAGATTTTGAGATAAAATAGAAAGAAAAATATATTTTCTTTAAAACAGATGGCCTTTCACATTGTTGATTTTCTAATAATGATTGCTTATCTGATGTAAACACTAGTCAAATAAATAAGAGGATGAGAAAGTAAAAGCACCCTTTCATGCTCAGAAATTATGTATTGCCAAGCACAAAGGGAATATTGAAGCTCATTCAGATTATTCTTTACTTATTATAGACAATGTAACATTTTCTATGGAGATTTTCATCTCCAGAACAAAGATGCACTAACTATATCAATAAATAATCAAATAATTGTCAGGCTACATTTTTTATGTCTTTTACCTTCTGAAGTTAAAGTGTATAAAAATTCAGCAATCTTCTCCCTGGGTACAGCTGGAGAACGATTGGAAGTACGGATTTACTGGTCTCCTTTTAAATGTAATTGTATCAGAGCAAGCTCCCTACTATCTTTCCAGACTCCGGCTGCTGTTGTGACAGTCAGTGCTGGCCCTAATCTTATTGTTAATGTCAAAGACCAAGCATGACAGCCCCAGACAAGATAGGCTCCAGTGAATGACAGAGCAATCAGTCTGGAAAAGAACCGGCTCATCCATAAAGGATCAGACGCAGAAAAGTCGCTATCAGCATGTTCACATGTTTGCTTCTTTTCTCATTTTGATGGCAGCTAGATCATTTAACATTGTATCCTTATGTCAAAGATTATTTGAAATTCATGTTATTCTAACACTCTAAACCAAAAGGGATAAAAATGTTGTGTATGTCAGTATTATCAATATATGAAACTCAAAATATCAGTGCATTCTGTGAAAATAATTTTAATATATAGGAATTTATAAACTGTTCTAAAGAATGTCCCTTCACCATCCCAAACTCAATTTTCTACAACGAAATGTTGAATAGTTTTTATTCAGGTTATAAAGGTGTATAACCTTCTTTGTATCTTTATGATTTCTATTCCATTTGATAATGATGTATATTTGAAGCAATTAAGTAAATTTACACTTGATGCTTCAAAGACAGGTATGCATTGTCAACTTAGTATATTGTGCAAGTCCAATAATTTTTAAGAACATGAAGAAATTCTATGCAGTAATATTTTATCTGTGTGAAATCTTTTATCATATATCTTTTTAAAAGGTTAACATTTAAGTCTCTTGTTAAAGAAAATTATACATGGCATCAAAGTGTTAATATCATGTTTCTAAGTTTCTTGAATAACACGTTTTGAAAAATACATTCTTATTTTAAGAAAGTTTACTGTATGTGCATATAGTATAACCAATCACTTTGCAATATTTAATCTCACATAAATTTATCTGGACAAGAAAAACTTGAATGCTCTTCCAACTATTAAAAGAACTCAAATTAAAATCTTATGCAATATAAATATACTATTACTCTTTCATTTTAGAAAATATGGAAGGAAATACATTCTTTTTTGATAATTTTATGATCGATTTCCAAAATAGCCAAGGAGTGTATTTAGTATTTGAAGAATATATAACTACTAAAAAACAAAACAAAACAAAACAAAACAAATGAGAAAATGACTATCATTTCAAGTTTAAAATAATGGTTAAAATTGTATTTTTGACCAATTACATTCTGGTGTCCTATTAATAATCAAATCAGAATTTTTAATAATATGAATTTCTCATAACTATATGAGTCAGTAGATTAATACAATATGGTTTTTTTAATCAAAATGTACTTTTATTTCATATCTTATGAATATACATTTATATAAATTTGAATTTTATTTTTTACATAAATTTTGTTCCTTAAAATAACCATCTATTCTATCAGTATTGCCAGTAAGAATCAAACATGCAGATTTATCTTTAAATCTTATTTCAGTTATTTGACCATAATTAATTATAAATCTTCCAGCCAAAGGAACTATAACATTCTAATTTTTGTTGAACTTGAAAGAAGCTGCTTCGTTGAAGGAGAAAAGCCTATTTGTTAAATGTTAAAATCAGTAAAAGTTAAATAAAGAAATCAATAATTAAAGAAAAATTTTCCAACTGATATTTCTGTCAACAATGGCAGAGAAAGAACATAGCTAGAAGTTAGTATAGGATCAGGGATAACTACTTGACTTAATTCTTTTTCTTTCCTTCAAGATGGGACATATTAGAGCATGTTGGATATTGCTGAAAATGATCCATGTGGGAGAGAGGAATTGATAATGTAAGAAAAATAAAGCAAGAACGGTTGAAAACCAGGCGTTAATCAACTGATTTTCATTTAAAACGGGCAGGAATATATCACCCATTTGTGTAAAAGAAACTAGAAAACAGGAGTACAGACATAGGGCATTTTATACATTGGTCCTCAGAAACTGAGTGAGTATCCATTTAATTTATTCTATATTTTCCCTAAAATGTATATGCCAACCACCATCAGCTGCTTTATTGAGAGGAGGAGAGTCCATTAGTTTTCAGGAAAAAAGAGAAAGATAAAATGGTCAACAAAAAAGAAAATGGGAAAACTAAATTAAAATGAAAAATTTATGTTAAGGTTTAGCATCCTGATTATAAAATGAGAAATGTCAAGACTACTCTGTTTTCCCTGACTTCAAAATCTGATTCTTTCAGTTCAGGAAGGTAGCCTGAGGATACTTGGGGCTTAACTTGGATTTGTTATCACCAGGTAAGATAATAAATAAAGAAGTGGATATGGCATATAGGAATATTTAAAAGTAAGATCACATGAGCTATTATAAAAATATACAAATTATATTATAAAAATATACAAAATTTGAGGGTTAAGAATCTCAAAAAGTAAAAAACTAAAATAAAATAAAATTTAAATTGAGCATATGAAGCAGTGATGGACCAAGAAATGACAACACAGTTAATGGACTGGATGAATCAATATCTCAAAGAATTACAGAAATGGACAGAATCAGAGCAGTGTAAATGGTCATGTAAATGATACCACCAGAGTGAGCAATTTCTGAAATTGATAGATTGGAATTGGTAGTTTTTTAATGAGAAGCAAAGTGTATCTCATAGAAAGGGATATCTGTGGGAAGAGATAAAAAACTATTATGAGAGCAATAATAGTGATAGAAAGAGAGACAGAGAAGAGGACAATGAGGTAGATGCTGAATTCATCAGTGAAGGGGAAATAGTATTCTGGACTTCAGTAGACATTAGATATGACATGGGAGAGTTTGTTGTGTAAGCTATTGGCAAGAGCTAAAACCTAACTGGCCTTAAAAGTAAAAACAGTACAAATGACTAACAACAGACTTCCATGCTTCTCAGTATGTGTGATATATACACAGTTGCAAAAGGATGACACCAATTAATGGAAAGATATTGAGCGGAGCAGTCATTTTTTGTTCCCCACACCATTGTCTCCCTGCTCGTCTCTGACACCAACAACTCTGACGGACTATTTTGTGTACAGAAATAGATCGAATCTCAGATACCCTTCATGACTCTCATCTTCCTACTTTTCTTCCTTAGGGCTTTTCTCTGATGTGTGGGGCAATTAACACCTCCAGCAACAACCTTCAAGCAATGAGGAATGGGAGCTGATGCACAAGTGCTGGGAAAACAAATGACAGAGCTTCTTGTCCTTCAGACAATCTGCTCTAGACTCAGAGGTGAGTGGAGTCCCAGTAGCCTACAGTAGTAGCTTGAGAAGCCAAAAATCTTTCCATGGCTGTCCCATATTCATTGTCTCATACTCCTTATTCCCATTCCTTCTGCTTCCACAGATCACCTCCAAATAATCTAGCCATACCCAACTTGTTCGCACAGACTTTACTTTCAGACACTGAAATTTACACATACAAAGGGTGCATATTTAAGTAAATGATATAAGAAAGTAACGGTGAAAAAGCCATTCAAAGCAAGAGATATAATAGATTCCTTCTAGAGTACCATGTTTCCCTGTCATGCAAGTCCCCAACACAGGGATCCACTACCACTTGATAGGGGTGACAAACCTGTTAAGTCCTTTAAAGATTTGTTTTGAATTTTCAAGTTGTTTCTATCAACCTCCCTGGAACTTCTTGTCTTTTGGGGAAAGTCTGCCTATATGCCTGCTTTTGTACTGTGTTGCAAGTAACCTGGAAAAAACCCTACGTTGCTGAGTGTTGATTACGATGAGGAACTGAAATCCAATTTGCCGGGTGCAACATCTCTACTAATTGTAATCCCTGTCTTAAACTTGTCCAGAAATGTAATCCCCAGATATGAGAAAAAGGAGGCTGTAAGCCTTTAGAGGGGTGTTTGAGAGGCGATAATACAGAGCATTATTTGAGCAAGCTACCAAATAAGTATCGCCAGACTTAACAACCTAAAATAATATTTCCTAATTTAATAAAGTGCAGGAAAATAAATCAACTGGATGAATGTAAAAGAAAACTTTAAATTTAAACTGCCCATCTTTTGGATCAATGCTATTGTAGACAGTATCATCCTTGCCAGATGTGATGTGTTTTGTCTGCTGTTTTCAGTGGCACAGCAAGGGCAGAGGAGTGAATTGTTGGGAAAGGCAGTGATGTGCAGCCTGTTGACCCTTGCAAGTGTGTGGTGGTAAAAGTGTTTTGGGCCTGGAATATTTCCTTCCATAGAGAGAAGGAGCCCATAGAGCCTGTGCTAAGCATATTACCTTATTTGGCAATATTTTTCCCTACTCTGTATTTGATGTGTACTTCTTTGTCTGCTTAAGTGTTAACCTCATCTAGCACCTGACCAACTTCACTGCTATATCTCCTTCCAGAAGGGCAGGAAGAGGGTCCTTTGCCTGCAGCAAGGGTTCCAGCAAACCCTTCTCCCTGCAGCAGCTGCAAGGCAAGACCCTTGTCATGGGGGACCCACGCTCACTATTGAATCTGATCTTATGCTGTCTTTTGTCTCTGTGAGTAAAGCCTTTCCATCTAGCTTCTGTGTAAGTTGTGTCTTGGCCACCCCAATACCTGTAGTGTATTCAGTGTGTTAACATTCTGGGACTGCTGTCCCTTATGGCAAGCACTATGATGCTCTTTGCTACCGACTGTCTTCACAGCAGGACTCCTCCTTTGGAGGTAGTAATGGGTGTCACTTGCTCAATAATTCACTATTATTACTTATTTTGTTATAATATATATTTTATTATTAAACACAAGAATTAATCTATCTTTTGTTTAACTTTTGTTTTACTTAAAATTGATGGCCTACATATATGCTCAAACCAATTAAGGAGTACATTAATGCAAATAGCTTAAGAAATGAATACTTCCCAGGAGTAACATTAGATATATAGCAGTTTGACACAGTTAATAATACTTTTTTAAAAGTATTATTGGGTAATGTGGGTAATGGCACTGTTCTAATAACCAGCTCATTTATATCCCCCTTGGGGGGAAAACTTCTTTTGATCTTATAAAATTTTAACTTGGTCCACCTTCCAGACAACAATCTGCAAAATCTTTTATTTTCTATTCTAATTCTCCTCCTAAGAAAAGTTGAAATCTCTTGGGAAACGTATTTTTTCTCTTTGATTCTTTATTTTCCTGCTCTGGCTCATGCACGAGGATTATTCAAACCCTTATTTCTGCTACAGCTTCAAGAAAAAGTTCACCTGTTTTAACAGAGTGACGGGAAGCTTCGTTACCCATTATTCTGTTAACCAAATTCTTCTCTGGGATCCCTGAATATCAAATCTCCCTTTATCTTTTATTCATATTAGACTTTGTCACCTTTTATTCAAAATGCTCTTGGTTCTATTTTTCTCTTTATTACTTATAATGTTTAAAGTAGGCTTTTAGGAATAATTGCATTCAAAATAACACGCAAATTTAGTTAAAAGTTGTATAATTTAAACTATTGACTCAGAAGCAATTCTTCCCAAATCACATCTCATAAAATAAGTGAAAACAAGATAAAACAATCAATAAGAGTAAATCTAACAACAATCACAGAGAAATATAACTAATTTCTGGAATAATATAATTTTGTGCTGATATGTTTGTAATAAATTAAACATATATTTTCTAGTACTCTTAAGCTCAAAAGAAGGCAATATTATATTGATTAATCTCATTTTTAACAGAAAAACGGGTTGAATCATACAGTCTTCTTTCCATTTCACTACATACAAATCAAAATAAATAAAATATATGTAATTGGAGATTTAAGAATAGAATCTTGCTGCCTAACAAAATGTAGATTTTCCTCTACCTAGATTCAGAATTTGTCCTTTTTCAAGCCAGTGTTTAGTTTTGGCCCTGTGACTGCAGCCCAGCTCAGGGCATCTAAGAGGTGCAACATGTCACTTCCACCTTGGGTCAGGATTACCACTTGCAATCTCTCTTCTATGCTCTTTTACCTTTTGATGGTTACAGGACTCTTCCCAGGGCAACTCTGGCACATTTACGAATTCCTAGACCAAACCCTCTCAGCCCTTGAGTAGGAATACCAACACTGGACTATTAAAAGTTTGGAAATAAACTATTTGTATTAAACCACAGAAAGGCATATGCTAATTAATTATAGCAGATACCACAATCTTAATTAACACAATGTACCCATGTAATGTTAGATAATAGTGAACTGAAAAATGGAACTTCATGTTTCTCTTTCTTATGAATTCACCTGGATAAAATTTACGCTTTAAGACAATCAATTATACACCCACACAATTTGACAATATTCTGTTACCTTCTTTTAAATTGATGATACTAACCAAACTGATATTTTGTCCCCATACAATGCATAAACCTTAGAGAATATTGTTTTGTTTTCTCCATTTTTATGGTTTAAGTCATTAATAAAAAGCCCTGTCCTCCAAAATAACCTTTTATATTTTTCCCAATTTTCCTCTCCCTTTCAGCATCACATAATCATCTACAATAAATGATGGGAAGACTGGAAGAATAGAAGAAACATAATGAAGAGAAACAGAATAAATAAGCTTGTCAGTACAAATTTGCAGCCAATTTTTAACGGAGATGCTGTGCCTTCCTGTGGTGATTTATGACCATATAACGAATAAATTCGAAAAGGTGTATTTGTTACCATTTTAAGCTTATATCCCTTCCTCTCATCCGGAAAAATACCGAAGTTCTATATATATAAAATAAGGAACCTGAGCATATTCTAAAAAAAATAAGAGAGGGTAGCTTACTGTAGTGTGGTTTCTTTTAATTGATAGGCAGTCTGCACAGGCAAACATTTGCTTAATCCCAGAGCAGCTGGGTCTACAGACTCCTGATGCTTGGGTGTGAAGGGATCCTGGAAGGCTTCTATCCTAAGAGTTGGAACCTATAAGTTCCCCCAAATTTTCAAGCAAACATATGTAGATAAAGGCAAAAGTGCAATAAAATAAATATATTCTGAGAAACATATCAATATCTTCATGTTAATAAAAATGTTTAATTCTGGCTGATAGGAGTTTGCTATACTAAAACTCCTGGGCTGCATTTCCAGCTTTTTAAAGTTTATGACCTTGACTTGATACTTCCTTTCTTTGAACCACATTTTCTCATCATAAAAGAGAGAAATGGAAGTTAGCTTTTAGGTTTAAAGGAAGGGCTAAATAAGGCAGAACAATTCCCAGATGTTCAGTAGGTATGATTGTTACCGACCTTGGGATTATGAATAGTAATAGTGATAGTGGTGGTAGTAGAGTAAGAATAATTGTTGTTTGTTTTCTTTTTCAATTTTTGCTTTGTCATATGGGTATCTTACAAATATGCTTCCTAGATAAATTACATAATTCACATTTCACTTAGAATCAGATGCCCAAATGGTTTTAAAAATTCTAAGCAAAAATAGTCTTAACATTTATGAAAATAGATTTTAGTGAACTGATTCCTATTTGTTAGTTCAAAAAAGCAGATTAGTAGATGGTGACGAGCTATACTTGCATTAATGGCATCCGGCAAGCAGTTTTAATTTTCGATCTCCAAAATATGCTAGATTGTAACTTCAAAGACTAAGATAAATCCAAATATTTTAAACAAACTCGGTCAGGCAAAAAAGTCAAATGTCTTGTTTTTAATTCAAGTTAATTTTGCTATATACTTCTTTTAAATACAAAAACCAATGCAGTACAAAAGCAGTATATAACATTTTATTTAAAATCTCTTGATTTATCATTCAAGATGCTTACTACTAAAGGAAAAATACATGACACACAGAAATATTTTTGTGATTTTTTTTCCAAAAGACTAAATCATTTAGACCCTGTAAATTATACAACAGTACTTTTTGAATAATTTAATGTATGTAGAAATCTATTACAAAAAATTCATGATATGTGCATATTAAGCAAACAAGTTATCTGCCACATATAAATATCATATGAGAAAACACTCTGAAGACTAAAGTTTACTAATACAAACTTTTCTATGGAATGTTTTGAGATATAAATAATGAAATACAGTTTCCCATGTATAACTAGAAAACTGAAAACATTTTTGCTGATATTCATTTCCAGCCTCATTAATTTATTTCATGGGCTTTATTTGAAATTTGTTGTGTTCTGAGCCTAAGAACTTTTAGTGTGGAGTAATAATGCATAGGGATGGATATTTTTCTCCTAATATACGGTTCTTGAGGTATTACTAATTTCCATCCTTATATTAAGCAAGAAAGTTGGAAGGCAAAGGTATTTCTGTCCTAATTATATTAAAGCAAGTAGGAAAAAAGATTATCATAGTTCCTTATAATTAATGAAAAAGATAGTTACCACGTTCCGAAGAACACAAAGCAATTTCTATTCAGATATATAGGTTATATATTTAATTTGGTTTTTCACTTATAAGTTCAAATATTTCCATTTCATTGTAATGTCTGTTTCCTGCCCACCAATGAAAAATAATTTTTAAGAAGGTCAGCACCCCATTATAGTAACCAGTCATTTGAAATACTGAAATTATATTGTTAATGTTAATTTTAAAAAATTCACCTCACTTTTAGTTGAGAAAAGGCTGTGCTCATATACACATATGAATAGGATAGGATATATTAATTTACTAAAGAAATCTTTATTTTTTTGAAGGAAAGGGTTATTCATAAAAAAAGATTTAATCTACATGACTAATAACTTTAATTGATGTTTTCAGAGAAATAGTATTCATTCAACTTTTCATTTTTTTTTTCATCCAGTATTTACTGAACACTCCCTTGAGTTTGGCATTGTTGGAGATGTTATTGATGTAGCAATTAATAAAACAGACATGGTTCATTCTCTTATGTAATTATAATTTGGTAAGGGTAGAAAGAAAACAAATAAGTAATCCAATAAGCAAGAAAGACAATCTCAAATGACAATAAATGCCATGAACCAAGTGAAAAGGATAATGGAGTAGAGAGTATGGGGTGACAGAACTAGGCTACTCTACTGAGGTAACTTAGACAAATCGACTCTGGGGAGATTGTGTTTCATTTGAAACTTTAATGATAAAAAGGACAAAAGCACATAATGATACAGAGATGTGATGTGATATGATGTGATGAGATGAGATGAGGAGAGGGCAGTTTAAAAAAAAAAAGCAGTATTTAAAACAAACTTTAACCTACATTCCAATTCTAAAATTTATGTTTAAGCATAAAATCTAGGAGGTCTGTAACGTTTCCCAAAACTTTAAGCATTAATATGTGTGAGAGAGAGGGAAGCAGAGAGATAGATACAGAGACAGAGAAAGGAAAGAAATGATTGAGGGAGGGAAGGAAGAAGCAGGAGAGAGCACCGAGCCTCGTGTATATAAACTTACATTGTAGTAGATCTGCACCTGCCTTGATCCAATTCTCAGTGATCCAAGACCCAGTTTGGTTTAAGGTATTACAATAAATTATTTCCAACCAATATTTTCCAAAATGAGATGAGTGACAAAAAACTATCAAAGCCAGAGCTAAGTTCAGCTATCCTATTATTTTATTATTAATTTATATAGTTTGGTAGCCTAATTTGTTAAATTTGTTAATTTGATAAAATAGTTAACATTAATAGTTTAATTTGATAATGAATGTTTTTGACACAAACATGTTAAGATTATCATTTACTTTGTACTCTCTGTTACGCTTTTCTTTTCTTTTCTTTTTTTTTTTTTTTCCTGTCAGGAATTACTGTTTGCTTTGACAGAGAACTGGGAAAGGCAAAGAGGTGATAGTGCTTGGAGAATTTAAACGTGCCATCTGTTTGGATGAGGATGCAAATAATCACAAACATTGGGGGCTTCAACACTCCAGGCCAAATTGAATTCACATTTGTTTTCTTTTTGAAAAATAACAGTTTCTATTTTTGTTTGTATTCTTTTATAATTAGTTAACCTAGTAACAATTTTAATAAGAAATGAAGTTATTCTATACTAATGAAAGGTGCACTGCTACAGTAAATACACACAAATATATTAGATACACCATTTTCCTTAAGATATCTGACAATTTGTTCATCTATATCTGGAAAAAAGTGCCAAAGTGATAAACTACCAAGTTGAGAGACTTAATTAAGGAAAATTTATACCAATTTAATTGCTTCTGATCTCATATTATTTTATCTTAATTAATTACCTCTGCTTTGGGCAAAATAAAGAGAAGTAAAATGAGTGGAAAAAATTAATCAAATTCCAGTCAAGTTACTTGCTTGTTGCTCTCGTAAAATATATTTGGGAGAGGAAAATGAATCCTTTGGCTAGGTTCAGTTTTGAAATTATGTTTCAATTACTCATGCCATTCTTTACTACATTTTTATAAATGATCAAGTTTAAATCATTTTTAGAGGGTGGATGCTATGAGGCCAAATTCTGTCATTTTTTAAAGGTTATAAAGAAGGGACATTCAGGAAAATCTTCACAAATATTTTAGTTAGGGCTTTAGTCTATTTTCCACCCAAACTGACTACTGTGAATTTAACTATTTTTCCACCTATTTTCTTGACGAAGTGATGATATAATCAGAAAGGAAACCAATATTAGTAATGTGTATTATTGATAACTAACACCAGGTTATGATCATTACATATGTTTTAATAGCGTCTAACAAGTTTCATCTAACTCAAAATTTCCTATGTGAGATGAGTACAACTATGACATGAACTGTCTATAATTAATTATATAGTTCATATGACAATAAAACAGCACAGTCTGTGAATCTAATAGTGTTAGAGGCTTCCACGGACAACAGTAACTTAACACGGGAGGCAATGTAAAACTAAAATGAAGGAATCCTTTTCTGGGTAATGAATGATCTATTTACTGAATTTATGATCTCAGAAGATCTTTCTCAAGAAGAAAAAAAAAAAGTTAGATCAACTTGTTTAATCAACAATCCCAAAGAATTACATATTGCTGTCTGTGAAGCAGATGGCTTTCCTGCTGCCTGCCCTGCTGCTTATGCCTGCCACCTTTCCCTCTAGCAGCTGTGATTACTAGAAAAAAAAAATTTCCTTTATTGCCTACATGATGTGTCCATAACTTCAGTCAGACATTTAAAAAGTTACATTTTGGAACCCGTAAGAGGAAGTGAGAAATAGAAGCAATTCCCATTAGTAAAGTTTCCGAAATTTCCATAGACAACTTAAATTTGGAAAAAAAATCAGAATTTCTTTAGTCTCTTTAACCTCATTCCTCTCACTTCTCTCCTTCCCAGAATGTTTCTAACACAGGCAGAGCTCTCTATTGTTGTTTTATTTATTAATCTTTTTTTTTCAATGAAAAATAAATTAGGGAGTTAGTAAGTACAAGAGAATACAGAAGGATCATGAATTTTTGTGTATCAATGTTCCTGTAGATATTTATTTTTATGATACATTAATCATTCATTCTAGCTATATTCCAACCACTTCATTAAATTTTGTATCTTGCATGTTATTAAATAAATCAAGTACTTTTTGATTAGGAGACTAAGACATTAGAAATTTCTGTTCTACTGTCATTGAAAAAAATTCCATTCTAAAATCTTGATATGACTCAGTAGAATCCCAATTTAGATTTAATACCAAAAATATGTATATTTGACTTTTCAGCATTTTCCCCCATACACCAATGGCTAGCTTTTATGATTATAAAAATTCCCTGTAGGTCTTTCTTTTATTTAATTTTTTTTCAGTGTTCCAAAATTCATTGTTTATGCAACACACCCAGTGCTCCATGAAATACTTGCCCTCCATAATACTCACCACCAGGCTCACCCAAACTCCCACCGCCCTCCCCTCCAAAACCCTCATTTTTTTCCTGAGTCCAGTCTCTCATGGTTTGTCTCCCCCTCTGATTTCCCCCAACTCACTTCTCCTCAACTCTTGAGGCAATTATATAAAACCCTGCAGGTTTTATAGTTATAAGTAATACATATCTTGTTTTTCAGTCTCTGAAACTTGCCTTAATATTCATATTTAAACAATTAAGAGAATACTTGTTTTGATCTGAAATACTGATATTTAGCTTATAAAGTACAGAAATTTTAAATATTTATCATAATTTACATATATATGTGTATATATACACATATATGTGTGTGTGTGTGTATATATATATATATATATATATATATATATATATATATAAAAGAAAGAAGTGAATTCCCTAGGAACTGAATTGCAAAAGAAATTTAAAGCCATAACAGTGAACAAGAGTTGAAATAGCTATTATCTTGGCATGCCATTATAGCTTCATTAATGTTCTCTCATTGATGAGAGGACAAAAAAAATGCACTCCTTAGCCAGCAAAGACAGCTATTCCAGGACATATAAACTCAAAAATTACTAAGGGAAAGAACAACATATTCGAAGAAACAACCATAAGCCAATAATCAAGGGTTATAATTTTGGAAGAACACTGTCAATTACATATAGAGGGAGGGAAAAACAAAAACAAAAACAAAACCATTAAGTAAGGCACCTGGAGGCCTGTGAAATAAAGAAATGAGAAATATGACAGATTTATTATTTTAAAAGAAAATGATGGAGAATATTCTAGAATTGAAAAGACATTCAGACTGGTAAATAATTGCAAACAAGACCAAAAAGGAATAGTTAAAATGCTGAATATTGAGAACAAAAAATAAAATTATATCTATCCATAGAGAAAAGTCATAAAGCAGATTTTTCCATGGAATAACAAGAAATGGATTGATAAGAAATTTCCAGTTAGTAGCAATAGATGACAGCAATCAAAGCACAGGGAGAAATACTGATCAATCTAGAATATTTTACCCAGCTGATCTTATTAAAGACGTTTTTGATGAATTACCACAGGAATCCAGGAAGGAGAAAATTAAACCCAGAAAGAAGAAAGATGCAAGGATGAGCACAGTAATTGGCAAACTTGTGTAGAAAAATAAAATGGTAATTAACATAAAAAACTGAATGGGTAGAAAATAAGATTTAATTAAAAGCCTGGATTTTAATATGTGAAGAAAATAGAAGAAAGTCCAAACTGAAGTTAAAATATTCTGAATTTGTAGTTAAATTCCAAAGATAACAAATAAAGTTAGAATTTGATAACATATGAAATATGTATAATAAGAAATAGAATCAGCCTAGAAATACTAAAACATTATGAATAATTACTAAATTCACAGAGGAATAAAAAGAGTGAAGAAAAGACACATTAAGCAGGTAAGGGGAAATATATTTGAATATTTGAAATGCATTCTAAAAAGAAAATATTAAATGAAATAAAGCAATATATGTAAATATTCAGTAAATATGATCCAAAACAAAAAGTAGGTTCAATCTCACAAAAATGGGTAGAAAAAGTTTAAGTTTATGCACCTTACAAAACATATCCCTGAGATATGGGGATAATAGAGTTTGAAACTCAAGGAAAAGAAAAAGACTTAACTGGTAAAGAAATCAAAAATAAAAGGTGATGTAGCAATGATATTGGACAATATAAAGTTTAGGGAATATTCTAACAAATATATAAAAGCAATAAAATATACACTGGATAAAATTGATTTAAATTACATTAACAATGCTACAATCATGTTTGGAAATATTTATCAAAACTCTTTAATAAACTGATTAAGAATTAATAATAATGACAGCTAACATATTTTGAGTTCTTATTATGTAATGACTATAATATTCCTTTACATTCCTTATTTAATTGAATTTTTTTGGATAAGGAAATATTTTTATCCTCATTTTAAGGATGACATAAGTATTAAACAGAGATATTTAGCAATTTAACTAAAATAAAACAGCTGATAAACCTAGTATTGAGTAAGGGACAGGTGGGGCTAGGTAGGGAGAGAGAGATAAGGGGCTATGTGATTAGGTCCACAGAAATCCCCAAAATGTGGAAGTGTGGGGAAACCAGAGATAAGGGAACAAACATGACCACCCTTCTTGGCACATGGGGTGGATGTCTTTTTTATGATTATCTCCTGTGACCAATCAAGAATAACCAGGCCCTAAAAAGGAAAGAAGGCACTGAAGCTGTTATCACCAGTCCTTGCTCAATGGTGATATCAACAGAGATGCTAAAAGGATTTAAGTTCCCTGGTTAGCTTTCTATAAAAGACCAACCCTAAAAGCCTTCAGTGGCAAAGAAATCCTCTCACTCTTGAGAGTGCTTCTGTATCTTCACTTAATAAACTTCAATCACTTTGCTCACTCTCCTTTGTCCACAAGATTCATTCTTTCACTCTGTGAGACAAGAACCTAGCTCTCTTCAGTATCTATAATAGTGGAATTCTAAAGTTACTACTTTAGAACTTAATAAATACTTCTAGAACTTACTAAAATAAGGTTACCTCTTTTGAAAAACCCAAGGAAAAATTATGAAAAATATTTCATAACTCCAACATACATTTTTAAATCATGTTTTTAAAAATGATCAGATGAAGAAAAATTTGAATAAATAGCAAAGCAGAAAAGGTTTACTTTCTCTAATGAAAATGAAGTATCATTTGAAAACAATTATAAAAATCCACAACCAGAAGCAAAAGAAAACAAGCCAAGAAACAAAACACACACATATATTTGGACAATATCTAACAGAAAATAATAGAAGTTAAATAATATTTAAAATTATATAATATTTAAATTGAAAGTAAAGGAAAACACGATGAAAAAAACAAAATCTTGTGATATTTTTAGAGAAAAAAGTGTACATCCTTTGATACATGTATTTAAAAAAAGTTAAGAAAGAGATGTATGAGTTAAACATTGAAATCTCAAAACTAAAAACAAAATTTAAATGAGACCAAGTACTCCATGCACCCATAAAATGGCACAGGGTTGCAGATTGGATAAAATGACAGGACCCATCCATATGTTGTCTACAAGAGACCCATTTTGAACCTAAGGATACATCCAGACTGAAAGTGAAGGGATGGAGAAGCATCTTTCATGCCAATGGGCCTCAAAAGAAGGCTGGGGTAGCGATTCTCATATCAGATAAATTAGATTTTAAACTAAAGACCATAGTGGGAGATACAGAAGGATACTACATCATTCTTAAAGGGTCTATCCACCAAGAAGATCTAACAACTGTAAATATTTATGCCCCCAATATGGGAGCAGCCAATTACATAAGACAACTGTTAATCAAGATAAAGAGTCATATTGATATGAATACATTAATAGTAGGGGATCTTAACAAGCCACTCTCAGTAATAGACAGATCATCCAAGCAGAAAATCCATAAAGAAACAAGAGCATTGAATGACACATTGGACCAGATGGACCTCATAGATATATACAGAACATTCCACCCTAAAACAACAGAATACTCATTCTTCTTGAATGCACATGGAACCTTCTCCAGAATAGACCATATACTAGGTCACAAATCAGGGCTCAACTGATACCAAAACATTGAGATTATTCCCTGCATATTCTCAGACCACAAAGCTTTGAAACTGGAGCTCAACCACAGGAAAAAGTTAGGAAGGAATTCAAACACCTGGAAGCTAAAGACCACCTTGCTTAAGAATGCTTGGATGAGCCAGGAGATCAAAGAAGAACTTAAACAATTCATGGAAACTAATGAGAATGAAGACACCTCGGTTCAAAACCTATGGGATACAGCAAAGGCGGTCCTAAGGGAGAAATAAGTAGCCATCCAAGCCTCCCTCAAAAAAATTGAAAAATCCAGAGACCGAGGACTCTAGAAGGAAACAAATATGTGTGTTTTTTAAGTAGAAATTAGGGAAATTGAAAAAAAAATAAAAATGAAAAACAATATTTTGGAGAAGTTAGATCATTTCTTTTGTAGAATATTTATATTCTGGATTTTGACTGAATTGTCATAAAGTTATTCTTAATTTATTGCTCTACTTCCTATAACTTCTGTATCCATCGGGGTTCTGGAAGCAAAACAGAACCAGTGGGAAAGAAACTGAGAACAGAAAGACAGAAACAGAGACAGAGACAGAGTAACAATGAGGACAGGGAGAGAAAGGAAGACATTTCCTTAGGTTTGTTCTTAAGGGTTTTCCCCTGACTCTATTTGAGACCCATCCACCCAGATTATCAGTGATAATCTTCTTTGTTTAAAGTCAGTTGACTGTAGATAATAACTGCATTTACAACATACCTTTACAGAAATACTTAGTATTTAACTGAATTACTGGGAACTCTAGATTAGTTATATTAACAAGTGAAACTAATCTTTACAGTTTATGCTTGCTTTATCAACTTGGCACTCATACATATTTCTTTAAACCATACTTAATCTTCAAATAAAAACTGAGAGTCATACTTCTACCTAATGTGATGCAAAGATCCTTTGTACAACTAACAATATGCTAATCCTTTATATAGAAAAGGAGGCAAAATCCTTGGCTACTATTTACTCTTCTTGATACTCTGTGACAGTATCATGCTTTGAAGTTAGCTGTGATTAATCTATCTCATGTTAGATGATAAGGGGATAGGAGAAGAAAACAAAAATATTTGCTTAATATATGTATATATTCATATACACACAAACACGCAAACACATTCGTAAAGAAAAAGAGAAAAATGCTTATAATGATTAAAGTCTTCATTTCTGCAACTGATCACATGGTTGTAGTTGGTTATAACAATCTTCCTCTACTACTCACTCCATATACCCACCGTACCCAGCAAACCTCAGCTGTGGTTCTTTACTTTGTGAGGACACCCTAACCTTCATTAGTTGTCCTATTTCAATTGGATTGTAGTTTCCACTGACTTTAATCAAAGGTCATGGTATACTATAAGGTGTCTCTTATATTCCAGGCATAATCCTCCTTCCCTCTATAGTGTAGTGGCAGCTCAACTTCCCCTTCATAAACAAGATCATTCACCCCAGCCAATATAATAACTCCCTTGTTTGCCTATAAATTCAAAAGGGCTATGAGTAAGCAGATGTATGGCAGTCTTAATTCCGTTTAATAGAATCATTGTTGTATTTTCTGGTAGTAGTATCCTTCTCTTTGGAACTAAGACCTCGAGATCAACAGAGCATAAGTTCCCAGGGACAGGGTATAAATTTTTTTCCAGAAAAATTTTCATCTCTTTCCTTGCCTCTTTCCCACATGTTGACATACAACATCCAGACTTCATAGGTTATATGAGGATCACAGAAATTTGGGTTAGTATTGAAAAATGGTGAAAATATGTGTCAGCCAATGATTTTTTTTAATTTTTTAAGATATTTATTTATTTATTTATTTGATAGACAGAGAGAGATCACAAGTAGGTAGAGAGGCAGGCAGAGAGAGGAGGGGGAAGCAGGCTCCCTGCTGAGCAAAGAGCCGGATGCAGGGCTCGATCCCAGGACCCTGGGATCATGACCTGATCCAAAGACAGAGGCTTAACCCACTGAGCCACCCAGGCACCCAGCCAATGAGTTTATCTTTACACTTCACTCCTTTAATATTAGTTCTCAAAATATTCAGGACAAATCAATGACTACCAAGAGCAATGTCTTTTTCAAATGTAGCTTCTCTTAAAGAAATGAAAGTTAAATTGTGAGCTTAAATAGTCAGCTTTGATGTAGCAGTAGACAAGATTCTGCAGCACCTGGGATCTTTGCCCAGGAACTAACTCTTATCTTCACTCACCTGAAAATCACTTGAAGTGAATCAGACTAGGGCCTGCCTTTCTGTTCTTCTCTGAGATCCTTAACAAAAAAAAAAAAAAAAAAAAAAAACCACCAGCTAATGTCTTTACTATGATATGCACTCCAAGACCAAAATAATAAAATACCTTCAAATGAAAATATACAAATAATCACCAGTATATGCTGTCTAAACTGAAATTGTCAGAGCAGATAGAGTAAAAATAAAGATGTTAAATATATTTAAGAAAATTGGAGTATTTATGAGCAATGTGCTATGAAATAGTATATGATAAAAAATAATTAAAGTATCACTTGTGAAAAAAATAACATAGAAATTGAGAAAGAAATAGATGTGATAAATAACACCATAGATATAGATGAAGAATGAATCACTGAGGTGGAAGCTCCAGTTACACGAGGCAGAATAAAAAAATCATGAGAATTATATTTTGTAAGATTAATGAAAGAGTAAGACGAAAGGAAAGACTCTACTATCAAAATATCCAACGTTACACTTTTTTAAAATGGAGGGACGTGGGATTTGATATTAAAGAAGCAAAAAAGAATGTTCTTATTTATATGTGAAATATCCGCTCTAGGTATGATAAAGTTTTAAAATACAAATTATAATAAGAACTTTTTGATTATTCCAGAGAAAAAGAAGTGGACATACCATAAAAAAAGTGTGATTAGATGCAGACTTTTTATTTTTTTTATTTTTATTTTTTTTAGATGCAGACTTTTTAAAATTTAGATAAAGAAAAAGGGCATAATAATTTTACTCTTAAAGGAAAATAATTAGAAATTATTAGCACTTTTATCTCCTACTATATTTAAGTAATATAAGTATTTTCAGAGATGTATGAACATTGTTGTGCTAAGCAAAGTCCTACACTGAAATAAAAAATAAGAAGGTATATCTCTAAAAATGCATCGCATAAATCTATCCAATGTTAACAAAGTGGCTGGACAATGAAGAAGAGGACAGAGATATGTGTTTGCTAAAAGACTGTTTGGTCTGATACACATATAACATATGATAATATATATGATTACAAATAAGTTATGAAGATCAGATAAAAATAATGACATAGGTTCTTAATTTAAGGATTTTATTTTAAAACAAATATGTATATATTCTAAACATGCAGAAGATAACATAGCTGAAAGCAGGAAAGGAGAAAAAAAGAAATATCAAAGATAAGACAAGATGATATAATACAGTAGATTTAAAAAATAATAAAACTGAAAATATAACTGCTAATAAAAATAGGTGGTGCATTAATATAAATGGGTTGAACTCCCAAGTCCCAATCACAAATGGCATCACACAACATGCAGAATAAAATAGCAAACAAACCAAAAATTGATCTTAATATTCAAAATAAGTTTATTTAAAAAGATGTGTGAAAAATTCATGAACTAAAAAAGTCTTTGGAATCAATACTAACATCTGATATATGAAAACATAATTGAAAGCAAAAATAAAGGTATATAAAATAGTCATATTGTGGTAAAATAAAGAATAAGGAAAGAATATCTAACCATCATATATTTGTAGGTAACTAAAAATATATGAAAAACGTAAGTGAATCAATTACCAAAATTAAAGAAATATTGTATCAACATCTGTAGCAGAATATTTTAGTTTGCCAAACTCAGAAACTAATAGATTCACTGACAAAAACTAATGAGTAGTGATATTAAAATACTAAACAATATACTTTTAAAACTAGAAAGGTAACATTATAAACTGAAATAAATATCCAACAGAGAATATTTTCTTCTTAAGCACTGTGGGGAAATATAACTAAAACCATAATCTTCTCTCAAACAGAAATCCTCTTCACAGAGGTAACAGAGAAAGAAAACAGTTTTTATTATAAATAAGCACTAAACCAGAATGTGATATGTATCATAGGTAATCCTCCAAAAGACTGCAAAGACAGAAAGAAATCTCACCCTTTTATATAAGCCAAGCAGATATAATCCATTACTGACACATTTCTAGATAAAAAATAACTAGTTCTCAAGCAATAGGATTTGACACCACCATTTCTTACCCCTAAAATTTATTTCATAATTGGGGCAACCACCTATGGTAGTTAATTGGCTTTATCCAAAGGAGGAACAAATTTCACAGTTGATGACAGGAAGTAGTTTTGCAATTTGGAGTTAGGTGCCCACCAACAGCTCCTACCTTCCCATAGAAAGAGTGAGATCTGGGTGCCATCTTAGTTGAGGTTTACACTTCAATGAGAGGCCTCTAGAGTCTTGAGAAAGGTATTTTGGTCACAGAGCTGACAGAGGCCTCAGAATAATAAGTTGTGATAACAGATTAATAGCATAAAATACCTAAAAATGCCCTATATTTGTGAAAGTTATACAGTATTGTGGTATTTAAGCTAAAAGAAGAGGGTATGGTAGGGGCACCTGAGTGGCTCAGTGGGTTAAGCCTCTGCCTTCAGCTCAGGTCATGATCCCGGGGTCCTGGGATCGAGCCTCGAATCGGGCTCTCTGCTCAGCAGGGAGCCTGCGTCCCCCCTTTCTCTGCCTGCCTCTCTGCCTACTTGTGATCTCTGTCTGTCAAATAAATAACTAAAATCTTAAAAAAAAAATTCTCATTTAAAAAAATAAATAAATAAAATAAAATAAGAGGGTATGGTAAAGTTATAAAGTAAATTAAGAAAAGTTCAGAGTTGATTAATAATAACCTGCATAGCAAACCTCATAGTATGACCTAGCTAAGGCAAAACATGAATTAATTTAGATTTATTTATTAAGAAAACAATCTAAAAACCAGAAGTGTTCATAATTTAATTTGAAATGGATTAAAGCAATAGAGTAACCCACAGAAAAAAGGGCAAAATTCATATTAAATATAAAGGATAAAACTCAGTGAACTTGAGAACAATAAAAATAAACAAAATTTAGACATAACAAAGGATATTTAAAAATAAAAAAGAAAGAACTCTAACACTAGTGATATTATCACATTAAAGTTTTTTATATCTATGTATTTATGTTAAAAGTAAGAAATAAAGCTAAACTGCTCAATTATACATATGTTAATATGTTTTGAACCATCTTCACTAATATTTTTGAAAATCTAGGTAATATGGCAAAATTCCTAGAAATATGTAAAATCAATGTAAAAATTAAAGACATTGGAAATAACTATTAAAAATGAATTGGTAGCACATAGCCTTTTAAATAATACATTCTGTGAAAGAATTTCAATCTAAATGAAACCAGAAGCTATGAAATAGAGAATTTCACCCATGTTCCTGTAGAAGATTGGAACTTAAGAACCGAGTGACTGATTTCCATTAAGTGCCTGATTTACAGAAGACCAAGACTTATCTCCTCCCTACCAGTGAACATCCAGCTAGAATCTCTCCCTATCTTCAAGCCAACGAATTTACTGCCTGGACTCTGGTAGGACCTCCCCCGTTTTCATTCTCTGCCTATAAATACAGCCTGTACTAACCCCTCAACCTATAGCTAGCTACAGTATGTATTTCCCCAAACTGCAATTTCCTTTGCTTTTCCCCAGTAAACTCAGTCTCTGGTAATTTGAATTTGCCTCATTTTAGATCATTTTTAGGTTGACAGTTCAAATAGTTTAAGAGGAAATAGTATCAAACTTTTGATTAAAATATTATTTCTATCTTATATGTTGTTTCTGAATATACACAACAAAACAAGGGGATTTTTTTTAAAGCAGGATTAATCTTGATTTATTCAACTACATATGACTATCACAAATGAAAGAAATAACTCATTAGTTGCCTATTTAGTATATGAGTAATTTCTAAATTATACACTAAAGTAATTCAACAGTGCAATTTTAAAGAAATATATTTTCAGGTGGAGATCCAAATTTTATGAGGCCTGGGGCATATGCAACTTACGGGTGTTCTTTTAAGAAAAAATAAATAAATACGTATGAGAAAATAAATTATTTTAATGATAATAGAAATCAAAATAATCACAAATTTGAAAAAGCTAAAACTACTACACTTTCTTTCAGGTTTTATCATTGACTTCCATTAAGATATTTGCCATCATGTTTGTATCTTATCACAACACAAATAATTTATTTAAAAATTCATAAATATCCTAAATATACATATCAAATGTTTTGAATTTCCTTATACTACATCTGTTTATATATTTCTACATATTTGTATAATCAAATTATTCTTTCATAGCATGCATTTACTTATTAATCAATATTTGTTGACATTTAATCACTCAACACTCTTATCTTCAGGCAGTCTTCTGTATCAATAGCAACCTCACATGGCACTTAATATGGAGATGATGACTTACAATAAGTTGTGTCAGTTATGCTAAATTGTGTGTTACACAAATTCATATTCATGAGATTTCACCTACAGACATACTGTTTGTTTATATTCCCTCTCCTCTCCAAATAAAAAAACAGTCTACTTCCTATAATTTCTATTACAAAAAAAAAAAAAAAAAAAGGTTTACTTGTATTAAATGTACTGCATTCCCAAATACACTTCTGACAAAAGAGAATTTCCAATTTGAACAGAAACCATATATTCTTCTTAGGAGAAAAAAATAAACTGGTCTAGATTTTCTGGCTCTGTACTTCTCAGATCATGCAGGGCTGAATGACATAGGTCACAGTCATCTCAATACATCCCACTCCTTTATATCATCATGCCATATGAGACTGCACAGTGGGAAGACATTTCTGTAAGAGGATGACCAGCAATAACTGAATGATACTTAGAAATAACTAGGACCTCCTCATGTAACAACTCCCACATAAGACTTCAGAAATAACTATGATCCATCTAAAAATATCTGTTAAACACAAAGTAACTATAATACCAACAAAATGGGGTAACCTTCAGTGCAAAGTGCAAATACATCATATAGTAATGTGTATTACTTAAAAGCAATGGATGAGACAGAAATATAAAGACAAAAATACAAACATAAACACAAAAATTTACCTAAAATTTTAAGAATATGTTATTTTATTTATTTATTCATAAGAGACAGAGAGAGAGGGAGTGGGAGAAGCAGGCTCCCCAAGGAGCAGGGAGCCCAATGTGGGACTCGATCCCAGGACCCTGAGGATCATGACCTAAGCCAAAGGCAGATGCTTAACCCACTGAACCACCCAGGCACCCAAGAATGTATTTTAGAAGAACACATATTAATAAAAGTATCCACATGAACACATTATAATAATTATCCATTTGAGGAAAATAAATGGGAGTTGAAAGTACAATAGTTTTTAAAAGAAAACTGATACAAAAATAATTTTGAGCAAAGACAATGAAAAAATCTACAATGAGGTCTATGAATAGAAGAGTTTTCAGATTCTGAGTACTTAAAAGAGAAAATCCATTAAAAATACATATAATAAATGATAAAGAATTCTTTCAAAATACAAAAAGTGATTTCTTTATTGTCTTCCCCGCCTTTCTTTTGTAATAGGATAAAAAATTTCTCAGCCTTACTTTCACATTCACAGAACATTACCAGATCTTGAATACAGTTAACCAAAAACACCCAAAAATGTAAAAATCAAGTAATTCAAAACAGATTTCAAATAATTCTGAATAGTCTATTATGCAACTCATCACATTTAAAGAAATCTCCACCCTCAGAAAACTTTCCCCTTAAATTTGTCACCTTTATCATAAAAAATAGCACTTAATACATCAAAAATAATAATATTTAAACTTAAATTCTAAAATGTTAGGCATCCAGTATTAGATTCTTAAAGAATTTCAGCAAACAGCTCCATATTATATCTTGTACCAACTTTTTGTGACTATAAATTTTATACTCATCTTTAAAACAATAATAGGTGTACACCTTGTAGTTATAAATTCTGATTTTATATTAATTCATGCACAACACAGACAAGAAGATTTTGAAATGTATTCTGCAACATATGACATTTAAATAACATTTTGATATGAGGTATATGAGGTATATATCATATCATTTGATATGAGGTATATATCTTTTTTGATTAGTCCTAAGGCTTGGTTTAGATATTTTAGAAATCTAGAGAAATGTATAAAGTGTAGATCAAAGTATTTTCATCCACATTTTGTTAAAAACATTAGAAGTTCCACTTTAAGTAGACATGGAGAATCTAGTTTATAGCTTATAAGTCTAAATGATACAGTTATAGCTGAATTTAGTACACCTTAGAGTTGGAGAAAACAGATGTATTATTTGTGAGCCTTCTGAATAATTTATCAAATAATTTTTTAAAGCTTTATGAGGACTGAAGCTAAATACTGCTTAATACCCAATGGAAAATGTGTCCAAATTTATCTTGTCACACCAAGCTTGAAAGTGCAAATATGAATTTGTTTCTATCCATGGGGTAAACTGGGATGTTTTTGTATACCTCTTTATTTACATATGTTGCCAAATCAATTATGTTGTCAATTATACTTATGCATTTTAACAATTTTAATGGTTTTAGTGATTTTGTACAACTTTGTGAAAAATACTATATAGACACATTAAGCATAACTTCAAAATGTTTTATACATATGTGTTGTGTCTGATGTCAATTGCATGTCAATTTTATTACAGAAAATGCTGATATATATGTGTACATATATCATATATATATGCAAAGTAAATAAATAAATACATATTATATTTATATATCTATCTATATACATATGCACTAAAACCCAACAAATTCCTTCAGGGTATGAAAATGTAAAATGATGATTAACTTTTTACAGTTATTAGCCAAATAGCAATACATTATCAGTTACATTAAATAAGTTGGATTTGTTATATGTAAAAAAATATGTCTTCATCACCCTTGTTTTAAATTTGAACATATTAAAAATAAAATGGCATATCCTCTTGTATTCAGCAATTTTTAGATTTACCTTTAGATAGATTCAAAGTATGTGTGTGTGTTTGCGTTCAAACCAATGTGTTAACAGCAAACAACTAGAAGGAAAGTTAATGCCTATTAATTCAAGAGTAAATATATTTTGGAAAATTTATCCAATAGAAAACCACCTGGCTATTAAAAATTATGTGATAAGTATGTAAGTACTGACATGAAAATAGTTGAAAGATATATCATTAAAATATATATCATTAAAAGATACATCATAGAGATATATCAAGATATATCAATAAAGGGACAACTGGGTGGCTCAGTGGGTTAAAGCCTCTGCCTGTGTGTGGCTCAGGTCATGATCCCAGGGTCCTGCGTTTGAGCCCCGCATCAGGTTCTCTGCTCAACAGGGAGCCTGCTTCCTCCTCTCTCTGCCTGCCTCTCTGCCTATTACTCTGTCAAATAAATAAATAAAATCTTAAAAAAAAGATATATCAATAAAGGTCACATTAATTGGATTGCATTATGTGCTCTTTCCTGGACTAGTCACATTTGGTGATGAATCAGCTCTTATAGGAACAGCTGAAACTCACAGAGGATAAACACTGTATCATTCATGGAAAAACAGGGACCGGTGAAGTAGGGCTCAATAATAAACATGCATCCTGGGGCGCCTGGGTGGCTCAGTGGGTTAAGCCTCTGCCTTCGGCTCGGGTCATGATCCCAGGGTCATGGGATCGAGCCCCACATCGGGCTCTCTGCTCAGCGGGGAGCCTGTTTCCCCCCCGCCCCCGCCTGCCTCTCTGCCTACTTGTGATCTCTGTCTGTCAAGTAAATAAATTGAAATCTTAAAAAAACAAAACAACAACAACAAAAAAAACATGCATCCTACATATGCTGGCCTAGTTTGATAGCCAGGAGAAAGGACCTCTCAGTTTTCCCACCCACAGGAAGGACCACTGACAAAGTCCCCAGTGATAGCTTTCTGTGCGATCCCTCCACTGTTTATGCAACAACTAGGCTTTCCACATGCTGCTTCCAACTGATTACAGAATTTGGAAGCATGATTAAGGTACATCCACCTCTCTGAGATGTAGAACTCCTTTGCCTGTTGTCTTTTATCCCAAGACTCTGGTTTTCCTGCCAAACCTTTCTTTGACCACATGGCAGTCAAGGACGTGTTCTTCCAAACTTCTGTCTTTTCTTTTGTTTGGGATCAGACTTTCATTGCAGTCTCACTGCTCTCCCAGTCTCCTTGATTCCTTTCATGTTTCTCTGAGGCAGGCATGCCCTCTAATAAAGTCCCGAGAGTCAGTGCAGTCTTCATGCTTTTCAGAAGCCTCGAATGATCACATACAGAAGACAAATTATGGAAGTATACAAAACACGATAAACAGAAGGTTGAACAAGTCTCATGCATATGGTAATCCTCCTTCACATTTCTCTCATATCTGTATTCTTTTAATAGTTTATTTTATTTTATTTTTAATTTTTTTAAGTTTGACTTCATTTTCCCTAGGAAGGTTTTCAGTTATATTTTTGTTTCTTAGGGAGATTTCAATATAGTATTGACTCTATAAAATTTGCATTTATCTATTTCTTCCCTGGCTTCTATTTGTTTGGTGTCTCCATTTTCATGAAAAAAAGTTTTGTTAAGGGAATCGTCTTGTCATTAGTTTCTGTGAAAGCCACTGAGTTATTTGTTGGTAATGTTCCAGTTTTCTGAGGTTATTTTCTGATATTCTTAAATATTCTTTTTCTCCTGGCACATTCCTCATTTATAGCATCTTTATACAGCATAACATAGCCCAATATAACAATGTTTATGTTGATTCCTTTACAGTTATTGTATTCCTTTGGGAGTAAACAGCTATTTGTTGAGGTATGCTGGGAAGAAATAGGAGTGATATAGTGAGCTTAACCATACTTAAATCCCTTTGATAAAATCGGCCATGTCCTCTTTCCTAGAAGCATATATCCTCTCTGCTCTTGTAGATATAGGTAGCTAATATTTAATCCCAGGTGTCCAAGTCTTCTTAAATGTGATCTTCATTGTTTTCCTTCCTTTCTTCTCCACCTCTTATCTATACAAGACTTCCGAGAAAGGATGTTGTTTTGGTCTGACAGGCATTCCTCCCTTCCTCTCTCCCTTCTCCCTCCCTCCCTCCCTTACTTCCTTTCTTTATCCTGCACATAAAATGAGTAGTTCTTAAGTGTGCAGCTTGGAGAATATTAACCTAAGTCTATTCCTGGGTAATCACCACCTAGATTGAAACAAAGAGGGAGTTCCATTCACCCAATGAGTCACCTCTTGTTCCCGACATTCAATTCTCCCACCCGGCTTCATAACCTTTACTCCTTAGAATTCTATTAACACAAATTAGTTTTGCTTATTCTAGAACTTCATATAAATGCAATAATATAATATAAACATTAACCTCCTTGTGTGTGGTTTCTTTCGCTCAAATCCATGCAGTTGCATGCATCACTTTTAATTCTGTATAGCACTCAATAGAATTAATTTACAATTTGTTTAACTGTTCTGATGATGGACACTTAGCTGTTTCCAAGTTCAGTTATTGTAAATAAAACTGCTATAAATAATCCTTAATATTGTGTGTGTGTGAATATGTTCTCATTTCTTGCAATTATATTTTTGGAGTAGAACTGCTGGGTCTGATTAGGCATATGCTCAAATTCATTGGAAACTGAGAAAAAAATTTATTACATACTTTGTTGTTTATACTCTTACTAAACACATATGAGCAAATCAGACACTCCATATCCACTCATTCAGTTGATTTCATCAGTCTTTTGAATTCTAGTTATTCTGCTGGGGCATAGTGGTAATGCAGTGTGGCTTAAATGTCTATTCTAATAATCCTGTCAACTAATGATGTTGAACTACTTTAGGGAAATGAATATTGAAAGCTCTTACCATGTTTTGAAACTCTATTATCTGAATTTTTCTTATTAATTTGTAGGATTTCTTTAAATATTTTAAGTATAAGGCTTTTACTAGATAAATATAACGCATTTATTTTCTTCCTCTCTTTGATTTGCCTTTTAGGGGTTTTTGTTGTTGTTGTTTTGTTGTTTTTATAAGATTTATTTACTTGGGGATGGGCAAGGGAGAGAGAGAGAATCTCAAGCAGACTCCATGCTCAGCCCAACATGGGGCTCGATCTCATCACTCTGAGATCAGGGCCCTGAGATCACCAACAAAGCTGAAAGCAAGAGTCAGACACTTAACAAACTCTGCCACACTGGCACCCCTACCTTTTAGGTTTCTTTAGCAATATTTTTATTTTTTAATTTTTTTTTAATTTTTTAAATATTTTGTGTTTTTTTAAATATTTTTTATTTTTTAAATATTTTGTTTATTTATTTAAGAGAAATCAAGAGTGAAAGAAATCACAGAATGAGTTTTTTTATTTTTTAAATATTTTGTTTATTTATTTAAGAGAAATCAAGAGTGAAAGAAATCACAGAATGAGAGGGAGAAGCTGACTTCCCACTGAGCAGAGAGTCCAAAGGTCAAAAATTAGACATCCATACACACACACACACACACACACACAAATAAATAAATACTAATGTGTAAAGTGATAACATTTAAAATAATCAAATTGTTAAGAAAAATCTGCAGTTCTTACCCTTACTTTCACCAGCATCTTGGTATCATCTGAAGATAATGAACAAAAATTCTTGGCAAGAAAGAAGAAACGTCTCAGTGAAAACCACTGGAAAAAAAATAGATGTATGAATATGAAATAATATGCAAATGGATACAATCTAAAACTTTCAGTCATCAGGGCAAAAGTATGCATTCTTCTATATTAATAATTAAACCATAATCAATCATAAATACCTAAATTAAATTCAGTGGATAAAATAATAATATAAAGTGTTACCATCTTCCATGATACAAGTATTCTTGTTGTTCAATAAATGTTAAAATATAACTAGAAAATAATATTTTATTATAGAATTTAAGTATATATGAAGTGATAAACTTAATGTGGTTAATTCTTTAAGAAGGTTTTCATAATTAGGGGCACCTGGGTGGCTCAGTGGATTAAAGCCTCTGCCTTCAGCTCAGGTCATGATCCGGAGGTCATAGGATCAAGCCCCACATCGGGCTTTCTGCTCAGCAGGGAGCCTGCTTCCCCCTACCCCTGCCTGCCTCTCTGCCACTTATGATCTCTGTCTGTCAAATAAATAAATTAAAAATCTTAAAAACAAGAGGTTTTCATAATTATTTTTCTTTAAACTCTAACAACTTTTGTTCATGAAATGTTAATATTCTTATTATCTATAGTTTATATATTTCACTAGCATATATTCTGTTATATATTTTTCTAGAGTATATACTCATTTATACTTTAAGCTAAGGATAATTTGTACTCTTTTTTTAACCATTATATATAAAGACGTTACTTTTGTTCTTAACAAAATGCCAATAACCAATTATGTTGTAATAAATAATCAAATATAGATTCAGGTAATACTGAAATTAAGGAAAATATTACTATGGTATGAAAATACACCTTATGCTAAGGATGGAGAAGGAAACAATTTTAAAGTTCATCCTGCTCACCTTCTTGAGGATGCAGAATATATCCCTTATTAACAATTTTCCATTATTTAAATAACTATAACTATCCTATCAACACTCTTTTACTTCCCCAGCCTTCAGCTTTATATACCTGGTGAAGGTCCCATGGAAATGAATTGACAAAAATTGTGGGTTCACTCCAGGTCTGAGACTCGGAACTCTAATCTCTCTACCACACTAGCCATGCTTGAGAAATTTTGCCCTTACTCCAGCAAACGTCCTCTGTCACTGTAGGTTTGCACCTCTTCCCACTATGAGTCAGCAGTGTGTGTCACCTGATCCATTATCTCCTAATAAGTGTTTATTCTTCTGCAAGTTACTTGATTTATATTTCTAAGGAGTTATTATTTTGGAAATTACCTAAATTTTACGATGTTAGGATGGAGTGAAAAACTGCAAATTTCTATACTCTAACCTGAAGAGGTCCATAACTATTTATTGAATAACTAAATAGAATAAATATTTACTGGGGAATGAACTTCAAAATTCACCTACAAGGACTTAAGAAATACTGAGTGAATTATAAAATGTGTTGTAGAGTTTATAGGTGAGTTTTATTAAAACATGAGATAGGATAATGTTATTATTTAAATCTTTCCAAAATCCATAACATAATTTTAAAACCTCAACTCATTATTATGCAGAAATACATCAGATACAAAATTAAACACAGTTCAGTAAATGTAAACACACGGGACTAGTATTTAGCCAGTGAACAACACAAGAACCAGAATGGTTACTAATTGGCTATATCTTCTGTAGCAGGTATGGCTGTGTTTAATTCTCTCTGTCTGACTGGCAAGTATTAAAGCTTTATTGGCTGTTGCTATTCTACAGTAGGTATCGATTAATTTATAAAAACAAATGTTATATTTCTATGCTTATTTCCATCCTTTATAACATTCTTTTCATTTCTGAATGATGTATTATACATCTTTCAAATATATTTATACTTTAAATATTCTTTAATGAGAAGAATATCCAGTATCCACTGATTAAAAATACTACCTTAATCATAAAATCTGTGTTTCTAAATACCACTCTGTTACTGCCCCATGAGATGATTCCTCTTTCAGTCTAACATTATTTAAATTAATATTGCCATAAAATATGATTTTTTAAATTTTTATTTATTTTTTAATTTCTTTTCAGTGTTCCAGAATTCATTGTTTATGCACTACACCCATTGCTCCATGCAATACATGCCCTCCACAATACCCACCACCAGGCTCACCCAATCTCCCATCCCCCTCCCCTCCAAAACCCTCAGTTAGTTCCTCAGAGTCCACAGTCTCTCACAGTTCATTTCCTTTTCCAATTTCCCCCAACTCCCTTCTCCTCTCCATCACCCCACATCCTCTGTGTTATTCCTTATGCTCCACAAATAAGTGAGACCATGTGATAATTGATTCTGTCTGCTTGACTTATTTCACTCGGCATAATCTCTTCCAGTCCCATCCATGTTGATACAAAAGTTGGGTATTCATCCTTTCTGATGGAGGCATAATACTCTAAAGTATATATGGACCGCATCTTCTTTATCCATTCATCCATTGAAGGGCATCTTGGTTCTTTCCACAGTTTGGCAACTGTGGCCATTGCTGCTAATATACAGATGTAGTGAAAAGAAGGGTCATAGAATATGTTTTGGTGTTAGTTACATAGGGCAAGTTCCTTCTCACTGCTCTTTTTTTCACACTGCCATCGGTTATCCTTGCACATTCTTTTTTCCAATATACTTGAAAATAATCTTGTGAGGGGTACCTGGGTGGCTCAGTTGCTTGTGCTGACCTCTGTTTTCAGGTCAGGTCATAATCTCAGGGTCATAGGATTGAGCCCTTCCTTGGGCTCTGCACTCAGCAAGGAGTCTGCTTGAGATTCTCTTCCTTTGTCCCTCCCCTGCTCATGAGCACACACTTTCTCTCTCTATCTCAAATAAATAAATAAAATCTTAAAAAGTAAAATAAAATAATCTTGTGATTATCTGACTTCCTTTAGAATTGAACTGAATCTATGACATTTTTTGGAATAATTAACATCTTTGAATAATTCCATCCAGAAAATAAATAGTATTTCTTTCCATTTGTTTTCTTTGTTTCTTAGTAATATTTTACAGATTTTATTATATCTATAGGTACTACACAGTTCTTAAATTTATTTTTAGATGTTACTTGTTTTTTATGTTTGTGAGTGGGATTTTTTTATTACTCTTTTCTAAATAGTTAATGCTTGTTCTCAGAAAAGCCTTTTATATTAGTGGGGTAATAAAGAATGAGCCCAATTTAGCAAATTATTTCATTTATTCTAATTACTAGGATTGACAGGCAGTAAAAGAGATGGAAAATCCAGATAGACCAATTACTCTGGAGGCAATTTGGGAATGTTGTCAAAAAATGACTTTTCCCAAAGAGCATTGGGGTCCAAAGCCAATTCTTTGAAAACTTCAAGAATAGATAATGTCAAATGTAATTTAAACTGTCTCAGACCCCAGCAAGAAAAGAGGAGCTTTGAAATTCCTTTAACAGAGTCAGTATGATATTGATGCCAAAATCTAAAAGTACAGAACAATCTCACTTGTGAATACTGAAGCAAATATCTTAAATAAAATATTATAAACTAGAAGACAGAAGAACTTTCAAAGGATTATGCAGCATAAAAATTGAGCATTATTTCATGGTTCAATCATAGTAAGTCTATTTCTACATTTCAAAATATTCATGTTAATAAAAGAATAAAATCTTTATAGATGGCAGAATGCCATTTGATAAAATAGATATGTATTTAAAGTAGGTATAAATATATGTCAAATTAACAATCAGAAACAAGCTTAAAGCGCAACAGTGGATGAATAAACCATCCGAAGCCTGTTTTTGTAGGGGCTTAACAATGATATTAGGAACTAATGTGAAAAGAGAAATTAAAATAATAAATTTGGGAAGGAATATTCAAAATCATTATCTGGTATTATATTCTTGAAAATTTCAAGAGAATCAGTTGAAAAGCTAGTAAATATCATGTTAATATTTACAAAGTTAATATGTAAAAATCAGTTTATTTTCTACCTTTATCACTTCCTGAGTAGATCATGCAATGGAAGAAATGTTTTATGTCCAAGAACAAAATTATAAAAATACCTAGAAGATAAATTAACAAAAAAAATTGATAATTTTTCTGCAGGTATATTTCAATTAGTGTCACTTTTTGAATCTCTTTACATCTTCTGATTTATAAGATTGTAGTCACACTTTATACCTGACTAACCAGTCATTAAACAGAGGGAGTAATAAAGAGAACAAACCCTTGTATTGTAAATGGGAAAACCACAGTAAGCAAATTAAGATACATGCACAAACATACACATACACATAAAAACAAATACACATATTTACATTTCTCCAATTTCTCACAATTAACACAAGTGTTTTATTCATTTACTAATGTTTGTATTTATTCTTTTCAGAATTGCATTTTCCTCCTTTTTTTTTTTTAAATTTCTTTTCGGCGTAACAGTATTCATTGTTTTTGCACCACACCCAGTGCTCCATGCAATAAGTGCCCTCCTTAATACCCACACCTGGCTCTGCCAACCTTCCACCCCCCGCCCCTTCAAAACCCTCAGCTTATTTTTCAGAGTCCATAGTCTCTCATGATTCACCTCCCCCTCCAATTTCCCTCAACTCCCTTCTCCTCTCCATCTCCCCATGTCCTCCATGTTATTTGTTATGCTCCACAAATAAGTGAAACCATATGATAATTGACTCTCTCTGCTTGAATTATTTCACTCAGCATAATCTTCTCCAGTCCCATCCATGTTGCTACAAAAGTTGGATATCCATCCTTTCTGATGGAGACATAATACTCCATAGTGTATAAGGACCACATCTTCCTTATCCATTCATCCATTGAAGGGTATCTTGGTTCTTTCCACAGTTTGGTGACTGTGGCCATTGCTGCTATAAACATTGGGGTACAGATGGCCCTTCTTTTCACTACATCTGTATCTTTGGGGTAAATACCCAGCAGTGCAATTGCAGGGTCATAGAGTAGCTCTATTTTTAATTTCTTGAGGAATCTCCACACTGTTCTCCAAAGTGGCTGGACCAACTTGCATTCCCACCAACAGTGTAAGAGGGTTCCCCTTTCTCCACAACCTCTCCAACACACGTTGTTTCCTGTCTTGCTAATTTTGGCCATTCTAACTGGTGTAAGGTGGTATCTCAATGTGGTTTTAATTTGAATCTCCCTAATGGCTAGTGATGATGAACATTTTTTCATGTGTCTGATAGCCATTTGTATGTCTTCATTGGAGAAGTGTCTGTTCATATCTTCTGCCCGTTTTTTGATATGATGATCTGTTTTGTGTGTTGCATTTGAGAAGTTCTTTATAGATCCTGGATATCAACCTTTTCTCTGTACTGTCATTTGCAAATATCTTCTCCCATTCTGTGGGTTGCCTCTTTGTTTTGTTGACTGTTTCCTTTGCTCTGCAGAAGCTTTTGATCTTGATGAAGTCCCAAAAGTTCATTTTCACTTTTGTTTCCTTTGCCTTTGGAGACATATCTTGAAAGAAGTTGCTGTGGCTGATATCGAAGAGGTTACTGCCTATGTTCTCCTCTAGGATTCTGATGGATTCCTGTCTCACGCTGAGGTCTTTTATCCATTTTGAGTTTATCTTTGTGTATGGTGTAAGAGAATGGTTGAGGTTCATTCTTCTACATATAGCTGTCCAATTTTCCCAGCACCATTTATTGAAGAGACCTTTTTCCACTGTATATGTTTTCCTGCTTTGTCGAAGATTATTTGACCGTAGAGTTGAGGGTCCATATCTGGGCTCTCTACTCTGTTCCACTGGTCTATGTGTCTCTTTTTATGCCAGTACCATGCTGTCTTGGTGATCATAGCTTTGTAGTAAAGCTTGAAATCAGGTAACGTGATGCTGCCAGTTTTATTTTTCTTTTTCAACATTTCCTTAGCAATTCGGGGTCTCTTCTGATTCCATACAAATTTTAGGATTATTTGCTCCAGCTCTTTGAAAAATACTGGTGGAATTTTGATCAGAAAGGCATTAAAAGTATAGATTGCTCTAGGCAGTATAGACATTTTAACAATGTTTATTCTTCCGATCCAAGAGCATGGAATGGTCTTCCATATTTTTCTGTTTCCTTCAATTTCTTTCATGAGTGTTCTGTAGTTCCTCGAGTACAGATCCTTTACCTCTTTGGTTAGGTTTATTCCCAGGTATCTTATGGTTCTTGGTGCTACAGTAAATGGAATTGATTCTCTAATTTCCCTTTCTGTATTGTCATTGTTAGTGTATAAGAAAGCTAATGATTTCTGTACATTGACTTTGTATCTTGCCAAGTTACTGAATTGCTGTATGAGTTCTAGTAGTTTGGGGGTGGAGTCTTTTGGGTTTTCCATATAAAGAATCATGTCATCTGCGAAGAGAGAGAGTTTGACTTCTTCATTGCCAATTTGGATACCTTTTATTTCTCTTTGTTGTCTGATTGCTGTTGCTAGGACTTCTAATACTATGTTGAACAAGAGTGGTGAGAATGGGCATCCTTGTCGTGTTCCTGATCCCAGAAAGAAGGCTGCGAGCTTTTTCCCATTGAGGATGATATTTGCTGTGGGTCTTTCATAGTAGATTTTATGAAGTTCAGGAATGTTCCCTCTATCCCTAAACTTTGAAGCATTTTAATCAGGAACGGATGCTGAATTTTGTCAAATGCTTTTTCTGTATCAATTGAGAGGACCATGTGGTTCTTCTCTCTTCTCTTATTGATTTGTTCTATCACATTGGTTGATTTGTGAATGTTGAACCATCCTTGTAACCCAGAGATGAATCCGACCTGGTCATGGTGGATAATCTTTTTAATGTGCTGTTGGATCCTGTTTGCTAGGATCTTGTTGAGAATCTTAGCATCCATATTCATCAGTAATATTCATCTGAAATTCTCCTTTTTAGTGTGGTCTTTGCCTGGTTTGGGGATCATGGTAATGCTGGCTTCATAAAAAGAGTCTGGAAATTTTCCTTCTGCTTCAATTTTTTGAAACAGCTTCAGGAGAATAGGTGTTATTCCTTCTTTGAAAATTTGGTAGAATTCCCCAGGGAACCTGTCAGGTCCTGGGCTCTTGTTTTTTGGGAGGTTTTTGATCACTGCTTCAATCTCGTTACTAGATATCGGTCTATTCAGGTTGTCAGTTTCTTCCTGGTTCAATTTTGGGAGTTTATAGTTTTCCAGGAATGCATCCATTTCATCTAGGTTGCTTAACTTATTGGCATATAACTGTTGATAATAACTTCTGATGATTGTTTCTACTTCCTTGGTGTTAGTTGTGATCTCTCCCTTTTCATTCATAATTTTATTAATTTGAGCTTTCTCTTTTCTTTTGGATTAGTGTGGCCAATGGTTTATCGATCTTATTGATTCTTTCAAAAAACCAGCTTCTAGTTTCGTTGATATGTTCTACTATGCCTCTAGTTTCTACCTCATTGATCTCTGCTCTAATCTTGATTATTTCCTTTCTTATGTGTGGAGTTGGTTTAATTTGTTGTTGATTCTCCAGTTCTTTAAGGTGTAGAAACATCTAGCGTATTCTGGATTTTTCAATTTTTTTGAGGGAGGCTTGGGTGGCTATCTATTTCCCCCTTAGGACCACCTTTACTGTATCCCATAGGTTTTGGACCAAAGTGTCTTCATTCTCATTGGTTTCCATGAATTGTTTAAGTTCTTCTTTGATCTCCTGGTTGATCCAAGCATTCTTAAGCAAGGTGGTCTTTAGCTTCCAGGTGTTTGAATTCCTTCCAAACTTTTCCTTGTGATTGAGCTCCAGTTTTAAAGCACTGTGATCTGAGAATATGCAGGGAATTATCTCAGTCTTTTGGTATCCGTTGAATCCCGATTTGTGACCCAATATGTGGTCTATTCTGGAGAAGGTTCCATGTGCATTCAAGAAGAATGAGTATTCTGTTGTTTTTAGGGTGGAATGTCCTGTATATATCTACGAGGTCCATCTGGTCCAATGTGTCATTCAATGCTCTTGTTTCTTTATGGATTTTTTGCTTCGATGGTCTGTCTATTACTGAGAGAGATGTGTTAAGATCTCCTATTATTAATGTTTTCATATCAATATGACTCTTTCTCTTGACTAATAGTTTTCTTATGTAATTGGCTGCTCCCATATTGGAGGCATAGATATTTACAATTGTTAGATCATCTTGGTGGATAGTCCCTTTAAGAATGATGTAGTGTCCTTCTGTATCTCCTACTATGGTCTTCAGTTTAAAATCTAATTTATCTGATATAAGAATCACTACCCTAGCCTTCGAGGCCCATTGGCATGAAAGATGCTTCTCCATCCCTTCACTTTCAGTGTGGGTGTATCCTTAGGTTCAGAATGGGTCTCTTGTAGGCAACATATGGATAGGTCCTGTCGTTTTATCCAATGAGCAACCCTGTGTCATTTTATGGGCACATTTAGGCCATTCAAATTGAGAGTGATTATTGATAGATACGTTTTTATTGACATCGTGTTACTTTTGAATTCTTTCTTTCTGTAGATTGTCTCTATATTTCTGTTCAATGCTATTCTTAGGATTTTTCCTCTTTTATAGAACCCCCCTTAATATTTCCTGCAGTGTCAGGTGGGTGGTCGCATACTCTTTTAAGCCTTGCCAGTCTTGGAAACTCTTTATCTCTCTATCCATTTTGAATGTCAGTCTTGCTGGATAAAGTATTCTTGGATGCATGTTCTTCTCATTTAGTGCCCTGAATATATCTTGCCAGCCCTTTCTGGATTGCCAGGTCTCTGTGGACAGGTCTGACATTATTCTGATGGGCTTTCCTCTGTATGTAAGGAGCTTCTTTGTCCTAGCTGCCTTCAAGAGGGCCTGCCCTCAATTATAATTCTTCATTCTTACTACTAGGTGTCTCGAGGACTTTCGAGAATCTATAATCTTGGGGGGAGACCGTTCTGCTTATAGTACATGAACGCTGGTTCCATTCACAAGATTGGGAAAATTTTCATGGAGAACTTGTTCCACTATATCTTCTAGACTTCTTTCTTTCTCCTCCCCTTCAGGGATTCCAATACTTCTGACATTGGAATGTTTCATGGCATCATTTATTTCCCTGATTCTGTTTTCATGGCTTCTAAGCTGTTTGTTCCAGGCTTCCTCCTGATCCTTTCTCTCTATCTGTTTGTCCTCCAGATCACTAATTCTATCTTCTGTCTCAGTTACCCTTAGCTTTTAGAGAATTTAGATTAGATTGGAACTCATTGAGAGCATTGTGAACATCATCCCTGGTGGCTTTCAGTTCTTTCCTAATCAATTCCATTTGGTCATCCATGGCTTTCTCCAACTTAGCTATTGCCTGGATAATTGTTAGCCTGAATTCCCTTTCTGACATATTGTCTATGCTGATAGCCATTAGCTCTGTTGCAGAAGGCCCATCCTCTGAATTTTTCTTCTGTTGGGCATTCCTCCTCCTAGTCATTTTGGTGAGAGTTGGCTGAACAGATGTAGCTGGAGGTATTGACTGTGGTGCAGTCAAGGTGCACCCTGGAATGCTTCTGAGCAATCAGGAGTCCCCACCCAAATCAGAGAAAAAAGAAAAGAAAAGGAAAAAGAGAGAGAGAGACAGGAAAAAAGGGAAGATAAAAGAGAAGGCTCAGCCCAAATGGGCCCCAAGGTAAGATTTATGAAGTATACAAACAAAAACAGACAAACAAAAAGACTGATAAAAGTATATGACAAGAGAAAAAATATATATATATATATAAAAGCAAAGCAAAAAAAAAAAAAAAAAAAGATTCCCATCAAAAAGAACCCCAAGTATAAGGTGTATATACTCTCAGGACAAACACAAATACACAGAAACACTGGCAGAAGAAAAAGATGGGAGAGTGGTTATAAATTCTCATTGTGGGTGAGGAAGGTTATTTTTATTCTTCCTGAATGTATCTTGATATCTTTGTTAAAGGACTCAAGTTTCCTAAGATAAAGAGGGATTAAAAATTGGTTTACCTATAGGGGTAGCATTGATTGGGGAAAGGGGATTACCTTGAAGTTTAACTCTATATGAATATTAAAAAATAAAAATTAAAAAAGAATAAACTAAACTAAACTAAAATTGAAAAAAAAATTTAAAAATAGAAAAGCAAAAGAAAAACACGGGTATATGTATCAAAAAGTTCAGGTTAAAAGTTTGTTATGGAATTTGATGTACTGGACATCTCACTGTGATGGTAAATAGGTTAAAAATTATCTATATAAAAAAAATGAACCAGAATAGTGGGAATGAATTAAAAATAAAAGTTATATCTATGAAGTAGTGGTGGTTGTTCTCTTGTCATCTTTTTATTTTATTTTTTTTTTTCCTGGTTCGTTTTCTGGGGGAAGGGCCTGCCACGTGGGTTTTCAGACAATGTTCCCTGAGTTAAGTCCTCCCGCCCCCCTCAAGGAGTTGGGCTCTGAGGAAATCGGTTTTTCAGGCTTTTGTTCTCTGGAGGTTTTTATGTTTGTTTGTTCATTTTTTGTTTGTTTGCTTGTTTTCTCTCGCCTTGACATCTTTTGATGGTTTTTGGAGGTTTAGAGGAAAGCCAACTGCACTCTGACCTCCCTCTCAGAGAGAAGCCTCAGTCTGTTCCCCTCTGGGTGCTGCAGAGCACATAAGTTCCCCCTCGGCTGCTGGCAGAGCACGTTCTGAGTCACGGTCCCTGGTGACACAAGAACTTCTGCTTGTACCCAAAACCATGACAGCGGCAGCTGTCTGGGCAGCTCTGGACCACCAGAGAGGTTCCAAGCAGTGATCGCACACTGAGATTTTCCCGCTGGCCCGGGCTGGGAGTGCCTGGTCTTTCCGGTCCGAGAGTGCCGGGCTTGCACGCACCTCTCTCAGGGGAAGGTGTGGGGCATGCATGTCTCAGGCTCTGATAGCACAGCATGGCGCTTGCGTGGAGAGTGCAAAAAGGCTGAGCTTCTGCCAGCTGGCGAAGCTCCCAGCAACTCATTGGAGCTGGACTCCACACACTCTCACACTCTCCACACACTCTCAGGCGTGCTGGCAGCTCAGGGACCAAGACCTGGTTTCTCCACCACACTAACCCCTGTCCCTAACTGCCCCGATTCCCACAACCCCCCCCCCCCCGTGATCCTTTGCTCTTTTTGAGTGCTTTCAACCAGACTCCAAGTTAATGCTGGTCCCCAGATGCAGGGCACTCTTGTACGGAGGTATTGCTTTCCAATGGGTACCCTGTTGTGGCTCCCTTCCCCTTTTGTTTATCTTCCAATATCAGTCCAATGTTCCCACTCCGCTTTACCTGCCCACTGGCCTCTTCTGCCCCCGTAGAGATCCAGACATGTATAATTCTGATCTCAGGCTGATTTCATGGGTGATCAGAGTTCTTTGGTAGGTAATCAGCTCACTTTAGGGTACAGGTTGAAATGGCGCTTCCTCCTACTTCCCTGCCATCTTGTCTCCAGAATTGCATTTTCATATAATTTGCATCTTTCACAACTGGGTGAAAGATTCTTAGCTGATTCAAGGAGATCTTTATATATTGTTAATATTACTCTGTTGTCAGCTATATGTATTGTGATATTTTCTATAACCATTACTTGCCTTTCTTATTTGTTTACTGTGCTTTTCTTAAAATAATCCTTAAAAGAAATTTTGATTACAGTAACTGTTAGTTCAATTGCATATATATTTGGCAAAAATTTTTAATTTTTTCAGTGTTACATAGGCAAATATGTTATCCATATGGTTACAATGTTAATGATTACTGATAAATTGTTAATAAGATTTTACTTTATTTTTTTAAAGATTTTATTTATTAATTTGACACAGAGAGAGAGAGATCATAAGTAGGCAGAGAGGCAGGCAGAGAGAGGGAGGAAGCAGGCTCCCTGCTGAGCAGAGAGCTAGATGCGGGGCTTGATCCCAGGGCCCTTAGATCATGACCTGAGCTGAAGGCAGAGGATGAACCCACTGAGCCACCCAGGCGCCCCTGTTAATAAGATTTTAATGTGTAGGGCGCCTGGGTGGCTCAGTGGGTTAAAGCCTCTGCCTTCAGCTCAGGTCATGATACCAGGGTTCTGGGATCGAGGCCCGCATCGGGCTCTCTGCTCAGCGGGGAGCCTGCTTCCTCCTCTCTCTCTCTCTGCCTGCCTCTCTGCCTACTTGTGATCTCTGTCTGTCAAATAAATAAATAAAATCTTAAAAAAAAAAAACTGTATATAAAAAAAAAAAGATTTTAATGTGTAATATGAATCTCAAAACATTCTTTACAAAATTTCTGTGTATCTATGCATATTGATATCAAACTAATTGTAATAAAATTAAGTTCAAAGAACTTCAAATTGAAAACCATATACTATGCCTCATCTACATAAAAAGGAAACCTCCTCATATGCATATAAATAAATGCATTAATACATACAGAATCAAACAAATATTTCTAGAATGACACATACCAAATTGGTAGCAGAATTATGTCTGGGAAAAGGAACTAGCTCTTGACTTTGGAGACTGGGTTACGTTCAAAGTGAACTTTTTTGTTTTCAGTCTAGTATATCTATAATAACTGACATTTTTATAACTAGAATACATCTGTAATTCAGAAATAAGTGCAAAATGAGAGTGAAAGTGAATAAAATATAGTTTAATTTGACTAACATATACACAAAACTGAATACTATAAAATATAGTTGGTAAAATTTTTGATTCTTTAAATAATAAATATATTTTATATAGTAAATATTGCTTTAAAGAAACTATAAATATATATATTTCTTTTTATGATATGTAAATTTTCTAATAGAGAAAATTATAATTATTTAATTACTAATAGAAAAATACAAACATCACTATATGAACAAATTCTATTTTTAAAATTTCAATTTTATTTGTGACCTATAACATGAACTAAGAATATTTTTTTTTTTTTTTTAAGATTTTATTTATTTATTTGACAGAGATCACAAGTAGGCAGAGAGGCAGGAAGAGAGAGACAAGGAAGCAGTCTCCCCACTGAGCAGAGAGCCCAATGCAGGCCTCAATCCCAGGACCCTGGGATCATGACCTGAGCCGAAGGCAGAGGCTTTAACGCACTGAGCCACCCAGGCACCCCAAGAATAGTTTTTATAAATCACAGATGACATGTATTTAAAATCAATAATCAATATAATTTACCTGCAGAACAGCTAGAGACATTCTGTCTAAAATTAATAACAAAACAGAGTCAAGATAAGTTAATCTACTGCAATGGTCATCTACTATATAATTCAGAATAGAAGCTCTGTTGTTAGAATTCTTGGGCATAAATTTTATTTACAGTACTTGGTAGCTGTGTGACCAGAGCAAGTTAATTCATTTAATTTTCTTAATTTCATTATTTATAATATAAGGAAAATCCTAGTGATTACTCTATACAGGTTTTGTAGAAATAAATGTTAAAAGAAAAAGTAACTACATAATATAAAAACTGTTACCTATCTATCTATCTATCTATCTACATCTATCTCTTCTAATATACAGAGCCTTCCACAATAAGCCCTAGCAAGTCTTTCCAATTATAGTCCTCAGTTCTGGAATTCCATTTAATTCTATTGCACATTACCACACATATTAACTGATACTGTCTCCTGTCTTACAATGTCCATCTCTTAATTGTCCAATCTTGGCCAACATTATTCATCTATTCAATATGCTGTTTTATTAAATAATAAAGTAACTTGTATGATTCCTAATAATAAACATTCAAGACTCATGTTCCATATAGCTAAAATAGATTATTTGAACATATAGTTTCCCCAAATCCCAGAGCATTTTTATCATATTCTATCAAATTAACCAAATGTGTACTGATAACTCACTATTAGTAAGATACATGCATAAGAGCTCACATTTTCACATTATTTCAATACTATGTGACTTGCATTTTCTCATGTATGTTTACTGAAAACAAGAAATCACATTTCATTCTTTTTTCCTTCAGGTTCTTAGTATTTAGAAGACTGATGTAATGCTTTCTAAATCATAAGATAAAATAAATATATATTAAATAATTTCCCACATGATATTTCTTATAATTTTTTGTTTTGATCACTTTTATATAACCATTTCCATAAGTAATCATATAATCATTTAAAGAGCAATACTTAAAATTTGTTGTTGTTTTGTGTTTACTTTTTCAGTATAAGGATTATAGAAAACTTGATGTTTTCATAAGGTATCTTCGATTTAATATCTCTTTTGACCAAGGATTTTGTTTTGAAAGTTTTGAATATATATAACCTTTGGAATTAGAAATATGATAAATTGCCTTGCAATTGGCCACAAATACCATATGATTTCACTCATATGTGGAATTTAAAAAACAGAACAAGGGGGGGAAAAAGAGAGGAAAGCCAAGAAACAGACTCTTAACTAGAGAATAAACTGATGGTTACCAGGGTGAAAATGGGAGGGGAGATGGGTGAAATAGGTGATGAGGATTAAGGTGTACACTTGTGATGAGCACTGGGTGTTGTATGGAAGTGCTGAATCACTAAACTGTTCATCTGAAACTAATATTGCATTGTATGTTAACTAACTGGAATGTAAGCAAAAACTAAAAAAAAAAAAAATCAAATATTCATCTTATTTATAATATCACATTCAACTTCATAATGACATATTATATATATCTAAGCTAAAGAATATCTGGTAACAAATTAATTGTTTCCCTAATTAGTAATTCTATGCAAATATCATCTCTACTTAATAGGAGCAATACCTACAATCTCTGAATAATTATCAATTTATGAAACTACTGGCTGAGATCATTTTTCTTGTGAATGGTAGACATTTGTCAGTTGCATATGCTTACAGAATTTGCATATATTAAATGTTTATAATAGAGTACTCTTTTACAAATGTGACTGTATTTACATGAATTTGTTGCTATATTAATAAGTGATAAGTTTTTCTTTAATTAAAGTATTTTATTGAGTAGCTGAAATGCTTATGAAGTTGCAATAGAATAAAAGGTGAGTGTATTATTCATTCATTCATTCATTCATTCATTTGTTTGTTTTTTAGAGAGAGTGTGTATGTACAAGTGGGGAGGAGGGGGAGAGGGAGAGAGAGAAGGGAAGCAAACCACCTGTTGAGAACGGAGACTGATGCAGGACTCGATCTCATGACCCTGAGATCGTGACCTGAGCAAAAATCAAGAGTCAGAAGCTTAATCGACTGAGCCATCCAGGTGCCCCAGTATTATGTTTTTAATTCCATTCATTGATGAGTAAATAAGATAGAAATAAATGATACAAAATGAGAAGGAATCATACTGAAAGATGCAAATGTATGCTATTTTCAGACTGCTTACTGTGTAAGATACTAGGCTCAGAGTTTGTTGAATACACCCTGGAACAACATCCCCTACTATTCCCTACACCTTCTTGCAGGTTTCCACTTTCAAAGGGATTGTTGAATGACAAGATTATTACTATCTCTTGTCCAAAGAAATTTCTTTCCCAGGGGTAACATTTACTTGCCTTTAAGTAAATTTCTATCCATTTGCAGGGCAGTGAACAATAGGAAGTTTTCATATATGATTATATATAATTGCATGTCCTTCAATTAAGTCAAAGGACTTTATATACTTTTTATTTTTCTTTTTGGTTCTCCATACTACGAAGAACGTTTTCGGAATACTTTTCTATAATAAAAATTTAAGCAACTCAAAAAGAGAACATCTTGATGTTGTGGATTAACAAATTATGTTGTGAAAATCATTGCTAAATTATCTACCTGGCTCTGCATTATTACTTCTTAATTTGAAAGTAATTTTAAAAAGTGTGGGTAGTTTATTTTGGAAATTTTTTAAAAAATGTAAAATATATAAAATAAAGCTTAAATTCTTTTCAGTCCAAAGAATAAAAATGTAATCAGATATATTTTCCATACAAAAATAGCAAAAAGCTATTTTTGCCTACAAGTAAAATAACCAATGCACATCACCTTGGAGAGAAAAGAAAAGGTTAAATAGGAAAGCAGTGATCTTTATCTAAGGCTCATGCATTTATTACCCATGGCAGTTTTCTCTACTTGCTGTCATAACAAAAGAAAATTGTAAATTGGAACACTTTATTCTGGGAAACTTGTTACTGAAACAAAGTGCTTTTTTTTTTCCCCTAAATCTTTCTAAGTTGAATGTATTTTAATTTTAAAATAAAACTGTGTTAGTTTCTAGTTTCTTTATCCCCCTAGAAGAATCCTTAATGAGTTTCTGTCATAGCTTATTTTCACTTTCATGTTTGTATAAATTAACACTTCATTAAAAAGTATTCATTTATTTAAAACAATGTTTCCCTTGATGGAAATGGAGGAGTAAGCATTAGCAACTATGATTAAGAGCAAATAATGAAAAAAGCTGGTGAGTCTTTAGAATATATTACTTGATAACTGTTTTATTCATCACAGATGATAGCAAGAGAGTTGATATTACAATCAATAACTTCTACACATACAATAAATATTTTAGGTACTGAAATCAAGATTATTTTACATTTTGTACACATTTTTGATACCTATAAAACCAAGTTCCTAGCAAAAATAATCAAAAAGCTCTTTTTTATATTACATGATCATAGCCAAAGAGCAAATGATAATGAACATTCACAGTAACTTTGGAAACAGACTGCCTATATTTATATTTTGTAGGATAGGGTTTTTTTCTGGTAGTTTAAAAAATATTATTTTAGTCACATTAATAACCTAATCAGACCCTCTCCCTGAGAAAGCTGAGTCCTGGGTCACATGATCTTAGCTCAGGGGTGCTGGATTTATCCATCCATTAAACATCAAAATTAGTCAAGGGAGTGCCAAAAGGCACCAAAATGGGCTGCCTAGATGTCATATGCATTTCCACTGCATCTCTATGTCCTCTTGATAATCAGGTTCAATTTTCCCAGACAAGATAATTAGCTCCCTTCTTGCCTGCTGGAACACTGGTGCAAAGTTCTCAAAGTGCTTAAGTCAGAGCAGTACTTAGGATTAAGTTAGACTTTTGCTATATGTTTCATGATGGAAACTTGTCATGCTGTATGCTTCATGATACACTTCCATCCACCTGTAAAACTAAGAGCTGCAGGAATATGAAGCACAGATTTCCAAATGAGTCAGTGAATTGCCTTACCTAGGATCAAGCCTTTCTCTTGGCAGCCTATGATTCTCCGCACTTCAAACGAGAAAACTCTGAAAGGATCTTTCCATTGGGCTATCAAAGCTATTGCTAAATGTGTGACATGGCTTAAATTTTGCCTTCTGCCCAATCCTGTTCTCAGTACTCCTTTTATTGATATTGGTCCCAAGAGTCCTCTCTAGATTGATGGTACGTGGGATCACTCCTGCTTCCAGTGATTTTGAACTAAGTATTCTTCCTACTGGGACACATCACTATAAAGGGGCTTTGGTATGTTATATCCTGACACCTCACTCCCATAAGACATTTACCATTGTGGTGCTTTGCTGTGCATTTGACTGGTTATTCAATTGCTCTTCATTCCTCTAGATCCTGGATATTGTTGTTTTGAAATAGTAAATACCATGGTCTTGAATTCATTCCCACATCTTCTTTTTTCTTTTCTTTGCTTTTCTTCTTTTCTTTTCTTTCTCTCCTCTCTTTCTTTCTTTCCTTTTTTCTTTCTTTCTACACTTATTTATTTGAGAGGGAAAGATAGAGCAGGGGAGGGACAGAAAAAAAGGGAGAGAGAGAATCCCCAAACAGACTCCCCTCTGAGTGGGGAGGCCTACACGGGGCTAGATCCTGAAGTGAGCTGAAATCCAGAGTCTGCTGCTTAACCAACTGAGCCACTCAGGCGCCCCATTTGCATCTTCTTTGTGTAATGTGTACCCATTAGTCTGAGATGTTGTATGAAATCTTATGCAAACGAATCATTCTGAAAGTATTTGGAGAGTAGTGCTGCCTGAGGCTCTGAATGCAGAAAAGTAACTTATATTTTGGAATATGTATTTACTCCAGTTCATGTAAATAATGCATTATTTATATAAACAATAGTTTTTAATTATCAAAAACCCCTTTCTCAAATTCCTACCAGGTTATATCAGAAAAATCTATAACCTTTTGATACCTAAAGGAATGTTTTCCTTAAGATCAGGAAAATTCTATCCAGATTTTCTGAAAGAAAACTAAAACATCTAAATTTGTAGCAGAATATGAACATTTAAATTTTTTGTGAAGTAAAATATGTTTATCTATGTTTTGGTACATTAGAAGGAATATTTCAGGTATTTCTCAAAGAAAAATGGAATTCCCTAGAGAGAAGGAAATAGTTCCCTAACTGCATCTCCAGGGTTTGATGCCTGGATAATTTTCTTTAGGAAGAATGAAACTTTCCTACCTTTGAGTAAGGCAGCATTATCTTTCCTTAATGATACGACTTCCAGTTAAATAGAGTGAGATGCGCTTTTTGAACTACATTTGACATCACAGATTATTATGAATAAATAAAGTGAAAAGATGTATAGATATATATATAGAGAGAGATATATAGGACAAGAATGAGTGTCATGGAAATATAATGAAACTCAAAAATGAGAGAATGATCTGAGTGAGCCTTCTCTGAAAGATATGTTGAGCAATCTGGCCAAGAGAGAATCCATTTTGAAGATCCTGATTCAGAGCACAAGAGCTGTGGTGGCTCAATGTCCACAGAGCTATTACTAATCTTTGCTGAGTGAAAAAAGTTTTATCACCTCTGTCCACACGTGAATCACTAAATTTCCTTGTCTTCATATGAAAGTAATAATCATTGCCTAGCATGTGACAAAATTTACAGTTTATCACTATCTACATATGATATAAAGACCTACCTCTGAATTGTCCCTCAAGGACAACAGAGAAACAAAAGGAGAACCTTCCCCTCTCCCACCAGTACAGTGGTGGGAACATCCTACACAGGTAGTTCGGCTGAGCTAAGCAAAGGTAAAGTGAGCAGGAGAGATGTTCTCTAGCAAGTAAACCTTCAAAAAGTTGTTGACAAATACAAATGTCAATAAACATTCCAAAAAAATCCATAAGTAGAAATAAGTATCATATATCAATCTCTAAACAGGGATTTGAAAATTTTGTGGATAATCTCTACAGCATTTATGATCTAGATCTACTGATATTTCCCCCTTTATCTAATACTTTCATTTCTCAATTATTACCAATATTTGTCAATTTTAAATCTATGAAGTTTGCACTGACACACATTATCTCTTCTCTGTTTTATAATCTTTGTATTTCTAATATTTCTAATCTTGCAACAATAAATTTTCAGTTTATTTTCTAAAACAATACAGAGTATGTAAGCTGTATTTTGCGTTAAATAAACTTTTGTGTGTTTGCCTTGCAGTCTAACTGCTTCTTATGATGTTTATTTACCACTTGTCTTCTAACTTTGTCCATCAGGTCCTGAGGACTAGTGACCATGCTGGTTGAATGAACCCTGGACAAGGTGGAGAGCATCTTCTAGTTCAGAGTTCTTGTAAAAGCCAATAGTCCTTCAACTTACTCCGTATGTTGGGTCAGAACAAAAAACACTTATCTATGATACACTTTGTTTCCAAAGTTGAAAAAATCCAGACAGTATTGTGCTTCTGTCTTAGTGGCAGTGGATGAATGCAATTACAATTTGTTTTCCCTTTGGAAGGAATACCCTAACACATTCCCTCACACATGCTGTGTCTCCTGAAAACTTCACTCAGGACACAGAGTCCTGAATTTTTCATGAAGCTATCTCTCAGGCTCCAGAATACATGTATCTTACCAACTCATTCAGGGTGCCTGCTTCTCTCTTCCTACCAGATCTTAGCACAATCATGTCATGTCATAGACTGATGTGCCATGCTATGGGGTAGTGAAATGGTCAACGTCCCTGTGGGTTAATTAGAACCTGAAACAGGAGTGTTAATGTAACTCAGAAGTAGGAAGATGAAGGTATATTGTTGTATCCTGATAGACTGAATCAAATTGTATCTGGTGTTTCTCTTAGAGAATGGAGGAAAAGCCTTTAGCGGATGGACAGTTTCATACCAGGGGATGAATTCATTTTCTCCACATCATTTTTCAAGACACATCTGTCTCCTATACAGTCCAATCAGATGAGTTACATGTGAATGTGCTGTCTATACTTTTCAAGTGTTTAACCGTAGGGCTTATTAATGTACCTCAGTACATAGTGTGGTTATCACTTTGCTATTTTGCTAAAAAAATTTGGTTCCAGAGATTAGATTTATCCCATCTTATAAAATTACTCTTACTTTTAAGGTCATGGAACAAAGGTGGTATTTCTATTAACTGCTGAATATGTCTATTTTAATATATTCAGGATCCAGGAAAATACTCATTGGTTGGGTTGAAGAATATAGAAAACTCATGATGAGATGGAATCAGTTCCAAAATTTACTTTCACTAGATCATTTCCGGATCACAAGAAATTACTAATATCTCAGTAAATCAATCAAAAAACTGGAAATGTTTATTCCTTGAATGACTGTTTACACTGGTAAATGGCCAAGTCTCTTTTAGGATGAAAGGCTAAAAGAAAGGTTTAAATACGTAATTAAAATATTAATACAGGTTCTTTCTTTAAATCGTAAATCTCCCTGCTCCTCAATCCTTCAAGTGAGTAACAGCACCTTTCTGAACTTAACCAAGCCTGGAAATTGGATCAAAGTTCATGACTCTCCATTGTGATGATCAATATCTGCTCTACTTTTAATTAGACTTAGATTTATATTTTGATTATGTAAAAAAGTATGGTCTTAGATGGCTGGCCATTTCTTTCTGTGCCGAGAACAGCAATTAGTCATCACCAATAATCCAGTGTGCCAATGATTCCAATTATAAACTTGTTGCCTATTACAGTAAGTGTGTCCACATTTCCTATAGATGTTAGGTGATGTTTCTTTGCCCCTGACATTCTAGGATTCCATCATCTCCACAAAAATCAATTAGCTAATTTCAAGCATCTTTTATACTCATTCTTGTCCTATAGAGAACAACCACTGTCATATTTTCAATGATAATTATAAGATATATTCTTTAATGTTATTGAGATTTAAACAGTTCCTTACTGGACATATAGTAAAATAAGTTACATATACTGAATTTTAAGATGTATATCTCCTCAGGTTTTGGAGTTCCTTTCATTATATTATACAACAAGGAATTACAGGCATCACGACTTCAGGAATCGTAGACGAAGTATGATTCTTAGTTCAATCCAGTAATGAAGGAAAGGCATAAAGTAGGATAATGCATAATCCCTGTTAATTTCTCTCAAACTCTCATCTCTGTAAGGCAGCTCAATCTAATAGTGTGCCTCTTTTCAAGTAGTTTCACGGAAATCTCCATACATTGTTTTCTTGCTTCTGACGATAAGTAAAATCTGGTGCTATTCTTCTGTAAGACTTTTTTTTTTTTTTTTTGGTCATATATTTGCTTGCCCACCAAGTGGAAGTTTGAAGTTTGGAGACAGCAAGAAATGACAGAATTGGGAGATAAGGAGAATTGATATGCCTTAGATTATCTGGGGAAGCCTTGACCTTGAGTGAGGCCATTTCAAAATAAGCAGGGACAAGCCTTCAAAAACAAAAGCAGAGAAGCGCATTATACCAAAGAGGCCCAGAGGCTCTGAGAGGATGGCAGTATTAAGTGTTATTTAATTCTATCCAAGGGTCCTCATTGCACAGCACAGGGTCCAGCTCTTTCCCACTAACTTTCACAATGAAAATAATTTAACAACCTGTAGGAGAAGCTTCATTCACTCTTTAAGGTTTTATTATAGCAGCTTCCATATCTTTCAAAGCCTGGCCTTCCATAGAAACTTCATTTTCACTACTAAAGATAATGACTTGATTGCTTTGTCCTCTGTAATGTGAATAGCCAGTATTCTATACACAAAGCAAACGTACGCTTGAATCTCTTCCAACTTCTCTATCTAGATTATTAAAACCCACATTTCCATATTGTTGAGTATTATTAGTTAAAGAAATCTCTGATGTAATTTTCTATTGGTCAGAATACAAGTGAGAATAAAATCTACTTTAGTTCACATAAGAATGGAGGATTGATCCTATAGTGTTAAAGAACTTACTGAACTATTTGAGTGTGTGAAGAAACCTATTCTAGCCTGACCTGACCTCCAAAGTCACAGTACTGAAATGGGCTTCCTTAGAAACTAGTCCCCGTTACATTCAGAAACTGAAGAATTCATAATCAGCCTACCAGGGGCAACTGGGTGGTTCCATTGGTTAAGAGTCTGACTATTGATTTGGGCTCAGATCATGATCTCAGGGTCCTGGGATCGAACCCCACAGGGGGAATCCGTGCTCAGCTGGAGTCCACTTGAGGACTTTCTCTCTCTCTCCCGCTCTGTCCTTCTCCTCTCCCACCCCCAGCTCGCACACGTGTGCTCTCTCTCAAATAAATAAATCTTTAAAAAAAAAAAAAAAGGAATCAGCCTACCAAATTAGGATATTTATGCTATAAATTACCACTTCTAGATCTGTGGCTTTTTTGCTACAATCAGAAAGTTTTCTGCTGATTTGTAAAGCTTCCAGAAACTTACCACCTCTGGAACAATCCGTAATCTCTAGTGGGGTCTTCTTTTCTCCATTTGTCTCAGCTCTAAACTTAAGCTTACTATAAGTATACCTAATTGATGAGATCTTATAAGATTCTCTAATGGAATCTGAAAAATACAATTTATAGTGTTCCAGTCTCTTCATGCTAGAAGATAATGTTGGGATTTGTTAAATGAGATAATCTTCAAATTGGGCATATTTTAAACACCTTTCGCTCACTAACAGAGTCTTCTGCATTTTCATCATTATTATACATTCACCCTTTTTTTCATATCTTAAAATATTAACCATTACCTTCCTGGATTTTCTTGACAGAAGTGAAATTAAAGCATGTGCTCAATTTACTGGACTTTTGCAAGACCAATCCCAGATTGGAAGACTGTGCCAAAATTGGTGACCTTAAATTTCTGGAAGACTTCTCTGAATACATTTTATTTGTAATATGTGCCTTAGCTATTATACTGAATGCCCTAGAACTTGCTGCCCTATAAGCACTTTTGGGAAAAAAAATTATGCCAAATTTCAATATGTCAAGCTGTGATTAATCAACTTTGTTCCCCAAAAGACTAAATTAGTACTGCAAAAGGTCAATAAATGCTAATGATTGTTATCTGGCCTTAGAGCTATGAACAGAATTCTTGAAAAAAAATAATTTTATAGAAAAAAAAAACCTAAGTCATTTTGGAATAAATGATTAGAAATGTCAACTGAATTTGTTACTTTTATTGTGAAAAACTTTATTTATGACCCAATAACAGTTATAATCTCTTTTTCATAGGATATTGTGCTAAAAAAAATACTACCAGTCATATGGAATAAATATTGGTCTTCATTCTCATGGAAACAGAATGGAAAGGGTATGTAACTGCACTCTTTTGTTCAACAACATTTATTAAGGACCTAGTATGTGGTTGGTATTTGTAAAGATTCTGAGGAGTATATAAAGGAGACTGGAGATTGTTCCCAGAATTTAATACACTGGACTTTATAAGCACTGTGCTATTAATTCTTAGTACGTCATGTTGTTCAGATTAAGGGGCAATTTTTACCATTTTAATAATGAAGAAACAAAGTCTCAAATAATTTATTGTATTTATAAAGTCACATTGAGAATGTGTGTTATCCCAAAAATCCAAGTATTTTATGTAGCACCATATTGCTTGCAATCTAAAAGGACAGGCAGAAATATGAACTAACTTTTTTTTCATTGACTAGAATGGTGAGCATATCAGTAGAAATACAAAGTATTCTGGATGGCTAGAGAGTACTCTATCTGAATGGAAAGATAAAAAAGAGTTCATGATAGGAATTGGTGATTGTGAAATTATTAGATCACTTTCAACAAGTAGAGATTTAGAGAAAAGTATAGGCATAATTCCACCCGTAACAGTGGGTGATGCATACAACATGACATCACTAGAAGGATTTATTCAGAAAAAGCTTGAAACAGGAACTCTAGCTAAAAGCCTATTAACAGTTCATGTGAAGGTTAATTAAAGGAACTAGGGCAGCAGTAAGTTTGAATGGAAACTAAAGTCTGAAAAGACACTAAAGTTAAACCAGAAAAACTTGGAGTCAAACTGAGTATTACGTGTAAATAAAAGGGAGACTAAAACTATTTCAGTTATTATTATTATTATTTTTTTTGTATGGTAGACTGAAAGTATTTCAATGCTTATAGAGACAGCAGAATGAAAGATTTGGCAAAGAGGTAAAAAGAATACAACTTGAGACATTGCATTTTGCTGATGCATGTGGAGATACAGCAGACAAGCCAGATTTCATTAAAGTCACAAGATCAGGAGGTCAGAACAAAAGTGTAGACTTAGAAGCCATGCATACAGAGAAGGTGATTGTGGTGGTGAAGATGAAAAAAAAAATGTACAGCGTTTTTTAAAGGTGCTGGAAACAGAATTTTACAAAATTCCTATATTTGAGGATCAGGTACACAGAAGACTGATTTAGGAAAGTATGATTGAATGAGGAAGACCATAAGTAGAGTGCTCAGAAGCAAAAGAGTAAGGATTTTAAGCAGAACAACTGTTTTCTCAAACGGACAAATACTATGAAGACATGATGATTTAAATTGTCTAAGTTGTAAGTTACAGCATATTTTTAGGGCTATTAACATAGTCTTTCTCCAAGTGTATTTGTTTGAATATTTTGACCCATAAGATGTTACATATACATTAACAAGTAAAAATATATCCACATTCAGATTGATTTGAGAAAAGTTATAATCTGTATACCTTACTTAGAGTTCCCAATATGTTTCAGCTTTGCAAAGCTCAGAGGTTGAGAAATATTTGCCTTTAAATACAGTATCTCAAAATTAATGTGACAACAGACTCCTATTTTTTTACCTATAGCTTATTAGTATTTTAATAAACAGTTAATAAACTGCTGAATTAGTGAATAAATTAAAAAGTGAGAAAAAACAAGATTCTAAGCATAATGCCCTTTTTATCAATTGTGTCAGTGAAAGGCAGACAAGAATGGAAAGCTGGTATTTGAGAGAATGTTTTCCTAAAAAAGAGAAAAATTATAATGTGGGCTTCATAAAAAGTATTTTTCTCTAAGCCTAGGAAATGGGAAAGTTTGCCTAAAGGGCATTTATCAGGGATTCTATAGAGGATTTTCAGGTTTCACTGAGAAGTCTGTTTGGCTGATTTTTTTACTTATGTCCAATTTATTCAATGTTTACTTTTAGGTTTAAAAGAACTATTACTTTTATTAATGCAACTTATTTAATATGAAGACTTGAAATATAGAAATTAATGTGAAGAAAGTTATGTGAGGGGAGATTACTTTTATTTTTTTTGGCCATTGGCATATATTACTTTCATTATACAGAATAATGGAGATCCAAGTTCCAAGTGAATAAAAGAGCATAACTAAGAGTGATATTTATTGTGGATCCATGACTTACATATTTGTCCTGTTAAAATTAGAGCAGATCCTAGCCCAAGACCTAAGTAGCACTGACTTAAATTTATTGAAGAAAAATAACTGAAATATTAAAATACCTTAATATTATATTTTTTATTTTATTATTTGCCCATGGTATTTGATGGCATTTCTACCCTTCCAATTGTTCAGATCTAAAACATTAGTGTAAGTCTTGACTTCTCAATTTCTCCCATACCCTGCATCAAAACTATTAGGAAATCATGTTGGTTCCACTCATCCTCACCATTCCACTGCTTAGAACTTGGTGGGCTCCCCTAGCATCCTTTGCCTGGACCACTGCCCTAGCCTCCTAACGGGTATCCCCAAATTTCCCTTGCTGTCCTGCAGTCTATTTTCAAGGCAGTAGCCAAAACTATCTTTTAAAACATAAGCCTTGGGCTCAAAAATCCTCTGATAATTCTCCTTTTTTGCTGTGAATAAAAGAAAGAGTCTTCATGATATTTTTATAATGGACCACAAGGCCCTACCTCAGTGGATTCTCAAGTGAGGGTCATTTTACCTCCCAGGGGACATTTGGCAATATCCGGAGACAAATTTGATTATTACTCCATCTGTAGGAGGTTCTACTGGAGGATGGAGTACAGGGAAGTGCTAAATATCTTACAATGCATAGGAGAGCCTCCTCACAACAGAGAGTTATTCAGTCCAATACAGTGGAGATGGAGAAACCCTATCCAAATGATATGAATCTCATTCTATTTCAGAGTTCATCTCCCACTAATTCCCCAGCCCACTGCTCACTCACTCCAGTCCGTCACTCTGGCCTCTTCTCTTCCACAAATGCACTAGGAACATTTTTTTTTCACCTTGTTATTAAATTTTTCTGGCTTTCTTGAGATATAACAGACATATAACATTGTGTAGTTCAAGGTGTACAACATGATGATTTGATATATTTATAAATCACAAAATGATTTATCATAGCATTAACTAACACCTTCATCGTGTCACATAATTACCATTTTATTTTTTGGTGAGAACCTTTCAGATTGAATTCAGAGATTGTTATACCACTTGTTATCTTTGCCTAGGATGCTTATCACCCAGACATCAACAAAACCAACTCCCTCATCTTTTTCAAACATTTGGCCAAATGCCATCTTCTCAGTAAAGCATTGCCAATCTACCTTCCTTGGTCTACTTGTTTATTTTTTCATAGTCCATACTATACCCTAACATACTATGTACTTGATACATAGTCATTTTGTTTATTGATAAATTATTGTCTTCTACCAAAACCCAAGCTTCCTGAAGAGAGTCACCTAAGTTTATTTTGTCTGCTCATTTATCCCAAATATCTGGCACAAACTAGGTAGTCAATGCATATTTGTCAACTTTAGTAACTTAGTTTGTACTTCATTTATTTTGTTTCTGAGGAAATTTAGAGTATGCTTTTTACTAGTTTATATGAAAAAGGTGGTAATTTTTATCTTCTATCTGGATTGGCATGATCTGCAGCTTAACATATTCTTGTTTGTTTGCTTTTACTTCTCCCTGCAGAGCGATGAATTTCCTAGAAAAGACATTACAGCCTTATTTTTTCAATTGTTTATGTGGGGAAAAGAAATGCAGAAGGCTAAAAAGGGGGATCCTTTATATCTTAAGGGCAAACAAAAAAGATTAGAAGCTAAACCCTTTCTTAGTCATTATTTAGTCCTTTTAGATCTTTTTAAAGTCCACTGTCCTACAACAATTGCCCCCAATTTTCCATTTACATATTTATATCTCAGTAAAACATCGCTATGTAGGTCATTACTATTACAGCAGGAGACAACGCATTGGGATATTGGAGACTGATTAGTTGCTAGGCTGTGCTTGTTAACATGCAGACTCTTGAGTGAAGAATACATTTGCATATTTCTTTTCTTGTCCAGGATGACACACATTTCTCTTTGCCTGCCTAATACCATTATCATGTTTGAACATTCTTGTCCTGGGAATTAATTTTTCACAGGTTTTTCTGTTTGCTCTACTTCTTCACTCTGTTTCTGATTCTTTTAAAATTTATGTTTATATTATTCTGTCATTAGCCAGTAAATTGTTCAAAACAGCTCTTTCTTTGATGTTTTCTTTTCAGTTTTTACTGTGGGTTTGACTCCTCAGAGAGGATGTGGTTAGGATTTGACCATAGGATGCTGTGCTCTTTTTAATATTCATGATTTACACTATTCTCTCTCCTCCATTTCATATAGCATGTTTATTACCCTAAACACTTAAACTTGTCTATTTCCTTCCCATATACTCTCTACTCTCATTTCTACTCTAAGCAAATATAACTACTGAACTATCAAACATAATATATATTAATCCCAACAATCATATATAGAGAGATGTATTGCATGAATGTACAGGAAATGCATTGGAATGAGATATACATATAAATGTAAGTTTAAAATATGCCCCTGAAAGTTTATACTTTACTAAGAGGCTTTTAAAAGAAGGAAAAATGAGAAAGAAAAAATGAGAAAAACTGAAAAAGTAGGAAAACTGTGTTTTAAAGGGAAGAAACTAAGCAATGCTGCATGAATGGACTTCTGGCTCTGATGCATTCTGTCTGCTCCCAACACAGAAGAGTGATAAAGAAAACCCAACAGTAGAAACAAAGAAACAAACAAAAAACCTGGAAATAACACTTAGAGCAAGGCCAGCAGACTTGCTGTGCTTTGGATTTTGAGGCTGGCAGTGATAGTCGGTTTTGGTTTTTACAAGTTAAAGGGCACTGAAAACGTTCCAATTTCAAGACTAGCCCCAAGGATGTAAAAAGATGAAAAGAATCCTTCAGCCCACAGGTATTTAGAGTAGATTAAGAGATCCCAACATAAATTAATAATTTTGAAAGAAAAGATAAGAAATAATACAAAACAACTGAAGAAGTCACTTCACAGATTTCCCAAGGACTTTTCAGGCCAAAAAATCACAGGGCAAACACCAAGTATAATAAATAAAAATACATTTATGCCAAACATATAATAATAACTATAAACATCAAGGATGAAGACAAAATCTTAAAGACTACTAGAAGAGAAAAAACAGATTACTTGCAAAGAAAAATTTTTGATAGAGAGCAAGCAGTCTTCTTAATATTAGCAGCACAAGTTGGAAATAATAGAGTTGTATCATCAGCTTGTTGGAGAAAAATGCCTATGTGAACTTCTTCAGCCCTCCAACCCCCCCATTCCTGTAACTTCTTCAGCACTTAGTACATAATATTTATTTCTTCACTTTGTGAGTGCTACGTGCAAATTAAATTTCAACTATTTGAAAACAACCATGATATTGAATTTATAATTTTGTGAGGCATAAATTTGACTGTTGAAAAGAGATTGGTATTTAGAAATGAAACTTTAAGATGTAAAGTAATATCTACCTGTCAATTTGCCCTCACAGATCTTTCTTTGCCCCTACTTATGCTGTAATGGGGGGTACCTGCATGGGGATTATCTTCCAAATCAGTAGGAATATAAAAGAAATGCCACAGGACATACAAATGAACAATATACTTTACCTAAACTAGGTGATAGTTTAGTTATTATGTGAAAATGACATTTGAGATGAAAATACATAGATATTTAAATATGACATATTCCTGTTCTTTTGTTGTTTTGATTAATTTGCTGGGCTCTCTCAGAAGGTAGTGCATTCCCTGGGCTTATAAACCTGATTTACTAGGAATTCAGTGGAGGAAATTCATGAATCAGGAACTCTCAGAGTAGTCTTTAAGTTACTTGCACTTGAAAGATTTGCAGATTCAAAGTCTGAGTCACTCCACCAGGCAAAAAACCATGAGCATCTGAGAAGCTTTTTTATGCCAAAGAGAATATGAAATGGGTAGTAGAAGAAAGTACTCATAAATACCAGCTATGGCCGTACCAGTTCCAGAATCCACAACTGTAATAGTTATAAGTAATTTATTTCTTATTTTGATATGAATGTATTTGTAAATATATTTTGCATTCTTTCTCCCTTCTCTCAATCCCATGCCACCTGACATAATGTCTTAATAGCAATTGATTGTATATATCAGGAAATACATTCTGAGAATATTAAAGGAGCAACATGAGTCAGTAAGAAGAATGAACTTCTAGAAAGATGGATAAAGAAGTGATGCATCCTTTTGTAAGGGTACACCTCTGATTGATGTGTTTTTAATTGCACAAGAAAGACTACATTATATTAGGCAGGCACGTGATTTTGTTATTACCTTAATTTGAATTTAAGCATAGTTATGCCAAATTGACGATGGTTAGACTTTAGTGGACTGTGATATGTCAATTTAGCTAAGATAGGACTCCATTTCCTAAAAGGTAAATGGTTGCAGGTTCGTTTCAGCCACAGGAAATAGTTTCTGCACACAACTTACCTTATAAAAGTTGGGCCTCTAAGAAGCAGTACCCACCCTTTTCATGCTTAGAAGCTGGGCACCTGAACATTTAGCGGCTAGTACAACGCACCCATGCTGTGCTCTCCTGTTGCCTCACCATTTCTCAACAACTCTGGCTCCAGGTTTCTGAGTCCCAGGCCAGTCTCTTCCATCTGCGAGGCAGCTGTTGGGTCCATAGTCCCTTCAGCTTCTCCAGCACCTGAGCTAGGTTAAACAAAAGGTGGGCAGTGGGGTGGGCACTAGTTTCTCCTACAGTTTGTTATTTTGAAGGCTCATCGAGGGTCAGAGAGCACTATATTTCCACCTTTCCCTCACAAGTTCCCACTTGTTTATGCCCCTCCACACTTGTCACTTCACATGAAAATTCTCTTCCCTCTTCCTCCTTCAAATTCGTGTTCTAATATATTGCCAAGCCAGCACCAGGCAGAGGCTAATGTAGGGCCCAACAGCAGCCTGTCCCAAAATGTGCCACTCTGGCATACTGATTATTTATTTATTTATCTATTTATTTATTTATAACTTTAAATAAAAGTTACTTAAGAGACAGCATGTGCAAGAAAACTGAGACCCTCCTCTGTCTCCTTGAAAGCAAGAAATAAATTTCCCATGTGAAAGATATTAGGTGGTAAGAGGTATCTATATCATCAGAGATAGGAAACTAAGAGCCAAGAAGCCTGTATAAACAAACCCTGTTAGTTTTTACTAATTTACCACCTTAGCCCAAATTCCGTCTACAATTCCTGACTAATTGAAGTTCCTAAAGGTTTCTTTGTCCTCTCATTTCCTTATGGTTTTCTGTAGTCTCCTTGTCTAAAAGTATACAAACTGCCTTGGTCACTTCTGTAGGTATCAATTTCATTATTGGGCCTCTTGAGCCCAATTTAGCATGTAATAAAACTTTGTGTTTTTTTTTTTTCCTTCTGTTAATTTGTCTTGTGTAAATTTAATTCTTAGTCCAGCTGGAAGACTTTGAAGGGTAGAGGAAGAATTGTTCATTCCCTCCATTAATGTGACTTTGTTTAACCAGCTCTTAACAGTTGCATAAAGCTAAACACTTACAACAAATTTCCTATATTACTCTTGGTAATTGTGCTTCCTTGATGAAGCCTAATAGAATTCTAGAGATTAAAATGATAAAGTAATTGTGTTTGTTACACAATTAAGTAGTGTGTGTGTTTGTGTGTGTTGTTGTCCTGTCTTACTCTGTGGTTGTTTTGCTGACCTACTCAAAAGTTAGTGTGTCTCATGTTATTGGAATGATTCATATGCTGACATAATGAAAATTATTAAAAAACTGATAATTCATACGCCCTCAAAGTGTGACCTATTGATCACTTGCACTTAAATCATCTCTAATCTCTGATGTTTGATAGCTTACAGAATCTAATACCATTCCCCAGAGATTCTAATAACTAAATTTTTAGAATTTGTATTTTTTTGGAGTTTTGGAGTTTGTATTTTTGAAAAGCATTCCCTTATATAAGGGTAAACTCCAAGTGGATTAAATATTTATTTATTTCTAAAAGCCATAAATGTACTGGAAGAAATAACAAGTGACTTTATATTTATACTTGGGACAGAAAATGTTTCAACATAAAAATCTAAGAAGTATTAAAAAAAGAAGCAGATGAATAAATTTGATTATGTAAAAATAAAAAAGCTATATCATAAAAATATAGTGAGTAAAATAAAATCATAAACTATTGAATGGGAACAAAATATATGTAGTTAATATAAAAAAGTATATGAGATCTCTTAGGAATCATAAGGAAAGACCAACAACAATAGAAAAAAATTACAAAGTATATCCATATTTAGTACACATGAAAGGAAATAAAAATGTCCTCGAATATATAAAGTTATGTCCAACTCCACTCATAAAAGAAATGTAATTTAAAATATAAGAAGTAAAATTTTTAATCTAACAATTTTGGCAAAGCTCACACCTTCTGTGAGTCTATGAGGAAACAGATATTATTATGTGTTGATTGTGCAAATTCCTACTACTCGAGAGTGATTTGGCAATGTGTATCAGATTCCAGATGCATTTACCTATTGATCATGCAATCTGACCCAAGAGAATTTTTGTTATATATTTTGAAATTATAAAATGACCCTTGAATAAATTGGGTTTTATTAATCATAATAATATTAATTTTTTTGGACATCAGAATGTGGTCAGGGCCAAAAACTGGACACAAGGTGTTCTTAGTAGGATCCTATATAAATAAAATATGGTACAATAATAAACAATAAAAAAGCTATGATCCTATAAAAAAGACAGAATATAAGTACCATTAAAAAGAGAAATATACGGGGCGCCTGGGTGGCTCAGTGGGTTAAGCCTCTGCCTTCGGCTCAGGTCATGATCTCAGGGTCCTGGGATCGAGCCCCGCATCGGGCTCCCTGCTCGGCGGGGAGCCTGCTTCCTCCTCTCTCTCTGCCTGCTTCTCTGCCTACTTGTGATCTCTGTCTGTCAAATAAATAAATAAAATCTTTAAAAAAAAAAAAAAAAAAAGAGAAATATAGTCCAATATCCCTGATGAACATAGCTGCAAAAATCCTCAATAAAATATTAGCAAACCAAATCCAATAATACATTAAAAAAAATTTACCATGATCAAGTAGGATTTATTCCTCAGTTGTGGGGGTGATTCAATTTTCACAAATTAATCAGTGTCATATATCACATCAAAGAGAAGAGAGAAGAACCATATGATCATTTCAATAGATGCAGAAAAAGGATTTGACAAAATATAACATACATTCATGATAAAAACCCTCAACAAAGTAGCTTTAGCAGGAATACACCTCAATGTAATAAAGGCCATTTATGAAAGCCCATAGGTAGCATCAACCCAAATGGAGGAAAACTCAGAGCTTTCCCCCCTTAAGATCAGGAAAAAGACAAGGATGTCCACTCTCACGACTTTTATTCAACACAGAAATGGAAGTCCTATTAAACAGCAATCGACAACAAAGAGAAATAAAAGGCATCCATATTGGCAAAAAAGAAGTAAAGCTTTCACTATTTGTAGATGACATGATAACCCAAAAGATTCCACCAAAAAATTGCTAGTACTAATAAATGAATTCAGTAAAGTTGCAGGATAAAATATCAATGTATAGAAATATGTTGCATTTCTACATGGCAATAATGAAACAGCAGAAAGAGAAATTAAGGAATTAATCCCATTTATAACTGCAACAAAAACAATAAGATATCTGGGAATAAATCTATCCTTCTGTAACCTAATACAGAAGACCCATATTCTGAAAACTACTAAACACTGATGAAAGAAATTGAAGATAACACCAAGAAATGGAAAGACGTTCAATGCTCATGGATTAGAAGAATAAACACTATTAAAATGTCTATATGAGGGGCACCTGGGCAGCTCAGTTGGTTAAGCAACTGCCTTCGGGTCAGGTCATGATCCTAGAGATCCGGGATTGAGTCCCACATTGGGCTCCTTGCTCCACGGGGAGTCTGCTTCTCCCTCTGACTTGTCCCCTCTTATGCTCCCTCTTTCTCATTCTCTCTCTCTCTCAAGTAAATAAATAAAATATTTTTTAAAAAAGTTCTATACTACCCAAAGCAATCTGCACATTTAATGTAATCCCTATCAAAATACCACCAAGATTTTTTTTTAAAAGATTTTATCTATTTATTTGAGAGACAGAGATCACAAGTAGGCAGAGAGGCAGGCAGAGAGAGAGAGAGGAGGAAGCAGGCTCCCTGCTGAGCAGAGAGCCTGACACGGGGCCCGATCCCAGGACCCCGGGATCATGACCCCAGCCGAAGGCAGAGGCCTTAACCCACTGAGCCACCCAGGTGCCCCCACCAAGATTTTTCATACAGCAAACACAAATAATGCAACCATTGTAGAAAACAGTATGGAGGTCTCTCAAAAAGTTAAAAATAGGACTACCCTATGATCCAGCAATTGCCCTGCTGGGTATCTACCTAAAGTATACAAAAATACTAATTTAAAGGGACACATGCACAGTTCATAGCAGCTTCATTTACAATAGCCAAGATATGAAAGCAGCCCAAGTGTCCATTGATGAATGGATATGGGGTGCCTGGGAGGCTCAGTGGGTTAAGCCTCTGCCTTCGGCTCAGGTCATGATCTCAGGGTCCTGGGATCAAGCCCCGCATCAGGCTCTCCGCTCAGCGGGGACCCTGCTTCCCCCGCTCTCTGCCTGCCTCTCTGTCTACTTGTGATCTCTCTGTCTGTGTCAAATAAATAAATAAAATCTTTAAAAAAAAAAAAAAAGAAGTGGTATATATATGCAATGGAATATTTTACAGATATTAAAAAGAATTAAATCTTGCCATTTGCATCCACAGGGATGGAACAGAATATTATTTTTTTTAAGATTTTATTTATTTATTTGACAGACAGAGATCACAAGCAGGCAGAGAAGCAGGAGAGAGAGAGAGAGGGAAGCAGGCTCCCCGTTGAGGAGAGATCCCGATGTGGAGCTTGATCCCAGGACCCTGGGATCATGACCCGACCCGAAGGCAGAGGCTTTAACCCACTGAGCCACCTGGGTGCCCTGAGAGCATTATGTTAAGCAAAATAAGTCAGTCAGAAAAAGACAAATACCATATTATTTCACTAATATATGGGGTTTAAGAAACAAAACAAATGAAAAAAGTGGAAAATATGAGAGAGAGAGGCAAACCAAGAAATGGACTCTTAAATATAGAAAACAAACTGATGGTTACCAGAAAGGAGGTTAGTGGGGGGGCTGGGTTAAGGAGTGCACTTGCTATTAGGAGCACCTGGTATGTATGGAAGTGTTGAATCACTATACTGTACACCTGAAACTAATATAATACTAAATGTTAAGTAACTGGAGTTAAAATAATATCTTTAAAAAACAAACAAAAAAGACAAAAATTATTCTGTCTACGATTATAGGAAGATTACAGGATTTATTAAGTAAAAAATAGCAGTGTATGCAATAGTGTATATAAAATACTATATTTGTGTGAGAAAGGGGGAGTAAAAAATTTATTTAAATGTTTTATTAAATTTGAATACAGATAATCAGTAAAGATACACTAGGAGCTAGAAATAATTGTTACTTGCTTACTGACCTAGGGGTCAGAGTCCTTAGGTTGGGGATAGCTAGACATTTAATTAGGCAATTAAAAATACTATTTTGATTTTTGTACTATATGAATATAGCTTCCTAGTAAAAATGAAACTGAAAGAAGAAGTAAAATTAAATTAAAGAAAATGTCAGATTGTTCTGATGACATTAACATTTGAGAACTGCTGACTCAGATTATTGAATTAGATAACCCATAAATTCCTTCATATCTAAATTCTCTAATGCTTTTTTGTGTTTCCTAATTAAAAAATATATACATTTATACACATATATCATATATTCTCCCTCCTTTATATATAAAAAGCACTTCCAACATTTGTTAACTCACCAAATTTGTCCAGTCTTCATGAACAGTAGCACACTGCCTTGTCTTTTACTGCTCGTGTAAGAATGAACACTGAATTCTTTCTCAAAAATGGGAAAGAAATGTTCTACATGTCATCCATAATATTAATTTTTATTTTTCATTTGTATAATGCTTTAAGTTTTACAAAATACCTTAACATTACTGTTCTAATTTACAAAATACCTTAACATTACTGTTCTAATTTGAACAGAACTACAGTCTCATTAGTCCTTCTTTCTATTTGATATAGAAAAGAACATGTATTAGGGAATAAATCCCCTCTGCCTGATACATTCTTCATGTAGATTTTTTTCTCCCACTTTTTAATTTGTTCTTTTCTAATGTAATCTTCTCAGAAAAACTTCCCTGACATAATATCTAAAATAAAATATCATTTTTGTCTCTATTTTCTCTTTAATTTTCCTTTATAGATTTTATAATTACCTGATGTTCTTTTCTATTCTATATATATATATATAGAATATAGAATAGAATATATATATATATATATTCTATATATATGGGGTGCCTGTATATATATATATTCTATATATATATAATATAGAATATATATATTCTATTCTATATTATCTCTATATATAGAATATATATAGTCTATATATACATAGAATATATATTCTATATATATAGAATATATATATATTCTATTCTATATTCTATATATATATAGAATAGAAAAGAACATCAGGTAGTTATAAAATAGATATATTTTATATCTATTATATCTATATATCTATATATATAGAATAGAAAAGAATATCTATCTATCTATCTATCTATATATATATATATATTATTTAATCATCAATTTCCCAAGTAGAACATAGGCGCAAAGTGTTTACATGTTTAGTCAACTGCCTTATTCTCAGTGCTTAGAAGAGTGCCTGGTGTAAAGTAGAAACAAACAAGCAAAAATACTCCCTGTCAGTTAATGAACATCTATATATTTAAACATCTATATACTTCAAAATAATTCAAAAGTGAAGAATTATTAGACATATTAGACATATTCTCAGACCCTCACTGAAAGATCTTCAGTTCAAGCTTTATTTGAATCCCATTTTAAAGAACCCCAAACAAACAGGAAAATACTAAAAATTTTTAGTATAGGAGTATACTAAAAACTATGATGTATTCTTGGTGCTCATTGGTTTTATATACTTAAAAGTATATTTAATTTCTTATATTAGATTTCATTATTTTGGTAATATATTTTATTGTATTGAAATAAATGAGCTTCTAAATGTGCAACATAACAATATCAACAGCAATTACTGAAATGACATACTACTACTGATTTTTACTTAAAAACTAAATCATGAGAGTCATTTTATGACCTTTCTTATTACAAAATTTGAAATATTTCTCTCTTAATTTATGTATGTATTAATGTTGATCACTTTTGAGAAGAATTTTTTTTTTAAGATTTTATTTATTTATTTGGCAGAGAAAGAGAGATCACAAGTACGCAGAGAGTCAGGAGGAAGCAGGATCTCTGCTGAGCGGAGAGCCCTTTGTGCGGCTCGACCCCAGGACCCTGAGATCATGACCTGAGCTGAAGGCAGCGGCTTATTCCACTGAGCCACCCAGGCGCCCTGAGAAGAATTTTTGATGTATACACACAGTAGTCCCTCACTGGATGCCTGGAGTCATGGGTAGTACTGAACCATACGTATACACTCCGCTTTCTACTATACATACTTATGTTAAAGTTTAAGCACAGAAAGAGTTTAAGAACAATAACTAATAATAAAATAGAACAATTATAACAATATTCTGAAAGGAAAGTTGTGTGAAGATGGGGTCTTTTAAAATATCTTATTGTGCTGTAGTCACCCTTCTTCTAGTGATGTGAGATAATAAAATTCCTATGTGATTAGATGAGGTAAGGTAAATGATGTAGGTGCTGTGACCTAATTAAGCTACATGCATCAGAAGGAGGATTATGTGCTTCCTGACTGCAGTTAACTTTGAGTAAGTGGAAACACAGAGTGAAACTGCAGACAAGTTGGGGAGAGGTGGCTACTATACTCTGTTTTTCATAGGTAAAGATGGAGCTAAAGATGACATGGTGGTGGGCAATTCATACTGGAATTTTAAAATTTGTTTCCAAAAGTATATATTTAATCAATTCCCATTCCTCCAAATTATTGTATCCTCACTGGTTTGATGCTCAATGAAGAGCCCATTGTGGTAGCCATCCTTCAAGATGGCTCATAACGATCCTGACCTCCTGGTGTTTGTAGTCTTTGTAATACAATCCTCAACTGTCCCAGGTAGGTCTGTGTAACCAATAACATGGCAGAAGTGATGGTATGTGACTTTAAGATTAAGTTACGACAAATATTCTTTAAAATTTTAGTGAGGCTCCTGATACTACTTCTAGGCCAATTCATATACTTCTTTGTAAAATCCAGTTTTAGCAAGAACCATACTAAGTCAGTTTAGCAAGAGCCTCTCCACCCTCAAAACTTCATCACTTGGATATCTGATCAAGTTCCTCATCTTCCGCAATCCCGGGGTAATATTTGATCACTCTGGCCTGTTTTCACCAAGAATCACTCCTTCTCTGTATCTCACAAGCTCACTCTCCCCAAGGACTTCAATTCATCAATTATCCAGTGCCCATGTAATCACATTAATCTTTCCTCCTTTTTTGGTTCTTATCTACATAAAAACAATTAACATTTTCTTGCATTATAAAAATTAATTTTTGACACCAAATACCGTTTAACTACACTCTTTATTTCCATTCAAATGTGCTAGCTGGATGTTTGCCTGGTCCACATTCTCCACTTTTTGTTTGTGTTTGTTTCTTATTCCAATCATCTGATTTAATATGCACACTCAGTATATGAAACTACTTTGGGAAAAAGTTTACCTGTGACCTCATTTTGCTCATGTTTTGCTGACTGCACTGGATGCATTACTACAGCTTTTGATATCGTGGTTCAACCCATTGCTTTAGCAAATGTATTCCGTGGTCTCAAAAAACACTCTGATGACACTCCTTCCATGCTTATAGATCCTTCTCATGTTTTCTTCTGTGTTCTACACATGCTATAAGTATTTCCCACTCTGAATGCTGTTCAGAGAAATCTCATCCCAACTTACAACTTCAACTATTCAACTGAAGAGATACCTAAAGCTATATCTCTGGCTGGTAAGTTTTAAATTCATGTACCAAATCATTTTCAGCATATAAACTACCTGTATATCACAGAGATATTGCAGAATATGACAAAAATGGAGCTTTTTATTAAACCTCTGCAAATCTTTCTACCTTAATACATATCATGTCTAAATGAACAGTACCACCATTCTCTTAGCTATGAATGCCAGAAACTTCACTGACAGTTCCATTACTTATATAACCCAAAACTGATGACTGAATCTTTTTTTATTCAACATCCTTAATAATTAGCAGAGCCATATTTTCTTTTCCTTTCCCACTGCTGATAGCTTCATTGTCATATGGATTACTTTGAACCATTAGGTCTCTCTGCATTCAGACTTGTCTTCCTCGAACACATTTTTTTGCTATTGTAACCCAAATTATATTTGTGAGACATAAATATAACTGATCTTTACCATAATTAACTTTCTTCATTGACTAGGAAGCATTTGATATCAAGTTAAAATTCCTTCACATTCCATGATAATAGTAAAAAAAGGATTTTGGCTTCTAATTTTCTTGCTATTTTCTCTTGCATGTCCTACACTGTAGAATTCTATGCACTCACATGATTCACACATGCTTTCTCTTGATTTTCTCAACTTCTTCTGCTCATTCTACCTACTCTTACATTCTGTATCAATGTGTCATCTGGAATTACTTTCCTCCTGAAAGTATATTTGATCTCTTCAAATCAGTATTTTGTATCCTTTGAGTGAATACCTAGTAGTCCAATGGCTAGATTGTAGTGTAGTTCTTTTTTTTTTTTAATTCAATTAGCTAACATATAGTACATCATTAGTTTCTGATGTAGTGTTCAATGATTCATCAGTTGCATATAACACCCAGTGCTCATCACATCCTGTGTTCTGTTTTTGACTTTTTGAGGAACCTCCATACTCTTTTCCAGAGTGGCTGCACCAGTTTGCATTCCCATCATCTTCCTGCACCTCAGGTTATGTTAGTTTTCTTTCCCATAGTATTTTTGTCCATAAGTGACAATAATATTTATTAGATTTTATTACAAATGTCTAGATATTGATGGGCTTTAGTTGATTGAAAAAAGAAACTGCATATTGTTGGTATTTGAATCAACTTCATGACCCAAGAGGAAGATCATATAATAGGTGAACAAATAAGTGAAAGAATAGAAATTGAATTAATTTAATGAATTAATTGTTAATCAATTAATCAATTAGTGATTAACTAATTCATTAATATGTATTCAATGCCTATAAAGTACCAAGCCTATGCAAGAACTGGATTCCTAGCAGTCATTAATTCAGACTGTTTGCTAGCTTTCATATCAATTTTCTGCATGTGACTTTATACTCTGAAAGCAGGAATTAGTTGATCAATGCTACACACTATCGTCACTTAATAGGCATATATTGAGGAGTGTCTGGGTGGCTCTGTTAATCATCTCCCTTCAGCTCAGGTCATGATCTTAGGGTCCTGGGATAAAGGCCCACGACAGGTTCCCTGATTAGCAAGGAGGTCTGCTTCTCCCAATCCGTCTGCGCTCCATCCCCCACTTGTGTACTCTCTCTCTCTCAATTAAATAAATAAAATCTTTAAAAAAAGGTATTTTTGAAAGAATGGACAAATTGAGATAATTTTTGCAGTTGCACATCTAACTTGTAAAGAGTGCTGCCTTTTGCATGGCCCACTTTTGGAATACAGACTCACATTTTTCTTTGACAATAAGATGAGAGATCTGTTACTAGTCTTATAGAATTATAGAATATTTCAGACATATAAAATAGTCTTATACCATGTATCAGAAATAACCTTAATTTTATTTGGTCTTCTAAGATGGATATCCTCTTTACCCCAAAAAGAGCTTTGTAATTTAATTATGTAATATATATTTAAGAGTAAAAGAGTATAAAGAGTATAGGTTAAAAGTGACCCCTAAACATGCAACCAACAGTTTGAAAAACATTAGGCTACAAGTTTTCTAGGATTCTGTAATGAGTCACCTATATTAACTGACCTATATATATAGAAGACAGCTTGCTATAACATGAAGAGGATAATGCCACATATTTTAAATATAGTAGATGGAATATAATCTTGCAAACTCGATTTCCTAAAATATTTGGGATTTTTTAGAATTCTACATATTTCAAAATGATGGAGTACAGGCAGAGTCAAGAGTTATACCATTTTATTATAGAAAGCATAGAAAATAAAAGACATAGGAAGGATACCAAAATTTGTGAAAAGAGTAAGTGTACATAAGACAAACTGCTTTTCTTTACCTCCGCAAATAGATTAAGTATGTCAATGCAATGTATTTGGTGAATGAATGTTAGGTTTTAAAATCTGAATTTCTATCTTTCACTAATTTCAAGGAATTTTAAGTAAATTTGATTACCATATTAAAAAAAATTCTTCCTTGATAACTTGCTCTAACACGACTTTACTCAACATTAATTTGATGCCCAATAGATAAAAGAGTGAAGGCATGATTATTCATGTACTAAATAAAGTGTGTTTAATTACAAATTTTAGTTACTGACCTCAAAACAATTATGGTACTCAGCTGAATGCAATTTTCTTTCTAATTACCTGAATAAATTACTGAGTTCACTTTACACTGCTTTTTGATTTCACTTTGCCTATTGTTTGCTCTCAAACCTGTCAACATTCTGAAGATGCTATTCATTGGAGGCATTTTCTCTGATGGAAATGAATAGTTTGAAGTGATTTAATTCTGTTCTCTGACAAGTGATGAAATAGAAAATGACCATCACATTTTGGAGACCATTATTCTTTTCTTTTCTTTTTCTTTTTTTTTTTTTTAAAGAAACATACAGAAATGCTAAAAAAAATTTTTTTTTGAATATCCAGCCAGAAACAATACCACAAACTCATTTTCTTTTAGAAAATTCTAAGTCACCTTCAGATTTGAAGTTTGGACACCTACATCTGTTTTATTTAGTTAAAATATTTTAACACGTAATAGACACTTGACAAGTAATTTGGTGTTATTTTTTTTCTAATAATATCCCTTTATAGGATTATGCTTTTGAAGCAGTATTGTTATCTATACTCATCTCTAAGATCATTGACTCATCAGATAAAAAATCTTGTTTTAGAGCAGTATATTTTTTTTTTTTTTCTTAATTTTCTTTCAATTATATTGAACTGGAGGGAAGAAGAAATGAGAATGGGTTTCAGTGTTTAAGTGGCCATTTCCTACAAAGACTGTATGTCATAATTTTCTTAGGTAATAAAAGAAGTTAAGTTCATGGTAAATACATTTGAGTTTAGATAGTTAATGCACGATGTAAAGTTAAAATAATTTTACTGATCAGAATAACTTGGCTAGAAATTTTACATCTATCTATCTATATGTATTTGTATGTGTGTGTGTGTGTGTGTGTGTGTATTGTGTGTATACATGTGTGTGTACGTATTTGTATGTGTGTGTGTGTATGTATATATATATTTAACCTGGGTTATTACTAAACATTTTCATCCGAAGTGGGATAAAGCACATAGGTAAATATTTCCCCTACTTTTTCTGAAGAGGATTTTAGAAGAAAATAAGAAAATAAGGCAAATGTCAAACTCCTGAGGGTAATGAATAAAAGAGTCAAAGGTCTCCTCCTGATGGACAAAATGGAGCATCAGAAAGACCTAAGTCCTGATCTCAGAATAAAATGAATGTCATAGATAGGTGATGATATCCTGAGACGCAACTCAGTCCTCATGTGTGAAAATTCAAATCATAATCCTAAAGGAGCCTGTGTCACTGTATCTGTGCCTAGTCATAACCATATGGTGGGAAATTATGGACTGAGAAAAGATCTAACCCTGAAGGATAAGAGAAAGGTAGGACAAAAGAAGGATAAGTAGGCTGGTTTTAATATACTAACAATAGATTGAAGTCTTTTTCCTTTTTAAAATTTCTGGTGTTAAAGAATGCTTAATTTAAGCATTATTTACAATAATCAAGACATGGAAACAACCTATGCCCATTGATAATTAAATGGATAAAGAAGTTGTGGTACATATGTAGGGTGGAATATTATTCAGCCAAAAAAAAAAAAAAAGGAAATCCTTCAATGTGGGACAGCATGGATAGGCCTTAAAGACATTATGCTAATGAAATAAGTCAGACAGAGAACATCAAATCCTTTATGATCTTAATCTATGTAGAATCTAAATAAACAAACAAACCAAATACATGTACAAGAGATCAGACTTGTGGCTACCAGAGGCAAAGGGTGAGGAGATGGTAACCAGAGGAAGGTGGTCAAAAAGTAAAAACTTCCAGTTAAAAGATAAATAAAAACTAGAGATATAATGTGTAAAATTATAACTATAGTTAACACTGCCATTTGAAACATTGGAAAGTTTTTAAGAATGTAAATCCTAAGAGTTCTTATGCAAGAAGAAAATTTTTTCCTTCTTTCTTCTCTCTTTTTTTTTTTTTTTTTGTTTTCTCATATCTATATGAGATGATGGATGCTTGATAAACCTATCATGGTAAACATTTCACAACATATATGAACAATCATGCTGTACTCCTTAAACTTATATAGGGCTATATGTCAATTATTTCCCAAATAAACTGGAAACATTTTGATTAAAAATTTTAAAAAATAAATTTTAAATATAATACTTAATTTATGTGACTCATATGGGTAATGTAAGAAAACCTAATCATGGCTATTTTTAAATTAAGCTTTTTAAACTTCAGCTGTGTCAGTCTTTAAAATTTTAACTCAATACCTTAGAAATGCAAATTTTTAAAAAATCAGTTATAATAAATAAAATACCTACCTAATTCATACCCATTATTTTAAAAAGAAGAGAGAGAAATTAAAATCAAAATCAGAACAAAACCAGAAGTCAGAACAATCCATGTAATGATGTTTACCATAGGATTATTTATTATTATTATTATTATTAATTATGTTTTTTAAGATTTATCTATTTTAGAGAGTGAGGATGAGAGAAAAAGAGTGCAAGAGGGGATAAAAGCAGAGGAAGAAGGAGATAATCTCAAGCAGACACCCCGTTGAGCACAGAGCTCCATGTGGGGCTTGATCTCATGGCCCTGTGATTATGACCTGAGCCGAAATCACCACTCAGTTGTCCCAGGATTATTTATTTTAAAAAGAGAAAATTGCTTTGAGCAATCAAAGTTACCAACAGCAGAACATCACATATGTAAGAACATCACATATGGTAGCCATAGCATGAAAATAAATGCAGATTAGAAAAACATGATTTAATCATATTTGAACATTATCAGAATATGATGTTAAGAAAAAAATCAGAAAATACTAAACACAGAGTAAAATAGAATTCTAAAGAAGCATAGTATTTTGAACTTTTAAAATATACTTCAGGGGCCACCTGGGTAGCTCAGTTGGCTCAGCCTCCAAGTCTTGATTTTGGCTCACGTCATAATCTCAACTTAGTGAGATTGAGCCCTGGTATTGGGCTCCATGCTGGGCATGAAGCCTGCTTAAGAGTCTCTCTCTTCCTCCCCCTGTGCCCCTCATCCCCGCTCCTGCCCATTCTCTCTAAATAAAATAATTAAAATAAAATAAAATAAAATACACTTTCAAATTTTAAAATAGATTTAAGTTTACAGAAAAGCTGTGAAGATAGCACATACTCCATGACAAATTTCTCCAATTATTAACACCTTACTTTAGTATGGTTATGTTGTTATAGCTAATGCAACAATATTGATGTCTTATTACTAAATAAACTCCATATTTCATTCATATTCCCTTACTTTTTATTTTATTTATTTATTTTTTCTGTTGCAGGACCCCGTCTATTCTGTCTATTCTCCCTCACTTATTTATTTTTCAATTGTTTATTTATATCACACCATTGTTTTTGAAAAACTATCTTCTACTCATAGGATTATGAGGGATTTTTCTCATTTGGCATTTTTCAAGTTTTTATGATGAGCCTGCAAAATTTTGTGTTTCTGAAGTTTTAATTTTTCTGTTATATCTTATGTATAAACATGAAGAAGTAGAGAGTTAAAGGCACTATCATAACACTTACTTTGTTCCTGGAATCTGATTCAGGTATCATTACCTAAATCATTAATTAGAACATGCCACCTCTTATATTCTTCTCTCTTCTGGGGCCATGGTGAATTCATCCTTAAATGTTTTGTTCAGTTCAATCCCAGAGATTAGAAACAGGGATGCATAATAAATAACACTTGATTAAAAAAAAACGAAAAACAAAACAAAACACTTATACTTGTGTACTTCTGTTGATTTATCCATCTTATTCCTGCCAATGCTAATCTCATCTTTGGTGAATATAAATTTTATAAAAATGTACTTCCTGCTTAAAGGCCATGGTATTATTTCTGTTTAGAATATTGCTTTTTTGAAAGAAAAAATATAATTAATATATGCATGCTATTTTTAATGAGAGAAATACCCAAAATGTACTAAATAAACATTTTCCGAAGACTCCCAGAAGATATATGAGCATTACCACACAGCACATGACCACATAGCTAGTCATCAAAAATCAATACATACTACATGCCTTTCTTATGATCAAGTTTCTTTTTCCTAGGCTTACTGTAAAGTTTTCTTTGGTTGCATATGTTTGTGGAATGTATTAAACTAGGTTGGGAAAAGTACAGGAATAAAAGGCTTTGCTCTTTGTCTCTACTGTCTTGAAGAGACTTTTTTTTTCTTTCTCCAGCCTGGATCTTTCTTATATTAAAATTATGTAATCAAAAAATTAAGTCTTAGGATACACTGGAAGGCCAAGAAAAATGAATGTATGGTTTAGATATTTTATTTTCTACCTTTTCTATTTTTTACTTTGGGATACTCTCTGTAAATATTTATACCATTTATTGTCATGATTGATAGCTCATTACTGCGCCCCTCTAGTAAAATTCAAGACATTACCTATGTATATTCACATGACACATTCCAGAGATTTTGCAGTGCATTTTAAAGTCTCATCCTAGTAGAGATTTTCCATTCTCTCTAGCCTGATCTGAAAATTCCATGGACGAACAATGGTGAAGGTCTTTCTTTTTCCACTATTTCTCCACTTATCTTTCCCCATTCTCTTCTTCTGCCTCTTCCTTTCTTCCTTCCCTCCTCTTTTCATTTCACTCCCTTCTTCCCTCTCCCTCCTCTCTTTTCCCTCTGACTACGTTTTCCTTCTCCTCCTCCTCTAATGGCTACGCTGCTATTCTGGTGGTTGTTCTAGGGGTGAGGTGGGAGAAGAAACAAGGGGTTAAAATACCTTTTGGAAGTACTGCTGTTGAGATATAATATTGGTGGTTTCTGTGTTGTAGATACAAACATTATAAATCTTTTTCCTTTTGTTGGCTTGCATGACTTCATTAAGGATACTCTTTCCCAAGAAGGTGCACCATTTTTTATGTTCTTCTTGAAGAGGGCGATGGTCTTGAAAACTGATTCCTTCTTATTTCCTCCTTGTTCCTACATTTCACGGCACACTGGCACAGAGATAGTCTGTCACTTAGTTACCTTGTCCTGACAGAATCATCTAGAATAAGGCCTCTTTAATATAGCTATAACCTAAATGTTTCTGCAGGAAACCTAAGTGAAACAGGCATGCTCTCACACTAACCAGTCTTGCATCCCTATCCAGCCTTTTTTATTCTGGCCTAGCTAATACATCATAATCAAAGCACATTTCCCATAATCATGTTTTACAATGTAGTTTATCACCTAAGCAGTCCAGATATAGTAATATCATTTCCTAGAATTAGAATATAATGTGGTTTATACAATATTGGCATGGAACTGTTAAGCATTAACATAAACAGCCAAAGCAGGATATGCCTCATCATATGATTAAAGCTTTAAGTTATTCACAAAAGGAATGGAAAGTATAACTTTCCACATAGTATACAATACACAATCCAGAAGTCATAGAAAAAAAAATCAGATGGAGAAAGAGAAGGTAGGGACACACAAATACAGGGAAAATCTACTCCTATGTAATAGAAAATAAAAGTACAAATTTAACTCTTTAAGAGAGTAGTTACTTTTAAATATAGTTGATAAACACTAATATTTAACATCAGAACTTTGAAAACTCATCTACTTAAAGACAGAGAATTCTATTTTTGAATGTTTTATTGAACAAGTTTGAATATAATACATTATTTAAATTTAATGTATATACTTGTGTTACTTTGATACATTTATATACTGTAATATGATTGCTGTTATAGTGATATTTATCACATTATGAAATTGTGGTGTAATATCATTGTTTATATTAAAGATCAAGTATTCTTCATAAATAATGGAATCTCTACTAAAAGTCCAAATTTTGCTGAAAATCAATTTTAGTTTGGCACCATAATCATAGCGCATTAAAATACATTGATTAATATCACTGTATTCTATCATGAGTTGTATATCTACTTTTAATTGCATAAATACTATCACTCATTTCTTCTTTAATTTAAAAAAAGATTTCAAAATAGCTCTTGTGATTATATTATAATAAATTAATTTCCTTACATATGTTATTTTCTGATTTATATTTTTCTTGTATACTTATTTTTTCTCCAGCCTGGATTTTTCTTATATTAAAATCATGTAATCAAAAAATTAAGTCTTAGGATACACCCCATAAGGCCAAGAAAAATGAATGTATGGTTTAGATATTTTATTTTCTACCTTTCCTGTTTTTCACTTTGGGATACTCTCTGTAAATGTTTATAGCATTTATTGTCATGATTGATAGCCCATCATTGTGTCCCTCTAGTAAAATTCAACAAAGCACAGTAATTGAGGGTCTAATTCTCACCAAGTAATTTCACCAGGTAAGTATTTATTGTGCATTTAATATGCACTCTCAGTTGTTCTAAAACCTGAGACTATAAAGATAAACAAGACTTTGTTCTAAATAAAGAGAGAGTTATAGCCTAGAGGGGAATGAAATAGGCTTGTACTTCTTCCTGACATTTTCATTCATTATTTTCTTCATTATAGGATTCCTCGATAACTCTCCATACTGTGTTAGTTCATAGAAGTAATCTAGAGGTGAATTAGAGGTATTTAGCTAGCTAAGTCTCATTTCTGTTGTTCTTTGTGGTATCATCCTTGTTACTAGTCAGAATAGAACCTTGCAGTCCAGGCCTACCCATTGAAGAAAATTTGTGTTTATCACTATTTTTTGTAGCCTTAGAATTCAACATAGGTCTTAGCAAAACTTAAATGCTCAATATTTCTTAAATTGCTAAGTTAAAACATAAATTAAACTTTGCAGGTATTGCTTTCCTGATATCTACTGAACCTATTTGGAAATTATGAAATTTCATTGCCTGTGATGTTTGTCTGGACCTCAGTTGCATAGTAATAATATTTCAGACAGTCTGTCAGACACTTGTTTCCCATACTTTACCTTTCAATTTTTTGGGTGTGTCCTACTTCAATAATGTATGTAATTTTAGTTCTTTGCACCTTCCAACTTTCCTATTCTGACTATAAGCAACTGAATATCCCCCATTAATATTATAGGATACCAGGAAATTACATATGCACGTCATGATAATGCTAATAATAACAGTACAGTTGCTAATTTAGGAGAGAAGAATGTGTACTAGTTATGCCAGAAGGGGTCGTAGAAAATTTCATAAAAGAGATAATCTTTTGAGGTCCAGAAAAGAAATTTGCCTGTTGGTTAAGAGAGTGGTAGTTAGCTTTATTGTAAGGAGAAACTCAAGAATGGAGAGGTGCATTAAAAATATAAGTATAATGAGGTAACAAGAATGTTTTATATGGTTATACTGTGGAAATAACTCAAGAGAGTATGAGGTGGGACCGTATTCGACTAAGACTATGAAGAACTTAGGTGTAAAATGGTAACAGATTTGAACTTTATTCTCTGGAAAATGCTTTTATTATGTGAGATTAAAAGGATCAGATATATGTTTTAGAAAGAGAGCATTGGTATAACTCTGGTGCTAGATCTGAGGTAAAAGAGCAAAGAGTCAATGAAAGCACTTAGAGCAGGACACTGCCTGAGAATAAACCATGACTCCCATAGGCCTGAATAAGAAAATGTTAGAAAAAAATATAATAAAGTAATATTTAGTTCCTTCTATGGGAAGTATGTAAAAGAAAAGCGTTATGTATTCTTTTATTTAAAAAGTGAGTTTCATGTACCAAGCATAGCACTATATTTTATAGCTAGAACAACAGATAAAAGTGACCAAAAATCTTGGTCATAATGTGCTTTATTTCTAGGACAGACAAGCATTAAACAAATTGCAAAATAAATAAAGTATGAAAAATGATGATAAGAACTCTGAAGAAATTTAGGGAGGAAAGAAGATGGGAAAAGAGTAGTAGGAATTTTAAATGGAAAGCCTTTGTATGACCTGAATTTGAGGGAAGGATTCTTGCAGATCCCTGTGGAAGAACATTCCAGACAGAGGGAAAGGCAAGTACAAAGGTTGTTACTTGAATAGAGCAGAGAGAATGAGCAAGAGAGAAGTAAACAATGAAGGCAGAAGGTAGAAATGTATAAAAGATGTTTCTGTGAGGTCAGATTACCTTTAACTGAGTGCAGAACCAAAAGCAGTTCTTACTCTACAGGTAACTCTGAAGTTGAACTTTGTACAGGTTTGAGTTTCCTGAAGAAAACCTAGGAAAACCATCCACTGAACTAATGAAGGTTTGACTAGGTGGTTCAGAAGGCAGATCAGGGACACAGAGTAAGAGGAACCATATAAAGAATCTGAAAAGGATCAGTCCAAAAGTCAGAAAAAAAATGAAGGAAAAAGCAAAAAAGGAGAGTTTTTAAAAGTAGATTGTGAAAAGTAGTGAAAATGCTTCTTGAGAATTCATGTAGGTAAAAACTGAGTGGAGATCACTTTATCTGGTGAGTAAGAGATTGTGAGTGACCTAAACAAGAACAATTTTAATGGAACAGTAGAGCGAGAAAATATTACACTGGTCTGTGGAATGTGTGGAAGGGAGTGCTGGGAATGGCCAGCAATCCCTGTATGACGAATGAAAGATTATTCCACAGTTCACTGTGAAAGAGAGGAGAAGGCAGACGAGTCAATGCTCAGAGACGAAGACCCTTTTCTCTTCTTTGCTCCTGCTTTTACGGGTCCTTCAGGATAATCACAAATCCTTACCGCTGTGTCTCAAGCCTGTAATGTGTCACAAGGGGTCTTACTGGAACTAGGAGGAGCTGTTTACAGTGAAGATAGGAGAGGCTAATCTGTGTGTTCTGTGAGTTCTACTAAACATAGCCAAAGGGACAATGCATACATCTCTTAGATCACAGGGTGGCTGTTTGGGCTAAGAAAGCTTTGGGGAAAGCAACTCCCTATGGCATTCCTGCCGCAGAATGGTTATGCAGGCCTCGGCATTCCAAAGGTCCTTCTTGGAAACCTTCCATTGCCCCCAGCAACCTCTGTGTTACATTTTAGCAAGCCAGGTATTCTGGATGATTTCATGCTCTACATTAACCCCAACAAGGGAGGGCAATGAAGGATGATTAAGAGCTGAGCAGTTTTGTTTGTAAACGCATAGAGAAAGTTGCCTTTTTTTTTTTTAATCATTTCAAAATGACATTTGGTTACATAGAGTTTTGTGTAATTCAAAAATTTTTAATTACCTGCTGCTATTCAAATTCAAATTTAATTCAGGTAACTTTTAAAGAACCATTAACTTACTCTCTTGTGCTGGAATTAGCTAGAATGGAGTCTAGTGATCTGGCAGAGTAGAGAACATGTGATCTCAAGTTAAAAGGTGAGATTTCAAAGGTGAGTCTGTTAAATGATATTCAGCCAAGTGTTGAATGTCTTTGATATATAATCACCAGATTTAAAATACTAAATATATGTATTTGCAGATTTAATAAATTAAATGTATATTCACATATTTAATGTACATAATAGAGTTTGAGGCAGACAGTCTTAGCACACTTAATATTTATATTTTATATAAATTTATTTATATAAATATAATATATATTTATTTATATAAATTTTAAATATATGAAATATATATTTGATACATATATTAAAAACAGCACCCACACTTACAAATGTTGGTTCTTGTTATGATTAGCAGCAGTTAATTTTAGAGAAGTTGAATTTGAGACTCAGAATCCAGTGAATGAGAACTTATATCTTATGATTTTAAGCAAGTCATACTTTCTGAATCAAAAACATAGTATCTATAAGTAAGTATAAAAAACATAAAGTCAGCCAACCTGAAAGTATATAACTTTTTCCCCATTTTTGACCAATTTTACTATTTTTAAAATATAAAAACAAAACAAAAAATACAAGTGATTTTTGAGTTGTCTGTTATGCAAGAAATTTTCTTTGTAAACTATGAAACAATATATTTCTATAAAGTTTTCTATGCTTTACATGTCTTCATTGCAGTGATATTTTTATGTAATTAGATTTTACCTGTAACTGGCATTTATTAATATATTTGTCATACTCATAATGTTGATATATATTTGTTGTATTTATATATATTCATTATATATATTCAATGCATATATTCTGATTCTAAAGAAATATTTTAATAGTTCTGAAATGGTTTCTGTTACAAATAGAGAACCTTTGATTTTCCTCATGAAATCATTTTTCATAATTTTTGGATTGAATATCTTATATCACTTTAATGTTGCCTTTTGAAATTACTTCTGATCCTTTTAATATCAAAAAGAGAAGGAGGGATACTAAAACATAAACACAGTAACAACTTTAGGGGATTCCAGCATGAGGTTTCATGGCATAGTATGTTAACCCATCACTTATTTGGGTTCTTAAGCTTTTTTAGCTTCTGCTTAAAAAGAAAAGGTCAGATTCACATTGCTGATATTCAAGCATATGGATCTCTGGCACTCTCCTTTAACAGCAGAATATACTTCAAATGAACTCACTTTTTCAATAAAACATCACTTATATTGTCTGTATACTTGGCATTCAGAAGATATAAATCTTTTTTTGGCTAATGACAATAAAATTCTTGTGTACATTTTTCCCCCAAATTTCAACTTAATAATGTACTCAACTGTTATTATCAAAAGCTTGGTTGAGGAGTGTAAAAGATGGCATCAGAGTAGAAGGACTCTAGGCTAACTTCATCCCATTAATATAACTATTGAATCATTCTAAATACCCCAGAAATTGACCTGAAGACAGAACAAATTCCACAACTAAGGAGAGAGAGAAGGCCACATTGAAGAAGGTAAGAAATATGAAAACCTGGTTTAGGTGGTTTAGGGAGAAATGGATTGTGGGTGCTGTGGAGGGGAGGGAACTGTGGTCATGGAGAAGAGGGAGAGAGAGAGAGAAACACACAAGGGAATTCACAGGGAGAACATTTCCCATAGCTACTGGCTAGCAAGGCTTAAATCCTAGAGTCTTAAAGGTCCCGGTCTTTGCTAGAACAGAGCCTGGAGAACAGTGTATTTTTCTTGGGGAGAAGGCAGGCAAACAATTCAGGGGCAGATATAATGGAGAGAGTAATCCAAAGAGCACCAAGGCACACAGTGGGGAGATTATTTTCTCTTCTCAGAGCATTCACCAAGAAGCTGTGCTCACAGAGACTCCTCTGCAGGAACAAAGGAGCTGGCCAGCACAATTTCCCTCCCCTGCCCTTCAGCATAAACACAGAGCCATCTGTGGGAAGCTGCACAGCACTAACTCTGGCTGCCTAACTTGCTTACAACAAGTCCCAGCCTCTGCACTCTGGTGGTACCGCCCTCAGTCTTGCCTCAGTCCCAGTGACCTCTCACCCACAAAACCCACACAAAGCCCTGCACACCCCATGTCTCCAGAACAGAAAGTTTTGCAGGTATTCAGTTCCAGTGGAGATGGTGAAGGTCTCATTTCACAGAAAGACCAGAGCACACCTAGTTAAAACTCACACATTCAGTTCAGGGACCAACACTGCTTATAGCAGGCAAGGAGAACTTCTGCAGACCACTGGCCTAAAAGGATAGAGTAGCCAGAACACATGATCTAGAAAACAAACTGATGGAAAGGAATAAAGCTTAACAAAAAACAGAAAGAAATATTATACAAAATAAGAATAGACTTAGGGAAGTCACTGACTCCATCATACATAATAACATCTATATTATAAAAGTCTCAGAAGAAGAAGAGAGAGAAGAGGGCAGAAAATTTAATTGAAGAAATAATAGCTGAAAACCTTCCTAATCTGGGGAAGAAAACAGACATCCAGATGCAAAAGGCATAGAGAACTCCCATCAAAATCAACAAAAGCAAGCCCACATCAAGATATATTGTAATTAAATTCGCAAAATATAGTGATAAAGAAAACAAATCTTAAAAGTAGCAAGACCAAAGAAGTTCTTAACTTACAAGGGAAAACCCATAAGGTTAGCAGGAATTTTTCAACAGAAATTGGGCAAGCCAGAAGAGAGTGGCATGATACATTCAAAGTGCTGAATGGGAAAAATCTGCAGCCAGTAATACTCTATCCAGCAAGGCTATCATTCAGAATACAAGGAGAGATAAAAGGTTTCCCAGACAAAAACAAACAAAACAAAATGAAACAAAACAAAACAACTAAAGGAGTTCATGATCACTAAACTAACCCTGCAAGAAATGTTAAAGGAGACTCTGCGAGTGGAAAGAAGAGACCAAAAGTGACAATATAAAGACATGAAATACAAAGGTAGTAGAAATGAATATTTCTGGGGTGCCTGGGTGGCTCATTCAGTTAACTGTCTGCCTTCAGCTCAGGTCATGATCCCAGGTGCCTGGGATTGAGCCCCATATTGGGCTCCTTAGTCACTAGAGAGCTGACTACTCCCACTCCCTCTGCCTGTCACTCTGCCTACTTGTGCTCTCTCTCAATCTCTCTGTCAAATAAATATATAAATAATCTTAAAAAACTTTTTTTTAAAAATTTTATTTATTTATTTGACAGAGATCACAAGTAGGCAGAGAGGCAGGCAGAGAGAGAGGGGGAAGCAGGCTCCCTGCCAAGTGGAGAGCCTGATGTGGGTCTCAATCCCAGGACCATGAGATCATGATCCGAGCAAAATGCAGAGGCTTAACCCACTGAGCCGCCCAGGTGCCCCTTAAAACTTTTTAAAAAAATAAACATATTAAACGTAAAAAGTGAGTATTTCTGTAAAAAATCACTCAAATGACTGAGTCAAGGAACTCACCAATAAACAAAGAAACAAACAAAAAAGATATAAAATATAGTAACATTACTTAAACTGTGGGGAGGAGAGAAAAGCATGGGTTCAAACTTAATCCTTGAGCAGTTTATTATAGACTGCTATTTGCAGAGAAGGTTATATACAAACCTACTGGTAACCACATATCTAAAACCACTAAGAAACATTCAAAGAACAAAGAAAGAGAAATCCAAAAATATTTTCTTGCATTAAGACATAGGTGTTCTTAAGTGTATGTGTAGAAGCATATGGGAACCATGAGGTCATCTCCTTGAAACTATACCGTGCTTAAACCATCCTTTAAATAATCTTTATTTACATTGTAAGTGCTTTGAAACTTGGGTAGGGAACGTCATGGGAAAAGCCATATGCTTTAGTGCTTGAGGTGAAACCCTGTGAATAAAGTGTGTTTCAAGTAACATCTTGAATTTTAAAAAGAAAGAAAGAATATCAGCAAAATGTGAGAGAAAGACAGGAAAGGATCAGAGAAAATCTCCAGGAATGACCACAAAACAAGTAATAAAGTGGCAATAAGTACATATTTATCTATAATTACTGGGAATGTAAATGGACTAAATGCTGCAATCAAAAGACACATGGGTCAGAATGGATTTAAAAAACAAACAAACAAACAAAAAAAAAAAAACAGAAAAAAAAAAACAAGTCCCACCTATATGCTGCCTAGAAGAGACTCAATTTAGACCGCAAGACATCTACAGATTGAAAGTGAAGGGATGAATGAATATTTATCATGGAAATGGAGATCAAAAAAACTGGAGTAGATGGGAGGCAAGATGGTAGAAAAGTAGGGGACCTCATTTCATCTGGACCCTTGAATTTAGCCAGGTAATTATTTGATCATTCTGAACAACTATGAATTCAACCTGAGGTGTAAAGAAAAGAGCTGCTGGAATGCCACAGATAGAAAAGCAATAATTTCTTACAGGGTAGGAAGTATGGAGAAGTGAATCTGAGGTGATATATCAGAACATAAATGGTGAGGGGAGGAATCCTATATAAGCCTTCTATTGGAAAATGATATAGCCCTGGAGTGCAAAATCTGAACCTTTAGAGATCTGCTCCAGTGAGAGACATCCATCCCTGAAAGACACTCAGGTGGTGAAGCAGGACAGAATCCTAGGTCTGACAGTGGTTTCAAGATCCTTTTGGTCAGAAAAGAAAGGGGGTGCCTGACCCAGCAGAATTTCCAAGCATTGGAGCAGGAAAACTAGTTATGGTCAGCGAGCCTGGAATGGCGTTTTTAGCTTGGTTTGCCATTAACCACTATCTGGTGACACTCACCATGTGGGGGTTCTGTAAAGGGCAAAAACATGGCAACACTCTGTGTTCCCCCAGGATGGCTGGTGCTGGCACACACCACAGAAGTCTGCAGAGTATGACACACTCAAAAGGGAAGATGACTTACCCCTGGGGGTTTACTGAAGAAAAGAGACTGTGATTTTTCAGCTCCAGGGATAGAGATGGGGGTGTGGCCATTTTTACTTTCATCCTCTAAAGAGGCATGGAAAGACCTCAGGGAACAAACACCACATAGAGCAGAGCAATCAGAAGCAGCTTACACTGAGCCCAGCCCCTGGCAAAGGGTGGTACAATTCTGCCCAGGCAAAGCCACCTGAGACTCAGTGCATGAGGCCACTTCCCCAGAAGACTAACTGAAACAGGGGAACATCAAGTTTATGAAATACAGAGGACTACAAAACTTCAGCAATAGGGGGGAACAGTAAATAGAATTTGAGGGTTTTTTCTCATGTTTTTTTTACAGCTTAAAATTTCTTTTTTCCTTTGAACTAATTTCTCATTTTATCAACTCTTTGTTTTTACATTTTTTTAACCTTTCATTTTTTACATTTACATTTTATAGATATACTCTTCATTTGTGGCTTCTTTTCACTATATTCAATTTTATTTTTGTGTGTATTTAAGTTTTGCTTTCTTTACAAATTTGGGATTTGGTGTCTTCTAACAAACAGACCAAAATATACTCAGGACCAGATGGATCACCCTGTTTTGTCCACCTGAGAAATTATATTCTCTTTTCCCACCCCTTTTTCCTTTTCTTGTTTGGTTTCTGATCTATTCAGACTTGTCTAATGCATATTTTGCTTGGGTCATGGTTGATATATTTGATTTTATTCTTTCATTCACCCATTCCTCTTTGGGAAAAATGACTAGAAAGAGAAATTCATAACAAAAGGAAGAACCAGAGGTAGTAGTACTCTCTGCCACAGATCTAATTGATATGGACATAAGTAAAATGTTAGAGTTGGAATTCAGGATAATGATTATAAAGTTACTAGCTGGGCTTGAATAAAACAAAATACACTAGAGAATCGTTTCATGCAGAAATAAAATCTAATCAGGCCCAAAGTAAAAATGCTTTAACAGAGAGGCAGTCTAAACTGTATGATCTAATAGCTAGGGCAAATGAGGCAGAAGAGAGAGTCAGGGACATAGAAGACAAATTGATGGAAAGAAAGGAAGCTGAAAAAAGAGAGACAAACAACTAATGGACCACGAGGGGAGGCTTTGAGAAATTGATGATACCATAAAGCAAAACAATATTAGAATGATTGGGGTTCCTGGGGAAGAAGAAAGAGAGGGACATAAGGTATATTTGAGCAAATCAGAGCTGGGAACTTCCTTAATCTAGGGAAGGAAACAGGTATTCAAGTCCAAGAGCTAGAGAGGATCACTCTCGAAATCAATAAAAATAGATCAATACCCCGATATATAATAGTGAAGCTTGCAAATTTCAGAAATAAAAACAAAACAGCTCGAGACAGGAGGTTCTCAACCTACAGGGTTAGAAACATCAGGCTGGCACCAGACCTATCCACAGAAACCTGGAAAGCAAGAAAGGGCTGGCATGATATATTCAGGGTACTAAAAAAGAAAATCATGCATCAAAACATACTTTATCCAGCAAGGCTCTCATTCAGAATGGAAGGAGAGATAAAGAGCTTTCAAGACAAACAGAAATTAAATAATTTGTGACCACTAAACAATCCCTGCAGGAAATATTAAAGGGGATCCTGTAAGCAAAGAGAGAGCCTGAGTAACATAGACCAGAAAAGAACAGAGGATTGCCTCTGTTCTTTTCTGGTCTATGTTACACAGGCTCTCTCTTTGAGAGAGAAATAATGATACAGAAAACAGAATAGTGACTTTACAAGTAATACAATGGCACTAAATTAATATCTTTCAGTAGTTACTCTGAATGCAAATGGGCTAAATGCTCCAATTAAAAGACACAGAGTATCAGATTGGACAAAAAAAGCAAGACCCATTCATATGTTATCTACAAAAAAGCAAGACCCATCCATATGCTATCTACAAGAGACTCATTGTAGACTTAAAGACACCTCCGGATTGAAAGTGAGGGCATGGAGAACCATTTATCACATTAAAGAACACTAAAGGAAAGATGGTGTAGCAATCCTTACATCAGACAAATTAGATTTTAAACTGAAAAAAAAATTTTTTTAAAAGACTCTAGTAGAAGATGATGGAGAAGTAGCAGGCTGAGATGACACCAGGTAGCAGGAGATCAGCTAGACAGTTAATCAAACCATTCCAAACACCTACAATTCCAACAGGAAATTGAAGAGAAGAAAAGCAGCAATTCTAGAAACAGAAAAATTGACCAATTTCTGAAAGGTAGGACCTGCGGAGAAGTGAATCCAAAGTGATGGGAAGATAGACGACGGGGGGGAGGGGCTGGCTCCCGGCAAGTGGTGGAGCAACAGAGCACAAAATCAGAACTTTTAAAAGTCTGCTCCACTGAGGGACATCACTCCAGAGGCTAAGCCGGGGTGAAGCCCACGTGGGGACAGCAGGGTCTCAGGTCTCCCGGAGTCACAGAAGGATTGGGGGTGTCTGAGTGTCAGGTAATAGAGCGGGAAGCTGGCTACAGAGATGGAGCCGAGAAGTGAACTCCCAACTCTGGGTTACCTTAAACTTTGATCCATGGCACAGTCAGGCCACTGCTCTGTGAGCAAAGACCCCATAAGATCCGGGGAGACCCCCCTGGAAGAGACAGGGATCTGCTGGGTTTGGAGACTCCAGATGGAGCTGTGTGCCAGAGACAGAGATGCTTAGCCACAGGCTGGGTGAGCTCGGAGCGCAGCCGGAGGCCAGGGAGAAAAGAGTGATTGAGCTCTTTTCTCTGAGGGCACACTGAGGAGTGGGGCCTCGAGCTCTTGGCTCTTCCAGGATGGAGATTGAGAAGCCACCATTTTCATTCCTGTATTCCAGAGTCCTACGGAAAGCGCTGAGGGAACAAAAGCTCCCGAAAACGAACCTGAGCAGATTACTTAGCCCGGCCCCTGGTAGGTGTAGTGCAATTCTGTCTCAGGCAAAGACACTTGAGAATCACTACAACAGGCCCCTCCCCCAGAAGTTCGGCAAGAAATCCAGCCAAGACCAAGTTCACTTACCAAGGAGAACAGCGGAATTCCAGAGGAGGAGAAAGCAAAGCATGGAATTCATGGCTTTCTCCCCATGATTCTTTAGTCTTACAAAGTTAATTAATTCTTTTTAATTTTATTTTTTCTTATGCTAATTTTTTTAACTTTTACTCTTTTCCATTTTAATGTATTTTAACTAGTTTATCTTAACAATACCTTTCATTAAAACAATTTTTTTGAACCTTCATTATTATAGTCATATTTTATCCTTCTTTGTATCTAACTTTATTTTTTGTATACACATAGGGTTTATTCTTCTAAAAAAATATGGGATACAACTTCTAATAGATGAAAATATACACTAAATCTAGCACAGGACATTGTTCTAGTCTCCAGCCTGAGCAAATTCTCTCCAATTTCTTTTTCTTTATTCTTCCAACCAACTTATCTTATCAACTCCTTTTTTAGAAATTAATTTTTTTATCTTTATAGTCATATTCCATCCCTTCATCATGTTTACCCTTATGTATGTCTTTCATTCTTTTTTTTTTTTAAAGATTTTATTTATTTATTTGACAGACAGAGATCACAAGTAGGCAGAGAGAGAAGATGAAGCAGGCTCCCTGTTGAGCAGAGAGCCCGATGCAGGACTCGATCCCAGGACCCTGGGATCATGACCTAAGCTGAAAGCAGAGGCTTTAAGCCACTGAGCCACCCAGGTTCCCTATGTCTTTCATTCTTTAAAATTTGGGGAGGTAGTTTCTTCTAAGAGACCAAAATACTCCCAAAATTAAGTGGGTGACCCTGATCTATTCACCAGTCTAATATATATATTTTCATTTTTATATATTTTTTTATTATTTCTTTCTTTTTTCCTGAACTTCTTTTTGCCCCTTTTCTTCCCCCCACCCCACGAATTGGGGTCTCTTCTGATTTGGTTAAAGCACATTTTACTGAGGTCTTTGCCACCCTTTTAGTATTCTATTTGCTCCTTCATATATTCTTATCAGGATAAAATGACAAGGCAGAAAGACTCACCACAAAAAAAAAAAAAAAAAAAAGAACAAGAGGCAGGACCAAAGGCTAGGGACCTAATCAATACAGACATTGGTAATATGTCAGATCTAGAGTTCAGAATGAAGATACTTAAGGTGCTAGCTGGTCTCAAAAAAGGCATGGAAGATATTAGAGAAACACTGGAGAAATAAAAACCTTTTCTGGAAAAATAAAAGAACTAAAATCTAACCAAGTTGAAATAAAAAAAGCTATTAATGAGGTGCAATAAAAAATGGATGGTCTTACTGCTAGGATAAATGAGGCAAAAGAGAGAATTAGTGATATAGAAGGCCAAATGACAGAGAATAAAGAAGCTGAGCAAAAGAAAGACAAACAACTACTGGAACATGAAGGGAGAATTTGAGAGATAAATGATACCATAAGACGACACAACATTAGAATAACTGGCATTCTGGAAGAAGAAGAAAGAGAGAAGGGAGCAGAAGGTATATTGGAGAGAATTATTGTAGAGAATTTCCCTAATATGGCAAAGGGAACAAGCATCAAAATCCAGGAGGTGCAGAGAACCCCCCCTAAAATCAATAAGAATAGATCCACATCCAATTATCTAATAGTAAGATTTACAAAGTCTTAGCAACAAAGAGAAAATCCTGAAAGCAGCCTGGGACAAGTCTGTAACATACAATGGTAAAAATATTAGACTGGCAGCAGACTTATCCACAGAGACCTGACAGGCCAGAAAGAACTGGCATGATACATTTAGAGCACTAAAGGAAAAAAAAACATGCAGCCAAGAATACTATGTCCAGCTAGGCTATCATTGAAAATAGGAGAGATAAAAAGCTTCCAGGACAAACAAAAACTAAAAAAATTTGCAAACACCAAACCAGCCCTACAGAAAATATTGAAAGGGGTCCTCTAAACAAAGAGAGAGCCTAAAAGAAGTAGATCAGAAAGAAACAGAGACAATATACAGTAACAGTCACTTTACAGGCAATACAATGACACTAAATTCATATCTCTCAATAGTTACCCTGAAAGTAAATGGGCTAAATGTCCCAATCAAAAGACACATGGTGGGAGGAGTCAAGATGGCAGAGAAATACCAGGCTGAAATGACATCGAGTAGCAGGAGATCAGCTAGATTGCTTATCTAACCATTGTGAACATGTACAAATCCAACGGGAAATCAAAGAGAAGAAGAGCAACAATTCTAGAAACAGAAAATCGATCATTTTCTGAAAGGTAGGACCTGCAGAGAAGTGAATCCAAAGCGATGGGAAGATAGACCCCGGGGAGAAGGGCCGGGTCCCAACAAGCGGCAGAGCAACGGAGCACAAAATCGGGACTTTTAAAAGTCTGCTCCACTGGGAGACATCACTCCAGAGGCTAAACCGGGGGGAAACCCAGGCGGGGTCAGCATAACCCCAGGTCCCCCGGGGTCACAGAAGGACTGGGGGTGTCTGAGTGCCACAGAGCTTGCAGGTATTAGAGCGGGGAAGCTGGCTACAGTGACAATGCCGAGGAGTGGGCTCTCAGCCTGGGGTTACCTTGTGCCGGTCGCAGGCTGGGTGGGCTCGGAGCATGGCCGGAGGCCATGGAGATGAGAGCGACTGGGCGCTTTTCTCCAGGTTCCAGCAATTGACTGCTTTCCTCAAGGCGTGACCGCAGGCCAGGGAGGTGGGGCAGTTGGGCGCTTTTCTCTGGGGGCGCACTGAGGAGCGGAACCCCGAGCTCTCGGCTCCTCTGGGTGGAGAGATTGGGAGGCCACCATCTTCATTCCCGTCCTCCAGAACTCTACGGAAAGTGCTCAGGGAACAAAAGCTCCCGAAAGCAAACCCGAGCAGATTACTTAGCCCGGCCCCTGGCAAGGGCGGTGCAATTCCGCCTGGGGCAAAGACAATTGAGAATCACTACAACAGGCCCCTCCCCCAGAAGATCAACAAGAAACCCAACCAAAACCAACTTCAGTCACAAAGAACAGAGGAATTCCACAGCAGGAGAAAGCAAATCTTATCTGGACAAAATGACAAGGCAGAAAAACTCACCTCAAAAAAAAAAAAGAACAAGAGGCCTTACCGAAGGCTGGAGACCTAATCAATATGGACACTGGTAACATGACAGATCTAGAGTTCAGAATGACAATTCTCAAGGTTCTAGCCAGGCTCGAAAAAGGCATAGAAGATATTAGAGAAACCCTCTCCGGAGAGATAAAAGCCCTTCTGGAGAAATAAAAGAACTAAAATCTAACCAAGTTGAAATCAAAAAAGCTATTAATGAGGTGCAATCAAAAATGGAAACTCTCACTGCTAGGATGAATGAGGCAGAAGAAAGAATTAGTGACATAGAAGACCAAATGACAGAGAATAAAGAAGCTGAGCAAAAGAGAGACAAACAAATACTGGACCATGAGGAGAGAATTCGAGAAATAAACGACACCATAAGACGACACAACATTAGAATAATTGGGATTCCAGAAGAAGAATAAAGAGAGAGGGGAGCAGAAGGTATATTGGAGACAATTATTGGAGAAAATTTCCCTAATATGGCAAAGGGAACAAACATCAAAATCCAGGAGATGCTAAGAACGCCCCTCAAAATCAATAAAAATAGGTCCACACCTCGTCACCTGATAGTAAAATTTACAAGTCTTGGTGACAAACAGAAAATCCTGAAAGCAGCCCAGGAAAAGAAGTCTGTAACATACAAGAGTAAAATCATTAGATTGGCAGCAGACCTATCCACAGAGACCTGGCAAGCCAGAAAGAACTGGCATGATATATTGAGAGCACTAAATGAGAAAAACATGCAGCCAAGAATACTATATCCGGCTAGGCTATCATTGAAAATAGAAGGAGAGATAAAGAACTTCCAGGACAAACAAAAGCTGAAAAAATTTGCAAACACCAACCAGCTCTACAGGAAATATTGAAAGGGGTCCTCTAAGCAAAGAGAGACCCCAAAAGTAGTAGATCAGAAAGAAACAGAGACCAGATACAGTACAAGTCACCTTACAGGCAATACAATGGCACTAAATTCATATCTCTCAATAGTTACCCTGAATGTGAATGGGCTCAATGCCCCAATCAAAAGACACAGGGTATCAGAATGGATAAAAAAACAAAACCCATCAATATGCTGCCTACCAGAAAATCATTTTAGACCCGATGACACCTCCAGATTTAAAGTGAGGGGGTGGAAAACAATGTACCATGCTAATGGACATCAGAAGAAAGCTGGGGTGGCAATCCTTATATCAGATCAATTAGATTTTAAGCCAAAGACTATAATAAGAGATGAGGAAGGACACTATATCATAATCAAAGGGTCTGTCCAACAAGAAGACCTAACAATCTTAAATATCTATGCCCCTAACATGGGAGCAGCCAACTATATAAACCAATTAATAACAAAATCAAAGAAATACATCGGCAGTAATACAATAATAGCAGGGGACTTTAACACTCCCCTCACTGAAATGGACAGATCATCTAAGCAAAAGATCAACAAGGAAATAAAGGCCTTAAATGACACACTGGACCAGATGGACATCACAGATATCTTCGGAACATTCCATCCCAAAGCAAAAGAATACACATTCTTCTCTAGTGCACATGGAAGATTCTCCAGAATAGACCACATCCTGGGTCATAAATCAGGTCTCAATCAGTACCAAAAGATTGAGATCATTCCCTGCATATTTTCAGACGACAATGATCTGAAGCTAGAACTCAATCACAAGAGGAAATTTGGAAAGAATGCAAATACATGGAGACTAAACAGCATCCTTCTAAAAAATGAATGGGTCAACCAGGAAATTAAAGAAGAATTGAAAAAAATCATGGAAACAAATGATAATGAAAACACAACAGTTCAAAATCTGTGGGACACAACAAAGGCAGTCCTGAGAGGAAAATATATAGCGGTGCAAGCCTTTCTCAAGAAACAAGAAAGGTCTCAAATACACAACCTAACCTTACACCTAAAGGAGCTGGAGAGAGAAAAACAAAGAAAGCCTAAACCCAGCAGGAGAAGAGAAATCATAAAGATCAGAGCAGATATCAATGAAATAGAAACTAAAAAAATAATAGAACAAATCAACGAAACTAGGAGCTGGTTCTTTGAAAGAATTAATAAGATTGACAAACCCCTGGCCAGACTTATCCAAAAGAAAAGAGAAAGGATGCAAATAAATAAAATCATGAATGAAAGAGGAGAGATCACAATCAACACCAAAGAAATACAAACAATTATAAGAACATACTCTGAGCAACTCTACGGCAACAAATTTGATAATCTGGAAGAAATGGATACATTTCTAGAGACGTATAAACTACCACAATTGAACGAGGAAGAAATAGATAACCTGAACAGACCCATAACCAGTAAGGAGATTGAAGCAGTCATCAAAAATCTCCAAACAAACTAAAGTCCAGGACCAGACGGCTTTCCAGGGGAATTCTATCAAACATTTAAAGAAGATTTAATTCCTATTCTCCTGAAACTGTTCCAAAAAATAGAAATGGAAGGAAAACTTCCAAACTCATTCTATGAGGCCAGCATCACCTTGATCCCAAGACCAGACAAGGAACCCATCAAAAAGAATACAGACCAATATCCTTGATGAACACAGATGCGAAAATTCTCACCAAAATACTTGCCAATAGGATCCAACAGTACATTAAAAGGATTATTCACCACAACCAAGTGGGATTTATTCCAGGGATGCAAGGTTGGTTCAACATCCGCAAATCTATCAACGTGATACAATACATTAATAAAAGAAAGAGTAAGAAGCTGAAAAAGCATTTGACAAAGTGCAGCATCACTTCCTGATTAAAACTCTTCAAAGTGTAGGGATAGAGGGCACGTACCTCAATATTATCAAAGCCATCTATGAAAAACCCACTGCAAATATCATTGTCAATGGAGAAAAACTGAAAGCTTTTCTGCTAAGGTCAGGAACGTGGTAGGGATGTCCATTATCATCACTGCTGTTCACCATAGTACTAGAAGTCCTAGCCTCAGCAATCAGACAACAAAAAAAATTAAAGGCATCCAAATTGGCAAAGAAGAGGTCAAACTATCACTCTTTGCAGATGATATGATACTATATGTGGAAAACCCAAAAGGCTCCACTCCAAAACTGCTAGAACTTATACAGGAATTCAGTAAAGTGTCAGGATATAAAGTCAATGCACAGAAATCAGTCGCATTTCTTTACACTAACAACAAGACAGAAGAAAGAGACATTGAGGAGTCAGTCCCATTTACAATTGCACTCAAAACCACAAGATACCTAGGAATAAATCTAACCAAAGAGGCAAAGAATCTATACTCAGAAAACTATAAAGTACTCATGAAAGAAATTGAGGAAGACACAAAGAAATGGAAAAAATATTCCATGCTCTTGGATTGGAAGAACAAATATTGTGAAAATGTCTATGCTACCTAAAGCAATCTACACATTTAATGCAATCCCTATCAAAATCCCATCCTTTTTTTTTTTTTTTAAAGAAATAGAACAAATAATCCTAAAATTTATGTGGAACCAGAAAAGACCTCGACTTGCCAAAGGAATATTGAAAAAGAAAGCCAAAGTCGGTGGCATCACAATTCCAGACTTCAAGCTATATTACAAAGCTGTTATCATCAAGACAGTATGGTACTGGCACAAAAACAGACATATAGACCAATGGAACAGAATAGAGAGCCCAGAAATAGACCCTCAACTCTATGGTCAACTAATCTTCGACAAAGCAGGAAAGAATATCCAAAGGAAAAAAGACAGCCTCTTCAACAAATGGTGCTGGGAAAATTGGACAGCCACAGGCAGAAAAATGAAATTGGACTATTTCCTTACACCACACACGAAAATAGACTCAAAATGGATGAAGGACCTCAATGTGAGAAAGGAATTCATCAAAATCCTTGAGGAGAACACAGGCAGCAACCTCTTTGACCTTAACCACAGCAACTTCTTCCTAGGAACATCACCCAAGGCAAGGGAAGCAAGGGGAAAAATGAACTATTGGGATTTCATCAAGATCAAAAGCTTTTGCACAGCAAAGGAAACAGTGAACAAAACCAAAAGACAACTGACAGAATGGGAGAAGATATTTGCAAACGACATATCAGATAAAGGGCTAGTATCCAAAACCTATAAAGAGCTTATCAAACTCAACACCCAGAGAACAAATAATCCAGTCAAGAAATGGGCAGAGGACATGAGCAGACATTTCTGCAAGGAAGACATCAAGATGGCCAACAGACACATGAAAAAATGCTCCACATCACTCGGCATCAGGGAAATACAAATCAAAACCACAATGAGATACCACCTCACACCAGTCAGAATGGCTAAAATTAACAAGTCAAGAAATGACAGATGCTGCCCAGGATGCGGAGAGAGGGGAACTCTCCTACACTGCTTGTGGGAATGCAAGCTGGTGCAACCACTCTGGAAAACAGTGTGGAGGTTCCTCAAAAAACTGAAAATAGAGCTACCCTATGACCCAGCGATTGCACTACTGGGTATATATCGTAAAGATACAAACGTGGTGCTCCGAAGGGGCACGTGCACCCTAATGTTTATAGCAGCAATGTCCACAATAGCCAAACTGTGGAAAGAGTCTAGATGTCCATCAACAGATGAATGGATAAAGAAGAAGTGGTATATATACACAACGGAATACTATGCAGCCATCAAAAGACATGAAATCTTGCCATTTGCGACGACGTGGATGGAACTAGAGGGTATCATGCTTAGCGAAATAAGTCAATCGGAGAAAGGCAACTATCATATGATCTCTTTGATATGAGGAAGTGGAGATGCATTTTGGGGGTTTGGGGGGAGGTAGGAAAAGAAAAAAAATGAAAAGATGGGATTGGGAGGGAGACAAACCATAAAAGACTCAATCTCAAAAAACAGACTGAGGGTTGCTGGGGGGAGGGGGGATGGGAGAGCGTGGTGGGGAAATGGACATTGGGGAGGGTATGTGCTATGATGAGTGCTGTGAAATGCGTAAACCTGGTGATTCACAGACCTGTACCACTGGGGATAAAAATACATTATATGTTTATTAAAATAAAATTTAAAAAAAAAAAGAAAAAGAAAAAAAAAGACACATGGTATCAGAATGGATAAAAAAACAAAACCCATCAATATGCCGACTACAAGAAACTCATTTTAGACCCAAAGACACCTCCAGATTTAAAGTGAGGGATGGAAAACATTTTACCATGTTAATGGACATCAGAAGAAAACTGAGGTGGCAATCCTTATATCAGATCAATTAGATTTTAAGCCAATGTCTATAATAAGAGATGAGGAAGGGTACTATATCATATTTAAGGGTTTGTCCAACAAGAAGATCTAACAATTTTAAATATCTATGCCCCTAATACGGGAGCAGCCAACTATATAAACCAATTAACAAAATCAAAGAAACAGGGGCACCTGGGTGGCTCAGTGGGTTGAAGCCTCTGCCTTCAATTCAGCTCAGGTCATGATCCCAGGTTCCTGGGATCGAGCCCTGCATCAGGATCTCTGCTAAGCTGGGAGCCTGCTTCCTCCTCGCTCACTCTGCCTCCCTCTCTGCCTACTTGTGATCTCTGTCTGTCAAATAAATAAATAAAATCTTAAAAAAAAAAATCAAAGAAACACATCGACAATAATACAATAATAGTAGGGGACTTTAACACTCACCTCACTGAAAATGGACAGATCATCCATGCAAAAGATCAACAAGGAAATAAAGGCCTTAAATGACGCACTGGACCAGATGGACATCATAGATATACTCAAAACATTCCATCCCAAAGCAACAGAATACACATTCTTCTCTAGTGCACATGGAACATTCTCCAGAATAGACCACATCCTGGGTCATAAATCAGGTCTCAACCAGTACCAAAAGATTGGGATCATTCCTTGCATATTTTTAGACCACAATGCTCTGAAGCTAGAACTCAATCACAAGAGGAAATTTGGAAAGAACCAAAATACATGGAGAGTAAACCAGATCCTTCTAAAGAATGAATGGGTCAACCAGGAAATTAAAGAAGAATTGAAAAAATTCATCAAAACAAATGAAAATGAAAACACAATGTTTCAAAATCTGTGGGACACAGCAAAGGCAGTCCCAAGAGGAAATATATATAGCAATACAAGCCTTTCTCAAGAAACAAGAAAGGTCTCAAATACACAACCTAACCTTACACCTAAAGGAGATGGAGAAAGAAGAAGAAAGAGAGCCTAAACCCAGCAGGAAAAGAGAAATCATAAAGATCAGAGCAGAAATCAATGAAACAGAAACCAAAAAAAAACAATAGAACAAATCAACAAAACTAGGAGCTGGTTCTTTGAAAGAATTAATAAGATTGATAAACCCCTGGCCAGACTTATCCAAAAGAGAGAAAGGATGCAAATAAATAAAAACATGAATGAAAGAAGAGAGATCACAACCAACACCAAAGAAATACGAACAATTATAAGAACGTATTACAAGCAACTATATGCCAGCAAATTTGAGAAACTGGAAAAAATAGATACATTCCTAGAGACATACAACCTACCGCAACTGAACCAGGAAGAAATAGGAAACCTGAGCAGACCCATAACCAGTAAGGAGTTTGAGCAGTCATCAAAAATCTCCCAACAAACAAGAGCCCAGGGCCAGACGGCTTCCCAGGAGAATTCTACCAAACATTTAAAGAAGAATTAATTCCTATTCTCCTGAAACTGTTCCAAAAAATAGAAATGGAAGGAAAACTTGCAAACTCATTCTATGAGGCCAGCATCACCTTGATCCCAAAATCAGACAAGGCACCCATCAAAAAAGAGAATTACAGACCAATATTCTTGATGAGCACAGATGCAAAAATTCTCATCAAAATACTAGCCAGTAGGATCCAACAGTACGTTAAAAGGATTATTCACCACAACCAAGTGGGATTTATTCCAGGGCTGCAAGGTTGGTTCAACATCCGCAAATCAATCAATGTGATACAGTACATTAATAAAAGAAAGAACAAGAACCATATGATACTCTCAATAGATGCTGAAAAAGCACTTGACAAAGTACAGCATCTTTTCCTGATCAAAACTCTGCAAAGTGTAGGATAGATGGTACATACCTCAATATCATCAAATCCATCTATGAAAAACTCACCATGAATATCATACTTAATGGAGAAAAACTGAGAGCTTTTCCACTAAGGTCAGGAACACGGCAGGGATATCCATTATCACCACTGCTATCACCACATAGTACTAGAAGTCCTAGCCTCAGCAATCAGACAACAAAAAGAAATTAAAGGCATGCAAATCGGCAAAGAAGAAGTCAAATTATCACTCTTTGCAGATGATATGATACTATGTGGAAAACCCAAAAGCCTCCACTCCAAATCTGCTAGAACTTGTAAAGGAATTCAGTAAAGTGTCAGGATACAAAATCAATGCACAGAAATCAGTTGCATTTCTCTACACCAACAAGACAGAAGAAAGAGAAATTAAGGAGTCAATCCCATTTACAATTACACCCAAAACCATAAGATACCTAGGAATACACCTAACCAAAGAGGCAAAGAATCTATACTCAGAAAACTATAAAGTACTCATGAAAGAAATAAGAAATGGAAAAATATTCCATGCTCCTGGATTGGGAGAACAAATATTGTGAAAATGTCTATGCTACCTAAAGCAATCTACACATTTAATGCAATCCCTATCAAAATCCAATCCATTTTTTTCAAAGAAATGGAACAAATAATCCTAAAATTTATATGGAACCAGAAAAGACCTCGAATAGCCAAAGGAATATGGAAAAAGAAAGCCAAAGTTGGTGGCATCAGAATTCCGTACTTCAAGCTCTATTACAAAAGTCATCATCAAGACAGTATGGTACTGGCACAAAAACAGACACATAGATCAATGAAACAGAATAGAGAGCCCAGTAATAGAACCTCAAGTCTATGGCCAACTAATCTTTGACAAAGCAGGAAAGAATGTCCAATGGAAAAAAAGACAGCCTCTTCAACAAATGGTGTTGGGAAAATTGTACAGCCACATATAGAAAAATGAAACTGTACCATTTCCTTACACCACACATGAAAATAGACTCAAAATGGATGAAGGACCTCAATGTGAAAAAGGAATTCATCAAAATCCTTGAGGAGAACACAAGCAGCAACCTCTTCGACCTCAGCTGCCACAGCTTCTTTCTAGCAACATCACCCAAGGCAAGGGAAGCAAGGGGAAAAATGAACTATTGGGATTTCATCAAGATCAAAAGCTTTTGCACAGCAAAAGAAACAGTGAACAAAACCAAAAGACAACTGACAGAATGGGAGAAGATATTTGCAAATGACCTATCAGATAAAGGGCTAGTATCCAAAATCTATAAAGAGCTTATCAAACTCAATACCCAAAGAACAAATAATCCAGTCAAGAAATGGGCAGAGCACATGAACAGACATTTCTGCAAAGAAGACATCCAGATGGCCAACAGACACATGAAAAAATGCTCGACATCACTCAGCATCAGTGAAATTCAAATCAAAACCACAATGAGATACCACCTCAATCCAGTCAGAATGGCTAAAATTAACAAGTCAGGAAACAGCTGAGGCTGGTGAGGACGCAGAAAAAAGGGAACCCTCCTACACTGTTGGTGGGAATGCAAGCTGGTGTAGCCACTCTGGAAAACAGCATGAAGATTCCTCAAAAAGTTGAAAATAGAGCTACCCTACGACCCAGCAGAAAGAATCTAGATGTCCATCTACAGATGAATGGATCAAGAAGAGGTGGTATGTGTGTGTGTATATATATATATATATATATATATATATATATATATCCCCAATGGTATACTATGCAGCCATCAAAAGAAATGAAATCTTGCCATTTGTGACAACGTGGATGGAACTAGAGGGTATTATGCTTAGCGAAATAAGTCAATCCGAGAAAGACAATTATCATATGATCTCCCTGATATGAGGAATTTGAGAGGCAATGTAGGGAGTTTTGGGGGTAAGGAAGGAAAAAATGAAACAAGATGGGATCAGGAGGGAGACAAACCATAAGAGACTCTAAATCTCACAAAACAAACTGAGAGTTGCTGGGGGTAGGAGGGGTAGGGAGAGGGTGATGGGGTTATAGACATTGGGGAAGGTATGTGTTATGAAGTGTGTAAACCTGGCGATTCACACACCTGTATCCCTGGGGCTAATAATACATTATATGTTAATTTAAAAAAAAAAAAAAAACTCTAGTAAGGGATGAAGAGGAATACTATATCATACTTAAAGGGTCTATCCAACAAGAAGATGTAACATTGTAAATATTTATGCTCCTAACTTGGGAGCAGCCAATTATATCAAGCAATTAATAACCAAATTAAAGAAACACACTGATAATAATATGATAATTGTAGGGGACTTCAATACCCTAATCACAGCAATGGACAGATGATCTAAGCAAAAGATCAAGAAGGAAACAAGGGCTTTGAATGACATACTGGACTAGATAGACTTCACAGTTATATACAGAGCATTCTATCCTAAAGCAACAGAATATACATTCTTCTTGAGTGCACATAGAACATTCTCCAGGATAAATCATATACTTGGTCACAAATCAGGTGTAAAATGACGCTAAAAACACGGGGATTATTCCCTGCATATATTCAGACCACAATGCTTTGAAACTTGAATTCAATCACAAGAGAAAATTTGGAAAGAACTCAAACACCTGGAGATTAAAGAGCATGCTACTAAACAATGAACAGGTCAACCAGGAATGGACACAAATGAAAATGAAAACACAACTGTTCAAAACCTTTTGGATACAGCAAAGGAAGTCTTAGGAAGGAAGTACATTCCAATACAAGTCTTTCTCTAAAAATTAGAAAAGTCTCAAATACACAAGCTAAACTTAAACCTAAGGGAGCTGGAGAAACAACAGCAGATAAAGCTTAAACCCAGCAGGAGAAGAGAAATAATAAAGACTAAAGCAGAAATCAATAAAATAGAAACCAGAACAGTAAAACAGGTCAATGAAACTAGAAGCTGGTTCTTAAAAAAAATTAATAAGATCAATAAACCCCTCACCATATTTACCAAAAGAAAAGAGAAATAACCCAAATTAATAAAATCATGAACAAAAGAGGAGATATCAGGACCAATGTCAAGGAAATAGAAACTATTTTAAGACCATATTATGAGTAACTACATGCCAATAAATTGTGCAACCTGGAAGAAATGGATGAATTCCTGGAAACTTATAAACTACCAAAACTGAAACAGGAAGAAATGGAAAACCTGAACAGACCCATAATCAGCAAGGAAATTGAAACTGTTATCAAAAATCTCCCAAGAGGGCGCCTGGGTGGCTTAGTGGGTTAAAGCCTCTGCCTTCGGGTCAGGTCACATGATCCCAGGGTCCTGGGATCGAGCCTCGCATCGGGTTCTCTGCTCAGCAGGGAGCCTGCTTCCTCCTCTCTCTCTCTGCCTGCCTCTCTGCCTACTTGTGATCTCTGTCTGTCAAATAAATAAATAAAATCTTAAAAAAAAAAAAAAATCTCCCAAGAAACAAGAGTTCAGGGCCAGATCACTTCCCAGAGGAAGTCTACCAAACATTTAAAGAAGAACTAATATCTACTCTTCTGAAGCTGTTTAAAAAAATAGAAATGGAAGGAAAACTTCCAAACTCTTTCTGTAAGGTCAGCATTACCTTGATTCCAAAACCAGACAAAGATCCCACCAAAAAGGAGAATTACAGAAAATACCCCTGATGAACATGGATGTCAAAATTCTCACCAAGATACTAGCCAATAGGATCCAATATTAAAGGATTATTCACCATGAACAAGTGGGATTTTTTCCTGGACTGCAAGAGTGGTTTAACATTTGCAAATTAATACATGATGCATGGACAAAAACGAATTGAGGAATGGACAAAACCATATGATTCTCTCAATGGATGCATAAAAAGCATTTGACAAAACACAGCATCCTTTGTTGATAAAAACTCTCTGCAGTGTAGGGATAGAGGTAACATACCTCAATATCATAAAAGCCATCTGCAAAAAGCCCACAGTGAATATCATTCTCAATGGGGAAAAACTGAGAGCTTTTTCACTAAGGTCAGGAACATGACGAGGATATCCATTCGCATCACTGTTGTTCAATGGTACCAGAAGTCCTAGCCTCAGCAATCAGACAACAACTACAAAAAATAAATAAATAAAAGGCATTCAAATTTATAAAGGAGAAGTCAAAATCTCACCCTTTGCAGATGTCATGATACTCTATGTGGAAAATGCAAAACACTCCACACCAAAATTTCTAGAACTCATATAGCAATTCAGCAACATGACAGGATGTAAAATCAATGCACAGAAATCACTTGCATTTCCTTACACTAATAATGACACAGAAAAAAGAGAAATTAAGCAATCAATTCCATTTACAATTGCACTAAAAACCATACGACACCTAGGAATAAACCTAACCAAAGAGGTAAAGGATCTGTACTCTAAAAACTATAGCACACTTATGAAAGAAATAGAGGAAGACACAAAGAAATGTAAAAACATTCCATGCTCCTGGATTAGAAAAGTAAATACTGTTAAAATGTCTATGCTACCCAGAGTGATCTACACATTCAATGCAATCCCTATCAAAATATCACCAGCATTTTTCACAGAGCTAGCACAGACAATCCTAAAATTTGTATGGAAAAATAAAAGACCCCAAATAGCCCAAGAAACCTTGAAAAAGAATAGCAAGGCTGGAATCATCACAATTCTGGACTTCAAGTTTTATTACAAAGCTGTAGTAATCAAAACAGTATGGTATTGCACAAAAGAGACACAAAAATCAATAGGACAGTATAGAAATCCAGAAATGGAGCCATAACTATTTGCTCAATTAATCTTTGACACAGCAGGAAAGAATATCCGATGGGAAAAAGACAGTCTCTTCAACAAATGGTGCTAAGAAACCTGGACAGCAACATGCAACAAAATGGAACTGCACCACTTTCTAACCCCATACAAAAAAATATATATATATTTAAAATGGATTAAAGACCTAAATGTGAAACCTGAAACCATAAAAAATCCTAGAAGAGAACACAGGCAGTAACTTCTTCAACATTAGCTCTAACAACTTTTCTCTAGATATGACTCTGAGGTAAGAGAAATAAAAGCAAAAATAAACTACTGGGACTACATCAAAATAAAAAGCTTCTGCACCGTGAAGGAAACAATCAACACAACTGAAAGGCAACCTACAGAATGGGAGAAGATATTTGCAAATTATATATCTGGTAAAGGGTTAGTATCCAATACATATAAAGAACCTAGAAATCTCTACACCTAGAAGACAAACAATCCACTTAAAAAACAGGCCCAAGACATGAACAAATATTTATCTAAAGAAGACATACAGATGTCCTGTTGATACATGAAAAGATGCTCAACATGACTTATCATCAGGGAAATGCAAATCAAAACTACAACAAGATATCATTTCACATATGTCAGAATGGCTAAACTCAACAACACGAGAACCAACAGGTTTTGGCAAGGATTTGGAGAAAGGGAAACCCTCTTACACTTTTGGTCAGAATGCAAACTGGTGTGGTCACTGTGGGAAGTAGTATGGTGGTTCCTCAAAAATTTAAAAATAGAACTACCCTTGGATCTAATAATCACACTACTAGGTATTTCTTCAAAGAGTACTAAAATAAAAACAAAAACAAAAAACAAAACAAAACAAAACAAAAAACTAATTCAAAGGGCTACATACACCCTGATGGTTATATCAACATTATTTAGAATAGCCAAGATATGGAAGCAGCCCAAGTGTCCACTGTTTAATGAATGGGTAAAGAGGAAGTGATATATATATATATATATATATAGATTATTCAGCCATTTTATCTTACCATTTGCAACCAATGGATGGAGCAGAAAACATTATGCTAAGCAAAATAAGTCAGTCAGAGAAAGACAAATACCATATGATTTCACTCATATGTGGAATTTAAGGAACAAAACAAAGGAACAAAAGGAAGAAAAGACAAAGAGGTAAACCAAGAAACAGATTCTTGCCTATAGGAAACAAACTGATGGTTTCAGAGGGGAGCTGTTTGAAAAACTGTTCAAAACCTTTTGGATACAAAAAAGGAGGTCCTAGGAAGGAAGTACATTCCAATATAAGCCTTTCTCAAAAACTTAGAAAAGTCTCAAAGACACAAGCTAAACTTATAATGGTGGGGGTGGGGGGATGGGTTAAACAGGTCATGGGGTTAAACAAGTCACAGGGATTAAGGAGTGCATTTGTGATGAGCACAAGGTGATATGTGGAAGTGTTGAATGACCATCTTGCATACCTGAAAATAATATCACACTGTGTGTTAACTAGCTGGAATTTAAATAAAAATGTGAAACTAAAAACAAAACACAAAACAAAACTTAATTGAGAAAATGGATGTTCAAAAGGAAGATGTAGATTAACTGAAACTAGAGATTATCTAAAGTGTTAACTATTCTACCCAATTCTGGTGGATGTTAGTTTTAGATTCTCAGATACTCAGACCTAAAATTTGCATTTTATAATTAATGGGTCCCTCAGCAACATTTTCTTCTCTCCTTACCTTTTCATTATTTGATATTTACCTTTATTCTTTTGTATGGTTTATGATATAGTGATAAGATGATGAGATTTCACATTATAGAACTATGCATTTGAATGTGAATAGCCTATTAAGTTTTATTTTGAGCATGTTTCATTTTCCATAAAATGGAGTATGTACATCATTGCTTTTTTCCTTTTGATAATTAAATAAAATAATATGTATATATTACCATATGAAAAATAAAATTCCAGTAAACATTGTTTTCTCTTTAATATCTTTGGTTGTGTTTATCCCTTTTAATCTAAATTTTCTTAAATTATTTTATGGGAGCAAGTACATTAGCAAATAAACACATATTTGATATCAAAATCTGGTCAAGAACTAGATGAAGGAAAAAGATATGGTAGACATTGGATATCATAACAAAGATACTATCCCATAAGTAAACTATTAGAGGGGTATTACTATTTAATTAGTTTGAATTTTTCATTAATTCAATATTGGTCAGTTTTAATGCTTTTTTAATTAGTTATTTTGGTGAATTTCTTTTTTTTTTTTAAGATTTTATTTATTTATTTGTCACAGACAGAGATGACAAGTAGGCAGAGAGGCAGGCAGAGAGAGAGGGGGAAGCAGGCTCCCTGCTCAGCATAGAGCCCGATGCGGAACTCGATCCCAGGACCCTGGGATCATGACCTGAGCTGAAGGCAGAGGTTTAACCCACTGAGCCACCCAGGTGCCCCTATTTTGGTGAATTTCTATACACAAGGATATGATGGTAACAAATTGTGGTAGATTTAAAATAATAAATATCAATGAAAACACTGAACTGCTTTGAGGCTATGTAGTTAATTTATTATTTATAAACATAGTTCATTGTTTTTATGAACATATTGTTCACTGAGGATGGCTGCCTTGTTAAACAAGTTTTTATTGGGCTGCATCAACTGACCATACTTTATCTGATCTTTTAGTGTGTTGAAAAACCTTGCTTCAGTGTGTTTATCATGTATATTTGATATCAAAAAAGGTGTTTCTCAAAATGAGCCTGGAAGATCAGATCATCTCAGAATCTAAAGGGACATTAGTTGAAAGTATATTAGACTATAAAACTCAGCCTCTAAATGTTCATCCTTACCTCAGATCAGCATACAATAGAGGAAACACCAAATTTTCAAATAATTGTTCTCAAATTCAAAATTTAAAATGTTCACGATTAGTGAATAAAATATGTTACGATCATCAGAATCAATAAATTATATTGGTACTTTATTATAAATAGGTAAGAAACATCTAATAATAAATTCCTCCAATGTATCTAATGGTTGATGATGATGAAGCAATTTGATACTACATTCAGTAAGTATTGGTGTTTTTCAGCATTTGCCAGCACTTGTTGAAGTTTTGAGCATAGAACAAGCATAGTAGGTCCACAAAATTAAAATATTAACCAAGATCCTGATTAACACTGACAGAAATGGTAGATTGGAAAATGTTCATTTTGAGGAGAAATTTTTTAAAAATATTTTTATTTATTTATCAGAGAGAAAGAGACAGAGCATAAGCAGGGGGACCGGCAGACAGAGAGAGAAGCAGGCTCCCCTCTGAGCAGGGAGCCCTATGCGGGACTCAATCCTAGGACCCTTGGATCATGACCTGAGCTGAAGGCAGACGCTTAACCAACTGAGCCACCCAGGCATCCCTTGAGAAAAATTTTATCAGTGTAAACTCAACTGTTTTTTCAAGTATGATTCTTCATACTTTGTGATCTTATAATTTTGCCAACAGCATTAATCAGTAATCAAAATATTTACACATTTTGCACTGACCAAATGTCCTATGTTGATGATTTTTGTTTCAGCAATACGTATTCAAATTTACTATAAAGTGATACAAGAAAAAACTGTGAATATTCATCAGACGCTTTATACTATGGGAGCACATTTAGGCAGTTCTATAATATCTGTAACTCAGAAATGTAATCTCTATCACACACTTAACCAGAAACCTAAGATATGAATTACTGAGTAACAAGTTTCTGTTTTATTGAAAAAATATTTTTATTATATATTTTATATTTTTTATATTTATATTTTTATTATATATTTTATTATATATACAAACATACAAACACAACTAAGCTAAGTCATTTACAAAGGGCAGTAAATAACACATTGCAAGCCCCCATTTTTCAAGTGTACCATACACTGGAGATCTATTTGGGAAACTTTATTACAACTGGCTGCCTCCCAGATATATATATACACATACCTATCTATTCTTGGTTTTATTCAGAGAGTTATAAGCCTATTTGGAACTTTTCCTAAAGTGCATAGCTAAGAGAAATATATATCTTTCTAATATTTCTTTCTCTTGCTTATATTTTAGGCTGTCTTCTAGTTCTAACCTTGTCATTGGCTAGTAAGTTTACAGCATGGCTTTCTTTACAGAAAAATATTCTGAGTTGTGTTCTTTCTGCCGTAATTAATTTATGATTTGGTAAATAGGTCAGCATAGTATAGAAAGAAATTTTGAAAAGCAGGGGACAACAAGTTCTCCCTCAGACCAGGACCTTTAGAAATAGACTTATGAGGTCATTACGTGGCTACATAAATTGGCAGATTGCACCACTATGTCTCTCTCTGTTTGTAAAATGAAGCTTCAGTTTCTTTAAAAAAAAATGCAAACATATATATGTATATATGTTCAAAGAAAATTAAAATTGTTATAATATTCACTTTCAGAAACAGAAGTTATCGTCAATCATCTATTTTTCAAGTAATTTTCCCAGCATTTCTCTTACAATCATTGGTATATTTAGAAGGAAAATTATGGATTGTTTTAATAACACTGTGGGTACAGTGTATTTTTCAGTTAAATGGTGATGTTAATTGTTCCAATACATCCAATACATCTTTTAATACACAACTATTTTTTTTTTTTTTTTAAATTTTTTATTTATTTTCAGCGTAACAGTATTCATTGTTTTTTCACCACACCCAGTGCTCCATGCAATCTGTGCCCTCCCTAATACCCACCACCTGGTTCCCCCACCCTCCCACCCCGCCCCTTCAAAACCCTCAGGTTGTTTTTCAGAGTCCATAGTCTCTCATGGTTCACCTCCCCTTCCAATTTCCCTCAACTCCCTTCTCCTCTCCATCTACCCTTGTCCTCTATATTATTTGATATGCTCCACCAATAAGTGAAACCATATGATACTTGACTTTCTCTGTTTGACTTATTTCACTCAGCATAATCTCTTCCAGTCCTGTCCATGTTGCTACAAAAGTTGGGTATTCGTCCTTTCTGATGGAGGCATAATACTCCATAGTGTATATGGACCACATCTTCCTTATCCATTCATCCGTTGAAGGGCATCTTGGTTCTTTCCACAGTTTGGCGACCGTGGCCATTGCTGCTATAAACATTGGGGTACAGATGGCCCTTCTTTTCACTACATCTGTATCTTTGGGGTAAATACCCAGCAGTGCAATTGCAGGGTCATAGGGAAGCTCTATTTTTAATTTCCTGAGGAATCTCCACACTGTTCTCCAAAGTGGCTGCACCAGTTTGCATTCCCACCAACAGTGTAAGAGGGTTCCCCTTTCTCCACATCCTCTCCAACACACGTTGTTTCCTGTCTTGCTAATTTTGGCCATTCTAACTGGTGTAAGGTGGTATCTCAATGTGGTTTTGATTTGAATCTCCCTGATGGCTAGTGATGATGAACATTTTTTCATGTGTCTGGTAGCCATTTGTATGTCTTCATTGGAGAAGTGTCTGTTCATATCTTCTGCCCATTTTTTAATATGATTATCTGTTTTGTGTGTGTTGAGTTTGAGGAGTTCTTTATAGATCCTGGATATCAACCTTTTATCTGTACTGTCATTTGCAAATATCTTCTCCCATTCCGTGGGTTGCCTCTTTGTTTTGAAAAGTGAAGGGATGGAGAAGCATCTTTCACGCCAATGGGCCTCAAAAGAAGGCCGGGGTAGCGATTCTCATATCAGATAAATTAGATTTTAAACTAAAGACGGTAGTCAGGGATACAGAAGGACACTACATCATTCTTAAAGGGACTATCCACCAAGATGATCTAACAATTGTAAATATCTATGCCCCCAATATGGGAGCAGCCAATTACATAAGAAAACTATTAATCAAGATAAAGAGTCATATTGATATGAATACATTAATAGTAGGAGATCTTAACACGCCTCTCTCAGAAATAGACAGATCATCGAAGCAGAAAATCAATAAAGAAATAAGAGCATTGAATGACACATTGGACCAGATGGACCTCATAGATATATACAGAACATTCCACCCTAAAACAACAGAATACTCATTCTTCTCAAGTGCACATGGAACCTTCTCCAGAATAGACCACATACTGGGTCACAAATCAGGGCTCAACCGATACCAAAAGACTGAGATGATTCCCTGCATATTCTCAGATCACAATGCTTTGAAACTGGAGCTCAATCACAAGGAAAAGTTCAGAAGGAACTCAAATACCTGGAAGCTAAAGACCACCTTGCTTAAGAATGCTTGGATCAACCAGGAGATCAAAGAAGAACTTAAACAATTTATGGAAACCAATGAGAACGAAGACACTTCACTCCAAAACCTATGGGATACAGCAAAGGCGGTCCTAAGGGGGAAATTCATAGCCATCCAAGCCTCCCTCAAAAAAATTGAAAAATCCAGAATACACCAGCTGTCTCTACACCTTAAAGAACTGGAGAATCAACAACAAATCAAACCAACTCCACACGTAAGAAGGGAAATAATCAAGATTAGAGCAGAGATCAACGAGGTAGAAACCAGAGATACAGTAGAACGTATCAACGAAACTAGAAGCTGGTTTTTTGAAAGAATCAATAAGATCGATAAACCATTGGCCACACTAATCCAAAAGAAAAGAGAGAAAGCCCAAATTAATAAAATTATGAATGAAAAGGGAGAGATCACAACTAACACCAAGGAAGTAGAAACAATCATCAGAAGCTATTATCAACAGTTATATGCCAATAAGCTAAGCAACCTAGATGAAATGGATGCATTCCTGGAAAACTATAAACTCCCAAAATTGAACCAGGAAGAAATTGACAACCTGAATAGACCGATATCTAGTAACGAGATTGAAGCAGTGATCAAAAACCTCCCAAAAAACAAGAGCCCAGGACCTGACGGATTCCCTGGGGAATTCTATCAAACTTTCAAAGAAGAAATAATACCTATTCTCCTGAAGCTGTTTCAAAAAATTGAAGCAGAAGGAAAACTTCCAGACTCTTTTTATGAAGCCACCATCACCCTGATCCCCAAACCAGGCAAAGACCCTACCAAAAAGGAGAATTTCAGACCGATATCACTGATGAATATGGATGCTAAGATTCTCAACAAGATCCTAGCAAACAGGATCCAACAGCACATTAAAAAGATTATCCACCATGACCAGGTAGGATTCATCCCTGGGTTACAAGGATGGTTCAACATTCGCAAATCAATCAATGTGATAGAACAAATCAATAAGAGAAGAGAGAAGAACCACATGATCCTCTCCATTGATGCAGAAAAAGCTTTTGACAAAATCCAGCATCCGTTCCTGATTAAAACGCTTCAAAGTATAGGGATAGAGGGAACATTCCTGAACTTCATCAAATCTATCTATGAAAAACCCACAGCAAATATCATCCTCAATGGGAAAAAGCTTGCAGCCTTCCCATTGAGATCAGGAACACGACAAGGATGCCCACTCTCACCACTCTTGTTCAACATAGTATTAGAAGTCCTAGCAACAGCAATCAGACAACAAAGAGAAATAAAAGGTATCCAAATTGGCAAGGAAGAAGTCAAACTCTCTCTCTTCGCAGATGACATGATTCTTTATATGGAAAACCCAAAAGACTCCACCTCCAAACTACTAGAACTCATACAGCAATTCAGTAATGTAGCAGGATACAAAGTCAATGTCCAGAAATCAGTGGCTTTCTTATACACTAACAATGAAAATTCAGAAAGGCAAATTAGAGAATCGATTCCATTTACTATAGCACCAAAAACCATAAGATACCTCGGAATAAACCTAACCAAAGAGGTTAAAGATCTGTACTCGAGGAACTACAGAACACTCCTAAAAGAAATTGAAGAAGACACAAAAAGATGGAAGACCATTCCATGCTCTTGGATGGGAAGAATAAACATCGTTAAAATGTCTATACTGCCCAGAGCAATCTATACTTTTAATGCCATTCCAATCAAAATTCCACCAGTATTTTTCAAAGAGCTGGAGCAAATAATACTAAAATTTGTATGGAATCAGAAGAGACCCCGAATTGCTAAGGAAATGTTGAAAAACAAAAATAAAACTGGTGGCATCACGTTACCTGATTTCAAGCTTTACTACAAAGCTGTGATCACCAAGACAGCATGGTACTGGCATAAAAACAGACACATGGACCAGTGGAACAGAGTAGAGAGCCCAGATATGGACCCTCAACTCTATGGTCAAATAATCTTTGACAAAACAGGAAAAAATATCCAGTGGAAAAAAGACAGTCTCTTCAATAAATGGTGCTGGGAAAACTGGACAGCTATATGTAGAAGAATGAAACTTGACCATTCTCTTACACCGTACACAAAGATAAACTCGAAATGGATAAAAGACCTCAACGTGAGACAGGAATCCATCAGAATCCTCGAGGAGAACATAGGGAGTAACCTCTTTGATATCAGCCATAGCAACTTCTTTCAAGATATGTCTCCAAAGGTGAAGGAAATAAAGGCAAAGATGAACTTCTGGGACTTCATCAAGATAAAAAGCTTCTGCACAGCAAAAGAAACATACACAACTATTTTTAAAAAATTATTTTGTTTTGACCCGACAAAGTTTCCCTGCAGATATTCACTGGGATGATGTCATTTGATATTGATATTGCAACTGTACCCTTGATGTCCCCACATACTTTCTTTGATTTAGTTTAGTTTTCCATTTGAAATGTAATTTCTTACATTGTATTGACATCTTCTGGGGAGTTCTGTGATGGCAGAAAGCCCCATATATGTGAATATTAAGATGCATACTTGTTTCCTAATATGTATACTATCTCTTAGCTTATTCAAAAGCATTATTTAACATATTTTTGAGGTAAAAATAATACATAATTTTCCTTAGGTAAGATTAACATGAACTTCTATTGACCTATGCAGTTGACTGAGAAACAATCTATGGATAAATCATACTTTGAAATCCCATCATTATTATAATTTTTCAAAAGAAAATCTAAATCTCTATCATAAATTAACCTTAAAACTGTCTTCCGAATAATTTCACCAGCATTATTCTATGTGTGTTTACTGCTTTTGTTTTTTAAAAAAGTATTTATGTATTAAAATGGATTTCTTTAATACTTTTGAGTTTGTCATGCATGAAACTCAATAAAATGGACAAAATACGGTCACTACATGTTTGATAGTTAAAATAGTACAGTTAAAACAGTTAAGGATTATCTATTAAACAATTATCTATTAAATATTATATGTTTATATACTATATATATGTGTATATCTATATACACATATATATTTATATATATATTTACATAATTTGAAGACCAGCTAATACATTTAATGCTATAGTACTGACTCTCTATTAGAAGGCACATATTTTAAGTTCTTTACCTATAAAACAAGGCATAAAAAGGTGTATTTTGTGGCTTATAAAATACAGTTTAACTAGCTGGACATATTTAAATAAAAACTTTGATTTTGGGCTTACTAAAAGTGTTTCTATCTACACTAGCTATTTTTGTGAAAGAACTAAAGACAATATCTCCTTGAAAGAATTACATGTATCTCTGTAAAGTGTGTTTTATAATTTCTTCTAAAGTATTGGGTATGTTAAAAACATAAAATTAAATTTAAAAAAATAATGTATTGAGTATGTTGAAATAAAAACCAAATTATTATTATTTTTTAAGATTTTATTTATTTATTTCACAGACAGAGGTCATAAGTAGGCAGAGAGGCAGGCAGAAAGAGAGGAGGAAGAAGGCTCCCAGCTGAGCAGAGAGCCTGATGCGGGGCTTAATCCCAGGACCCTGGGATCATGACCTGAGCCAAAGGCAGAGGCTTTAACCCACTGAGCCACCCAGGTGCCCCCCAAATTATTTAAATATTTAATTCTAAACAATGGAAGTAATATAACATTGTATAAAGACTTTTGGTAAAACTGAATTTAAATTATACAGACTACTTATATTTACTTATACCTTAACTTAAACTCTCTTAATCAATCATAAAAATATGATGCTAAGATATTGTCAAAAATAGAAACACATTATACTCTTAGGAAAACATGAGGTTGCTTTTCGTGACAAAACCTTTAAAAAAAAAAACACTATTACACTTCTCATGGTCAAAGTGTGAATTAGTTGTTTTTTCAATATCTTCTGCCAATAGGAGTTTCTGTGATAGTTTATTGGTCATAGTCACTGGTATTGTTTCACCTGTTCAAGGTGTTAACTGGAGGATGTTTCACCCCATGAACCAGCCACTTGTTTGCCTTGAAGTTAAACTTGAACTTGCTTATAGAATCACTTTATAAACATGTTTCAATAATTGAGTAACATCAGTCATTGTAAAATTGACATAGGATATCATAACCATGTTAACTACATTATAAATATTACATGTGGCTATAACTTTGGTAAAATAATATTTGATTCTGTGTAATAATGTTTTTCAAAATGTAAGTGAAGAGGAATAATTGGCATTACTACAAGATAAATAAAATTCCTTCTGGCTTATAAAATTGGCACTAACTAAATATACCTTTTCCATATATTACTGTACTCTTTCCCTTGGTATTTAGTTTATAAAACAAAACCATCTGCATCTCTTAGTTACCAAACACTTAAGATATACTTTCTATCTATAAACAAGTAGGATTAAACAAAATGCATTAAAACAAACTGACAATGAAAATCAGCATATGGTGGGCCAAATGAGTGGTTCAAGGAAGTTGTTATATTGCGATTGAAAAAGATAGATAGATACTGAGGAAAAAAAGGAATGTTAAAAGATGGGCTTCTGGAAGGAGAAGAACAACAAGAAAAAGATTAGTTTGTAGTAAGAATTGTATGTTCCTCATCCCATGGTAGTTCAGAGAGTGAATATTTTATTTCACTAGAACAAAGGTAACACCCAAAATATAGCTTATTCCTAATTGTTGATTAGTCTTTTAATGCTCTATGTTACTTTATTTATTTATTTACTATTTATCTCCCCTATCTGGTCACTTCACAACCAATTTGGAATTTTGTACCTAAGAAAAAAATGTGTTCAATATGAAAAAGGAAAAAAAAACACACAGTGGAAATCTCAATCTCAAAAATGTCTCTTGACAGACAGATAAACAGATATACCTACTTGTAAATGTATATGTTAGTGATTAACATATTTTAATTTCTGAGTAGTTATGCTGTAGTAATTGGAATTACTGATTTTTCAAATATATTATTAAACAAAATAGGATATTTAGGTTTAGAAATTTTAATGTTCATTTGACAACAGTGTAGATTTATATCACTTTGGGACAACACAAAAATAGGAAATCCAGTCAAAACAGGAGAAAACAAAAAGGTGTCCATTTTGGTGTAACCTAGAGGATGGGGATTCAGTTAAAAAGATAGAAACTATGGTCACAAAAGAAGAAGGAAACTCAAAAAACTACAACATTGGAAGACAGTAATACCTTCAGGAGTATATCTTCAGGTAGAGTCTCTCTTGCTGCCTCCCAGAATCCTTTTACTTGAGTTATCTAACTCCTTCACATGATGTTGTAGTCTATCTATAAAAAATAAGCCACAGACACTACTGGCTATTTCTGTGGTGAGATAGTCAATTATGCAAAATCTACTATTACTTCCTTAGATTCAAAACCTTCCCAAAATATGATCCATGTCAAAGTTTCTTTCACATTTGATGGACTTTCTAACTTCACAACAAGCAATCCAAACGTTACTGTTCTAACATTGTGAACTTGAGTCTGCTGCTTGAGTTTAATTATCTCTAGCCCCTCCAGTATCTGTTCCTAGATACTCCATGTCCAAAACAGCCTTAAAACTCTCTAGTTCCTTCTTTTAGGGTTTGATAAAGTGTGACTGTAATGAATATTTTAGAAAAAAAATTATAGGGGCACCTGCCTGTCTCAGTCAGTTAAACATCTGCTTTGGGCTCAGGTCATGATCCCAAGGTCCTGGGATGGAGCCCTAGCATTGGGCTCTCTGCTCAGCGGGTAACCTGCTTCTTCCTCCCACTGTCCCCCTGCAGTCTCTCTCTTTCTCTCTCTCTTTCAAATAAATAAGTAAAATCTTAAAAAAAAATAAAGAAATTAAAAATTCTTAACAAAACAGTTGGGAAGAGGGGAATGATAGGAAATAAGAATTCATTTTGAGAAGTATTTCAGATACTGATTTGATCAAATTGAATGATTCCTTAGGGTATCAGAAATTAGGGTATAAGAGAAGTCTAAGTGTTTTTTATATCATGCAACACAAAACAATTGTATTTTATAACACATTGGGATAAATAGCTTAGCCTTGACAAGAGACAATCACCTGACAATAGGGCAGAAGTGATCAATATCCAGGCACATGTGTAACCTCAGGGTTACATGTATGCTCAGGGCACACTACAATGGGAAATTACTCTAGATTACTTCTGAGCAGTTTCTACTTAACTGAGTGAATGATAAATAGTACCTTCAAGTGCAGGTTTTGAGAGCAGCAACAGCTGATGAGTGAAGTTTCAGACAACTTAAATCAAGTACAGATAGTCAGCATGTATTTAGAAATTCTGGTGTGTATTTCAGGAGAAAGTGGTAGTAGAAAAGAGAGACTTAAGGATTATCACCCTTTTGGCACTGGCAAAAAGCCATGGTTATGCTTAAACAAACAAGCACATTTTTCAGACAATCGTTTGTGGAATAATGCAAAGAACTACATTGTCAAATCAGACACACAATCAGACACTGAGCTTTATTAAAAAACATCAACTATAGAAATAATCATGATATATGATTAGCAGAGAGAAGTCTGTGAATGCCACAACAGCTGTGTCTTCTTTTGCTATATAAGAGTGTGTTCTGGTTCATAGTAGCATATGAAGTCTCTAAATAATATTTGCAGCTATACTGATTACACCAATAAAAAGGGAGAGCAATTTCAGTCATGAAAATCTCCATTTTATACTCTGATATTTACATAGCATATAGGATTTTTACCAGGAGGCATGTTCATAAATCCATACATTTTAAGTATGCTTATGTTCATTTTTTAAAATATTTTATTTATGTATTTGTCAGAGAGAGAAAGAGAGAGTGAGCATGCACAAGTAGTAGCAGGCAGGGGAGAAGAAGGCTCCTGGTTGAGCAAGGAGCCCAGTGCAGGACCCGATCCCAGGACCCACGGATATGACCTGGGCAGTGGACAGATGTTTAACCCATTGAGCTACCCAGGCATCCCTTAAGTATGCTTATGTTAAGCAATTTGAGTGGATACACCCTGCTAAGGGCATTCCACAGGCAAGGGCTCTTCCACCAGCAAATACCTTAATATGTTTGCAAAACATTTCTCACAGACTGCTTACCAGATTTCTCCAGTGAAGTGAGGGAATCATCTATAGGCCCACTGCTAACCATTTGATTCCAAAACCATACTTTCTATATTTGAAAACTTCTGATCCTACAACATTCATTTAAAGTTCCATCTTCCCATGATGGGAATTATAAAATATAAAAATGTCAGTATTTTAGCTGTGCCTCTTAGCTAAACTATAATCAGGTAGCTTCCAGCTACTTTTTGCATATTTGCGACTCTAACATCAATATAGTTAGGTTCCTCAGGTGAGTAAAGTCTTAGATAATGTCAAGAATGACCTTACTGTTAGTTGGGTCACTTTTATCACTGGAACTCCTATGAAAATGGTTTGATTTAGAGAAAGCTGCTCTGTTTTATATTTCCTAACTTGGAAACATATTCTGTTTGTATCTATCTTATGGTGAGTACATGCTGTGTAAGCTTACTCCCCCTATAAATAACAGAGTTAGAAGCTAGAGTTCTGTGCATTGATACCCCAGTATTAAAGTATAACAATAGGCTGACATTACAATGTCTTTTGGGAACAAGCCATTTCCCTAATTTTTCAGCCTGAGGTGTTAAAAACTGTTCAAAGACATAAAGTCACAAAGCTATCAAACAATTGTTTATGAGAAACTGAATTTGTACAAAATATAAACAGGAGAGCAAGAAAAAAAGTCTCACTCAGTCATACCCTATAGTAGAGATCAAATGACCTTACCAAACAGACATTTAAATAGATCACTAAGAGATAACACTCAGAATTGGTTTTACTTTTATTTGAGAAAATCCTACTGAGATCTATAAGCCAGCCAATAAAATGTCATGATTAACTGCATCAAATGCTGCCAAAAGGTCCAAAAGAATCATGAAAGACAACATCCGTTGTTTCAATCAAAAGGTCATTATTTACTTTCAATACAGCAGTCTCAGCACTATGATGAGGATGAAATCCTGATTGAAATTGCTCAAATGAGTCAAATTGCATCATGTGTTAATGTAATTGATTACAACCTCCAACACTTTAAGCAGAGTCTAAATTAAAAAATGAATGATGGCATTGCACTTTATCTACCAGTAATGAAGCTTTCTTCAGCACTTCTGGCTCAGTATAAATTCATGGTCATTTGAAGAGTTGACCCAGAGCCAAAAGAAAAAAAGAAAGAAAGAACAAAAAGAAAAAGAATAAAGAAAACAAAACCAAAAACTCTTATAATGCTCATCAATGACATTATAAGAATCAATATCTCAGTATAAGACAAGATTGGCTCTTGCTGAAAAGCCATCTCCCACTCTAAGAGAACCAATAGACCTTACCAATCCTGAAAAAGAACCGAAAAGGAAAATAGAGGTTATAAATTAAAGACAATTTCTTCATATATACTTTGGTGTCTGTGCCTAAACTGTACTGTAATTCACATACCATGCTCCTCCCAAGGCTTTGCCATTTAAGGATATGCAAATGGCATGTTATTAGATCTTAGGGGTCCTCCTTCACTTTGGTGTCTATTACGGATTATGAGAGATTTAAACTATGTCACTGACCTCAAAAGAGTTGCTTCAGATGTATTCCAAGAACAACCCAAGGTAAACTAGAGGTAGGAAAAAGAGGCAAAATCAGGAAAAATGCTTCGAGAATCACTGCTGGGGGGAGCAGCCAGGTGGCTCAGTCAGTTAAGAGTCTGCCTTCGGCTTGGGACATGATCCTAGGGTCCTGGGATCAAACCCTACATCAGGCTCTCTGTCCAGTGGTGAGTCTCTCTCTCTCTCTGCCCCTCTTCTCCTCTCTTCCTGTCCCTTTCTTCCTCTCCCCCTCTCACCACTCATGCTCTCTCTCAAATAAATAAATAAAGTCTTAAAAAAAAAAAAATCACAGCTAGGACACCTGGGTGGTTCAGTTGGTTAAGTGTTTGACTCTTGATTTTGGCTCAGGTCATGATGTCAGGGTCCTGAGGTTGAGCTCTGAGTTGGGCTCCATGCTCAGCAGGGAGTCTGCTTCTCTCCCTCTCCCTCTGCCCCCCCCACCCCCTGCTTACATGCACTCTCTCTAAAATAAATGAATAAATCGTAAAAAAAAAAAAAAGAATCATAGCCAAGTTTGGCTCATCATTTATGCATCACTAATGCATTGTAGTATCACTGTGCCATCTTTTTCTCATATATTTTTTCTCTCTCTCTTTCTTCTTTTCTTTTCCTTTTATTTAAAATTGAATAGCCAACATATAGTACCTCATTCGTTTTGGATGTAGTGTACAATAATTCATCAGTTGCATATAGCACCCTGTGCTCATCACATCACATCACACTTAATGTCCATCATCCAGTAACCCCACACCCCCACCCACCTCCCCTCCAGCGACCCTCAGTTTGTATCCCAGAGTCAAGAGTCTCATAGTTTGTCTCCCTCTCTGATTTCTTTCTATTCAGTTTTCCCTCCCTTCCCCTATGACCCTCTGCAGTATTTCTTATATTTCACATATGAGTGAAACCATGTGATAATTTTCTTTCTCTGATTGACTTAATTCACTTCGCATAATACCCTTCAGTTTCATCCATGTTGATGCAAATGGTAGGTTTTCATCCTTTCTGATTGCTGAGTAATAGTCCATTTGTGTATGAACCACATCTTCTTTACCCATTCATCTGTTGAAGGACATCTGGGATCCTTCCAGTTTGGCTACTGTGGACATTGCTGCTATGAACACGGGGATGCAGGTGCCTCTTCGTTTCACTACATCTGGATCTTTGGGGTAAATACTCAGTAGTGCAATTGCTGGGTCAGACGGTAGCTCTATTTTTAACTTCTTGAGGAACCTCCATACCATTTTCCAGAGTGGCTGCACCAGTCTGCATTTCCACCAACAGTGTAAGAGGGTTCCCCTTTCTCCACATCCTCACAATCATTTGTTGTTTCTTGTATTATTAATTTTAGCCATTCTAGGGGCACCTGGGTGGCTCAGTGGGTTAAGCCTCTGCCTTCGGCTCAGGTCATGATCCCAGGGTCCTGGGATCGAGCCCCACATCAGGCTCTCTGCTCCGCGGGGAGCCTGCTTCCTCCTCTCTCTCTGCCTGCCTCTCTGCCTACTTGTGAGCTCTGTCTGTCAAATAAATAAATAAGATCTTTAAAAAAAAAAATTAGCCATTCTAACTGGTGTAAGGTGGTATCATTTTGGTTTTGATTTGTATTTACCAGATGGCAATTGATGTAGAACATTTTTTCATGTGTCTATTAGCTATTTACATGTCTTCTCTGGAGAAATGTCTGTTCATGCCTTCTGCTCATTTCTTGACTGTATTATTTATTCTTTGGGTGTTGAGTTTGATAAGTTCTTTGTAGATCTTGGATACAAGCTCTTTATCTTCCTGTCTCAGTCACATTTACGTCTTTCACTCATTTTGAGTCTATTTTTTTTGTTTGGTGTAACAGAATGGTCCAGTTTCATTCTTCTGCATGTGGCTGTCCAATTTTCCCAGCACAATTTATTAAAGAGACTGTGTTTTTTTCCACAGGATATTCTTTCCTGCTTTGACAAAAATCAGTTGACCATAGGGTTCAGGGTCCCTTTCTCTGGTCTCTATTCTGTTCCACTGATATATGTGAAATCCTAAAATTTGTATGGAACCAAAGAAGACACCCAATAACCAGGAGACTGTTGAAAAAGAAAACCAAATCTGGGGCATCACAATGCCTGACTTCAAGCTATATTATGAAGCTGTGATCATCAAGACAGCATGGTACTCCCATATATTTTCTATCATCCGTATGGTTAATGACATAGGAGAATACACTTCAATTCTTAATCTACATTGTATTATATCTTACAAAACTTGCATGCACTTTAGTATACTGAAAATATCCATCCATACATACGTATATACATATATACATGAAATGCATCAGAATCCTAAAGAACAATCCCTAAGTGCTATTATATATGCTAACATATATTGCATGTGCACGCACATGCAAAATGACTTAACTCATACCTGGATATCAAAACTTTCACAAGAAAAAAATTATGAGAGTGCATATTGTCTTTGGATTACATTGCTTATCACCAACTATTTAGAATAAAATAATTTCTCAACAACCTTGAGTAGCAATGCAAAATATGTATATATTTTTTTCTGCAGGGATATTCTCACCATTATAAACCGTCTTAGCAGAATCACATTATAACAGCCAAAATACTGTTATAGTCTATACATTTTTGCTTTCAGACAGATGTATTGATTTATATATATCCTAAATACATAAAGAATGACAAGAAACTATAAAATATTTTGAACTGAAGTAACAAACACAAGGATAACTTTACACAAAATCATCATTAAATTTTATTAAGTGCGTCAGCTCTATCATCACTGATTTCTGAAGTGACAGAATGACATACTACATCACATCTAATGACAAAGAAAGAATGCAATTAAAATCCAACCTAGGACGAAATCTAATAAGGGACAAATGAGAGAAAATATTGGAGTTGAGTTATGTTAAAAGATGAGTTAATAACCTTGAATGGAATAATGCTAAAACAAAGTAATGACTGAATTTCACTGATAACTTTCCAAATTCTGAAATCAATCACTCATGTTTTTAAGTCATATGTCCAAATAGTTCAGGACTGATTTGGAAATGTTAACTTCCATTTTTGTAAGCAATTTCAAGTCCTTCCACCAGTGGTTATTTTACTTTTAATTTTTCCCCATATTTATTGCAGATTCTGCTCTTTTCAATTTTTGTTCATGTTTCATGCCTCTGATTTCTCATTTAGTCACATCATAGGTTGTAAAACTGTGCTTTATTCAAAAGACTACTGAACTTAGCAGACTATTTAATGGATGTTGAATCAGAAGAACTGCGGTTGAGTTTCAATTTTACCATTCACTAGATGAGTAGTGTTGAAATTAACCTCTTGTGGGGCGCCTGGGTTGCTCAGTGGGTTAAGCCTCTGCCTTCGGCTCAGGTCATGATCTCAGGGTCCTGGGATCGAGCCCCGCTTCAGGCTCTCTGTTCAGCAGGGAGCCTGCTTCCCCTTCTCTCTCTGCCTGCCTCTCTGCCTACTTGTGATTTCTGTCAAATAAATAAAATAAAAATCTTTAAAAAAAAGAAAAAGAAATTAACCTCTTGAATCTCTGCTTCCTCCACTATAGATGGAATTTAAAAATAGTACATCTGCAAAACACTTATAAGGAATAAATGTGTTAATCTGAATGAGCCCTTCAGTGGTAGAGATATAAAATATTATTTTCAATGGTAACTGATGGTTCAATAATACCCAAGAGTACAATTAGAAGAATGAAAAATAGCAGTAGATGCAATGCATTTTAAAAGTGCAAAATAATTTAATTCATCATATTTGGTTCAATTTTTAATTTACACACATGAACTCATTGTCACAGAAATAAATGTATTCAAGGTCTCACAAATCTAAGACTTAGAGATTCTGAAAAAGTCCCTTGAATCTTTTTGTTGTTGTTGTTGTTAGTTTGCTTGTTTTTTAAAATAGTCATTCAGGATACATAATGGATAAGTTGTGGATATGTAATGATAGGAAGGAAAGAGATGAGATACTGTATGTAAATTAGACAAGGCTTTTTTTTTTTTTTTTTTTTTTGGCACAGAGCTATTTTAGAAAATCATGCCAAATATAAAACACTAAGTAATGAGAGTAGAGTAGTATTCCAATTCTGCCTCTAAATTTTGACTGTAGAGAAAGGCACAAATTCATTATGCTCTATTTTCTTCATTTTCAAAATGAATAGGACAAGATAATCTGTAATGTCCTTTAGCTTAGTGACTCAGTTTCCTATCATTCCTCACTGCCTGTAGAATGCAAGGCTTAAGAATGTGTCCTCCTGTTAAACGTCAATTATTTTAATCCTGAAGCCAGGTACTCTCTTGACCTTTGACAGATGCTGTGTTCTAAACCTTCTATTCTCTAAAACAGAGGTACAAATAATACTTATTTCACAGAGACACTCTAAGGATTAATTATTATAATTAATAAAAAGTGATTTGTGCATACAAAGTGCTCACTCAGTATGAGCTGGGAATTTCCATTAGGATCATGAATATCCACCTACCAGTACCAGCAAAGCCTCTTCCAGAGCAGGTATTCAATATATGAATAATAGTAACAGATAACAGTAATGGTAAGAAGTATTTATTGATCATATAATGTGCCAGTACCATTGGTAGCAATATCTAACTGAACATTTTTGAGCTATTTATTTTTTCTCATAAGGAGAGGATACAGATTTTAGAACATTACACAGTAGTATTTCAACAGTATATTATTACTTACCATCACCTAGATCTGAAAGGCAGGAGAAATCATGTCTGAATGAAAATACTAAACGATTTCTTTGCTACATTATTCACAATAGCAGGATACAAAAACAACCTAAATGTCTACTGACGGATGAATGGATATAGCATATACACAAATGCAATTACTATTTAGTCTTAAAAATAAAGGGAATCTTGCCATTTATAACCTAGATGGACCCAGAGGACATTATGGTAAGTAAAATAAGCCAAACACAGAAACACAAAAACTGTATGATCTCACTTATATTTGGAACCTGAAACAGTCAAACTCACAGAAGCACAGAATAGAATGGTGACTGCCAGGGGCTGCAGAAAGGCAGGGAATGGGGAGTTAATGGTTAAAGGGTATAAAATTTCACTTACACAAGAGAAATAAATTCTAGAGATCTACTATACAGCATAGTGCCTATTTAAGAATACTGTATTGCATATTTAAATATTCCTAAGAGGATAGATTTTAATTGCTTTTAACCTCAAAAAAAAAAAAAAAGGCAATAGAGGGAGCAAGAAGAAACTTGGAGGTAATAGATAAGTTTATGGCCTGTATGACAGTAATGTTTAATGGGTGTATACTTACCCCAAACTTACTGAGTTGTGTACATTAAATATGCACAGCTTCTCCATATCAATCATAACTTCAATAAAGTGGTTTGAAAAAAGAAAATGCTAAACAATTTTCAAATACAGATCTAAGGCTCTGAACATCTGATCCTCTGACTTTTTATTTTTCTCTCTCTCTCTTTTTTTTTTTTAACGTCTGATACAGATGCACCTAGGTGTGATATTCTAACACTGAAAGCACATCAGAAATTATTAAGGAATCGCTTTAAAACTTGAGTATGAAAACTGCATTAAAAATTAGGTTAAAAATGTCTAAGTTATTTTTGTGTCATTCTGTAAGTAATATGGCAGGCACAATTCAAAATAGAAAAGTAAAGTTCAAAGATTAAGTCTAAAGAATAAAGAAATGAATAAACGTAGTAAGCAGCTCTCACGATAAATGGATATCATGACACTAGCATGTCAGAGTAGAACATAACAAAGGAATATACCATAACAATGTATAATAAAATAAGCACGGCTTTGTGCTCATTTGTGTGCCATTGTTTTTTTACCAAAATCTTCTGCCAAATAAATGTTCCATGTGTGACACTATTTATTGACGGAAGTGCAATGAAATTGTCTTTGTAGTCATTCAAACTGGAATCAAAATATTTTCCGGATCCCGATAGAACAGGAATTTTAATGGAGAAGAAAATGAAAGTAGATGAAAAAATGTATCAGTGCTGATTCAGAGAGGAAAGTTACCAAGGGGAGGGAGAATTCAAATAAAAAGCAGTAAGACTGTGTGAAGAACAGGATCACTGGTTTTAATTTTTTCTTTCTTTCTTTCTTTTTTTTTTTTTTTGCTAACATCAGACTAACATCATTAGAGCAATTTTGTAGTCAGGCTTGTATCTACCTCTTTGATATTTTTTTTTTTTTTTAAAGATTTTATTTATTTATTTGACAGATAGAGATCGCAAGTAGGCAGAGAGGCAGGCAGAGAGAGAGGAGGAAGCAGGCTCCCCGCTGAGCAGAGAGCCCGATGTGGGGCTCGATCCCAGGACCCTGGGATCATGACCTGAGCCGGAGGCAGAGGCTTTAACCCACTGAGCCACCCAGGTGCCCCTACCTCTTTGATATTTTTGCAGTTTTTGATGGCATAGCCTATGCTACAGTTGATAGAGGAGGATTAATTCTTTTTCTCACTTGGTATCTGAAGTCTGATGAAATCTATGGCTTTAACTGCTTCTGTATGTGTGTGTGTATGTGTGTATACAAATGTGCATGTATTGTGTGTGTGTGTGTGTGTGTGTGTGTGTACCTATGCTTATTTATTTTCTTCTATTTATCAAATAATATAAGCCAATTGTTCACACATTGGAATATTTATCAATTAAGGTATTTTTTTGTAAATAAAAGTATTAAAATCACACAAATTCACCCCACCAATATGTTGATTTTATGAATGGAATTGTGTTTTTATATTCTGCCTGTGGTCAGGGAAGATTTCCTAAGGAGAGGACTCTCTATTTTGTACTTCATATTTCTGGGTGTCGGCTACATTCCAGGTACCAAACACGGAATTTAGTAGGGGTCTTGCCCATAAGGGTGCTTAATAATTATTTTGAAATGTTGGGTGAAAAATTATCACAAGTATTCTATGTCATCAAGTATTTTTCAAAATCCTGATTTTGTATTCCTTTATAATAGGATCCTCTATGTTAATATATACATATGCCAAAAATCACCTAATCATTCATATATATGAAATTATATTTATATATAATGAAATTCTCATGCAATTCTGCTTGAAATAATTGCTAAAAGTTAAGAGTTAGAATTTAACTTAAAAGTAACACATTTAATTTATTTAAAAATATTTAAATTGTCTATGCTACTTGCTAAGGTGTGATGTTTAACTGTTTTTTCCCGTATCAGAGCAATTTCTGAAGTTTAGGATTATTTTTACCATTGTCAATCGCTACAGCTCACAGTTTTTTTTTGTTATTTCTTCCTTTCATTAGGTTTTTGTTCTCAGCAATTTAATGTTCTTATTGATTGGGAATTATGCAGAAAACATTTAGAACAATATCACTTTGTAGTTTGGGGGAATTACATCTAACTGAGTCTTGACATGTTTCACTTACACTCAGTTATAGAAGTTTGGGCATACATTTATATCTTACAAAAGCAAATCACAAATACAACCATAAAGCTTCTATTAATCAGGTCATAAAACGTATTGTCAACCCAATTTGAAATTATGCATGATTTCTTTAGCAACTTGACAAAAAGAAAAAATGACACAATTCTAACCATTCTTGCACAGGAAGAAAGAAAAATTCTCCTTTTGTGTGTGTGTGTGTGTGTGTGTGTGTGTGAAAATCAAATGTTTCAAAAAAAAGAATTTTATAATAAGCACATGAATTTATACACTTCTTTGGAAATGAGACATTAAGCATGTAGGAAAGATTTTTTTTATTGAAATGAGGTTTAAAAAAGCAGGAATGTGAACTTTTTTTCCTGAATTTCCTACCTAGCATTGTAAATCCTACCTCGAGAACAACACTTTAAAAGATAAAAGAAAGTAACCTTTATTATGAATCTGTCACAACAGCTCTATAAGCTAAGTAACATTGCCCTTATTTCTCCACAGGGCTTCAGGTTTCTCAGGTTAAGTCTCTTGCTCAAGGTCACCTCACTAGTCCGAGGCAGGCAAGAGCATGCCTCAAGCTTGGTTTAATGCCCAAGCCCCACGTTCTGTCCACTGTATCATGTTGTCTCCATGAAAACATGAGGAGAAAATGACACAGAAAATCAATAAATGAATGAATGAACTGGGATCTATAACTTAGAAAAAATGGATTTTACTTTGTCAAAATACAATGGTTTCATATCTGTAGGATGAATTCATATTTCATTTACATTTTTACACTTTATTTTGAAATTTTGTGTTTTTTTCATTAGTTTTTATTTTCCAAATTACACATTTGTCTGTACCTATTTTGTCTTCCTCCAGGCTCCATTTCTCATGTATTGTTCACTGTTATCATTTCTTGGTGAGGTTTATTTAACTAGGGATCAGTTACCCAGTTATTAAAGTCTTACGTAGGGGACATACTCACATTGCATTTTCCTTGCTCTAGAACTGAATTTTATTACATATGTCTAACTTCACATTTAAATAAATTAAAGAATGAATTTAAACATTGCAATTAACTTTCTATCTTACCTTATATATTTGTGCTCTATTACAAACAACAATTCAATTGAAACGATAAAAACAATTGGTGTATGTGGATGAGATTTTCTTTTAATTTTGAATATGAATCCCCCATGACAAAATTATTTTGTTTTAATAGTGTTTTGTATAATTAGCAAAATTACAAAAATTGTATAATGTAGCAAGGTAATTATATAATAGTGCATTCGTGTGGTAACTTTACAGCAAAGCTATTATTTGTTATATCTAAGAAAATGTTCCAAATTAACTACTGAAATACATTAAGTCCATATAGCTGACAAAATGTTAAATTGATGAATATAAAAAGCTGTATTATAATGTTGCCATGTGAACAAGTATTCACTACATAAATGCACACAATTTTATATGTTTATATGTGTAAATATGAATACATACATTATGCGTGTGTGTGTATGTATGCTGAGAAAAAGAAATATCAGGAAGTTTGCATAATTCAGTATAAGAGTGCCACCTTCTGGATTTAGAACATGTAGTGACAATTTTTTATAATTCCGAAAAAATACCTGTGATTAATGATGTTCCTTGCTAGTTCTCCCTATATTTTACTATTCATATTTAAATACTGTTTTCAATGTTACCATTCATTTAGGAATTAATTTTGTGTATACAAAGATTTTCTAGATAATGCAGTATATATAAAAATTTACTCAAGATGTAGCAATCTGTGTATCAGCAAAACTAACAAAGCTAAACCAAAAGAAAACAATGCAATTAAAATATATATTTGAGAAAAAGTGAATTCATTCATTCATTTTCTAACATAGTAATCGATAAGTAAGCAATAAATACCCTTTTCCAGCATCTTGTGCAAAATATAATGGTAAAACACATTTTTCTAATAGATTACACTGCTTTGATATTCTGTATTCATATGCACCTAGATTTCCTATCAAAAGTAATAAAATAAATAAGAAAACTCAAAATTAAACACATGAATATTATACAAATACATCTTCATTAGCAGGAATGACCAGATATTATGTGAATTGAGGAAACATGTCTTGAATTTATAACTATTTCTTCTTTTCTCCATTGATATCAGGCTCCTCTGACCCAACAGGAAGCTGAATCATGATGTCCTTCCTCACACAGGACCTAACATACCATAGTCAGAACTTGGCTCTCTGTTTAAAATCTGACCAATTTCAATAGTCTACCAACTCATTGAGAGTAGTTATAAATTATAATTGTTAATTTTAATTATACAATAAAATTTGGTGATCTTTTTTCTATTAAATAAATATCATGACTTTGGGAAGGGGAATGACTGGTGGTGGTGGTAGGGGCAATATGCCTTATTTTCCTCTTGCCCGTACTTCCTTTCTTCAGTCATTCCCCTATGTGTTTGGGTGTGTGGGATACATAAAGATTTCCCAGCACCTATAAGCTTTCTACTTTGCACATGGATAAGACTAACCCTGCATATAAATACATCAGATATGTGTAAGAATCTTAAATATGTCAGAAGAGATATATTATTTTTTGTGGTAGGCAGTATTTTATAATATAATATAAATGTTCTTAGCCACTCTAATACTAATGCTAATTTTATGTAACCATTTTACGTAACCTATTTTCTAAAGGTCTCTTAACAAACTTCTAATTCTCTCTTTGGAGGAGGATTGGGAGTTCAAGAATCATGACACCCTCTCCATTATATGTGTAAAATTGCAGTAAGACATTACTTTAAACATAGGATAATACTCTTGCCTGGATTTCTTACCCTTCAAACATTATTCATTCACTCTTAAATCCCCAAATGATAACTTCTCAAGCATATTCAACTAATGGGAATATAGAATGTATTGAAACAAAATGAAAGTGAATAATGAAACAATTCATTATAATAGAAGAGGATTTTAAATGCTGATGACTTAGAAATCTATATATAATTCAAATAATCAGAGTATTAAGGAAGACAATTCTACCAGCGTATTAATATATCAACAAGGACATATTTTGAGGCTCCTGCCTAGTTTCTGTCATACATCTCCCAAAGATGTCAGCTGTCCCAAATATAAAATGAGTACTATTTGTACATAAGAGATGTGCAGCTTTTTAAGAACAGTCCTTTACTTTCTGTATATAAGAGCTTAGAGATCTTTGAGCCTAATAGCAATCATGTTCAAAAGTGTGTGGCAAGATCTCTTTAGATGTACACATAACCACCATGAAAATTAATCAGAATTAAACATACTATCAAAAGGACAACAAATTCCTTTGACTCTCTTACAAGGTTACTTTCTACAGTTTCAAAAAATGACTTATTTCAACTGAAATTTCTTTTACAACTCTATATTCCAAAATAAATATATGGTTTAAGTAATTTGTTTAACCAGGTCTCTATATTTTGAATAGAGGGAGATAAAGCAGAGTATAAATTAGCATACAACACTAACAGTCTCATGGGAGGAGAGAGTGCACTGGGGTTCTACAGACACTTGGGTTTGCATATCTTGTAAACCAAGTATATCCTGACTCACCTAGAGGATTCACTTGGTGAATCTCCTAACAGCCTGTATGTGTGATGGACTTAGCAATCTCTTGATAAGAATCTTTTCCTAATCAAAGAGAAAGTTGAGTCTGTACTGGGTGCAGGATCAGTCAATTATGGAAGAGAAAGGGCACTTGTGATTGCAGCTGGACACGTGTTATGCATTATCCTTACATTGGAACTTTCAGATTCCTGTCAGGATTTCAAGAACATGGCGCTATCCTAGAAGCATACATATATAAATAAAAGAAAACCATCACTGGAGTCTCTACAAACAACCAAAAGCCCAAAATTAAGCAACTTGGTAAAGAATTAACTGTGATGATTCCTTATTGGTTGAAATGCTCAGCACCCTATTTCCTTTGGAATGGTGGAGGAAATCTCTATAGCAACCAGGCCTCAATGGCTCCATTAAAAAAAAAAAAAAAAAAAAAAAAAAAGCCTGCTGTGACCAGAAGAGCAGGGAAAGAAAATGCTGACATAGTGTCCAGGTGACTGATCATCAGCGCATGAGTGAAATCCTGAGGAATTTAAATTGCCTGCAATGTCCAAAATGCTGTGTGTGGGTTTGTACCAACGAAATGTGGTTTAGTTGTCTTTATTGAAAATCTTGAATGACTTAGAAAAACATCAGGAAAAATAAAACCACAAGGCAATTTGAAAGGTTATGCTCTTCTTTAAAAGTGATCAGATCTCCAGAACATAATTTTTTGAAGTTAATAAATAATCCTAGGGCAAGAATGCTTGTTAAAGATCTCTCTGTGCTGAGTTTATTGTCATTGGAGAAAAGAAGAAAATTGCCCCTGAAAAGGCCTAAGGTTAGGGCTATAAACACAATTGAAACAATGGGAGTTCGTAAACTTATACCTGAGTCTTAAGAAAGTGAGGTCAGAGTCCTGACTCCCATTCCCAGGCAATTCAATGACTATGTCCTCACCACCTGATTCCTTCACAGATAACTTTGGGAGTATTCTAAGCCAAGAAACCACCACCAACAAAACAAAACAATAATCAAAGTAGGGATATTCCTCAAAAAATTCTATATGCTTTTGCCATGTAGAGATGAGGTAAATTAAATTCAAGTCTAAAGCTTTAATGCCTTGACTAGATACAAAAAACAAGATGAGTCACTTGTTTCTGTGCATTTTTGAATGATTTATATTCTAAACAAACTAACTGCTGAAACAAAACTACTGCTTTGTTCAAATGAACAAAAAAGGCTGGTCCGAGTGGTAAATACATGTTTAAGATTTTCTAGGCCTCATTTGGCCTTACGATTATATGGGTTGGTACATTTCCCAACTGAAAGATACTTGCATGCCCCTACCACCCCTACCAACAACAAATGGAGGAAGTAAATGAAGTCTAGAAAACAGTAATATAGACTGAGCAGAGGAAACACATATGTTTTACTACTCCAAAGAAAAGCTCTAATCCTCCATTCTGTAATCTTTATGGAAGTTTCTTATTTTGTATCAGAACTTCTCCTCAGGATTAGATACCTGAATATAAGTTCCCTTTAAGCCAGAACTTCTTAACCTCTTCAGCAGCATGACATAGGAAATGATAATATGATATAGAAAAGGGAGACACTATGAAGAAGATTCAGAAGTATCAATGTGAAGATAGATTTATTAAAAATAATTACATTTATTATACTTTATATTATGATTTTTAATTAAAGAGCAGTATTAGGGAAGATATTAAATGTCGATCCCCAACATTTTTTTCCAAAAATGCTGACAGGAAACAAGCTTACTTCCATAAACATAACTTTGTACAAAATTCTGTGAATAAAGGGCTATATATATTTCTTGATTCAAATTTTTTAATGATGATATTTTCAAATTCTTCATAGTACCATATACTAGATAGTCATGCACATAAAATAATAAAATATCTAACTCCAGTTGGTGGTCTCTGAGGAGAGCAAGAGGTAAGCCTAGATTACATCATGGAATAGTCCCCAAGTGATCTCAGTGCTCTGACTATTGTGGTTAGAACACAGAAACTTTAATTGTCCTAAACCCTCCAATATGCAAGTGTTCTTTAGTACCCATCCACTCACTGAATTGGAAGCAGAGAATGGAAGGAGCCATCCTAATACGTACTACACTTTAAACTTTTATAAGATGCACGCTATCAATGTCTTAGACTATGAGCTGTCACACTCACACTTCTCTTTGGAGAGGGAGTAGGATGCCACACATAGATATCTTATCCTGGAGGCCAACCATCATTTCAATGCTTTCTCCAATTTCTTATAGTGTTGGCCAAACCTGTTGTCAATTAGGGGCATTACTTTCCACTTTGAGGGAGAGATTAGCAGAGGATCAGAAAACTTCTGCAAGCACAGCAGTGAGGCTACTTCACTGCTCTTTGCCATGGCTTCTATTGATGATTCTGGGACAAATGGGATAGGATTACATCATATTGATCAAAGACCTCTCTAAATGCCTCTTTAACAATGCCTCCAGAAAATCAGTGGTTTAGGATAGGAAATTAATTATCTTGAGGATAACATTTATTCTGTCAAAAATGTATTTCATATATCATTTTTCATATCAAATCATACTCAGTTATACTGTTCAGTATGGATGATCAGATAACCTTAAGAATGGAGAATTGCAAGTCAGAGCAAACCCAAAGAGAAAAAAAAAAACAAAAAACACCTTCTCTGATTCAATGGGTATACTGGTGAACTATTTGAACAAATTCATTAACTTAGAAATCAAGATAATGAACATGTCACTTAAATATTTTGATTTAGGCAAAAGAAAATTCATTAGTGATAATGTGCCTAATTAAAGATCTTTCTTGTATACTACTTCCATAATACATATATTTTCAGTTTCCTATTTATTTAAAGAATAGAAATATCAGTCTGAATGTAAAAATCCTTCTATATATTTTACTCTCCCTACATCCTTGAATCCTTTAGAGTTCTTTGCCAAAACCAATTTGACAGCAATTTCATTTTAATGATTTGCCTTTAGGGAATTTCTCTAAAGTATTTATCTTGGTGCATATAGAATAAAATAAATCTATTTTCCCTGTAGTCATGCATCATCATTTTGCATATTATTTAATTAAATCTCATAAATAAAATAATACATGCCAAAATTAGCATAAACAGTCATAGGACTAACACAACTCATTTTTGGTAAACACACACATAACGCACATGCACACAAACAGCCCAAGTGCCACGACTATGAAAAAAGAACATAAAACATTAGTTAATCTGTCATGTCTATTATGTGGAAGTAAATTATGAAAGCTTCTACTATAAAGTTTTGTCAGCAATTTAAAAATGTTCAAAAGTAAAGGTCAACACCCATTTCTAAGTAAATCTTTTATTCCTACAGAGGAATTAAAGTTTCCTAAATGAAATTTCTTCTCTCTTAAAAAAATTTGTTTCCAAAAATATTGTCTCCACTATCATCTCTTTATTCAACTTAGTCCTAGCTATGATACCACACTTCTGTGTCTAAAAAGAACCTAGATTGTTTTCCCCAGCTGTAGCTACTCAAGTCATTCTCTATAGCAATCAGGTTCATTTCTTCACTTAGCAGCTGCAAAGTTGGTTAATCTAACTCTAGTCAGTCCTGTGTCCTTACTGTTCTGAAGTTCCAGCTGGTCAATAAGATACATAAGGACGGGCGCCTGGGTGGCTCAATGGGTTAAGCCTCTACCTTCGGCTCAGGTCATGATCTCAGGGTTTCTCTCTCTCTCTCTCTGCCTGCCCCTCTGCCTACTTGTGATCTTTCTCTGTCAAATATATAAATAAAATCTTAAAAAAAAAAGATACACGAGGGTACTTTAGCACTAGTACAACTTCCAGGATATTTAGAAAATACAATCAGTTCTCCAGAAACAAATATAAACAGCTATATCCTTTTATGATTGAGACACAAATTCCCTTAGAAAATAGCATTTCGGATGCAAAATTGAAGTGTGCAAAATCAATAGACAAGAAAATACAGTTTTAAGGTATAAAGTCAGAAGTTCACATACAAATCACTTCTGCAGCTATTCAATTACACACATGCACACACCTTTGCCCATCACTGTTTATTCCTTGTGGACAAAATTTTATAAATTGAACTTTTGGGTCCCTCCTACACTTGTCAATTCACATGCTGAAATCTGAGCCCTCAATGTCATGGTATTAGGAAGTGGGACCTTTGGGAGGTAATTAGGTCATGAGAGTCATCTTCATAACTGGGATTAGTGCGTTTTTAAAAGGGACTCTAGAGAACTGCCCCACCCTTTTTCAAATGTGTGAGGAAACAAAGAAAAGGAGAAGGTCTGTAACCTGGAGAGTGAGAGGGGCCCTCACCATTCCCAATCATGTTGGCACCCTGATCTTAACCTCCAGCCCCCAGAACTGTAGAAAAATAAATTTCTGTTGTTTATAAGCCACCCAATTAATGCATTTTCTTATAGCAGCCTGAGCAGCCAGACACATATGTTTGGTTGAGGGTCAATACTTTGACTTCATATTTCATATTTTTTAAAAGTTCTGCAATGATTCTTAGCTCCACCTGAGAATGATTGCCTACACTTACCACCAACATACAATAGAAGAGATGTAATTTTGGGGGGGGGAAGGCAGTAGGGAAACAAATGTAGACCAAAAAAAAAAAAAAATTCTTGGGTTCATAGTCATTAAGAAGGTGTTTCTTTGTGGCATGATTTAGAACCCGAAATAATGTGACTGAGCATTTCAATTGATAGAACTCTCCTCTCCAGTGGTTAATCCAGGTACTGTCTTCCCATTGCCTGAGGAAGATGGAATCCCCCTTCAGAGAGTGATATCTGAAACTTCTTATTCATGAAAAACTGCATGTGCCTTCTTCCTTTTTACTTTCTTTTGACTTCTGTGCTTCTGGTATTTCAATGCTGAATTGAATGAGAATTCTCAGTGCAATGGGAGAAACTTCATCACTTTCCCTCTTGTATCTCAGGAATGGGTCCTATATATTTCTCCATTTCTTAGAATTATAAAATGTCCTCAAAGAGAGTGTTGAACTAAAATTGGTGTTCTTAAAAATGTTTCATTACGCTCTATCCACCAATATTTGTTTTTTTTTTTTCCTCAAATCCCCCTAGTTCTTGGACTTTTTCAAGTTGTGAATAACTTTTACTTCTTCTACAGTGATGAAAGCTCACTTCTCTTTCCCTGCAATAGGATAACTTGATTGCACATTACTATCATATTGCATTTTCTTCCCTATTTCCTTTCTTCCAGCAGTCAAATGTAACATGCATCCTCAAGGGGCCCCTGGGTGGCTCAGTGGGTTAAAGCCTCTGCCTTCGGCTCAGGTCATGATCCCAGGGTCCTGGGATGGAGCCCCGCATCGGGCTCTCTGCTCAGCGGGGAGCCTGCTTCCTCCCCCCTCTCTCTCTGCCTGCCTCTCTGCCTACTTGTGATCTATGTCTGTCAAATAAAAGAAATAAAATCTTTAAAAAAAAAAAAAACATGCTTCTCAAAATACTAGCCTATTCCATCTCTTACATAATGAATCAATAATATTCACTGAATTTAAACATTTCTTTCTTTAAGAAAAAAAAAAATGGACTTTCCAAAAACAAGTCTTACTTGTTTTGTTTTGGATTTCAAATTACAAAAGCAATGGCATTATCTGTGTAAGAGTGAGCTCACTCACTGAAGCATTCTTCCTTGAATTTCTGATGGCATTCTTCCTTGAATTTCTGATGTTTCCTTTTGGAATCCCCAAACTCTATCTATTGTTAACCTAACAGAATGTGTGGGAATTTTTACTTCTCGTTTTTGTTTTCCTCTAGTTCCCAGCAAGCATGATTCCTAGAGTCAGGGTATTTCTTACACAGACTGTTTACACTTTCTGCTTAGCCACAGTTTGCCATACTTCATTGATTTTTTTTTTCCCTCTCCTCAATTCAAGAAGATAACTCTGTACTGTAAAGACCCCATTTCTCTTCATTCACCAATGTAGACAGCTATAGTACTGGGTCTGAACCTACGCTTAGCACTCTGAAACACAAAACCATAATCAATGGTTATCTAATCAACAAACTGAATCCAAATTGAGAGTCTGAGAGAAACCATCAGCAGGCCATAGGATTGCTGAGAAGTTCATCCCATAATGGGTCTTTTTTTTGTGACCCTGGATGTTATTTTAAACAAAATAAACAGGGAGAAGACTTGTGATAGTCAATATAATACTAACTAAAGTACCTGGAATTAAGGATCCAGTGACCTAAATAAATCATGCAGGCAAGCTGTGCTTCAGTGAGTGAGCTCACTCTTACACATATAATGCCATTGCTTTTGTAATTTGAAATCCAAAACAAAACTCTTGAAGTCCCCCAGATAAAAGTCCTATACCTGTACCTTATCAGAATCTGCCTGCTTGGAAATCTGTCTACAAGACTTGGAACAACATTTGCAAATTGAGTTCTAAACACAAAGAGGATCTCATTATTAATCCAACCTTTCTTCCTCCCTCCCTCTTTTCTTCCCTCCCTCCCTCCCTTCCTTCATTCCTTCCTTCCCTGCCTGTCATTTTCTTACTTTCATTTATGCATTCCTTCTACAAATATTTACTGAAAAAAGACAATGCCAGAAGTATTCTTCTAACCATAACTAGGTGCTATAGTGAAAATCAGCAATAACATATACTGTACTTTCCAGTGTAATGGATATAATATTTAGCAGAGGACTACAGAAATAATTTTCTAAAATTATAGTAAGCACTAAAGGAAAAACACAGAACGCGGATTTGGGACTAACTGAATGACAGTTCAAGTTCATAAACGTTCTCACTTACTAAAAATATACTAGATACTGGCAATGAGATTTTAGGTTGTTTTTTAGTAAGTCTGCTGCCTATTATGGGGTGTTAAGTTTATAGTGAAAACACAGTATCATGTGGGGGGCAAACTAAATTATTCAGAAACCAATTCACTGAATTTCCATGGCAGTCAGAACAAATCTGAAAATTTTGAAATGAATACTTAGAAGAACAGTATTTAACATAATTCTGTTATTACATAAACACCTAGAGATGTAAACTAAAATATTTAAAGAATGAATTCTTTGGATTTTTTTTTTAATTCAGCAAACCTTAATGATTTATGGTGTATTGAGTAAAGACGTGGCTTAGTCAAATCACTTTATGCTGTATTTGAATCTGTGGTCAATAAGACATACATAACAACGTGTTAAAAAAAATAAAGGAAGAGAGGGGCGCCTGGGTGGCTCAGTGGGTTAAGCCCTTGCCTTCGGCTCAGGTCATGATCTCAGGGTCCTGCGATTGAGCCCAATATTGGGCTCTCTGATCAGTGGGGAGCTTGCTTCCCCCTCTATCTCTCTACCTGCCTCTCTGCCTACTTGTGATCTCTGTCAAATAAATAAACAAAATCTAAAAAAAAAAATTAAAAATAAATAAAAAAAAATAAAGGAAGAGAATTTTTGCAATTCCATTTATAAAAGTTATTTTCCCAAATCTCCAGTTTGGTACCTATTTATAACATTAATACACCAAATATCATTTTCCCCCAAATATCTTTTGAATGCAACATATTACAAATGAATATTCAAAATGAAAATAAGACAAGATATACCCTTCAGCTAAAACTAACATTCTGTCCAGATGTCAGGATAGATTTAAACTTTTAAAGCCTGACTTAGAGTTTGACACTAATTTCCTTCAATGCCAAACTAAATTAACCTTAAGAAGTGCAAAATGGCTAAAAATAACTGAGCATTGTATTCTTTTTTCTCTTATATACAAATATTTCCTTTTAGGACTATCATCTCTTCATGACTGCTTTTTATGGGTACATATATGAAATAAAATATCTTTCATTCACCTTCTCACATGTAATGTATGAGATTTCCTGCTCAAATCTATTAATTTTACAGATGAAATTACAGTTGTAGTGGGGCTAAATGGTACAGCCTGATAGTAGCTGCTAAAGGAGAAGGACTCAGAGTGTTCTATTTCAGGATAGTAACTTCTGTCTCTTGACAAGAGTTTGCAAATTAATAGTTTACACGTCAAATACATTTTCTTTCTTTTTTTTTTAAGATTTTATTTGTTTATTTGACACACAGAGAGAGATCACAAGTAGGCAGAGAGGCAGGCAGAGAGAGGGGGAAGCAGGCTCCCTGCTGAGCAGAGAGCCCAATGCGGGGCTCGATCCCTGGGATCATGACCTGAGCCGAAGGCAGAGGCTTAACCCACTGAGCCACCCAGGTGCCCCCAAATACATTTTCTAACCTGTATGCTGCATAGGTATTTACTCTAAGTAAACTCAATGTAACTTAATGCAAATCACTTTAGGGCTTCTGATTTGTCATACTAATTCTGCCCTACTAATTCTGATGATGTATAACAGGTCCAAAACATGATAGGTACTTGAGCATAACATAGCTTGTATTCTTGTTTTGTTTTTTTTTTTTAAGATTTTTTATTTATTTGAGAGAGAGACAGAATGAGGAGTAGGGAGAGGCAGAGGGGGAGAGAGAGAAAAGCAGAATCCCTGCTGAGCAGGAAGCCTGATCCTGGCCTCGATCCCTGGACCCTGGGATCATAACCTGAGCTGAAGGCAGATGCTTAACCAACTGAGCCACCCAGGCACCCCCATATTCTCCATTTTAGTTGACTCCTTTCTCAGTCAGCAAATGTCCTATAAACAGGTTTTATCAAACTAGTGCATTGTAAGTGCTATTTCTGTTCCTCTATCAAATTTAAGGAATGGTCACTTTACTCTTAGGGAATGAGCATATTTGATTTGCGTTTAAATTCTATTCAACATTCCTAGTGTACCTAAGTGCTATAGAGTCAGGAAAGCTAAAATCTGTATTTCCTATGTAGCATTTACTGTAGCTAAATTGTGCTTTTGGTTTAGGGACTCAGGTAACTTTATTTAAATTTGGGAATGTTTAGTGAAGTGGAGGTGTTGTTAGTGTTGATTTTGCTAGTTCCACTTTTTTTTTTTTTTTTTTTTTTCTGGCAAACCCAGTCATAAAGGTTTTGTTCCCTCAGTAACTTTATCAAAAGATCCAATGTCCAGATACAATTTTTAGGATTTCAACAGGCTGGGTGAAAGTGTTCATACTGTACACGTGGATCATGGTAAGTACCGAGTGGTTTTGAAGTCAGCAGGGGCTTTGGTATTACGGAGGCTTTCTCCTGATGGCAGTTGCAAAGTGATTCTAGAACCATCATACAGTATAATTTGAAGTCATTCTATGTGTCCAAACTAAAAGTCTAGTTGCTTTGACCCTCCCATGCTTCTTTGGACCACTTAATTCTCTGAAAAAAAATTATTCCCTGCCTAAACCGGTAACCAAGAAGGTATTCACTTTCCCCTCAGCTTGACTAAACTTAACACTTCCTCCTCATTCTAGGCTTCTGGCTTCCCTTTTCTTAGTACATTTACCTTAGAAAACTTTTAATTGTAATTTCTTTTTCTGCTTCTTTGAGATACAAATCTTTCTATTAATCTGTATCTAGAAATCATACTGACTTATCTTATTGTTTATAAATGTGTTTTGAGGGAAAAATCAGAGATAATGATAATATTGTAATATTTATCAAATTTCTTTCTAAGTGTGTTATGTCATAACAATGTTAAAACAAGGTTAAATAATAGTGATGATAAGTTCTTGTCCTGATTGTGACTTGAAGTTAATGCTTTAAAGCATTAAAGCAGGATTCCAGCTACTAACATGATACTGTGATATACATATACATTGTGAAATGATTACATCATGCAACCTAATTATTACATTCATAACCTCACATAGTTACCTTTGTGTGTGTGATGAGAGCACTTGAGATCTACTTTCTTAGCAAATTTCAAGAATATAACACATTTGTATTAGCTGTAGTCACTATGATGTACATTGATCACTATAATCTCTTCATTTATAACTGATAGTTTATACTCTTTGATCAAAACCTCTTTTCCCTCCATTCCAGCCTATTGTAACTACCATCCTTATCAATGTTACTAGCAGTTGAACTTTTAAAAAATTTTTTAAAAGATTTGACACATATGTGAGATCAGACAATATTTGTCTTTCTGTGTCTGGCTTATTTCACTTACCATAAGGTCCTCCAGATTCATCAGCGTAGTTCTTTTTCTCTCCTTAAAGATTTTTAAAATTTAGTTATTTGTGAGAAAGAGTGAGCAGGGGGAGGGGCAGAGGAAGAAGGACAAGCAGGCTCCCCAAGAGGCGGGGAGACAGACACAAGGCTCAATCCCAGGGTCCTGAGTTCATGACCTAAGCCAAAGTCAGACGCTTAACCAACTGGGCCACCTAGGCACCCCCATCAATGTTTCTAAATGGCAGCCCTGCTTTCCTTAATTAAGACTGGGTAATATTACATTGTCCATATATATAGCAGAAGTTTAAAATTAAGCAAAAGTGAGACTTTTCTGTTCATGACAGATTTCTGATCTCAAAGTCTCTTACTAGCAACTTTTTTGATCAGTGCTGTGTTTGTTTGGTTTTGGAGCCTGTGTCTTCCTGATTGTTGAAGACCTAGTGTGTCTATTAGTCCTGACCATAAGATATGGCTTGAAATTCACTGGAATCCACTTTTGTCCAACCAGTATCCTTATAAATTATTTAATTCCTTGTAATAGAATGTATCCTGCTTTAAAACTTGGTGGAATGGATTCTGTTCTACACTACTGAATTTTGACCAATTTTGTACTTTCCCCAAAATATATAGACTTAAATTTCTCTCAGTAAAATTTTCTAGCTCTCTGTTGAGAAGTTGTGTACATCATTTTGTAGGCTTATTCTTAATAATGTAATATTTTGTGCCATTTTAAATAATATTATTTTTCAAATTTGTTTATTTTTGTTGCTAATATTTAAAAATATAAATAGTAACTGTATTTTGTCATCTTCCTATATTCATTCATAAATTTACTTTTTTCTTTTGGGTTTCCAAAATACACAATCATGACCCCTATGATAGTGAGATTTGTTTCTTTCCAATCCTTTCTTTCCAATCCTTTTTTTCCCAATTCCTTCCTTCCAAATCTTCCTTCCTTCCTTTCTCCCTTATTCCTCCCTCTCTCCATTCCTCCCTCTTTTCTTCCCTCCATTCTCCTTCACTCCTTGTCCTCTCTATTTTTAAAAAGATTTTATTTATTTATTTGAGGGAGAGAGAGCAGGAGCAAGGGGAGAGGCAGAGGGATAGAGAGAAGTGGACTCCCCATTGAGCAGGGAACCTGATGTGGGGCTCAATCCTAGGACCCCCAGATCATGACCTGAGCTGAAGGCAGACACTTAATGGACTGAGCCACCCTCCCTTTCTTTATTTTTCATCTCTCTCTTCCTTCTTTTCTCATATCTTTTGCACAGGTTAACAATTCATCTCAGTGGTGGTACTGGGCAGAGTTGTTTTCTTTTTGTCTTAGGAGAAAGCTTTCAATATTTATCACTAAGTATAATAACTGATGCAGAAAATTCCTGTTGACATCTTTATTACATAACATTATATATATGATAATATAACATTTTTGTTATACTTTCTTCTTACTAATTTAAAAAATCTAGATAGGTAGGTAGGTAGATAGATAAACTGAAGAGTAAATATATTGCAGATATCTTTTTCAGACAGTGTCTTGCCTATTCAATTTCTTGAGGTATCTTTTGAAGAAGTAAATTTCGTAATGCTCATGAAGTCCAAAATATAAATTTTTAATTTATGTGTTTATCTTCTTAGCAGTTTTTTATGTCCTGCTTAAAAGAAATCTGTTTATGCCAAATTTAAGAAAATATTCTTCTACCTATGCCTTATTTTATCTTTTACTTTGAGTTTATGCTGGAGTAAAAAAGAAGTTAAAGTAATTGGAGTGTGATCTATTTTTTCTTAGAGTTGCCAAGTGAATATCCCAGAAGAAACGTAAGAAACAAAATGATCTGGTCTAATCACACTGAACAGGATAACTAATTGTCTTTGGGTATCTATAATAAATGTACTATAGGCGTAGTGGCCTAAATAACAAACATTTATTTCTCACGGTTCTGGAAGCTGGCAAATCCCAGATTAAGGTGCTAACAGTATCAGTGTCTGGTGAGAACCCATTCCTTTGTCCTTTAACAAATATCCTCTCATGATGTCCTTACAGGGTATAAGAGGCTAGGAAGCTTTCTGGAGTCTCTTTTACTAGCACACCAATCCCCTTCATGGGGGCTCCACCCTCATGACCTAATACCTTCCCAAAGGCTTCACTGACAAATATTAACACATTTGGCATTAGGTTTCAACATATGAGTTTCAGGGAAACACAAACGTTCAGTATATAGCTATAACCCTCACATAAATGAAATTATGATATTATGATATTTAATTGAGGAAGGTCCCTTTCTCTGGAATGTCATTAGGCATTCCTGGTTATAGGCTGGTTTTAGTAAATTAATACAGAAGGTATGGACCCATGAGCCAGGATTTTTAAAATATCATGTATTTTGGGGTATTAAATGGAGATATTTTATAAACTAGATGCCCCGTAATAAGAGATAATAATCTAAGGACCACAGTTTGATGCACCATTTACTCTGAACCAGAAAGAATGCATGTCTTATCTAAGAAAAAAAGGACTTTGGAGGTTGCCCTCAACATCCAGACCTGGATATCAATGTCCATACTTCCTCTGTGTCTCTTCTTTTTCTTTTTCTTTTCTTTTTTTTTTTTTTTTTTGATTATTAGTAAGTACATACTGGGTAAGATCTCTTATTTGTATTAGTCTAATTTGAAAATTCAACTCTCTGGATGAGCTCAATGTTTCCTCTTACATTAAATTTTGTGTGAGCTATGACGTAAGGGCCAACTTTCGTTTTTTTCAGATAATCACCCTATCAATAAAGCACCAGCTATTCAAAAGAACATTTCTTTTTCTGTCACTATTTTGCTGCAGCACATTTGTTATTGTAGTTTAGATGACCATATTTGCTATTATTTCCATTAACCTGTATTTCCATCCTTACACCAACATCATATTTCTTTTATTATTGTGAATTCACAGTGAGGCTTTATATTGATAGTATAAACACTTCAGCTTTGATTGTTTTCTTCAGGATTATTTTGACTCTTTGGTGTTCTTTGCAATTCTACATACATTTTAGAGTAATCTTCTCAGTCTCCCCAAATGGAGGGAAGGAAGGAAGGAAGGAGGGAAGGGGAAGGGGAAGGGGGAAGGGAAGGGAAGGGGTGGGGAGGGAAGGAAAGGGAAGGAAAGGAAAGGAAGAAAGAAAGGAGGAAAAGAGGAAAAAAAGAGAGAATGGAAGATTCTGTGATCCTTACATTTTAACTGAAACTGCACTAAATTTCTAATCAAGATTGGAGATTGATGTTTAAACAATACTGTCTTTCATTCATAAATATGATATAAACCTTCTATTTGTTTAGATCAATTAATCTCTACAGTGGTTTGAAATTCAAAGTGTGACTCTTCACATATATAGTGAGACTTCTTGGTATAATATTGATGTTTTACAATATTATTGTAAGTGACATTTGTTTTTTAATTTATGGTTGGTGATATATAGAGACAATTAATATGTGTATATTTATTTGTACCAGTGATCTTGCTTTACTTATTTATTAATTCTAATTGTATATCTTTTTGGATTTTCATCTTCCAAAGTCATGTTATCTGTGATGATGCTTTTATATGTCGTGTACCAATCTTTATACAATTTATTTCTCTATAATATGTACATTTTTTCCATTGGCAAAGGCATGTAGTACAATGTTCAACAGAAGTGGTCATAGTGGACATTGCTGCTATAAACATTCAGATGCACGTGCCCCTTCAGATCACTACATTTACCCAAATGTTTATAGCAGCAATGTCCACAATAGCCAAACTATGGAAAGAACCTAGATGTCCATAAACAGATGAATGGATAAAGAAGATGTGATACACACACACACACACACACACACACACACACATACATACACACACACACAATGGAATACTATGCAACCATCAAAAGAAATGAAATCTTGCCATTTGCGACAACGTGGATGGAACTAGAGGGTATTATGCTTAGCGAAATAAGTCAATAGGAGAAAGACAACTATCATATGATCTCCCTGATATGAGGAAGTGGAGATGCAATGTGGGGATTTGGGGGTAGGAAAAGAATAAATGAAACAAGATGGGATTGGGAGGGAGACAAACCATAAGAGACTCGTAATGTCACAAAACAAACTGAGGGAGGCCGGGGGGAGGGGGGTAGGGAGAGGTTGGTGGGGTTATGGACATTGGGGAGGGTATGTGCTATGGTGAATGCTGTGAAGTGTGTAAACCTGGCGATTCACAGACCTGTACCCCTGGGGCTAATACATTATATGTTTATTTAAAAAAATAAATTAATTAATTAAAAAAAAGAAGTGGCCATAGTAACATTTTTTTATTTTGTTCCCAAAACTAGAGGAAAAACATTCAATATTTTGTCACTAAATATGGTGTTGTACAAAAACTACTTTTACTTTTGTTGAAATACTAATTATGAAATTAAGGAAATTCTATTATATTTCATTTAGTTAGAATTTTCAATGTCAGTGAATATAAAATTCTATATTTTTTCTATCAATTGAGATGATTATAATTTTTTATTTTCTCCCTTTGTCTGCTAATATGGTGTGCACTGTTTTTCAAATATCAATTCAATTATTATTTAAACTTTCTTGTCATTTTCTTAGATAATTTTGATTTTGAAGTTATTCAGGGCTCATAAAATGAGTTGAGAAGTGATCTTTCATTAATTTCTTTCTGAAAACTTGGTGTAATATTAGTAATATTCCTTCCTTAAATGTTTAAAATTGACAAATAAAGCCATCTGAATTTACAGTCATCAAAAAGAATGAAATCTTGCCATTTACAAGAACATGAATGGAGCTAGAATGTACTATGACAAGCAAAATAAGTCCGGTAGAGAGAGACAAATGCCATACGATTTCACTCATATGTATAACTTAAGAAACAAAACAGATGAACGTCAAAGGGGAAAAAAGAGACTCTTTAGAGATTCTTATGAGACTCATAATTATAGAGAACCAACTGAGGGTTGCAGAATGGGAGATGGGTATTAAGCAGGGCATTTGTGATGACCACTGGGTGTCATATGTAAGTGATGAATCACTAAATTCAACTTTTGAAAACCAGTATTACACACTATATTAATTAAATAAAATGCAAATAAAAATTGATACAAAAAACTCCATAGGGTTTAGAACTATCTTAGTGAAACAGTCCTTAATCATTTTAAAAACTATAGGGTGGGGTGCCTGGGTGGCTCAGTGGGTTAAGCCTCTGCCTTTGGCTCGGGTCATGATCTCAGGGTCCTGGGATTGAGCCCCACATCGGGCTCTCTGCTTGGTGGGGAGCCTGCTTCCCCCTCTCTCCCTTCCAGCCTCTCTGCCTACTTGTGATCTCTTTCACTCTTTCAAATAAATACATAAAATCTTAAAAAAAAAAACAACTATAGGGCAATGCAAATATTTTATATCTCTTTTGTTTTGGTTGTAATAAGTCATGATTTCCAAGAAATTTTTCCATTTCATCTAAATTTTCAAACTTATTAAAAATGCATACTATCCTTCTATTATCTCTTTAATATGTGTAAGATCTACAGTGATGACTTATTTCATTTCTGGTATAGATAACGTATGTTTTTTCATTGATCAGTCCGTACTTGTCATTTAAAAATTTTCTTAAAGGTCCAATACTTGGGCTTGTGAAATTCTTTGACTTTTTACTTGATGAATGATTTTTAACTACAATTTCCAGCTTTTTACTAGGATTTTGAGAAGAATCTTGACGTTACTGAGATTCAGTGATTCTTATTTCTTAATGCATTACTTATTTTTTTAATTTAATTTTGTTTTTTCAGTGTTCTAAGATTAATTGTTTATGCACCACACCCAGTGCTCCATGCAATACGTGCCCTCCTTAATACCCACCACCAGGATCACCTATCCCTCCATCCCCTCCAAAACCCTCAGTTTGTTTCGCAGAGTCCACAGTCTCCCACGGTTTGTGTCCCCCTCTGATTTCCCCCAATTCACTTCTCCTCTCCATCTCCCAATATCCTCCATGTTATTCCTTATGCTCCACAAGTAAGTGAAACTATATGATAATTGACTCTCTCTGCTTGACTTATTTCACTCAGCATAATCTCCTCCAGTCCCGTCGATGTTGATACAAAAGTTGGATATTCATCCTTTCTGATGGAGGCATAATATTCCATTGTATATATGGACCATATCTTCTTTATCTTTTCATCTGTAGAAGGGCATCTTGGCTCTTTCCACGGTTTGGCAACTGTGGCCATTGCTGCTATGAACATTGGGGTACAGATGACCCTTCTTTTCACTACATCTATATTTTAGGGGTAAATACCCAGTAGTGCAATTATAGGATCATAGAGTAGCTCTATTTTTAATTTTTTGAGAATCTCCAGACTGTTTTCCAAAGTGGCTGCACCAACTTGCATTCCACCAACAGTGTAAGAGCGTTCCTCTTTCCCCACATCCTCTTCAACACTTGATGTTTACTGTCTTGTCAATTTTGGCCATTCTGACTGGTGTAAAGTGGTATCTCAATGTGGTTTTGATTTGAATCTCCCTGATGGCTGATGACGATGAACACTTTTTCATGTGTCTGTTAGCCATTTGTATATCTTCTTTGGAGAAGCATCTGTTCATGTCTTCTGCCCATTTTTTGGTGTGATTATCTGTTTTTTGAGTATTGAGTTTAAGGAGTTCTTTATAGATCTTGGATATCAGCCCTTTGTCTGTAGTGTCATTTGCGAATATCTTCTCCCATTCCGTGGGTTGCCTCTTTGTTTTGTTGACTGCTTCCTTTGCTGTGCAGAAGCTTTTAATGTTGATGAAGTCCCAAAAGTTCATTTTCCTTTTCGTTTCCTTTGCCTTTGGAGACATGTCTTGAAAGAAGTTTCTGTGGCCAATGTCGAAGAGGTTACTGCCTATGTTCTCCTCTAGGATTTTAATAGATTCCTGCCTCACGTAGAGGTCTTTTATCCACTTCAAGTTTATCTTTGTGTATGGTCTAAGAGAATGGTCGTGTTTCATTCTTCTATACGTTATCTGTCCAATTTTCCCAGCATCATTTATTGAAGAGACTTCTTTCCACTGTATATTTTTTTCTGCCTTGTCGAAGATTATTTGAAAATAGAGTTACTCCCTACTCTGTTCCAGTGGTGTATGTGTCTGTTTTTGTGCCAGTACCATGCTGTCTTGGTGATCATAGCTTTGTAGTAAAGCTTGAAATCAGGTAATGCCCTCAGTTTTGTTTTTCCTTTCCAACATTTCCTTAGAAGTTCGGGGTCTTTTCTTCTTCCATACAAATTTTAGGATTATTTGTTCCAGCACTTCGAAAAATGCCAATGGAATTTTGATTGGGATGGCATTGAAAATATAGATCGTTCTGGGCTGTATAGACATTTTAACAATATTTATTCTTCTGATTCATAAGCATGGAATGCTTTTCCATCTTTTTGTGTCTTCAATTTCTTTCATGAGTGTTCAGTAATTCCTCGAGTACAGATCCTTCACCTCTTCGGTTAGGTTTATTCCCAGGTATCTTATGGTTCTTTAATGCATTACTTATTTTCTGATCCTCAAACACTGAAACAGCATACATATTTTAGCTCCTCTTTCTTCTTCCCTATTTTTTTTAAAGATTTTATTTATTTATTTGACAGACAGAGATCACAAGTAGTCAGAGAGGCAGGCAGAGAGAGAGGAGAAAGCAGGCTCTCTGCAGAGCAGAGAGCCTGATGCGGGGCTTGATCCCAGGACCCTGGGATCAGGACCTGGGCCAAAGGCAGAGGCTTTACCCCACTGAGCCACCCAGGTGCCCCACTTCTTCCCTATTTTTAAAGATATTACTGTTATATATTTAAATTCTACGTAAATTTCAAGCTTCAGAAGACATCATCATTATCATTATTAATAATATTATATAGTATAATAATAATACCATTGTAGCAGTAGGTCAACATTCATTTAAATCATGTACATTACTTGTTTGACCTGACCATGGCTTATTTCCTTTCAGATGCTTTCTGTATCTCCATCTACAAATATTTGCCTTGTACTTCAAGTGTTTTTTTTTTTTTTAATTGTTGTTTTAGCACAAATGTAATAATCAAAGTCTATTTATCTGAAAATATGTTTATTTCAATTTGTGTTTTAAAGAATTCCTAAGTATAAATTTCTAAGTTGGAAGTTACTAATAACAGCAATTTAAAATTATATTTCATTGTTTTGTAACTTCCCTTAAGAGTAACATAATTTTTGGATAAAGGTAGGAGTGACCAAATTAGAGGTCATTGCTAAAACAACCTATCATAGGAGTTTTACTACTATGGAATTTTAATTCATTTAGTTATTTTTATGTTGCAACTTTCCAAATTCTTTACAAACATGGATTTGGCATTTTTTTTTTCTTTTTATTATCCTACTTTTTGTGCAATGGACAATAGCAACTATGTTATGTTTGAAAGCAGACATTCTAATTTATTTTCTAAGTTTTGTTTTCATTGCAATTCAAATAGGCATATTTAGCCATATACTAGCCGTAAAAGGTAAATATCATAGTCTCAAGATGCTAGAAAATGGTAAGTAGGACAAAGGTGGCTACTCATTAAACATAGTAGATGCTTGTATTAATTTAATATATAACCTTCCCAATACTGATTCCTTAGTAAGTGTTAAAACTTAAAAAAAAAAAAAAAATTACTAACATTGGGACGCCTTGGTGGCTCAGTGGGTTAAAGTCTCTGCCTTCGGCTCAGGTCATGATCTCAGGGTCCTGGGATTGAGCCCCGCATCGGGCTCTCTGCTGGGCAGGGAGCCTGCTTCCTCCTCTCTCTCTGCCTGTCTGCCTCTCTGTCTACTTGTGATCTCTATCTTTCAAATAAATAAATAAAATCTTTAAAAAAAATTACTAACATAGACATTTTGAACATTAGATTGGACTAGAAAATTTCTATTTTAGGACAATTTTCTTATATTATTCTAAATTGATACCAATTATTCTCTAACAGCTGTAAGAAATAACTACACATCTAATACTTATGTAGAGCATGCCCTAAAACCATAATTACTGTCACATACATTATCTGCCTGATTAGTATTTGTTTTTATTGAAATAATAGATATACAGTATTATATTAGTTTTATGTGTACGTTGTGCTTTGACATTTATATACACTGAAAATGATCACCATAAGTCTAGTTACCATCTGTCACTATACAAAGTTAATACAACATTATTGTCTATAATCCCCTTTGCTGTACATTACATTCCCTTGACTTACTTTGTAACTGTAATTTTGTACTCCTTGATCCTCCTCAACCATTTCATCCACCTACAAACCCCTTCTCCTCTGGCAACTATGCTTGTTCTCTGAATCTTTTAGTTTGGTTTTGATTGTTTTTTGTTTGTTTGCTCATTCATTCTATTTTTTAGATTCCATGTATAGGTGAAATCATGCAGTACTTGTCTTTCTCTGTCTGGCTTATTTCACTTAGCATAATATCCTCCAAGTACATGTTGTTGCTACAAATGGGAGGATCTTGTTTTTTATGGCTGAAATGTATTCTGTGTTATGCATGTAAATTCATACACACACACACACACACACACACTCTCTCTCTCTCTATATATATATAGTTATCTGTGTTATTATATATAATGAATTTATATATATAATATATATAATATGAATTTATATACACTATATATATTATATACACAATATATTGGTATATATACAATATATATACACTATATATATACTATATATATACAATATACAATATAATATATATATAATATATATAATACAATATAATATACTATATATACAATATATATACACAACATATATACACAATATATGTTGTGTATATATACGAATTTATATGTATATTATATATAATATATATATAAGTACAAATATATTAGTGCCAAATTGTACATTTATAGGTAGTAACTATGTTCACTGTGAAACATACACATATGTATTTGAAGTACCAACTGATAAATACTACAAAATAAAAATAAATGAAGCTTGATGTAGTTGTAGTAAAATATCCTTTGCCATAATTACAGATATGTAATTATGGCTCTCAATTACAGATATTATATGTCTATAACACAGTTATTAATTTTGTCATTTCAGTTTCCTCAAATTCTGTTTCCTCAAATTGCTTTTATGTTATGGAATGGAAAATATTTTAGAATCTATGCATACTTAATTTTTACATACACTTTTTTCGAAGTTGGAATCTTTTACCTTCTGTGCTGACTAGAAAACTGTTAACTACATATATTTTGACTTTTGGGGAAACAAACTATACTGAAGTGAATCATATGTTATAGCAGTAAGATTTCTTTTCTACAAAAGTTCTTAAAATATAAATTAACTATTGCCATTTGTAATCCATTCTTATCCTCTTCTCAGTTATCTTTCTTATTTTAGAGGAATTTACTTTTATTCTGTAATCATTTGATTAATAAAATGCTATTTTAATAAAAATGTCTACTATGTGTCAAGTCTGTGATAGAAAAAAGAGAAATTTTTCACTCTCATTAAGGATTCCAATACAGAATGAAAGAATTAAACACTGATTTTAATTTTCCATTTAAGAATATTGGTTATTGAATCATCTAGTTTTGTGTTACACTTGAAAAAGTAGAATTAAATGTATAATTTTTATCACTATTACACATTGCTATTTATTTTCATCAAAGTTGAAATTAGCACAAACTATGTAGAAAACAAACCTTTCAAGTTATAATTGGCCTAATCACAAATCCATTTATCTTCAAATATAAAAATAGACAATTTTCTCCAATATATAAAAGTATTACTAATGAATTAAAACTATGAATTTTAGAGTAAGAAAAATATGATTGAAGATTAAAAACCAACATCTTAATCAGCATTATTTCTTTAACTAAATGAAGGGCAATTTAAAATTAATTTCCTTTCTTTAATTAACTAGTCAGGAACATGTTTGATTAATGTAATTGTTTCTGAACTGGTAATTTTGTACTTAAAAGTGGAATGTTGATTTTTAAGGTTATATCAACTTTAAAATATTATAAAGAGGCCTATTTGGGCTATTTAGTAATGGCATGGTCTAACTACAAATGATCCAAATAGCTTGTTTTAAAAGACTATTCATGACACTTGTTTGTTTTATTTTTAGAATTAATTACAAATTGACATGTTATTAATTTTTACTTGTATTGTCTGTTATTCTCCACCTACATCCAGCACTTTGAATGCATAAACTTAGTCCATTGTGCTCATTGCTGTACCTTATAACATTTCCTGACATGGTATATATTAAATTATTTTTTATGGAGGTAAAGAAGAAAGAAAGGAAGGAAAGAAGGAAGAAAGAAAAGAAGGAAGGGTATAAGGATGGGAGAATTCTATTACTAGCAAGGATGAAAGAATAAATGCCACTAAAATCCTTAATATTACAGCCAGAAAATTATAACTGTAAAGAATGTTACATTATTGGAAAATATATAGTTAAGAGCATAGCAGGAATCCAAGTTATTAAGCCAAAGAGTTGATCTTAGTTGATAACATGGAATTTCAAGATTAAAACAAATCAGGAATACAAATTCAGAAGGTGAAGACCAAAGAGTTAGCAATCCTGGAAAAGTATTGTATGTACCAACCAATGCACTGATGTGTACAAAGATTTGGAATTCCAATAGCCAGGCAACATCCAAGAATTGGGTTCTTATCTTGTACTATACTATTCAACCAGGTTCTTACCAAACTATCTTAGATCTGGCCTTGACGTTTTTTATTCCTTATGACTTTAAATTGACCTTTATATCTAATTTTCTAAAATTCCTTTTATTTTGACCTTCTAATTTCCTCCAAGAACATACTTCTAATTCTCCCTCCTGTTGCATTATGCTACACCGATGCATGCAAACACACACACACACTCTTCAAATGGCTCTTTCCATTGGACATTTTCTTTGCAAAAAGTTGGAATTTACCCAACAAACTTACATTGTTTACCCACTCAGTATCATGCAAGGTGGAAATGAAAACGATGATTAATTTTTTCTTTCTTTTTCTTTTTTTTTGAAAGAAAAGACAGAGATAGCAAGAGAAACAGAGATAGCAAGAGAAAACAGGAGCTGGAAGGACAGGGAGAAGCAGACTCCCCTATGAGCAGGGGAGCCTGACATGGGGACATGAGGCTTGATCCCAGGACTCTGGGATCATGACCAGAGCCAAAGGCAGAAGCTTAACTGACTGAACCACCCAGGCACCCCTTAATTTTCTTTTTTAAAAAAACAACAGTACTTCCAGCTAAGTAGTACATTGTGAAAATGATATTTTAATAATCATGCATATTCAAGACATAGAAATTTGCTCTACAAAAAAACCTGTACTTCTCTACTTATACTTTTCCTGGGATTCTTACTTATCTTTAAATAAAAACAAAAATTATGCTTGTACTAGAGAACTGGTACAAGACAAAATATAAATGTTAATCTGTAACTAATTCATTATTTAGTTACTTTGTGTTTCTAATTATTTCCAAGTGGTTTCAAGCAGTATTCATATACAAAGCAAAAACATGTGGGGTGCGTGAGTGGCTCAGTGGGTTAAGCCTCTGCCTTCAGCTTGGGTCATGATCCCAGGGTCCTGGGATCGACCCCACGTTGGGCTCTCTGGTTGGTAGGCAGCCTGCTTCCCCCTCTCTCTGCCTGCCTCTCTGCCTCTCTGTGGAAGGCAGAGGCTTAGCCCACTGAGCCACCCAGGCGTCCCTGGGTTTACTTAATTTTTAAGCAAAGATTCACTTTCAGCAGAATGACATATTTTTGACAACTGAGTTTGTATTTCAAATTGCAGTTAAAATTTCATTTAACACACTTTGACTCAGTCACTTCACATATACTCTGTGTTCATGTTTGATTTTTTCTTCCTTATTTATATTTATTTTCACTAACTTTATCCTTACTCCTTTTTTGGTTATATTTGGATATTTTTTATTGGACCAAATTCAGCATTTGCTTTCATTTCATTTTTCTCTATTTTGTCTAAAATTTACTAATTTATGCATTTTTATATCTTTTCATATGCCACTGATTTGGAGTATATACTTCTTGTTTTTATTTTGCCAGCATTTATTTTCCTTTCATTTTATGGAAATAAACACCATTTTTCTTTATTCTTCTTCTTTTTTTTTTTTTTTAATAAGCTCCATGCCCAACATGGCAAGAAACAACAAATGTTGTAGAGGATGTAGAGAAAGGGGGACCTTCTTAACACTGTTGGTGAGAATGCAAGTTAGAAACACTTTGGAAAACAGTGTGGAGATTTCTCAAAAAATTAAAAATAGAGCTACACTGTGACCCAGCAATTGCACTACTGAGTATTTACCCAGAAAATACAGATGTAGTGAAAAGAAGAATGATCTTTACCCCAATGTTCAGAGCAGCAACATCCACAATAGCTAAACTGTGGAAAGAGCCGGGATGTCCTTCAACAGATGAATGGATAAGGAAGATGTTGTCCATATATACAATGGAATATTACTCAGCCATCAGAAAGGATGAATACTCAAATTTTGCATCAATATGGATGGGACTAGAAGAGATTACGCTGAGGGAAATAAGTCAAGCAGAGAAAGTCAATTACCATATGGTTTCATAAGAAATAACATGGAGGACATTAGGAGAAGGAAGGGAAAAGTGAAGGGAGGGGAATTGGAGGGGAAGATGAACCATGAGAGACTGTGGACTCTGAAACAAACTGAGATTTTTAGAGGGGAGGGGGATGGAGGGATGTATGAACCTTGGGTGAGTATTAAGGAAGTCACATATTGCATGGAGCACTGAGTGTTATATGTAAACAATGAATCTTGGAACACTACATCAAAAACTAATGATGTGCTAGATGGTGACTAACATAACATAATAAAAAATTAATTAATTAATTAATTAATAAGCTCCATGCCTGACACTGTGGTTGAACTCACAACCCTGAGATCAAGAGTCACATGCTCTACTGACTGAGCCAGCTAGGCACCCCTAAACACCAATTTTTCTAATTAAAAATGGAACAGCATCTATTCAGGGACTTATCCAGACTAGCGAGTAAGTACAGTTGCTAAAATTTATTGAGTATTCAATATGTATCATAGTCTGTTACAGTATTAATTCAACTGACCTTGAAAGAAATCTTACAAAAAGGGTTCCTGCTACATCCTTATGTTGTAGATGTTGCAACTGAAACACAGAACAAGTGAGCATTTTAAGGAGAAATTTATATCCTTCCTTTTAAGGATGAATTGCACATTAAGATATAATACAAAACACTGGCCAAGGTCTGTTTGAATTCATACCACTTGTGTTCTGTTCCAGCCACAGACATTTTTATTTTTGCTATTTCTAGCAAATACCTTGATCATTTTTGCCTTAGATACTTTGCATGTATCTGTTTAGAAAGTTTGTACCATGTTTGTTTTTGTTTTTCATAGACAGCTCCTCTTCATCAGAGAATTCTTCCTGTTTGTCCAAGAACAAATAAGTCTGTTTCACTTACAACAGACAGTGTGATGATGTGATTAAATCTGTTTAGTGGCAGACTGCCAGATCTGAAAACTAATTATGCAGTTTAGTAACATCAAAATCTTACCACAGTAATCTACCTTTTGTTTCTCATTTTCTAAAAACTGTAGTTAATACCTAAATACAACTGACTAGAATATTTTAAAGATTAGGTTCAGTAAAGCACTTAGTAGATGACTTGGCACAAAGGAATCACTCAGAAAATTTTATCAAGATGCATTTTTATTTAAGATGTACATTCTTAAAAAAATGATGCATATTCTTTACTGTGCAAAATGTCTTCTCCCATTTTTCTCTATATCTAAAGGAAAATAATAGAAGTAGAGGATTCTAGAGATTTGAAGTCTATGTTCAGTTGTATTGAAAAACAGAGTTTTCCTCTATAAAATGGAATATAAATATTTCTAGTTTCCTAATCCATTAGTTTATTATAAAACTAAAATTATACTATTTATAAATCTCATTGTTTTTAAATAAGAGGAGAAATAGAGGAATAAAATAATTAGACACCACATTTTCTTTAGCCTTAAATATATTTAATGGAAATCCAATATTTTATGGTTATTTTATTTTGCATGTTTTACTTGTCCAGTTACTAATAAACAAAACAACATAACAGACTGAAAATATTTCAAAGCCACTTTGACCTCTTTGGCATTTAATATGCAGGTTACTGAATAGCTTAGGATGTAATTAATTGTCCCTTCCAAAACTCCTTCTAAAGTGGGTTGTGATATCTGTGAACAACAGATTATACTACACATGAGAATTTTACATCTATAACTTCAATTACATCTTCAATTAATTTGAAGTTATGCAAGTTGTTCTAATATATACTTTCATGAGAGGGGAAATTTTCACCAAGGATTATGATATATTGATGTCCTCTCTCCACTACTTCCTTAGGGATTTCCAGGTTGTAACTGCCTTTTTTTTTTTTTTTTAAGATTTTTATTTATTTATTTGACAGAGTGAGACACAGTGAGAGAGGGAACATAAGCAGGGGGAGAGGCAGAGAGAGAAGCAGGCTTCCCCTAGAGGAGGGAGCCTGATGCGGGGCTGATCCCAGGACCCCGGGATCATGACCTGAGCCAAAGACAGACGCTTAACTGACTGAGCCATCAAGGAACCCTCCCTGTTTTTGTTTGTTTGCTTTTTTTAACTAGAAATCAATTATACGATATTGTTCTTTGTAACTCAATTATTTAAAAATTTCTGCACGTTTTAGTTTTATAAGCATTCCATAATAATTCCTTCAAATATAAAGCAATTAAGTCTTATAAATGACTTATTTTCAATAGCTTAATAAATAGATCAAATTGTTTGAACAGTGATTATAACAAGTAATTATGTAATGAGAAGTTGCTAAATAATTATCATAGTCTAACTCGCATACAATTTTACACATCAAGTATATATTGCCAAGTAAGAACTTATTCTTCATAAATTCATTGTTTAAAGAATCATTGCTCCTTTACTTTTAGTCATTAAAAAGATAACATGGAGGACATTAGGAGAAGGAAAGGAAGAGTGAATTGGGGGAAATCAGAAGGGGAGATGAACCATGAGAGACTGTGGACTCTGAGAAACAAACTGAGGGTTTTGGAAGGGAGGGGGGTGGGGGGTTGGGTAAACCTAGTGGTGGGTATTAAGGAGGGCACGTATTGCATGGAACACTGGGTGTGGTGCATAAGCAATGAATTTTGGAACACTGAAAAAATAAAATAAAATTTTAAAAAATCACAAAAAGAAAAGAATAGATAAAAACAGTAAGTTATCTGAAACATTAAAAATTCAAACGTTAAATGGTTACATTTCTGTAAAATGCATTTTAAAAACTAGAAATACTTCCAAACCATTGATAAAGGCATACATCTCATTTCACAGTAGCTATAGAGTTTTTATTGGCTATAAATATGACAAGAAGCTAATAAAGATAAGACATACAATGTAACAAAGAAGTGGATTCATAAAGCATTTAGTTACAGGCATGTACTCATATTTGAATAGAGTTTGCTTATCCACATGCATTGTAAAAATAAATATAGAAGACAGATTGAGGCTCAAGATTAATTAAGGACTTCACATGGCAATAAAAATATTCTTAATGGACAACACAACCCATCATTTTTCATGAAAGAATATGTTGTAAAAGACCTTAATACCAAAAACATAGTGCATACAAACATGCTAACTGCTGCAAACAAAACAAAACATCTTGGGACACCTGAATGACTCAGTTGGTTGAATGTCTTCAGGTCAGGTCCTGATCCCATGGTCCTGGACTGAGTCAGGTATAGGGCTCCTTGCTAAGAGGGGAGCCTGCTTCTCCCTCTGCCTGCCAGAGCACTCCCCCTGCTTATGCTCTCTCTCTCTCTCAGACAAATAAATAAAATCTTAAAAAAAAACCACACTATTTTAATATTGGAGAATTTAAAAATCTAGTACAGTGATAAGACAAATCCATAGATAAGCATAAATTATACTAGAATATATGTCTTGATTATGAAAATTTAGGAAAAGTAAAATATACCATAGCTGTTCATACATCAAAGTGAAAAAACAAAACATTTTGAAAAATGAAAAAAGTTCTTTGAGGAGGTGGTAGTTTAGACAGGCACTTAAGTAATAAGATAATTTATATAGGGAAATCTTTACAAGGAAATGCCTTTTAGAAAATGAACCCAAAATACGATGCATATGTATAAAGTATGTTGAAAAATAAATAACTGTTCAGAGTTATATGTGTATATAAGTCGTGAAAGATGAGAGTAAAATGTGGGATGAGACTTATGTTGTAGAAAATCACTGTTCTAAGATTAAAAATTTTGACTAAAATAACTGGTGGCGGTTATTCATTATATGTGTAGTAGATCAAAGAAACACACTTGGAACTGTCTCAAAGTAATGAATCTCCCAACGCGATAAATGAAGATGGATATGGGGGAAGAGGCAAGAGCAGTTAGCAAGTCCAGCCCAATAACAAGATAATGCAGTGAGAATGGCAAGGAATGGATAGATTTAAAATGCAGTACAGGTTATGTTGTGATGGGCACTAGGTGTTGTATGTAAGTGGTGAAACACAAAACTCTACTACTGAAACTAAAATTACACTATATGTTAACTAACTGGAATTTAAATAAAATCTTAAAAAAATAAAAATAAAATGCAGTGCAGGTTAGATATTTTAAGAGTGCACACCTGGGTAAAACTGGAGGTAAGTGAGAAATGAGAATTAATTTTTTAGTATAGTTGCTTAATGCAATTATAGTACAGTCATGGAATCTGAAAATTCAGGAGTTACTTGCATTAATTTTTTTAAAGGGGTTAAATTTAGTTCAAAATATACTTAACTTTAATCTCTGGTAGAAGATTATGGAGGCAACGGTCAAGATCATGGTTAAGGGAAGTTAGAGGAAGCAATGTGCAAGAAAAACAAGACATAGGTGGTTGACATCTACTCCTCTAACTAATCTCAATGTGTTCTGTGATAAGGGTTAAGAAGAACAGTTGAGATATCAGCCTGACACAATCACTACAACTGTAATTCAAGATAATGCTTTATTTTATTTTCCAAGTCTAAGAACCCACCCATGAAGCTGGGATGGTAAGAGTGGGTGAGTTAAATGATTATTTACACTGACAACGATGACAGTGGAGAAATGATAAGTATGAACTCTATGCAAGAATTTATCAAGGATGGAGCCTTCAAAGGTAAAACTGGGGAAAGAAATTTCCTTTTGGTACTTATAACACGTACCATTCTCCCCTTCTGCAATATTATCTACTTCCTTTGTTTTGTCACTAGCTCCATGAGATGACTGTCAAATTTCTACTTCTAATCCAACTTATTCCTCAATTCCAAACCTGCGTTTTCTACTTAGTTGAATCAGAGGCATTGCTGTTATATCAACAGCGACTCAAATTACTAGTAGGTAGATGAAGAGCTGAGGAGGTGAAGACATTTAGAATTGGCTGGTGGATTAATTAGTGTATTAAAAATGTACAGCTTTTTGATGACTTTATCTCCAAGTAACGGAGAGAAACAAAATGAATGAAATGTAGTAATAAGCTTGTCTTAACTGTATCTTAGAAACAAATAAAATGAAACAAAATGAAATCTAAGCAATACAGGCCTATACCAAAAGCAGGGAAAAATATGAAGTTGGAGGGCAAAAAATATTGAGCTAAACAGTAGAATCCAGAAGCTCAAATAGAAAATGAACCTATTTTTCTACATAGTAGTGAACTTTGTGATGTCATATTGATTATACACACTTAGGGAAAATATTAGGGAGCCATTAGTGAGAAGAAACTTCCAGGCAACAAAATTGTCTAAGATGATATTCTACTTCCTGTACAGTAATGACATGATAACGGGAGAAATCCAAAATTATTGTAATCCAGGAAAGACATGCTATTTGCAACTGCCAAATCCAAGTATTGGCTGTGATCTACGAAGAAGTAAGAGCAGAAACAAAGGAAAGTGGTGATTCTTCCATTATTATTTCCCCCTAATTTCTATCACCACTGTATTGTTAGTACTTGAGCAAGCCTGCCTCTTTCCCCCCCAAGTGCCTCTGTGCCTGCTATTTCCATTTACCTATAGGTCATTTGTCCTATGATGATCTTCATGATCACCATTTTCATCAGTTAAATCTCAGCCTAAATTAAATTACATCTATTAAGAGAGACTTTCTCTGACCACATTTTTTTAAGACTGCATATGATGTATCTTATATTCTTAATAAAACTTGACATTTCTTATAAAAGTATAGTTATTTATTATTAATTTATCTTCTTTCCCTATTCACACCTTCTCACTAACTAAAATATAAGCCCTATAATAGCAGAAAGCTTACGTGATTTATTATTGTACCTCTAATAACTGTCAGAAGATCAAGGATTTCATTTGCTTCAGTGTTGAATTCTTCTGTTCATGGATAAGCATTTGGCATTGGAAACACTTGATAAATATAATTTGAATGAATGACTAACTAGAATAATGATAGGCAAAGGTGAACATATAAGTATATATTAAATGAGTGAATCTCCTTGAATGTCTAAACAGAAAAGGAAGAAGAAAAATTATAGAGGAGGAGTTATCAGAGAGACAGAGATAAAACAAGGTGCAGAAGCATTTTGGGAAAATAAAAGAAGATAGTTGCAAGTACTGTAGAAGACAAAAAAGATAAGAATTCAAGGTAATCCATCAGATTTGCAAATTGAGAGTCCATTTTGAGACAGAAATTTTGTTAAAATGCCAGGTGATGGAAATTTGATACTAAAACTGCCACATAAACACAAAATGACCCACTTTCTTTCCTATGCTATTGACCTATCTTTCCCCATCTTTATCAGGATGAATTCTTACTCATTACTTTAAATTACTGAACTTAGGTTAAAAAAAAAATTAAAAGGACAGTAGCTTCTTTCAGCCTTTTATAGGACTGTTTTTTAGCAAAAAACTTTGTCTACGATGGACTTTTTAAATCACTAAGGATAAATTGATGAATGATGCATTTAGAACTCTTTTTTATTCATGGGCTGACATTACAATAGGGTGTTTCTGAGTTTAAAAATTATATAAGTAGTACATGTGAGAAGGGTAAAAAAGGAGATGTCAAGCCTACTTTGGGAATTTCTTAGAAATGGCTTGAATAGGGTTTCAGTGGAAGAGTTACCTAAGAAGGCTGTATTGCAGCTAAGCATTCAATGAGCAGAGATTATCTAGGCACAGGGTGAGAAGAGGATTGTATCATTCAGAGTTCACGACTCATGCAAAATCCTGAATTGCAAGGATACACAGTCATTTGAGAAAATGCAGTAAAAAGTCCAATGACTGAAGCACAGTAAGCATGATAGAGAGAAGCATGGATACATTGTCATTACATATTGTCTACTCTTTTGCTAATTTTCCTTTTAATTTCCATCTGTTAGTTCAGGAGGAATTACCATAAACAATGTTTTCAGCCATTTTAATAATAAGATGTAATCCTTACCTAATTTCCTTGCATTGTCAATCTTCAGTTGTGGGCAACCATACTGACTACTTTCTCTGAATTACTGAATGTTACATGAGAAAGTCACAAAATCATGCTAGTACAATAGTCCATTGTACAGATATTTAACATGCCAAGCATTTATTATATACCAGGTACTGTGTTACACAACAGGGATGCTAGAATATGAGCAGATGAGCAGATGGAACTCTCTCCTAAGGTTGAGTACATTTGGCCTATTTGTGAATTTGCTAGATGTTTGTCTTTTTGTACATGAAAACAGGTAAGTCCTGATCTAACTAAAAATTCAATTGCTGCATGAGAACAAGTATTTGCTTTATTCATAAAAATATGTGATTCACGTAGGTTAAAGCAAGTTTGAAAAAATAATTTGTATTTCACTATTTACTGATATTTGGGATAATCAAATTATGAAATGACTCAATCATAAATTAGCAATGCCCTGCAAGAATTCAGAAAATAATTTGTACTAGTAATTACACAATACGTTATTAAAATGTTAAAAAATTGGGACGCCTGGGTGGCTCAGTTGGTTAAGCAGCTGCCTTCAGCTCAGGTCATGATCCCAGCATCCTGGGATTGAGTCCCACATCGGGCTCCTTGCTCATCGGTGAGCCTGCTTCTCCCTCTGCCTCTGCCTGCCACTCTGTCTGCCTGTGCTCTCTCTCTCTGACAAATAAATAAATAAAATCTTAAAAAAAAAAAAGTATCATTCAAAAAAAAAAGTTAAAAAATTAAAAAGTAAATAAAAAAATAAGTAACATAATAATCATTGTAAAACAACAACAACAACAACAACAAACAAAATAAGACTATGAGTAGAATTGGAAGTAAATATAGCAGAATGCAACTCTAATTAATACACACTCTCTTTCACCTAATGCCTAATAAACTAAATCAAGTAAAACAGAAAATTACCAACTAAGCAAAAGAAGTTAAAACCTCCTGCTATAATCTTTAAAATATGGTTTTCAAAAAGAACTAAAAAATAAAATATGGTTTTCAAGATCTTCTTGAAGTATGGCTTACTGAAAATATTTTTTTTCTTTTTTTTTAGTGCAATTTTAATTTTTTTATTTTAATAAACATATAATGTATTTTTATCCCCAGGGGTACAGGTCTGTGAATCGCCAGGTTTACACATTTCACAGCACTCATCATAGCACATACCCTCCCCAATGTCCATTTCCCCACCACTCTCTCCCGCCCCCCCTCCCCCCCAGCAACCCTCAGTCTTTTTTTTGAGATTGAGTCTTTTATGGTTTGTCTCCCTCCTAATCCCATCTTTTCATTTTTTCTTTCCTACCTTCCCCCAACCCCCCCCCAGCCTTGCATCTCCACTTTCTCATCAAAGAGATCATAGGATAGTTGTCTTTATCCGATTGACTTATTTCGCTAAGCATGATACCCTCTAGTTCCATCCACGTCGTCGCAAATGGCAAGATTTCATGTCTTTTGATGGCTGCATAGTATTCCATTATGTATACATACCACTTCTTCTTTACCCATTCATCTGTTGATGGATATCTAGGCTCTTTCCACAGTTTGGCTATTGTGGACATTGCTGCTATAAACATTTGGGTGCACGTGCCCCTTCGGAGCACCACGTTTGTATCTTTAGGATATATACCTAGTAGTGCAATTGCTGGGTCGTAGGGTAGCTCTATTTTCAGTTTTTTGAGGAAACTCCACACTGTTTTCCAGAGTGGTTGCACCAGCTTGCATTCCCACCAGCAGTGTAGGAGGGTTCCCCTCTCTCCGCATCCTGGGCAGCATCTGTCATTTCTTGACTTGTTAATTTTAGCCATTCTGACTGGTGTGAGGTGGTATCTCATTGTGGTTTTGATTTGTATTTCCCTGATGCCGAGTGATGTGGAGCAATTTTTCATGTGTCTGTAGGCCATCTGGATGTCTTCTTTGCAGAAATGTCTGTTCATGTCCTCTGCCCATTTCTTGATTGGATTATTTGTTCTTTGGGTATTGAGTTTGATAAGCTCTTTATAGATTTTTGGATACTAGCCCTTTATCTGATAGGTCGTTTGCAAATATCTTCTCCCATTCTGTCAGTTGTCTTTTGGTTTTGTTAACTGTTTCCTTTGCTGTGCAAAAGCTTTTGATCTTGATGAAATCCCAAGAGTTCATTGTTGCCCTTGCTTCTGTTGCCTCTGGCGACGTTCCTAGGAAGAAGTTGCTGCAGTTGAGGTCAAAGAGGTTGCTGCCTGCATTCTCCTCAAGGATTTTGATAGATTCCTTTCTCACATTGAGGTCCTTCATCCATGTTGAGTCTATTTTCATGTGTGGTGTAAGGAAATAGTCCAATTCCATTTTTCTGCATGTGGCTGTCCAATTTTCCCAACACCATTTGTTGAAGAAGCTGTCTTTTTTCCATTGGACATTCTTTCCTGCTTTGTCGAAGATTAGTTGACCATAGCGTTGAGGGTCTATTTCTGGGCTCTCTATTCTGTTCCATTGGTCTATATGTCTGTTTTTGTGCCAGTACCATACTGTCTTGATGATGACAGCTTTGTAATAGAGCTTGAAGTCCGGAATTGTGATGCCACCGACTTTGGCTTTCTTTTTCAATATTCCTTTGGCTATTCGAGGTCTTTTCTGGTTCCATATAAATTTTAGGATTATTTGTTCTATTTCTTTAAAAAAAATGGATGGGATTTTGATAGGGATTGCATTAAATGTGTAGATTGCTTTAGGTAGAATAGACATTTTCACAATATTTGTTCTTCCAATCCATGAGCATGGAATATTTTTCCATTTCTTTGTGTCTTCCTCAATTTCTTTCATAAGTACTTTATAGTTTTCTGAGTATAGATTCTTTGCCTCTTTGGTTAGATTTATTCATAGGTATCTTACGGTTTTGGGTGCGATTGTAAATGGGACTGACTCCTCAATGTCTCTTTCTTCTGTCTTGTTGTTAGTGTAAAGAAATGCGACTGATTTCTGTGCATTGACTTTATATCCTGACACTTTACTGAATTCCTGTATAAGTTCTAGCAGTTTTGGAGTGGAGCTGAAAATATCTTGGAAAAAAACTTTGATTTAACACACTTAAAAGTAACTAAGTATGTTTGAAAAAAATCCCATAACATACATAGCTTAGTTCATATGAAAAAACTACAGGAATTATGCAATAGACAAGAATAAAAATGTAAGAGATAGTAAAAACCAGAGTAAGAAGTTACTGCTAAAACTATGCTTGTCTTATATAATTAAACAAGAAGTTTGGGTTTAAATGGACATTTGGGGGAGCATGGAATCTTAGATTCATGCAGGGTATTCAGACTCAAGCTAAACTCCCAGAGAAAGTGTATGGAAGAGACATACCCAATGGCGGAAAACTAAGGAAAGGAAAACTACTTATGCTAAGATTTGAATGAAAATAAAGCAGCCCTAAGTTCCTAACCCAGGCCTATTCTGCAGAACATCTACCCAATTAATATCTTCTTTGAAAGAGTATCTCTTGGTTTTTAATATCTAATTTTCCTATTAAGTCATATCTCACTACAATGTGTTTCAGGCAGTACTTTTAGGAAAAAAATACATGTGCATTCTCAAAACCCCCTGCAATATTATAAATAAGCATGTAGGAAAAAAATCCTGAAGAATGGATAAAGAAGATGTGGTACTATATATGCAATGGAATATTACTCAGCCATCAGAAAAGATGACTACTTACCATTTACACTGACATAGATGCAACTGGAGGATATTTTGCTGAGTGAAATAAGTCAACCAGAGAAAGACAATTATCATATGGTTTCACTCATATGTAGAATATAAGAAACAGTGCAGAGGACCATAGGGGAAGGGAGGGAAACTGAATGGGAAGTCATCAAAAAAGGAGAAAATCCATGAGAGACTTTAACTATAGGAAACAAACTGACGGTTGCTGGGTGGGGAAGTGGAGGGATGGGGTAATTGGGTGATGGGCATTAAGGAGGGCACATGATGTGATGAGCACTGGGTGTTATATGCAACTGATGAAATACTGAACACTACATGTGAAACTAATGATGCACTATGTGTTGGCTAATTGAACCTAAATAAAAAGTGAAATAAATTTACATTTCAAATGCAATTAGTAGAATCTCAAAATCAAATAGTAATTTTTTTGAGTTTATTTATTTGAGTTTATTTATTTATTTGAGAGAGAGCATAAGCAGGGGGAGCAGGAGGCAGAGGGAGAGGGAGAATCTGGCTCACCACTGAGCAGGGAGCCTGATGCTGCACTCAATTATGACCTGAGCTGAAGGCAGACGCTCAACCGACTGAGCCACTCAGACACCCCAAATAGTGGTGTTCGGAAAACATGTCAAGCATCAACAAAAGTAATGTTTATAAAATGTGTGTAGGTGGCACTAAGTAACTATAGACAAAGAAATTAACAAATACATGAATTGTTTACTAAACAGGATGAAATTGTTTAAAAAGAGTTTCACCCAAATATGAATTTATTCCTCTATATAAGCACTTTGCTCTGTTTTAGTTGTGCTATTCAGAAATCTCTTGGGATCTTGCATTAGCAAGTCCAATATTTTACATTGTTCTTTCCTTTTTAAAACAATGAAAAATCATGCAACCATACATATAAACATCAAAAACATTGAATGAAATGTCTTATGCAAGAATGCATAATACACAATTCAAGCCTCTGAAGTCCAGAGCAAGCAAAATTAATCACTGGTGCTGGAAAAAGTCAAAACAGCTATTGCTTCTTAGAGTGAGGGCAGAAATTGACAGGAAGAGATATAAAGAAATTTTCTCAGGTGATGAAAGTTACCTACATTTTGACAGTAGTTTGGGTTACAGTTGTATGTATTTCTCAAGATAAATTAAATACTAAGATTTCTGTATTTCATTTTATGGAAGTTTTACTTAAAATGATCATTAAAAATATGGAATAATAACTAACTCTAGCATGCTAAAATGTCTGTGTGTGAAGTGTAATGAAGTTGGGAACTTATTTTTTTTAAGATTTTATTTATTTATTTGACAGAGAGATCACAAGTAGGCAGAGAGGCAGGCAGAGAGAGAGAGGGAAGCAGGCTCCCCACTGAGCAGAGAGCCCAATGAGGGACTTGATCCCAGAACCCCGAAATCATGACCTGAGCCGAAGGCAGCGACTCAACCTACTGAGCCACCCAAGTGCCCCTGAAACTTATTTTGAAATTAATCAAAATAAAAGGTGGATGGATGGATATATATAGGGAGATGATAAAACAAATAGAGCTAAAAGAGATGTCAAATCTTGGTGGTAGAATGGTAGAATGTGGGCGGTGATGGAAAATTCCTCTTTATTTTTCCATACATTTTGAATATGTTATTATAAAATGCTAAAAAAGTTAGTAACTAATAAAAAATAAACTCTTAAGAATCCTTGTCATGCAGAAATTCTGATTTGAAGAACTGAATGACGGCATTAGGTAGAAATGTCTCCATATGCTACTTATGTTGTCTAGGAAACCCAAATTTTGAAAATTACTGTATTAAATCATTAATATCCACATAATCCCAAGTGACACAAATTGTCTCAAGAAATGGAAAAAGAAGAACTTTGAAAACCTTTTCATGGTACATAAACTTTGCACTTAAACCTGTTAAAGATAGTAGAAAACTATAGAAATATCTGTAAGTAAATAATAATATAAAAACTCAAATAAAATAAAAACTAGTAGAATCCTATTCTACAATAAGGGAAATATATCATTAACCAAGAAGAAAACAGGAGAACTTTTTTCTTACTCTTTAATTTCTGGGTACTTATAAAGATACCACAGAACTTTTTTTTAAGGAGGTGATTTTCAGCAATGATTATGTGAATATTTTGTAAGAGCATGCACTAATGCTTGTGATTTTCCTGACACAAAAGTTGTTAGAGCCTTAAATAAAACAACCTTTTTAATGACCTGCTGTCTATTCCCTGAGGCAATATAAAAGGATGCAGGGAACACACTATAATGGGACTTTTATGATTATTCTGCCCATTATACGGTGAATGCTTAAACATTTCTCCAAAGCAAATGCTTGCAGTTAGAATCCTGATGAGTTAAATATCCTTCATTATGATGAGCACTTACATATTTTCCTTTATGTACAACTTCAAGGTAACCAAATTTCTGGATTATATTTATGAGGAAAAAGGTAAAAACAAAAAATATAAACATTGTGTGTAAAGAAGATAAATAATAAGTTTCACACAGCTGCTATTTCACAATTTTGGAATAGTTACTTCATGCCAAGGTCACTGCATATGAAATTATTGGCATCTTTACTGAAACCCAGTACTTCTTGCACAAAAAAGCAGTAAATCCATCTATGAGAGTGACTGGGAAGCTAAAGCAAGAATACAACATCTGTCAAGTAGTTTATGCATCTGGCTTACAGAAAGGTTTCTTATTTTCAAAAAAGGAAATTTTACCAGACTGTATGTGTGAATAAAGACAGACCCTTACAACAAATCTTTAAATAGATGGCAAAGAAATTGAAAGTAAAATTGTCTTTATAACTTTTTTCTCCTACGACATACTAAAATATATTTAGGAGATTTGTCATTAACTGAACAAAACTGTACCCAGAAATTGTTGATTAATGGGCCAGTATAACCTAAGAAGTGAGTTTGTATCTTAAGCTTAACACTATAAGTAGTTTTGATTTGTGTTCATAGAAACATTCTACAAGGCATGCATACCAATTATGCATATGACATAATCCTCCAAAAAAGACAGTAAACTAGAAGATTAAATTTATAAAGACCATAAATGCAGAAAATGAAATGCTGTGGGAAAATAATCCTATCCTTATTGTAACACAATTGAAAAAGCATTATATTAGGTGCCATACTCAGTTTAAAAAATCAATTTAATGAGTACAGAATGGGGGGGCTTTTATGACAAATTATAACAAAGAAGTCTTTTTTTTTAAGATTTTATTTATTTATCAGACAGAGATCACAAGTAGGCAGAGAGGCAGGCAGAGAGAGAGGAGGAAGCAGGCTCCCTGCTGAGCAGAGAGCCTGATGCGGGGCTCAATCCCAGGACCCTGGGATCATGACCTGAGCTGAAGGCAGAGGCTTTAACCCACTGAGCCATCCAGGCACCCCTGTAACAAAGAAGTCTTACAAGATCAATATGTGGCATCCATTTGACATTTGAAATTCATGTACCATCAAAATATATTCAATAACAAAAGAGGATGTAAAATCATTGCTCAGTGGTGATAATACACTGTACTTATTGCTCACTGCTATACCTCAAGGGACACATTGACCATCTATTAGATATCTAACAAAGCATTAAAATATCTATGGGGTTCCTGAGGGACTCAGTAGGTTGAGCATCTGATTCTTGATTTTGGCTCAGGATCCTGACATTGAGCTCCACGTCCGGCTCCGTGTTCAGTACAGAGTCTGCTTGTTTCTCTCTTCCTCTGCCCCTCCCTTGGTTGTTCTTTCTCTCAAATAAATAAATAGTCCTTAAAAAAATATCTAGAAGTAAGAATATAGAGAATTGCTAGGGCCAATATAGCTATTTAACACAGAAAAATATAAAATAATGATGCATGGTTGCCATTGTTGTTGTTCAACATGTGACAGGCAATAAACTATACATTCTAAGAGGAGTCATAAAATCTAATCTATTTTTTTCTGATATTAGAGAGTTAGATCTAGTCTTGGCTAATGGATGGCAATTTACATAAGCAGGAGTAGAGTCATAAGAGAAGAGCTTTTGGAACAAGTGGGGAATGTTTTAAGAAGAACATGATCATCCATGATGGCAAATGTTCCTGAGAATTTAGGAAGTATTTAAAAAATTAAAATTTTCCAAAAGAATATCACTGGTAACTTTCAAAGCAAAATAAATGCAAGGCAGACTATGAGAATATCTGTGATATTTAATACATATAGTTTTAAGGAAAATTGAATGAATATTGAGGATAGTCTAATTTTTAGAATTAAACACCAGTATAAAGCAAGATGGTCAAGCATAATTTAGAAGGATTAGCAAAAACAAAAAACAAAAAGAACAAAAAAAACCCACCAAAACCCTATTTTTATTTTTAATTTAAAATAGAGCTTTAAATACTAAGTCACTGTTTTTTATTATTACCCCCCAAATAAAGGTATCTCACTTTAACCTGTCTCTCTTGCTGAAAAGAACTAAAAAACACTAGACAAAAGCAACACACAACTACCTAAGAATTTTGAAAATACTAAAAAAAAAAAAAAAGAAAAGAAAAGAATGGATTGTGAAGAAGAGTCAAAACTTAAAGATTCAGTAGAGGGGTGAGTTACTCTATGAAATTGTACAAGTCCTTATCTCAACCTGCCGCACATCCACAGGGCTGACCCAAAACAGCATTGCAAAACTCTTGAGAATTATATTATGATATAAAATACTACTCAGGGCTCCTGGGTGGCTCAGTGGGTTAAGCCTCTGCCTTCGGCTCAGGTCATGATCTCAGGGTCCTGGGATCGAGTCCCGCATCGGGCTCTCTGCTCAGCAGGTAGTCTCTTCCTCCTCTCTCTCTCTCTGCCTGCCTCTCTGCCTTCTTGTGATCTCTCTCTGTCAAATAAATAAATAAAATCTTAAAAAAAAAATAAAATAAAATACTACTCAACTCTCAAACTAATACCTGTATTACAAACTAATGTAACAAATTCAAAGGAGCATAGCAAAGTCTTGGGAAGTAATACTGACATTTGAATTACCACTCAAAGGGATGAAAGAATAGGAAAAGCAAATAAATAGTAAATATCTGGGTAAATACAAAAAACTATTTTTCTACTTTCAAGTTATTTAAAATCTATTGTGACCATTTAAAGTAAATATTATAACGTTAATTGTAAACATTGTTAATATATTAAGCAAAGGGATCTATATAGCTGAAAGGTTTCTACATTTCACTTGAAGTTGTACACAGTAATACCAGCTATGCTATACAAAGTTAAGTATGCATACTGATATTCCTAGAGGAACCACTAAAACGTAGATAGAAGGATAGGTGATAGATGAATCAATGATAGATACATCATATATCTATAAAAAAGATACAGAAAATCAATAGTTATAGAAATAGAATATTACAAAAGAAAGCAGGTAAGTGAAATAATGGAAAAACTTACAGGAGATACACAGAAGGTAAAAAATGGAACACATAAATCTAAATGTCAACATTAGATTAAAAGCAAATAACAAATAACATGGAGGATATGGGGAGATGGAGAGGAGAAGGGAGTTGAGGGAAACTGGAGGGGGAGGTGAACCATGAGAGACTATGGACTCTGAAAAACAACCTGAGGGTTTTGAAGGGGCAGGGGGTGGGAGGTTGGGGGAACCAGGTCGTGGGTATTAGGGAGGGCATGTATTGCATGGAGCACTGGGTGTGGTGCAAAAACAATGAATACTGTTATGCTGAAAATAAAAAAAAAAATTAAAAAATTAAAAAAAAATAAAGGGATACATGCACTCTGAAAAAAAAAAAGAAAAGCAAATAGCATAAAAACAGACATTGTCCAATTGTACAAAAAATAAAGACCCAACAATGTGCAATTAGAATCCACTTTTAAGATGAAGAAAATGATAGGTAAAAATAAAAGGATGAAATATATATTCCACAAAAATTTCCTCAAAATAAAACTGCAGTGGCTATAGTAATATAACAGTAAATACAATAAATACAGTAAACAGTAAAATAGGCTTATTAATATACAGACAAAGGAACAGCATTAGAAATAAAGGTGGACAATAAGAAAAACAGATCAATCCAAAGGAAGAAATAATAGTAAATGTACATGCACTTCATATAGAACTTCAAAATACATGAAGCAAAAACTAACAGGAAAGGACAAAATAGATAAATCCACAGTGGTACTTACAGACTTTAACACTTCTGTGTGAGTTAAGTCATTAAAAAATTAGACAAATTCAGCCAGGATGAAGGAGACTTGTACCATACCACCAATCAGTGGGCCTCACTGATAATTGCAAAATACTCTCCAAACAACTTTGCAATGTACATGGAATTTTCACCAAAAAAGATCATATCCTATATCATAAAAAATAACTCGACATATTTTAAAAAGTTAAGTCATATAGAGCATATTCTCTTACCTTAATGAAATTGAAGATATTAGTATAGAAGCATATCTAGAAAACCTACAAATATTTGGAAATTAAAGATCACACCTTTAACCCATGGGTCAAAGAGAAAACCATAATTAAAATTAGAAAAAATTTGAAGGACAAAATAGCAAAATTTGTGGAATTCTGCTAAATGTTTCATACAAGAAAATTTATGGCATTAAATGCTTACATTAGAAGAGATATCTCAAATTATTATATATGCTTCCACTTTAAGAAACTTGAAAACAAAGAGAAAATTTAACCCAGAACAAGAGAAAATTTAACCCAGAACAATACCTGAAAGCAGAAAGCAATAAATTAGAAAACAAAAACAACAGACAAACTCAATGGAACCAAAAGCTGGTTCCTGAATAAATCAATAAAATTGATAATCTCTAGCCAGACCAACTAAGATTAAAAGATAAATTTTAAGGATTAAAAGATAAGTTAAAAATAATTAAAAGGTAGATTAAGGTAAGTTATCAGTGGCAAAATGAAGAATTAACATGGCCTCAGAATCTAGGCATTAAAAAGGATAAATCTGACAACCTTGATAAACATTAATTTTTTAAAGACATGAACTAGCAAAATTTATTCAAAAAGAAGTAGATGACTTACACTGCACTTATTAAGATAATGAATTTACAGTTTAAAACTTCAATAAAGAAAACTTCAGGCCCAGACGACTTCATTGGCAAATTATAACAAACATCTGATGAACAAGTAACATTCCTAAGCAAACTTCCCAGAAATAGAAGAGGAAACACTTTTCAACTCATATTTTTTGAGTCCAGGGTTCCATCATGCTAAAATCAGAAAAATATAAGAAAACTCTAAATTAACATCACTCATAAAAATATATGTAAAACTTATCAATAAAATTTTAAGAAGTTTAATAAAAATGATAAAAATCATGAATAAGTAAGTGCTGGGAATGGCTAGTAATCCCTATACCAACAGATGAAAGATTACTCCAAACTTTGCTGTGAAACAGAAGAGAAAGCAAGGAGGTCAACGCTCAGATAGGAAGACCCTTTGCTCTTCTTTACTCCCACTTTTATTGGTCCTTCGGGATAATCACAAATCCTTACCACTGTTTCTTGAGCACGTGATATGTGACAAGGGCCCTTACCGGAACTAGGAGGATCTGTTTAAGGGAAAGATATGATATGCTAAACTGTGTGTTCTATGAGTTCTACTAAACAAAGCCTAAGGGACAATGCATACATCTCTTAGGTCACAGGGTGGCAGTTTGGGCCAAGAAAGCTGGGGGGAAGGCAACTCCCTGTGGCACGCCTATGGAAGAATGGTCATGCAGGCCTTGGCATTCCAAAGGCCCACGCCCTTCTCTGAACACTTCCCTCGGTCCCAGCAGCCTCCCGTGTTACATTTTAGCAAATCAGGTATCATGGATGATTTCATACCGTACATTAACTCCAACAAATAAGTGGGGTTTATCATATAAGTGCAAGGTGGAGTCAACATTTGAAAATCAGTAAACGTAATTCCATAAAAACAGATTAAAAAAGAGGAACTATAAGATTATCTCAATGGATTCAGGAAATCTATTTGCCAAACTTCAACATCCATTCCTGATTAAAACAAACAAGCAAACAAACAAATAAAACTTAGTAAACAGCAGAACTAAACAAGAATACACTCAATTACCACTCATATACAACAATATACTAGAGAGCTTATGCAATGAAAAAAGGCAAATGTATGTATGAATGAATGAATGAATGCACAACTAAAATACATATTACAAAAAAATAAATAAAACTGCTTGCATTCACACACCATTATTATCTACAAAGAATATTCCATATAATCTACATAAAGCTACAAAAATAGTTCAGCAAGACTTCAGAATACAAAGTCAATGTACAAAAGTATTTTTTGTGTATACTAGCAATGAACAATGTGATATCAAATATAAGAAAGAATATCATTTGTAATGGCAATAAAATAAAATACTCAGGTATATGTATCTAACTACTACTTAGGTATATATATCTAACAGAATGTACATCTTTCTGTTTAATAGTCTTTTTTTTTTTCATCAGACTTTTATACTTTTTTGGCACAGAGATCATATACAAATTCTGGGTCATAGTCACTATCTAAAATTTAATCCTCTCGATGTTCTATGTAACTGGCATCCTAGCTTCTAAGTTACTAAAAATGTTCTCCTCTCTTGATACTAATCTCCACCCTAATTCCATTACTCACTTCCATGGCTAGCTATATCCTAGGTAATTCTTTACTCAGACCTGAAGCAACTATAATAGATGGTTAAGATGTTCCACATTTTAGCCATAATTACCTAGTTTGGCTGCTTACCACCAATACTCCATTTTCAGCAGTCATGTAACTCTCTGGATTCCTCACTCACACTACTACTCTGTATTCAACACGTACTTCAACTAGTACATTATATTGCCTCCCACCCACCCCTTCTCTCATATCATCTTACTTTCCTCCTTCTTATCTAGCTTAAATTTATCATTATGCTTCCTTCCAAAATTTTTTGCTGGTCTCTTGACCAGTCATAATTCTTCCATTATTAAATCTAAATTCCTTCCTACCATGTGCCTCTATTCACAAAGCTAACAATGACTGGAAAAATCTATCGCCCATCTCTCTCATACACTTTTCATCAATCCACTCAATAATCATGAACTTCGAGAATCTGACCCTTAATATCCTACAATGGATCTCCTGTGTTGACATAGAACTTTTTGACATTTGGCATATGAAATTGTTGGGATAACTTAGGTGAATTCTCCTCTGTCTGAGAAATCATTAAATTAAGGGATTTGGCCTTATCCATCTCAGTTCAATATTTACTTTGAAAATAGCGAAGTCTCCTTCAATATTTGCTAAGTGAAAAAAATTATTATAAGAATGAATGGATGATTGAATAAATATACAAATATCTAAAACTAAGTCAATAATTTAAGATAGTAGTATGTAAACTTTAATGTACATTAGAGTCATATGAATGGCCTGTTAAAACACAGATCACAGGTCCTTGTTACGAGGATTTCCGATTCAGTAGGTCTGAGGTTGGTTCTTAAGAATTTACATTTCTAACAATTCCACATGGGTGGTGATACTGCTGGTTCATGGAGCACATTTTACAGAATGTTTGATTTAAGACAGTTAATCTATTAGTGGGTGAAAATATTAGATTGCAGTGATATTTTAAGAAAAATTCCAAATATATGCCTGTGTTAGAAATTAATTGTGGAGTTGATAATATCCTCAACCATCTAAAATATGACATCCCTTAAAAGAAATATAGCCTATATACTTCTTAAAACTTACAGTTGCTTGTTTTCAACCTTCTCATTACCTATTAATGTTTTTTTTATTTTCAATTTTGTAATTCTAACAAAAAAGTAGTAAGAGTAATGTAGTTTACGTTATATGTTCTTCATGTACACAATTTGCTAATTTTTAACATTTTTACTTTTATTCACAGTTGTTAGCATTTGCTTGCTCTTTCCTTCTTTTTCTTCTCTCTCACATTATCTTCCTTCACACATACATGCATACATGCCCAGGCATGCACAAACACACAGAATATAGAGATATACTTTTTTTTTCTTTTTTTGCCAAATACCAAATTTTAGGCATTAAGTTATTGGGATAACTCATCCTTGAACATATAAATATTCTTTTCCTCAGAAAAAAATTTTTCCTCCACATAAACACAAAACGACAATGGCATCTGAAAAATTTAATACTAACACACAAATAGTATGTAATATTTGCAGTTCTTTTTCAAATTTCCTCAAGTGTCTCACTCACTTTTTGAAAATATTAAATTAGAATTATGGAAATGTGAAATTATTATTTCCATTAAGTGAACCACTCCAAATGTGAAAAGAAACAATAATTTATGAATGGTGACATTTCTTTCTCAATTTGTTGTAATTCAATAAATTTCAAACTATTTCATCTTAATTGCTCATTTACATTTAGTCTCAAGCTCATTAATGCCACATCTAAATAGGGAGAGATTATGTTATGAATGTTTCTTTTAATTATCTCTCGTAATTGAAAGAAGACTGTGAGATTAAGTGAGAAAACATAATTATTAGTAGAATAAAATAGAACCATGGCAAGACTAAATTTCTCAAAAATATATTTTTGCTTTTCATAATATTACAATAACTTCAATTAGGAGGCATTTTATATTCCAAAACACTTTTATGAAAAAGTATTTCTAAAAACTTGCTGGTCTAAATATTCCATTCTTGCTTTATTTATATATTGATTATAATGGGACAGGTTTTCTTTGGACATTTTGGACTGCTGAATTTAAATGCCATCAAACTAAAATCATAGACAATATTTCTCAAATAGGTTACTCTTTTTACAAAGCATGAGTGATTCACCAATAGTTCCAATTCATAGGTTCACACCTGTTCATATTTTATGGAGAGATGATCAAAGATTAATCAAATTTTAACAGCTGTCATGCTGTTGATGAATAGTATGGGGAAGTACAGCAATGCAAATGAAATATCAGAAAAAAATTATTTGTTATACACATTACTGATAAAAAGTTAAAAAAAAGTCACAGAAAACTCTTTTACTTTGAAGGCACCATTTAACTTTTAATATGTAATAAAGCCATATTCATCTAAAATGATCCATTAGAAATCAACCTTCTCTAGGAAGTCATTATATTTGGCCTTGTGATTGTAAAATAGTAATTAGCATCAACTATCTATGTGAATATGAATTTTCTTCATCTGCATCAACTAAAACAACATATAACAGATTGAATAAAGAACCAAATATGAGATTCCAGCTGCTATTCATGAGGTCAGGCATTAACCATACTTCCCAAAATACATAACAGTGCAAGTCTTCTCAATAATTGTTTTTTGTCTTAACATATGTTGTTATTTTTCCTGAAAGTATAGTATTCATATTAACTTGACATAGATTTATTTTTTCACAAATTAAAGAAATATTTTAAGTTTTCAGTTTTAATTTATGAAACAAATGTTATTATAACCCACATAAATGGAAGCTTATAGGGATACTTAATAATTTGAGAGAGTATCAAATATTTTTGAGAACAAAATGAAGACTCTGCCTTCTACTGATGAATCCTCTTAAGTTTTGGTTGTTTTAAAATTATTATTAAACTTTTTTTTTTTTTTTAAAGATTTCACCTATTTATTTGACAGACAGAAATCACAAGTAGGTGGAGAGGCAGGCAGAGAGACAGGGGGAAGCAGGCTCCCCACTGAGCAGAGAGCCCGATGCTGGGCTCGATCCCAGGACCCTGTGACCATGACCTGAGCAGAAGGCAGAGGCTTAACCCACTGAGCCACCCAGGCACCCCAAGTACTTTCATTTTTGTTAAGATATTTTTGTTGGGTTTTGAATCCCAATGGGAATTTATTGCCCACAAAGCTGGTATTACAGTTTTTTCTAATTCATTTGTTTATATTGAAAAGTCAGGTCTCAGATTAACTTCTATTCATTGATGGAAATACATTTTTTTCTGAGTAATATTAAACTTTTCTCTTTTTTGTTTTCTTCTTTCTCAGAAGATAGTCTAAATTTTGCCTAAGTATGAATTTATTTTAATTTCTATTGCTTTGGGTTTAATAGTCTTGAAAATTTTTAATCTAGGGCACTTTCAAATGTATTCTGTATGTGTGTCTGCATGTAATGTTTATATATAAATGTAAGTGAATTTAATACATGGTGTAGTATGTGTATTTAGCTACATAGAGGTATTTTATCTGCCTTTTTATTTTGAAATTTTGAATTTTTCTATATTCAATTTTTCTTTTCCTTCTTAATTTTTTATTTAAAAATCATTTCAGTTATTTCCTCTTTTTTGGAAGTTATACATTCTCAATATTCTCTTCAAATAATTAATATAAATATTACAATATATGTAGTGTATCATTAGTTTTACATTAAATCACATGCACATCCTAGATAATTCTTCGAATTTAAAACTTCATTTGCTCCCTCCTTTAAAAAAAAAAAAAAATTATCTGAGAATGAGAGAGAGCGAGAGAGAGCACACAAGTGGCAGTGGAGGGGTAGAAGGAGAGGAAGAGGGAGAAGAAGACTCCACTGAGCAGGGAACCCAACATGATGCTTCATGACCTGAGCCTAAGGCAGATGCTTAACTGACTGAGTCCCCCAGGTGCCCTGCTCCCTCCTTTCATATGCTATCTCTTTCATGGCAAAAATCATTCCTGGATCTCAAACCTCTATATAGGAACACTTTTCTTCCTGAAGTGTAGTCCTTAAAATTACTTTTGTTGCGAATTTGTTGATATAAAGTCTATTGTGGTTTGTTTTAAAATGTTTTTATTACATTTTTACTTTAAAGAGATTTTCTTTCTTTATTTGACAGACAGAGATCACAAGTAGGCAGAGAGGCAGGCAGAGAGAGAGGGAGGAAGCAGGCTCCCTGCTAAGCAGAGAGCCCGATGCAGGGCTCGATTCCAGGACCCTGAGATAATGACCTGAGCCAAGGCAGAGGCTTTAACCCACTGAGCCACCCAGGCACCCCGACATTTTTATTTTAGAAAGACCTTTTATTTGGCTTAGAACTTTAGGTTGCCAGTTAATTTCTTTCAACATATCACTTACTTTACCGGTACTCATCTTATTCTTATTGCTTACCTCGCCTCGTTGATTCATTGTGACATTCAATCTATTTAAAACTTTTTGAAATAATTTGCCTTTTTTTCTCATGTTGTGCTTAAGGTCTTTTCATTGATTTCTGCACTTATCCTTTGGTGTATCTTAACTACATATGTCTTTTTTTTACTATGTCTTTTGGGTATGTATGTATTTTTATTATTGTAGCATAGTTGGCATTCAATGTTATATTAGTTTCAGGTGTACAACATAGTGATTCTACAATTCTATAAATTACTTAATGCTCAGGGCACCTGCATGGCTCAGTTGAGTGTCCAACTCTTGATTTCAGCTCAGGTCATGATCTTGGCATCCTGGGTCTGAGCCCTGCACTGGGCTCCATACTGGGCATCGAGCCTGTCTGGGATTCTTTTTCTCCTCTCCTCCTGTCCCTCTCCCCCAGGCTCTCTCTCACTCTCTCTAAAAACAAAACAAAACAAAACAAAAACAAAAACAAAAAACTTAATGGTCATCACCTTAATCCTCACCATGGTAAATGTAGTCTGTTTGTCATCTGTCATGATACAACATTCTTACAATATTAATGACTATCTTCCTTATGGTTAACTTTCCATCCTCATGGCTTATTTATTTTATAACTGGAAGTTTGTTCTTAATCTCCTTCACCTTTTTCACTTTTCTTCCCTCCTCCCTCTTTCTGGCAACCACTAGTTCTCTGTATTTGAGTCTAATTCTATTTCTGTTTCTAAGATCTACATACAAGTGAAAACATATGGTTTTTTCCTTGTCTGACTTATTTATCTTAGCCGTATCTTTTTATTTATCTCACTTGACATTCCTTAGACATCTTCAATATGTGGATTGCTGATTATAAACAACTAGAAAATGTCATCAGCTATTATTTCTTAAAATATACTATAGTTTTTACCCCATTTTATTTTTCCTTTCATCTTGAAATTCTGATTAGAATCATATAATATTGGGACTGCTTATCTTCCATGTTCCAACTTTACTTTGATTTTGCCTCACTCTTCTCAGATATTTTACAAATTTCTCATTTTTACCAGTCCTCCAATTTATAATTGGTTTCTTTTGCCTTTTCTAACCCACCTTTGAATTCATGCTCTAAGTTTTATTATTATATTTTTCATTTAATAAGCTCTACTTGATTATTTGTTAAATACATTAGAGTTTCATAGTGTTTCTTCCAGACATTTTCTAACTTATTCAGTAGAATAAGAACATGTGTTTTATAGTCAGTGTGTGATATCTCTGATAGTAAAGCCTTTGTTAGTCTGTTTCTGATAACCATTTTATGTTACTTCTTGCACATGATACATTCTTTCTGTCTGTATTTGATTATTTTGTTTCATTTTTAAACTGAGTTGATCACTTTCATTTGAAAATTATTTGTGGAAATAATTTATGGTCCAAAATTAAGGTGCTTTCCTTTAGATTATTCTAGTATTATCTGCTTGGCACTTTGGTATACTACCAATCTCAAACTTCTTCAAGCTGTATTTATAACCCATGATGCTAAAATTGCTTTAACAACAAAAGTAATGTAAGTTTTAGAGGGAAATCTGTTTAATAAGAAACAGCTTTGTTTTCATTATTTACCTAATATTTGTTTTCATTATTTACCTAATATTTTTGAATGGTTTGAGTGGGATGTTTTATCAGAATGTTATAGCTCACCATACTTATATAATTTTCTATACATCCTTTTCGATCCTAATAACTCTTCATGAGGTATTGAAGATTTTAGCATCTGGAGGTTAAGCCATTATATTCACTCTAAGACCTGCCATCATCCTGAGAGATGGTAATTATCATATAGTTGTCCTCTTAGGGTCATGACTTCTCCTATTTCCACCTTAATTCATCAGTGACCACATCTTTGATTTTACTGTTATCTAGAATTTTTCTTTATTGCTGCATCTCCATTTGTAAACACAAATATTGTTCATTTTAATTTAATTAAATAATAAAGAGCTTGTTTTTGGCAATGTGTACTAATTTTGAAAGTTACATATTTTTATAGAATGAGTGCTCTCTATGAGGTCTAGCCTTATAGGCAATACAATTACATAATTTTTACTCAGTATATGGCAGGTAAAGAGAAGTAGGTAGATAAAAACATAAGTTTGAAATTTCTTATACTAGCATATATTTTGGTGAATAATGTTCTCAGGAATGATATTTTGGTAAAATGATTTGTTTCTTAAAAGCATGAGACAATACTGTAATTTGAGAATAACCACTGAATGTTATATAAAGTAAAAACACAATACCTCAAGGTAACTGGATACTTTAAATTTTTGACAAAAGCAAAAATGATAAAAGAAAGTGAGAAAAATATTTGGATACCTTGAAATAATAATATTATGTTCCTCTTTCAAGTGATTAAAACATCTACTAAAATTAAAAGAAATTTTGAGTTTGGGGAATGATTATTTTCATTTATTTAGATATCATTCCATAAATACATGATATATAAGTATGTAAAGTTTTTTGAAATACATAAAAATTTACTTTTTATATGCAGAAACATTAAATTTACCAAAACATTACCAAAACATTAGGACTAAGCTTTCTGCAACCAAGAAATTCTAATTATTTCCACCCAAATATACAATTCTCAAAATAATGATATAGTGCATATATGGCTTTCAGCTGCTGCTTGCTTATATTCTCACGGAAAACATCCCCCATTTTTGTGCTCTAGTCACAGTAACTTATAACACAACAAACCATTTCCAGTTTCACTGACTGCACTGTATGCTCTTATAAAAAAATCTCTTCTGGACTCTTTTTAAGGATTGCTTTTTTACATTTATAAAACTTAACTTTAAGTATGACTTCTTTTGACAGGGTTTCGCTAACTACCTAACCTAAATTACTAGTTGCCCACCAAGTCATCATAGTATCTTAAAATGCAATCATAAAATATTCATGTGTTTGTACACACACAGTGTCCCCCCTTATCTGTGGTTTCACTTTCTAGAGTTCCAGTTACCCACAGTTAACCATGGTGTAGGAGCAGATGATTTTCCTTCTTACATGTAGTCAGAAGATCAATGGTATCCTAGTGTTACATCAAAATGCTCGTGTCATTCACTGCACTTCACCCCATCATATATGCATTTTATCATCATTTCACATCATCACAAGGGTGCGCACCATACAAAAAGGTATTTTGAGAGATAGAGAGAGAGAGACCACGTTCACATAACTTTTATTACATACTATTATTATAATTGTTCTAATTTACCATTAGTTATTGTTAATCTTCTACTGTGCCTAATTTATAAATTAAACTTTATCACAGATATGTATATATAGAAAAAAATTGTATATAGAGTTTAATGCTATCCGTAGTTTCAGACATCCACTGAGAGTCTTGAAATATACCCCCCATAGATAAGAGGGCACTATTGTATATCTGTGTAAATGTGATCAGTCCCCTTTGTGCAATGTATTTTTACAGTATATAAAATGCTTTCATTCTTAGAAGAAAAATACATTGCTAGCTGCCTAAAAAGAATAAAAACTATTCTCCTTTCACTACATGGAACATTCTCTAGGTTACACTATATGACAGGTCACAAAACAAGTCTTAACAAATTCAAGAAGGTTAAAGTCATATCCAGTATCCTTTCTCACATAAGGGAATGAAACTAGACATTGGTAACAAGAAGAAAACTAGAAAATTCATGAACATGTGGAAACTATACAACACACTCCTGAACAACCAGTGGGTCAAAGGGGAAATTAAAAAAAAAAAAAAAATCTTGAAACAAAAGAAATGGAAACACATCATACTGAAACGTATTAGATGTTGAAAAAGCAGTTCTAAAGGTAAGTTTATGGTGATAAATGCCTACATTAACAGAAAAAAAAATCTTAAAAATAAACAACCTCACTTTACACCTCAAAAATTAGAAATAGAAGAAGAAACTAACCCAAGGTTAGCAGAAGGAAATAACAAAGATCATAATAAAAATGGAGACTAAAAAGATGATAGAAAATATCAACAAAAATAAGAGCTCTTTTTTAACAAAATCGTCAAACCTTTAGCAAGACTAAGAAAAACAGAAGATTCAAAAAAATGAAATCAGAAATGAAAGGGGAGACATTATAACTGATACTGCAGAAATATGAAGGATCATAAGGCTACTATAAACAATACTCCTTCCTAAGCCATAAATAGTATAGTAAGAAAGTAAGTGATAGCAATATGTACTTGCATTCATTATTTTTTAATGGCTTATAAAGATTTTATGGGCCTACTCATTAAAGGTATAATATAATTCAGCAGTACGGATCATAAATACTGCTACTTGGAATTATTTGGTGATTGTATTTTGTAAATTAGAATATTTGTAGTTTCAAGAAGACTCTATTTCTAACAACTTGGGTGTATAAATACCTTTCTAAATGTCTAAGTAGTCAGATTAATGATGCACAGAGAGATACCAGCTACCAAGGGGTGGTAAAAACTACATGACTAATTTTCTACTCCAAAGATGAAACTTGCAGCAGATTTTGTATTTCCCAAACGAGTAATCCCTTTCTTAGGTATTTAAGACTCACAGTTAATGTTTAATTAAATAAGCAAAGTTGTAATGCCCCCTTCCTAACCCCATGAAACCACTAAGATCCCTGGGTAAAGAGGGAACTTTAAGGTAATATGTTCCCATGCCTCCAGGTAAAGACTATTACAATCTGATGGCATAGAAAGGGAATCATCAAAGCCCTAATAGTCAACTCTTATCAGGTACAAATAGGGGCAGACCCCAGAAAAAAGCAGCATTAGTATAGAATGAGTACAGATCATAGTGCCTCAGACTTTTCCTGGGATGTCTATCACAGATACTCTCTTGCAGTAGTTAACCCTTATTTCATGATTTCTGTGAGTGTTCAGGCACCTGAGGACTAAGCAGAATTATTCTATAAAAATGCTTGGGTGTTGAGGGGATGGGTGACAAATCCCTAAAGTATAGCAGTGATGATCAAGTACCTATTTGAACTTAGCAAACACATTAAAGAAACTATTTTAAATATGTTTAAAGCAGAAAATATGTTTATTTTGTTTAAAGCAGAAAATAATGAGTAAAGAGAAAGAGAAACCAGCAGAGAAGTAAAAACAATAAAAGAGGCCAAAGTTGAACAGAAAAGTTCAATAATTTAAATGAAAAATTCCTGTATGAGCTTAAGAGGAAATTGGAGATGATAGAAGAAATTCTTAATGAATGTGAAAACTGATAATAGAAATTATTCAAAATGAAGAACACTGGAAAAAAACTGAGGAAAAATGAATGGAGCTGCAGTGACCTGTGGGACACTATCAAACCTTGTAACAACTGAACTCTCTGAAGGGAAGTAGAGGGAGACCAAGGCAGAAATGGCAAACATACCATAAATTTTGGGGGAAAGAACATTAGCTTATAAATTCAAGAGGCCAGCAAACCCTAAGATAGAGAAATACAAAAGGAACCGTGAATAGATGTTGAATTTTGTCAAGAGATTTTTTTTTCTGTGAGTAATCTGTTTTTCACTGAAATGAAGAAAAAATAGTATAATTCTCGTAGATGTAAAATAAATCACTGAACAGAATTCAATATTCATTTATGAATAAAAGAAACAAAACATTCTCTGCACTAAAATTAGATTTTCCTCAATATAGCATCGGCCTTTTACCAAATACATATGTAAGTATAAGTAAACCTATTATTATATATACCTCTAATTTCATATTGCAGAGTAAATTATTGATGTCTTTCCCCTAAGAATGGTTAAGTCTCAGGGAAACACCACATGCCATAACTCCCTGGGGATCAACATTCACATCTGCATTTTGGAGGCTATTGAAAGCACCATGATTTACAATGTATGTTTTATGAAGAAAGCCACATGTTTAGCCTTTGTTTCTCACATGAAATGTGAAGAATATTTGACAAATACTCCTTAATCTAACTGATTCAGATTTCTCACTGCTTATTTAGTATGGAAAAGTAGAGACTTATCTCTAAACCTAATATATATTATTTTTGATCAAAATAAATAGGTACTTATAATTCTTAGCATAGTTTATACATCCATTTATTTTCTTATAATTCCTAACATAGTTTATACATCCATTTATTTTAAAAAAGTTTATCTTTTGTTATATTTAATTTCTCGAGTCAAATAAATTCTTCAGACAACTCTATGTACACATCTAGACCAAGCTAGGGATGGATGATTGTGGTGCTTATTAAAATCAGATATTTGATACACACAATAAGCAAAGAAAGGTGACCAGCAGCAGTCTTTAGAGAGCTCTTTTTTAACCAAGATAAATTGTGTTTGAATTTATATACTACACTTTCCTTCTGTTACAGATAGGATCCTTACAACAACACCAAGTTAAAACATGATTGTTATTATGAAGAATATGGTAGGTATGATTCTCATTTACAAACCATAATCCAATACCAATCACAAGTGTTAATACCACACAATACAGATTCTGCTAATGTCCTTCCTATGGTTAAGTATAAACTCCCTAAATTACTAAAGAGCAAAGTATTTGAGTTTATAGTGTAAGATTAGAAGACAATTTGTACTAGTCCAGATCTATCTATAGCTACTACTTTTCTCATGGTGCAACATCTCATGAGAAGGTGATCGTTTTATTTTTGAAAGCACTGAAAGATGAGATCAAAGGGAATTCTTTGAAAAAATAATTAGCTAAGGGAGAATTCAAGCAGGATAAATATTAAAAAGTTACTCAAAGTTAAGTATTTGGAAGAATGTCAGCCAGAGGTTTGCCTACTTAGAAGTTCCCGGTACAAGTAAATGTGGACTGTCTCCTGAGGAAATCTGAGTTCTGTAGAGAAGAAGAGCAACAAATATTTGTCGGTTTCTGGACTGCATTTCAAAAAGAAAATTCAACAGTTTAAATGACCAAAGAGCAATCTGATTATATTAGGATTGTACTATTTCGTTACAAAGGAAAAAAAAAATGTAGATCCAGAAAATATCTAGGATTCTGAATAACTCTTTACAGTTTTTGCTGGTGTTGCTACAGTTTTGCTAGTGTACAGTTTTTATCCCCAAAATATTAGGTAATTGCAAAAATAAAGAATTTCATTATTCTTTATTTTTATTTTTTAAGTATTTTATTTTTAAGGAATCTCAATACACAACATGGGGTTCAAACTTACAAACCCGAGATCAAGTCCACACTCTACTGACTGAACAAGCCAGGCACCCCAAAAGGAAGATATATAATCAAAAGATACTCTCTTCTGAATATTTTGCAGAATTCAATTAAGCTACTATCTGAATCTGCTGTTGCAACTCCTTTAATTTTATACATAGATATTTTTACATATATCATGTATAAATTTAATTATATGTTATATGTATATGCAGCAAGTTGAGTATGTCATAAGATGCCTGCATACAATGAGACTCTGATCATTTCATTGTTTCATTGATTTTGTCTCTACCAAACCCTTGAGGCATGTTCACATTTAATAGCTTGTTGTACTGCAGGATGACTGAATAGCAGCTTGCCCTTCTTGTATGAAACCTTAGAGGCATTTTAGCAGCTAAAAATCACTTAACAGCAACTTCTAAACTTTGATTTATTTACTGCCAAAATCATTCAGTCAAGACTTCATTCATCTTGTTTGGCTAGTCCAATTTCTTTGGATAAAAATGGAAGTAGTTCTTTGAAATTTCCTTTGAAAATTATAAATATGCAGCAAGGTCATTTCTCTTGGCAGGTTTTGTTGTGAATAAAAGCTTAGCTGCTGGCAGACTGTATTTCCAAGACACTTCAGTGACCAAAATCACTATCATAGTTGGCTACCACCTTACTACATTAGGGCATTCATTTAGAAGAACAGATAAGCAATCCAAATGGCCTTCACTATATATCTCAAAAGCAGTAGGAAAGAAGAACTAATAAATTCATTATGGTTGAGGTGAAATTTTAACACACAAGTTAATTATTTGTTTTAAATTAATATTCAAACTCAAGGTATTCTCCAAGTGTCCTGCTAGTTGTTTTACACACTTGAACAAAATATTAGGTTCATAAATCTGTTTTCATTTACTTACAGTTCCTATTCTATACTTTCATTTACTTATAGTTACTATTCTATAGTTTCATAACATAAGCCAAATCATTTATCAATTTTTAAGTACTTTAGAATTCTCTTGATTAAGAATGGTATTTGGTGACCATATTTCTTTGACCATTGTTTTCTGATGGCTAGTATAGTGTTTGTCATATAGAATTACTGACTATATTGACTATATGCACTATTATTTGGCACACTGAATTAATGAGTAAAGAGTATACCCATATTTGGAAGCAAAGAAGAACAACAAGAACAAGAAGAAAAAAAAAGACAATGACGGAGAGGAGGAGGAGGGAGTAGATGAGGAGGAGGGAAGAAGTAAGTAATAGGGGCAAGAGGAAAAGGAGGAGTAATTCCATATCATAAGTAAATTTCCATATGCCTATATTCTGCTAGGAAAAAAATAAGCCTATCTTTTACCATGTGTATTTAATAAAGTAAAGAATAAGCTTATTTGTTCTATCAATAATTCCTTAAAAGAGTACAGCAAAAAAATGTTTTTATTTTCCTCCCACCATTGCCTGTTCATTTTTATTTATCCCTAAATAAGCAATATAAAATGATAGTGCTTTTGTTCTTACCACTTACTTTAATATTACTGAAATATTCTGACATTGAAATAGTAGTATCAGTAGAAAGTTAAAAATAAGAAGTCAGAGTGACCTGGAGTAGCCTATGTCCTATTCTGTAAAAGAACTACTTTAGTGTCTTCAATGTTCTAAAAATACAAACTTTACAACAGAGATAGTTTCGTTTGTTTGTTTTCCAAGTGCGACAAAATTTCAGTAAACATCTGGGGCGCCTGGGTGGCTCAGTGGGTTGAGCCACTGCCTTCAGCTCAGGTCATGATCTCAGGGTCCTGGGATCGAGTCCCGCATCGGGCTCTCTGCTCAGCAGGGAGCCTGCTTCCCTCTCTCTCTCTCTCTGCCTGCCTCTCTGTCTACTGTGATCTCTCTCTGTCAAATAAATAAATAAAATTAAAAAAAAATTTAAAAAAAAAAAAAATTTCAGTAAACATCATTTATGTGAAGTTACTTCTTAAGGATTATATTTTTCTAGCGGTATTATCTTTAATTTGCCATTGGGTCTGCACAGTTTAAGCATATACTCTGATAAATTAAATATAAGAAATACAATGAATGTCATGCAGCCAGAAATAAGATTATGTATTTTCAGTTTTCAATGACTAATTCTTCATAGTGTTAATCTAGATGTAGAGCATTAAAAGTTGCTGATATAAGTGTTTGATCAATATATAATTTTATGTGGAATGACACATGCAACATGGAAAATCACTAATATAAGGCACACATATTTTTCTTGGATAGTGAGAAAAAAAATGAATCATTACAGACAAAAATATTAACACAAAGATAACCAGGTGACCCTATCACTACACTACTTTAATTCACAAATGCGTGCATGATGCAAATTATTTTGCATATTTTATTCTCTTGGTTTCCAATCCTTTGAAGATAATAACTATAAATAGAAACTTACTTAATGCTCTTTCCCAATTCCAATTCTACCTCTTTTCAACCACTGTCAAAATGTTTACAACCTTTTCTGTTTTATTGCTTTAGTTTTAGAAAACAGTTAGAAATTCTGTATGGTAATATGTATCATTTCAAAGTATTTATGAGGGAAGGTCACATTAGAAAGAGTAGAAATTAATAAAATACAGCCCTGATTTTGAAGAATGGAGGATAATATTTAGAGACATGATGGCCAAAAAACCAAAGAATGTAAACATGTTAATGATGATACACTACCAACTATATCCAGGAAACAATTACTTGCACTTTGAGAATGTGTCAGTTTTGATTAAAAAGATTTTCTTCAAACTCAAAGATAAACTTCACTAAGCATGAAATTTTAAAAAGAATTTTAACTGTCTTATATATTTTATCCCATTCTGCATTCTGAAAGAGTGAATGGAAAGTTTAAAAAACTATGACATTTTAGGGATGCCTGGATGGCTCAGTTGGTTGAGCATCTGACTCTTGATCTTGGTTCTCAAGTCTTGATCTTACGGCTGTGGGTTCAGGCCCTGCATTGGGATCCACGCTGGGCATGGGACCTACTTTTAAAAAAATTATGACAGTTTAATTTGTATACTAAAAACATCAGCTGCTATGCATTAATTCAATGATGTTCCTTGAATTTCTTGAATATCCTATGACTATTTCTCCAATACTAAGTGGCCACATTTTGATATGACTTGGAAATATTATATTATATGCTACCCTTTTATATCACTTTTTGTCAGCTTATTTTTCTTGCTGCTGTCAGTTTTCTCTTTATACCAGCTTCCTCCTTCTTTTCCTTATTTTAATTTTCTGTGCAGTGAACAGCTAGATTTAAAAACCTTAGAAAATTCTTTCTGGGCTAAAAGTGTGGGCTGAATTGTTTTTCTATGTCTAAAACCCTATATTTTTGAATTGTGTGAACAGAGATCTAGTGATAGAAATTGTTGTGCAGAAACAACTGCAACCACAAGAGTGTTTTTGTATTATCAAACAAGAAGTATCTGTACACAAAAGAGGCATTATGGGAAAAAACAAACACAAAATACAAAACACTCAAATTATAAGAGAGCTGAAGGGATATGAAAAGGGGGAAAACATCCCAGTGATAGAGGAAAGCGTACAACTAACATTTTTACAGGTGATATTGGAGGAAGCAAATCTCAGTAGAAATCTATTGATGGTGACAACATGTAAAGTGAAGTTTGAGCCAGATTACAGCCAGGGAATAAAGCTAGGTGTTCTAATTTAATGTAAATAATCCTAGCACAGATGGCAAGGTTGGAAAACACTACAGGGCAGGCAAAAGAAGTCAACTACATTTGGACAAACCAAATGTGGAATTTTATAATGGAATGCTGACTAGAACAGAACAGAGTCTAGTCTCAAATTCTCAACAGCTATGTAGTATTGTTTGTGTCTCAGCATGAGGAGAAACTGGTAATTTTTAACCCTCCTCTCTATCTCTGAATCTATTTTGAACTGGTTTAGAAAAATGTGCTTATATTAGCACTCATTTTAAATGAACAGATTTGTTCAATCTAAGCAAAAACTGTTTTCTTTTAATAAAAGCACTATTAAAAACTCCTTTAGATTTTGTTATAGGAAGGTAACAGGTTAGGTTTTGAGAACTATGCAGTATTTAAGGTAAAAATTTGGGGACCTAATAAAAATAAAACCATAAATGCATTTTCTCTAAAAAATATCATTTTAATGAATGCCATTTCTTCCTAAATAGCTTACATATTGTTTTTCCTGTTCTGAGTAATAAAAATTATTAGGTGTTTAAATAACCAATTGATAAATATCCAATATTAATAATTAAATTAATATGACATTAAAGTAAATTAGCATGTCCCTGTATCAGTAATACCAAAACCCAAATGAAAGAAGTCACACAGATCCTGTGTATTTCCATAATATAAGATAAACAGAGTCTACAGATGTATGAATTATGAATATATACTTATATGTTTATATATAATTATATATAATAAATACAAAATCTCTAACTGTATTTATATTTACTTATTCACACACAATTGTTTGTATGTACACATGTAAGTTTGCATATTTTTTCATCATTCTAAATTCACCTAAAAAGGTGAATGACAAAGTATGATAAAGGACCGCTGTTTTTACTATTAAGCTGCTAGGCAAATCAGTCCATCAACAAGGATTTATTATGAGAATGCTCTTAGATTCTGGTCATGACTCAGACAGGGTCTAGAATGTGGGAGAAAGTTGGGCTGCTTGATCCAGTGTTATAAGCAAGGTGCTAGTCTTTGAGTCTTGGTCAAGAGGAATGTAAGTTTTGAAAAGCTAAATTTCAGATGTCCACAATGTGAGGACAGATTCAATAGAAAACATAATTTCAACAATGATGACTGTTAGGGAACTTAAGAGAGATACGTGGTGAAACAGCAGAGAATCTGATGGAACACACGTCTAGCTATATTGTTTTTTCTTATGTAATGTAAATTCTTCCATTGAATATTGACATTTTTTTTTTTTTTAATCTGACAGAGATCACAAGCAGGCAGAAAGGCAGGCAAAGAGAGAGTAAGGGAAGCAGGCTCCCTGCTGAGCAGAGAGCCCGATGCGGGGCTTGATCCCAGGACCCTGCGATCATGACCTGAGCCGAAGGCAGAGGCCTAACCCACTGAGCCACCCAGGCACCCTGAATATTAACATTTATATTAAAGTTTGTTTTTTTTTTTTTACATTTCCAGGATATTAAATGTAATATTCAAGTGCTTTAACTGCAAGCACCTTTTTCTAGAAAAGGAAAATCCTTTTATATCATTTCTATCTCTGACAAAAATTAAGTTTGTTATCAGATGTATCCTCTGCATTTGTAGAGGTATTAGAATAGAAGCATATAAAATATCCTAACAAATACTAAAGTAAGACACATAATGATTCCCTGACATGATGACAACAACAAAAGTACATCATTTTCATTCCACTTTAGGTAGTATAGTTATACATAAAGCAGGATAAATTATGAAGTGATAAACTACAAGCCCATAAAAATCATAAGATAATCCAATGCTATTTCTTACAGGCAAACAGCTTCAGTCATTTATACAGTAAATATTTTTCACTGGTGATATCAAACTGAAACAGTATCAGAATGTGGAATATAAGAATTCCTAAAAAAAAAAATTCTTAGACTATCTTAAGGACAAGTTCAATAACTAAATTTATTCATTAGAAAAACTGTTCAAAGTGTTAAGTTACTAGTGAAAACATTTCTATACATTCATTTTTTCATTATCTGGATATTCTAACAACCAAAATAAATGTGGGACAGACATATTCATTACTCTGGCTCAAAAACAGTAGTTAATCTCTTTGAGGCAACTATTATATAGTGATTAAATTTTTCCAAGTACTTCTCCTAAATAAAATATAATCAATTTCCATCATACATTTGTATGATTGGATACTGTTTCCAGTCATAAATGCTGATTAATTTTTTACTAAATTTTCTTTAGGTTTAGAATCATATTACTGCATGTCAGCCAAAACTACAAGTAGAGTCTTAATGATTCTGAGTATTGCTGGAAATATTTTTTATTGTGAAGCAGTTGGGAAAGCAAATATTAATGTATGTAACATCAGAATATTAACATATATAAAGAAAATTCTATGATGAAACAAATAATATTGAGGGTTCTTCCCCTCATTTTAACATGTAGCTATGGGATTCAAGTCATTCAATCATTATTATGTTCAATACAGTGAAGATTAACTAGTTCTTAAAAGATTTTGGACTATTTGATTGCAATAGTTAATTTATTCTTAAGTTATTTTAATACAACTGTTCTCATTCTATATTATTTTCATAAAAACTTACTGAAGATTTAAATAGAAAGTGTTTAAATCAATTTTTGCAGCAATTATGCCTGGTTGTTAGGAACAGGCTGACAGATGTATTTGAAGAAAGAAAGAGACCAATATCCTGACTGTCTATTTACAATTATACTGGAATATGGCATATAACTCTTTATGTTAGGGAAGAGAGCTGCATGGAATAACTATCATTTTACTCTCTGTTGAGCACAAGTATAAATGTAAATAAAAGTTTTTTAAAATAAATTTATTTACCTCCACAAAAATAACTTTGTGAGGGGTCTAGTATCAATAAAACTTTTCCTTTTGCAAATGTAGACCACTGAAACATAGAAATGGAAAATACTTTTAGAAACTTCTTAAGTAAAAGAAAGGCAAATTTGAGTGTTTTGAAGTGGTCTCTATAATGTATTTCTTAACTGCTGATGTATAAACTTTTTCAAAACAGAATTGATTCTTTCGAAGAGTTTTAGGTGCACAGCAACATTGACCATAAGGTATAGAGATTTCTTATATATCCCTTGCCCCCACACATGCATTGCCTCCCCACAAGAATGGTACATTTTTGACTGATGAACTTACACTAATACATCATTAGCACCCACATTTCGTAGTTTACATTAGGGTTCACTTTTAGTTTTGTACATTCCATAGGCTTTGACAAATGTATAATGACGTGTATCTGCCATTATAGTATCAGAATAATCTCACTGCTCTAAAAATCCTTTGTGCTATATCCAATCATCCCTCCCCCAACCCACTGCCCTGTCAAACCCTGGAAACCACTAATAGTTTTACTGTTTTCATAGTTTTGCCTTTTCTAGAGTGTAACAGAGTTGGAATCATATAGTATATAGCCTGTCTGATTGTCTTCTTTCACTTAAGAATATGCATTTAAGTTTCCCCCATGTTTTTCCATGGCCTTATAGCTCATTTTTTTTCGCATTTCATTGTCTAGATGTACTAGTTTATTTGTCTATGCATTATTGAAGGACATCTTGGTTGCTTCTAAGTTTTGGCAATGATAAATAAAGTTGCTATAAATATCTGTGTGCAGTTTTTTGTGTAGACATGTTTTCAGCTCCTTTGGGTAAATACCATGAAGCACAGTTGCTGGATCATTTGGTAAGAATATGTTGAGTTTGATAAGAAACTGCCAAGCTGTCTTCCAAAGACAACCAGCAATGAATGAGGGTTCCTGTTACTCCATATCCTTAGAAGTTTTGGTATTAGTATTCCAAACTCTGGCCATTCTAGTAAGTGTGTAATGGTATGTCATTGTTTTTAATTTAGATTTCTCTGATGTAAGGTATTTGGTCTCTCTCTCTCTCTCTCTCTCTTTTATATTTTATTTACTTATTTGAGAGAGAGAAAGAGCATGTGAGGGGAGAAGGTCAGAGAGAGAAGCAGACTCCCCATGGAGCTGGGAGCCCAATGTGGGACTCGATCCTGGGACTCCAGGATCATGACCTGAGCTGAGGGCAGTTGCTTAACCAACTGATCCACCCAGGTGCCCCATTTGGTCTCTCTTCTAATGAGGTTGTTGGTTTTCTTAATATTTTATCAAATTAATTTTTTTGAATGAGGATGTGTTTTATTACTATTTTTTTGTGTGTGTTTTACTATTTTTGTGTATTTTTAAATGTTATGTTTTTGTTTAAATTCTAGTTAGCTTGAATAAAATTTGTATGAAGAATAAATGGAGCTGATCTGGGTGTGGAAGAAAAAGAAAGAAAGAAAGAAAGACAGAAAGAAAGAAAGAAAGAAAGAAGGAAGGAAGGAAAGAAGGAAAGAAAGAAAGAAAAGAAACTCATTCTAGTTAGTTAACATATAATGTAGTATTAGTTTCAGTGGTAGAATTTAGTGATTCATTACTTACATATAACACTCAGTGCTCATCAAAACAAGTGCCCTCCTTAATACCCATCACCCATTTATACCATCCTGCAGTCCATCTCCCCTCCAGAAACCCTCAATCTGTTCTCTATAGTTAAGAGTCTCTTTTATGGTTTGCTTCCCTCTCCTTTTTTTCCCTTTTCCCTATGTTCACCTGTTTTGTTTCTTAAATTTCACATACGTGTGAAATCATATGCTATTTGTCTTTCTCTGATTGACTTAGTTTGCTTAGCCTAATACTCTGTATCTCCATCTACATCGTTACAAATGGCACGGTTTCATTCTTTTTGATGGCTGAGTAATATTCCATCATGTGTATCTATACCACCTCTTCTTTATCCATTCATCTGTGAACAGACATTTGGGCTCTTTATTTGGCTACTATTGATAATGTTGCTATTAGAGTGCATGTGCCCATTTGAATCAGTATTTTTATATCCTTTAGGTAAATAGCTAGTAGTGCAATTGGTGGGTCATAAAGCAGTTCTATTTTTAACTTTTAAGGGAACTCCATTCTGTTTTTCAGAGTGGCTGCATCGGTTTGCATTCCCACCAACATTGTCAGAGGGTACCCCTTTCTCCACATCTTTGCCAACATCTGTTGTTTCTTGGGTAATTAATTTTAGCCATTCTGACAGGTGTGAGGTGGCATCTCACTGTAGTCTTGATTTGTATCTCCCTGATGATGAACGATGCTGAGCATCTTTTCCTATGTTAGTCAGTCATCTGGATGTCTTCTGTCCATTTCTTAGCTGGATTGTTTGTTTTTTGGGTGTTGAGTTTGATAAGACCTTTATAGATTCTGGATACTAACCCTTTATCAGATACATCACTTGCAAATATCTTCTCCCATTCCATAGGTTGCCTTTTAGTTTTGTTGATTATGTTCTTCACTGTTCAGAAGCTCTTTATCTTGATGAAATCTCAAGAGTTCATTTTTGCTTTTGTTTCTCCTGCCTCTGGACATGTATCCAGTATGAAGTTGCTGTGGCCAAAATCAAAGAATTTGCTGCTTGTGTTCTCCTCTAGGATTTTTATGGTTTCCTGTCTCACATTTAGGTCTTTCATCCACTTTGAATATATGTTTATGTATTGTGTAAGAAGGTGGTCCAGTTTCATTCTTCTGCATCTTGCTGTCAAGTTTTCCCAACTCCATTTGTTGAAGAGACCGTCTTTTTTCCATTGGAAATTCTTTCTTGCTTTGTTGAAGATGAATTCACCATATAGTTGTGGGTCCATTTCTGGGTTTTCTATTCTGTTCCTCTAGAAGGGAATTTGAACTTCAAAAGGGGTATATAGGTAATTTGTTCAAAGTCATATCACTGATAGAATTCATACCAGGTTTTGTCTTAAAAAAAAAAAAAACACTGATTTTCTATTATTATTCTTATATGTCTGTGTTTTCTGCTTCCACATTGTTGACCTTGGAGCACATTCATTCTCTCTCTGCACCTCTGTTGATACATCCCTCCCTCCCTCTCTCCCATTTCTTCTGCCTTTCCACATCTTACATATCTTTAACAACATAATTTATTTCCATAAAGTCTCTTTTAATTCTTATTTAGGAACAAACTTCCAGGAGAGCCTGGGTGGCTCAGTCAGTTAAGCAGCTTCCTCTGGCTCAGGTCCTGATAATAAAAAATAATTAATTGGGGCGCCTGGGTGGTTCAGTGGGTTAAGCCTCTGCCTTTGGCTCAGGTCATGATCTCAGGGTCCTGGGATTGAGCCCTGCATCGGGCTCTCTGCTTGGTGGGGAGCCTGTTTCCCCCTCTCTCTCTGCCTGCCTCTCTGCCTGCTTGTGGTCTCTGTCTGTCAAATAAATAAATAAAATCTTTCAAAAATTAATTATTTAACTAATTAATTAATTTTAAAAAGGGGGGATAAACTTCCAATTCCTACACTGGTGCAAACCTCCTCTTATTTATTGGCATTAGTCCCAATTTGGCACAGTATGTATTTGTATTTATGATCATTACTTGGTTAATGTTTCTTGAGGCCACAACTGTGTTACTAATCATTTTAAGAGTATTAAAAACTGGGATGCCTGGGTGGTTCAATCCCTCTATGGTTTCCTTGCTCAACAGGGAGCCCTCTTCTTCCTTTGTCTGCTGCTCGCCCTGCCTGTGCTTGCTCTCTCTCTCTCTGACAAAAAAATAAATAAATAAAATCTTTAAAAATAAAGACTGTTCAAAATTATTGAAATTTATTAAATAATGCATTTTCTGATTAATAAACTACATGAAGAGTTTATGGTGTGAAATCATTACCTTCAGTTAACACAAAAGAAATAAAGTTTCCCTTATTTTTGAGCTTTTTAGTGAAGAAATTATTGATGTACTGGGTATTTACCCCAACCTTCAACAGATGAATGGATAAAGATGTGGTCCATATATGCAATGGAATATTACTCAGCCATCAGGAAGGATGAATACCTGTCATTTGCATTGACATGGATGAAACTGGATGCGATTATGCTAAATGAAATAAGTCAAGCAGAGAAAGACAATTATCGTATGATTTCACTTATTTTTGGAACATAAAGAATAGCATGGAGGATATTAGAAGAAGGAAGGGAAAAATAAAGGGGGAGAAATCGGAGTAAGGGATGAACCATGAAAGACTATGGACTCTGGGAAACAAACTTAAAGTTTCAGAGGAGTGGGTGTTGGGGGGATGGGTGAGCCTGATGCTGGTTATTAAGGAGGGCTTGTATTGCATGGAGCACTTGGTGTTAAAAGCAAACAGAGAATCATGGAACACTACATCAAAAGCTAATGTACTGTATGGTGACTAACATAATAAAAAAAAGAAATTATTGAAGTAAAAATAAATTTATAGGCACAGATAAAAAATTTGTCCATCTGTATCTTACATACATAAAGATACATGAAAAGATTTTGGCTTCACAACTTTGTTTATTCCTTTTTATCACATCTAATAAATTGTCACTCCTATGATTCGGTATTAATTCTTCCTACTTGGATCTAGACATTACTCCTAAACATTAGATCAAGTGCTCAGATATTGATGTTTTTCTCTGTACCTTAGCCTCATATATTTTATTGAGTCCTTCCACTGAGAATATAAATATGCTGAGTTGTCTACTACTCTCTAGTTGCACAACAAGCTCTGTAGTTACAGAACTGTTTTTTGTTCTTCAAAAGATGTCTTCACTATCTTCTTGTTCAAGCCTTTCATTCATACATCAAGCCAAAACAATTTGAATTCTTGACCCATCATTACATTAATAACTTCTCCACAGCAACCAATGATTTAAGTGCTCAATACTATAAATGCGGACATCTCTGCAATATGTAAAAAATGAAACACCCACTTTTCATAAAATTTTATATTCTTTTTCATTTTGACACCAATTTTCTTGGTTTTCCATAATATCTATTGCTTCTATTGAATCTTGTCCAAAGACTGCTCTTTAATGTTGTACCTTCAATGTCTCATAGGGGCCAAAATCAATGCAGTTATTGTCTATTCATTAGACATTAAAACATAGGCCATATCATCCACGATCCTGACTTTCTCATCTCTTATATACACTAGTGAAACAGTAATCTAATTTTTATAAGCTCTGTCTTCCAATGTGTATGTCTGATTTAATGAATTCTATTGAAGTATATGTTACATAAAAGGAAATGAACATATTACATGTTTAGCTCAGTGAGTTTTAACAAATGTATGTACCTATATAACCAATACATGAAACATAATATAAAATGTAGCCACCAAAGAAAAATATTCCCTCATAACCATTTGTAGTCAAACCTTCCTCACTTCTATCCCCAGTCTACACTGATCTGATTTGTAACATGATATTTTGTTTTGCCTGTCCAAGGACTTCATATGAGTGAAATAATACAATTTGTATATTTTGTTTCTGGTTTTATTCATCCAGCATAAGTTTTTTGAGATTAATCATTTTGTTATGACAGTATCATTAATTTGTTCCTGTTTTATTGCTGGTTAGTAATGGATTATATACATATGCCAAGATTTGTTTATACAAAATCTGTTGATGGACATTTGGCTTACTTCCAATGTTTTTTGTGGACATATGTTTTCATTTCTCTTGGGTGAATACCTATGAGTGTAATTTTGTTGGATCAAATGACTTCTGCTGAATTAATTGAGTATTTTTACCTCTATTAGCTTAGGCTATACCACATTTTTTATGTTTGTTTTCTAAAAGCTGTTCTAGGATTTACAACACGCTTATGGAGAAAGTCTTTGTATTTTTTTTTTCTTTTCATATTAGCCCACATATTTAATGCAGTGCTAGAGTTGTATTTTTTTTCTTTTTACCAATTTCAATAATTATAAAAGGAGAAGAGACAAGAAAAATAGCACAAATATAACAGTATATATAAGTAAGTGCTTTTCACATATTAAAATATTTAACCCTAGCAATATAAGATAGATTCTACTACTATCAATTGCCATTTACAGAGAATTTGAGAGATTTGCTCAAGGTCTTAAAGCTAGTTAGAAGCGGAAATAGGATTTGAATGGAGGCAATCACTCTAAAGCTCTATTCTTTACCACTGTGCATATGGCCTCCCTTACATTCCACTATAATATGTATCAATGTTTATTGAAAAATAAATTGTATGAAAGGAAAGAAGGTTTTTGTAAATAATGAACAAGGGAATTATTTATTTTTTGTCAGTATTTAAGTTCAAAGCAAACTTTTTTCCCCAGGCATTTCAATTTTAAAATACAATAAAATATGTTAATTTTCTCAAATATGTTTTTAAAATCAATATAAATTAGATATAATTTTCATTAAAAATACACATATTTTGTCTATAGTTCAACAGTATATATACATAGAGTAATATATATTCAATTAAATATTTACATATTAAATATTCTCTCTATATATACATAGACACACACATACATACACTAACCTAGTAAATTCCATCACCCCAGAAAATTCCCTTGTAGACTTTTGCATTTAATCTTTTCAGCAACTACAAATCTGTTATCATTATTTATCACTACTTATTAGATTTGTTTGTTCTAGAGATTCATATAAATTCATATAAATGGGGCACCTGGCTGGCTCAGTGGGTTAAGTCGCTGCTTTCGGCTCAGGTCATGATCTCAGGGTCCTGGGATCGAGCCCCACATTGGGCTGTCTGCTCAGCAGGGAGCCTGCTTCCTCCTCTCTCTCTGCCTGCCTCTCTGCCTACTTATGATTTCTCTCTCTGTCAAATAAATGAGTAAAATCTTTAAAAAAAAATTCATATAAATGAATCATACAATATACACTATTTTTTTTCTATTTCCATGCTCCCTGTTGAACGTTTGGCTGTTAATCCATCTTATTACAAATTGATTCCAAGGTCCCCTTTATTCTCTTAGATGAATATACCACAATTTGTAAATTGTTTCACATGCTGATGGCTATTAAAAATAAAGCAATTACAAGTATTTGTACACAAGTATTTTTGTAGGCATATATTTTAATTACTTCTGTTAATATGTGGGAAAGTAACTGTGGGGTCATAATCACTGCCTGAGCTCTATGGTCCTAGAAAACAGTGATAGGTTAAGAAGTCACCCAACACTTTTTTTTTTCTAAACTCTCCCCCCACCATCCTTTCATGTTTCAGAGAAACAGCTATCCACAAAGGATCATTTTATCCTTGCATATTGCAAGATAAATATTTTCTTCATTTTTCCTCATGACTCCCATAAGATTCTCAGATGATTTCCTTGTTTACTTGCCTCTACAAATCCCAGGCCACCTTCCTTTTCTTTGGGACATTCCTCATTAATGAATGCTGTCCTTATTGCAACAGCTTGAATAAAACCATCACCCTAATTGTCTGTTACATTTTGTCTTTGAGAATTTGACACCATGATTTAGATAGATGGGATCTCACTTCTAGACTTCTACTTATTGCATTGAGTCAACAAGTCCTCTGGATCTTGTACTCCACTCCTGACTCCAAGAGAATACAATGGTGAGCTCCTGATCAGGAGCTGACTTGATACTTTTGAGCACTCCAAGAAACAAAAAGGACATGGCAAGAATTCTGGCATGGCAAGAACAGTTCTTTGATATAAACCATTGAGTTTTGTATTTCTGTGAGTATACTTGGTCTTCAGTGGAAAATTTAGAACTGAAGTTGTGACCTCTCTATATGAGTCTATGTATTTAAGTTTCTGGAAGTGTGCAATATTCTCCTATCTCCAGATGGGCTGCTACCAAATTAGATTACAAATCTCCTTTAAAACCTCTCTATAGGGTTGCGTAGGTGGTTGGTGGAGCATGCAACTCTTGATCTCAGGGTTGTGAGTTCAAGCCCCATGTTGGGCATGGAACCTACTTTAAATAAATAAATAAATAAATAAATTTAAAAAAAAAACCCCTTAGAATCCAATATTATATTGATGCAAAACCAGAATTTTATTTTCTCTGTTAAAAATAATGTTTCTTATATTATTACTCTTAATGAAAGTTTGTAAAAAATTACTCTTTACTTTCTGTCTGATCTGACTAGATAACAAGTATTGTCTCTTACCAGAATAACCTTCCAATGTTTACATTGTTGGTTTTATTGTGTCCTTGTTTACATAAGAAAACAAGTTTCTCACTTAGGGAACAATGAAGGTTCTATTAATCATGTTCTTCTATTTACTTTTAAAACCTTTTATTGCTACTTTGGACAAACAGGCTGTAAATTATTGTTTCTTAGTGACTTGTGATTCTATCTTAATCAAGTGTTCAAATCTCTTGATGACTTTTTATATTTTATCTTCTGAAAATTTAATCCTAATTTTGGTATTTTGAACCTAAAATTGTCTTTGATATTTCCCAGGGAGACTTGGAAAATTACAAATAGTTTGTTCCCTTAACTTGTTAAAACAGGTACTAGAAATAATTAGATTTATTTGATATAGTGTTATTAATGTGTCACATGAAAAGAGTTCTCAAAAAGAGAAACTCACCATTTTCTGAGTTAAATTTGCATGAGAAACATTATTAGCGTAAATAATTAAGGAAATGTGTGATGTTTGGGAAATTCCTAGAAAGTCAGCAATGCCATCATAGTTTATGGTATATCTCTATATATGAGGGTTTATGGTATATTTCTATATATGAGGGTTTAGATCCACTTTGACTGAAATCATACAACAATATAGTGCTATCAGTCACAATTTCATTTACCTTTTTTAAATATTAAGTCGTTCCAACTTCTTTATTTTTAATTTACACCTTCTCACCTTTGGTGAGCCTGGTAGTGGGTATTAAGGAGGGAACTTAATGCATAAGCACTGGGTGTGGTGCATAAACAATGAATCTTGGAACACTGAAAAAATAAAACAAAACAAAACAAAACAAAAAATTACACCTCTTCAGTAAGTGGTTTTCATTTGGGTATTCACATTATTTACTTATAGATTTCATTAATATACAGATGTTCAGTATCCATTATAGACTGACTTAATATATTTTACTGATATTCCTAATATATTCTAATACATTCCTAATACATTTCTAAACATATGCTTGGTATATTCATAGTAAATTGGATCTCAGGATTATTATATATATTGTCTGAAGACTTCTGTGTGTGAAATAAAGAATAATCTTTCCTTGAGATTATCTTTAATCAGTTGGGAGGGGCGAGGAATGACTGTAGAGAGAAATTTTGATTTATCAGTGAAAAGCTATAATACCCCCTGGATCCTGCCTGTTCATTATCTTTCAACTATTTTGCGGGTCTTCATAAAGTGCAGGTAACTTAGGAATGCACAAATTCCGGCTTGTCTAATAGAGATTTAATTGACTTCCTCCCCCATTGTGTGGAAACAAATGAACTAACAAAAACCCCTAGCTTTTATATCTACCCATAAGTTGAGTTAGATCTTGTCATCTTGCCTAAGTTTTCCATCCTTACCAAGTTTTTAATTCATCCAGTTTCCTTCAATATCCATCTACGGTGGTCCAAATTTTCTCCAAAAAGAGAAAAAATGTTTCTAATTTTTTCTCATTTTCATCTGATTCATCCTCACAGAGAGCTAAATCCTGACTGCCCAGATCTCCATCAGTACTCTAGATTGCCTTCCCCTCACCACTTCTTCCAGGTTCTGAGGAAGTCCTGCAATCTAAAGCCTGGTAACTTTATGTAAACCTCAAAAGACTCATCACCACAATGGACTATGCATGGACTGGATTTCTCCCTACACAAACCACTGTCTCATCTCTGGTAAAATGTTCAAGATTATGTATTCCTTTATACCAAAAATATAGATATCATCCCCCAGAGCATTAATATCCTAGCTTCAATAAATTCAATGAGTACTGCTGATAATTTGATAATTTTCCTCTGCTGACCTCTTAAAATCCAATGGAATGGCTGCCTCAGGGCACTTCTGGCTCTTTACTTTTATACGCTCTTTTATATTAATATTTCTCTTTTTCATTTTATCATAGTGGTGGTATGAACATTGAATTTTACCTGAGACTTGTGCTCCTGGAAAGCAACAATGGTTAAGAATCCCCACCAACCTCTTATATCCAGGGGAATGACTAACTTTAAAGATCACCTTGCACTCGTGTATCCTGAGATGAAAATTATTTTTTTCCTCTCTGATAACTCTCATAAGACTCAAGGATGACTCCCTTGTGTATTTGCCTCTCTAAAACCTCAGGCTCCCTTCCTTTCCTCGAGACATTGTTCATTAATGAACATTATCCCTATTGCAATAACCTGAGTAAAAGCATACCCTTAATTGTCCCATGCATTTTGTCTTTGACATTGATTATACCATTTTGCATTACCACCAGCAATGAATAAATTGTTAGTGACAGCTTTGGAGAAGCTGAGCAGTATCTCCAGATGCCTTGTCTTTCCATCCTCCCACATGAAAAACATAACCTCTCATTTGAGTAAATGTTGAATCAATAACTAAACAGTATATCTTTTAAATGATATAAAAGTCATTTTATACCAGCCAAATTATTCTTTCTATTCACATGTCTTGATGGTCTGAGATTGCCAAGATAATAACAAGAACAATATTTTGCCTTCTTTATTGTAATCAAACATTTCCTTTATTGTATTAAAGCAGAGGATACTCTCTGCTTATAACTTGGCATTGTTTTCAGTCATAAATACCATCTCTTAAAAGATATAAAAGCAAAATAAATCCTATTCAGGGAGGAACAATGAGTATATCGAGACTTTTGAAGTGTTGTGCAAGGAATTCTTAAAGATACGAGGAACATTTAAACCTTACAACAGGAAAATTTATATCAGTTTTGAACGTTTCAAGATCTACTGTGATACAGATTAATTAGCTTTATAAATATTATCTGTAATGAATGGGTCATACCAAAAAACAATTTTGAGCTTTATGTGAACTATAGATTTCGAATAGTCTGCATTCCTCCTTTCAGGCCAATGAGTCACTTTCCTCTTCCAGATAATGATTTGCTTTCCAGTGGAGATACTCAAGCAGAGTCTGAATAATTAACAGTCAGTTTTTATTACTTATTGCTATTATTATTAAAATATAGTGGTTGGACAAATAGTCCTTTAATATTCCTTAAAAGCATAAGATTATAATTATTTTCACAGAAGGATAAATATTATAAAGATATGTTTGTAATCAAGGAGTAAATACTTTGTCATTGAAAAAAATAAAATAATATCAGATATAATTAGGAGTTATTTATAAGTCTTTGAAATGTAACCCCAGCAGTACACTTTATCTGAACTGTTAAGCTGAAAGTGATGCACGATTATAAGTAAAATAGTCACTTTTTCTAAATATTCTTTTTTAAAGTAGTTTACTTTTATTTTTTTAAGATTTTATTTATTTATTTATTTGAGAGAGTGAGAGCAAGAGAGAGCACAAGAGCACAGAGGAAGAGGGAGAAGGAGACTCCCTGCTAAGCAGAGAGCCAGAGGCATGTGGGGCTGGACCCCAGCACCCTGAGATCATAACCTGAGCAGAAGGCAGATGCTTAACTGACTAAGCCACCCAGGTGCCCCTTCTTTTTTACTTTTAAAATCATTTGATTTAATAATAACATGTCTCAATTTATCTTGTAGCATTTATATTCCATTTGACTTCTCAGTAACTAAAATATTTAGTTAACCACATGGGGGAAAAAATCACACTTTCACTTACTGATAAAGAATGAGGTTTTAGGGGTGCCTGGGTGGCTCAGTGGGTTAAAGCTTCTGCCTTCAGCTCAGGTTGTGATCCCAGAGTCCTGGGATCAAGCCCCGCATAGGGCTCTCTGTTTAGCTGGAAGCCTGCTTCCTCCTCTCTCTCTCTGCCTGCCTCTCTGCCTACTTGTGATCTCTGTCAAATAAATAAATAAAATCTTAAAAAAAAAAAGAATGAGGTTTTAGTTTTTCTCTTTAAAAAACTTTAAGTTCTTATTTATTTAAGTAATCTTCATACTCTATCTGGGGCTCAAACTCAGGATTCTAAGACCAAGGGTTGCATGCTGTTCTGAGGGAGTCAGCCAGGCACACCTTAATAATTTTTTTTAGCATTATGATGTTTGAAACTAGAAATGTAAGTTCTATGTACTATGTACCCATTTTGCAGATAGATAAAAACACACACACACTTAAAGTGAATAATCACAATTTTTTTTTTCTGCTGATTATATGCCTGCCCATGGACTATGGATATTCACACTTAGAAGCATTTTATTTTTCTATTAAGTGTTGATTTGTACAATAACTGTTCACGTAGTTATCTTTGTCTATGTAAGTAGTATACTGTAAGTAAGCCCTTAGTTCTGGTTAAAAAACAAAACAAAGTAAAAGACAAACAAAAAAGACACATACAGGCATTATAGACATGACTAATTAGCAAGTCTCCTCTGATGATCCCTGGACAGACTAAGAGACTAAAAGTGTGTACAAGAAAATAGATTATTCAAGTGTTTCAAACGGACAGCTGAGAGATGAAACCTGAGGATTACTTTGCCTATTATTCAAGTAAGATGCCTCAAAATCATGATTATGTAAATAGTAAACCACAGTGGGAGAGCCATCCAGAGATAAAGACTTAGTGTGTATAACAAAGAGTATAGGCAACTGGAGAGAAGTTGGAAGTGAAAAAGGATAACAGAGCAGAAGGAAATAATATGTCTCTGCTATTTCTTTGCCTATATCTCAGTTTAAGCCATGCATGTTATTTCTTTATAATTACTGAATAAATCACAACCTGGAATCCAGTAACATCTGAAGTTACTTAAATTTTTATATAAAATAATAATTCCAGTTTGCTTAACCTTGGAACATTAATTATGATATTAATTATGGAAAAGAAATTTCTAATATTACAAATGATAATACATGAGCTTTACAAACTTTTGTACATCGCATTAAAAAAGAGTCCACTATCTTCAACAATTTGACTATTTTTCTGGAAACTGGATTAAGGTAATCTAGTATACATGAGTTTCTTATAGTTACTTACAGCTATTACAGCTATTACAAATGGGTTATAATATTCTTATTAAGTAGAATTACTCAAACTACTCAGTCTGTCAACAATTAAGTAATTATACTCAGAAATTATGCAATTAAAATAGGTATTATTATATCTTACCTGAAATAAAGGCAATATATGTATAAACAATGTTTGACTTGTGATCTGTAAGATGATCATGCCTCTCTGCTGTTGTTCAAAAGAGCTTCTTTCCTATTCCTCACTATCTTCATTCACTCATAATTTGTTTTCATCATTCTTTCATTGATTTTAGAACAAATATTAAAAAATACTTATTAGGGGAGAGATCTAATAAAGTCTTTACTATACCTAATAGGGAAGTTAGTCCAAAGAAACCTATTCATCTAGATGACACCTAACTACAGAGTAGCCCAGGAATAGAAGAGAATGAACTTGAAAGAATGTATGGCAAATGTTAGTTCCTTCAGAGCTTCAGACCATATTAAAGACAGATTTACCAGGAAATAAATCTGGAGACACCTTTTGTTTCTCTTATCTTTGTGAACAACATTGCATTGTTCCAAATTTGGTATATATGCTGTTGAAGCAAGTATAACACTGTATTAGAACTAAAGCAAATTCACAGAATGGTGGACATATGTTCAGAGCGGGAAATGGGCAGAGATAAGAGTTTAGGGATAGTTCAAAGCAGCTTTGATAGTCAAAATCACAGTATTTTTCTGAGAACTGCTATCAGTGGTAATAAAAAGAGATGATACAAATTGTGCCTCTGCCAGCCTCCACCTCCCACATGAATGTTACTACCATAGCTATTAGGGTTTACCACAAGAATGGGTTTTCCACAGATGTTCTCCTACATGAATCTCTGGTTCCTGAGTCAAAACTGGGGAGAGAGAGAAGGGAGAACTGATTGAATTTTCAGAGACCAGTGAAGGAATGAAAACCAGTCAGAAATAAATGAAAATCTAGTTATATTAAAAAAAAAATGCAGCCTTGCCATTGATCAGCATAGGAGTACACATAGACATAGGTCAAAACAGCTGCAAAATAAACAGAAAACATTTTTCCTAAGGTCACATAGCAGCTGTAAAATGTCATAATAATCTCTGATTGATTGTTGCTCTCTTCTCTATAATGTTCTACATCTATTTTGCTATTCCTATCCATTCCTGGGGACCTCAACTTGCTAAATCATTAATCCATAGTCAATCGTAATCCTTCTGAGAAAAGTAACCAATTCAGAACTAATCCCTGCTTCTCTGAGACCTTTGCAAAGTCCTTTAAGAAGAACGTGAACCTTATAAAAGAATCTAAATTCTCATTTTTTTGAGGGCATTCCTCAGTGTTCTGGATCATCTTCCTTTGGTGTGAATCAACAAATCTGAATTTATGAGATTTCAGGTTTGGGTAGTCTTTGGCTGATTAGGTTTAATAATGAATCAGCCAATGCTTTATCAGAGAGGGGTTAGGAAAGTGCTTTTCACTAATTAAATTTGAGATACACAATCTCCTTTCCATTAGTATCCATAAAGTACTAGATACCCCAGAGAGGACTTCCTAGTGTTAAAATTTTGAAGAATTAGAACATAAATGATAATTGTTCAATATTATGCATCCTTTGGATTTTCTAGCGTCATTAGCATTCTTTCTTCTTACACTCTATACATACATACACACACACACCACACACACACACACCATAAATACAATCTCCAAATCCACATTGTCTTTATTTATCGGTCGATGGACATTTTGGTTACCACTAGTTTAAAGAAAACCAAAAATCAAGTAAAAACATTTTTAAATTCTTAAAATATTTTCTACATATTTAGTGATTGATTATACCATACTGATCTGTACTTTAAGATGTGTTTTTATAAATTAAGTATTTAAATTCTATAATATTTTTACTCCATAGAGTGTTTGCTAATTACTGGGATAAAATATGACAATATTTTTGAAAAGTAGTGCAAGACTTAGTTGGATAAACCTAGTAGGTAGGGAAAGAGATGTTTTTGCTGGTAGATGAAAATGAAAATAGAGTTTTGTTTCATTTTGTTTTGTTTTGTTTTGTGACAGGAGTCACAAAACATAGTCTTTTCTATGACTAGAAAATTCGTAAGAGGTCAATAAAGCATGAGGACAGTTACAAGGTAAAATAGCTGGTGGTTCTGAGAAGAAAAACTAGGACTAAATTGTTCTAATGGAGAGAAAAACTAAAGATAGGCTGATCTGAACTTCTCAGGATAAAAGCATTCACTATGCGATAACATAAAGGTGACCAAAATAGGGGCGCCTGGGTGGCTCAGTGGGTTAAAGCTTCTGCCTTCAGCTCAGGTCATGATCCCAGGGTTCTGGGATCGAGCCCCACCTTGGGCTCTCTGCTCAGTGGGGAGACTGCTTCCTCCTCTCCCTCTCTGCCTGCCTCTCTACCTATTTGTGATCTCTCTCTCTGTCAAATAAATAAATAAATTCTTTAAAAAAAAAAAAAAAAAAAAGGTGACCAAAATAGCAACCTTAATGTTCCCCTCAGCTTGACTTTAGACAGGTTTTTTCTTGACTCTAGGCTCCTGACATTTCTTTCCTTAGAGCATTTACTTTAAACAAACAAACTTGTAATTATAAATTCTTTCTCTACTCCTTTGAGATGTATATAAATCATTTAAAAATCCTCTTATCAATTTTACAAGCCAGTAATATCTTTCTCAAGGACCTGGAACCATCTATTGGAAATGAAATACATCAAAGAAGATAGTACCACTGTCTCTCAGTCTCTGTGGGAGGGTAGGAGCCTAATACTGACAAGGCCAATTAGCAAACACAGGTTGCCTAATCATAAAGAAAAACATTTGCAAACTCAAGAAAAACTGAGTATGTTCAATATATTTCACTGAGCAACCTCTCCACTAACCTTCTTGTATAATTTCTACTACACATGAGTCACGCCAGCATTTAAAAACTCTCCCATCCTTTGTTTCAAAAGAATCAAGTTCAAACTACCTCTGGTCTCTCTCCTGTGCAACAGATTTGAATAAAATCTTCCTTGACTGTTTAAGATTGTCCAGGGCAAATTTTGCTTTGACAGAAGAAAGTTTGGAAAAGATTACCACTCTTTTATGAAAAATGGTCACAGTAGAGAGAAATGTTGTCCATTTTACAGGTAAATATAAATGCCTAGAGCACAGCTGGAGAAAGCCTCTAATAATGGTGCCAGAGAAGGCCTCTAACAATGGTGTCTCAAGGAACAAGATTTGAATGAAAACAGAGGGAGGACTAGAGGGTAGGAGAAATTTTAATCATATGGGCCAAGAAATGGCAGTTCTTTCAACACCTCAGGAATCACACTATCTTCTTATTCTTGAGTAAAAAAGTGATTTGTATCAAAACTATGTTTTTAGCAAAGTAGTCCCTGGAGCTGAGCTATAAAGAAATAGACTTATAATTATCTAGAGCCCTAACTTCCCCTCTAGGCTGATATGGCTTAGAGAATTATCTTTAACATAACATAGACTGATAACACACTAATTGGTACCTATAAACTGTGAAGATATCAATAACCATTTGTATTTTTTTATAATTTTAATTTACTTCCTCAACAAATCTCTGTGCTGTTTTCTGGTTTTAAAAAAATGCATATTTTTGAATTAATGACTTGAGTTCTAAATATTTCTGATATGGGATCTAATGTTTTAATTTAAAAACAGATATAAACTAGATATATGCTTATTCATATGGATCTGTTATTTTCTAAGGATTAAATTCATTATAGCAGTATTTTCAATTCAATAATAAGCAAAATTTTAATATGCATCAGGGAAAAGTGCCCAATTACAGACAATTTACAGTTTTATAGCCCTCACAATTGAGCTAGTCAAGGAAGCTATTGGTCAGTTTTTCCTAATTTGCAGAATAACTTCTTGATCAATTCTCAATTAAACCAAATCTTTCCTATTAAAAAAAAAAAAAGCCTTTTAAATGCACACACACACACACACACACACCCCTTACAAGGAAGATTCAAGTTACTGCATTGAGGAATATTTAAAAGCCTACTCTCTACTCAGCACACTTGAGAAATTATACAGTTGAAATGGTTATATATCCTTGTTTACTCAGGATGATTTCATTTTATGCCAGTTGCCCAACATAATTATTAACAGTGCCAAATTTGTTTTCCAAAGTATCCCAATTTTGACAAATTATATGGTTACCTCAAACATACTAAGCAGTTTGTGTTCCATTTGTGTATGCACGCTCAACAAGAAAGTATAAACAGTCATTAACAGAAACTGATAGCAGTGAACATTCAGTGTTGCATATGAAATCGACCTTTCATAAAACCATATTTTATATGATCATTTAAATGATCATTTAAGGCACAGCAAGTCTTCTTTTCTTATTTCAACTTAAGACACTGACATAAGCCTGCTTCTCTAGCAGTTTATCCAATTTTAAAAACACTGTGGCTAATCTTCATTTGAGGGGTCTGCTTTAATTCCTTTCAAGATTCACGTTAATCTCTTCAATCCACAGATGTCCTTCACTCACCTCCAAATCAGCCTCCAAAATGAAGAGTTACTTTGAAAAACTCTTCCATAAAAATGATCATAGTTGCTTTTTCTCAGGCATTGTACTCCAGAAAGCTTAATCACAAATCTAGTGAATTACCCACAACTATAGTGGGCCACAGATAAAGCCAGCATGTGCCTCTGTATGTATATTGCCACTTTCTTCATAAATAGCACCCTCAACCCTCCCTGCATTAAAGACCAGGAAGAATATAAATATCATTTCTCCAGGTCTGAAAAAAAAGTTTAGAATTTTTTGAAAGTAATCATTAAAGCAAACTAAAAGATTTATTTATTTTAAAAGGAATTTTACTTTAATACTAAAATGGTAAAATTAGAGATAGAAGGAAAGGGATAATACTACCATTTGTGAAGTTTTGTCCATGTTTTGAAAGACAGTATTCCTTAATACAGAAAAATGTATTTAAGATTAGGAATCTCTGAACATACTAACAATTAGACAATTTAGTGATTCACATATATGTGCTTGCATCTTCCCTAACCAAGTCTTTGGAGCTATACTTTGTGTTAGAGAAATGAGCCATAGGTATGCACTTTCTTAATTAATCAGAAGAATCTTGAGTAATCCTTTATTGTTGAGAAATACTTGAAATATATAGAAATACTTGAAAAATATACCAAAATATAGGCAAAGAAAAATGTGAGGTAAATCATATAAATTCACAACGTGAGAATAAATATGTCATTTGGTATGAGTGAATTGCTTACACCTCCCTATACAGTTTTCAAATATTTTCAAAAACAAAAAAATAATTTAGAAAAAAAAATAGAACAAATCATAGCTTACTGTACAGATTTCTTTCTTTCTTTCTTTCTTTCTTACTAAGAGACTGGTTATTATCTACATTGCTGCCTCCACTAATATACCGAATTTACAGAAAACTCTTCCTTGATTATTCTATTTAAATACAGATCCTTCTCCATTCTAACTTCACACTTAATTTATTTTCTGCATGGGTTTTCTCCAAAAAATCCAATTATTTTATCTTTTTAAACATCCACCTCCTCCACAATATTGTAAGTTCCATGAAATCAGACAATGTGCACACATGAATTATTTTAAAAACCATTCTGTGCACAAAAAAAAAAAAAACTCTGTGGAAACATTATAAATTATTTTCATTTTTATTGTTGGTCTATAGTATTCTAAATTTTCCTTCTCTTGTTTCTGTTTCTTTTTTAATTTAATTCTTTCAGTGTTCCAAGATTCATTGCTTATGTACCACACCCAGCGCTCCATGCAGTAAGTGCCCTCCCTAATACCCACCACCAGGCTCACCCAGTTCTCACCCCCTCCCCTCCATATGCATTATTTTGAAAGATAATAATGTTGACTGTTTAAAGATAGCTAAAAAACATAGTGACTATAAATGCTATTGCTATTAAATTAACCATTCATATACACTAGGAGTTTCCAATAGGTATGTTAGAAATATGTAGCTATAACAGTCCCTTATAACAAGGGCATTTTGCTTGCCACTGCATTCCTTTGTACTAAAGGAAAAACAATATAGCACTGAAAAGAAGAAAATAGATGTTTTGAATGGACTAGGCACATATAACATTGAGTATGTGTTTTCATACTTAAATTTAAAACTTAATCAACTCTTCCTTTAAGGTGATCATTTGAACTGCAATGCACAATTATAAATATAAGCATAAACCAATCTGAGTGTTTTTATAAACAAAATTTTAACATTAGGATTTAACTTTTACCTTTCATATTACAGAGACATGATTTTCTGGGCACATAATCAATATAACACCATACATGATATTCTTACTCTTTTTTTTTTTTTCTAAAAGATTTATTTATTTGACAGAGAGAGAGATCATAGGAAGGCAGAGAGGCAGGCAGAGAGAGAGGGGGAAGCAGGCTCCCCACTGAGCAGAGAGCCCGATGCGGGGCTCGATCCCAGGACCCTGAGACCATGACCCAAACCGAAGGCAGAGGCTTCACCCTCTGAGCCACCCAGGTGCCCTGATGATATTCTTACTCTTAACCACAGGAGCTACCTGTCTACCTGCATAGACATTCAGTCACACATCTAGTTTCACACTATAGTCTGAAATAGCATATACCCTTATAATCATCTGGCTATACACACTGAAAAGAACATAAAATTCAATAGCATAAATGAACAAAAAGAAAAATAATCACTTCTGTGAAATTAAGGATTCTGTGTAATTTTGGGGGAAAGCATAAAAGAGAACACTCTTACTATATCAAGCTGTTGTTACCAATTTTATCTGCAAATCATACTTAAAAATGTGACATATGTTCTGCTATTATGCAGCATAATACATATAGATTGGATATTCACTATCAAGTAAATTTACTGTATCTTTCCTGAATTTACTGACATGAATAATTGAACAAAAACTATCTTTATTCTGTTCTCAGAATGTAAATTGGCAATGGCAGCAAATATACAATAATTGTACTATATATAATTGTTGCTTCATTATATAAATATATATACATATATATATATAATCTATTACAGCCACAATTATCTAATATGTTTTGGCTATGGTCTTATAATAATATTTAATGTCACTAATTATTCTAAATACTCTTCGCTTATTATGTTTTAAATTTTTCAATAAAAGTACAAAAATATTAAGATGACTTCAAATGGTTTCTTGCAATGCCTTATGAAGCTTTTAGAGTTTCCTAATTATCCCTGCTTTAAATTCCAAGAGAAATATATGTTAGCCTGTTCAAATTCTCTATTTGAAAGTTATGCTGGCAAGTTCAATTAGCCAGAATGGCAAAGAGAGGTGTTGATTAATATGTGCTTGTCTTATATTTTGGGGGAGAAGGAGCTAAGAAAATACAAAGTAAACATATTGTGAAAAATAAATATAAGGGAAAAAATACAATTAAGAAGCTATCCAAATACTATCTACAAACTTTCTTTAACTCTACATCTTAATAATAATTTTAATTATGTATTTAATTATATATTCACAATAATTTTTTTTCACTATACTTCCAAACATCTGGATTTTTAGGTTTTGGATATGATTATTTTACTGATGCCAAAAGGGCTTTTTCAAAATTCATAATTCATTTAACATTTATTCAAATGGCCACGAATTACTATATACTCTGTGGAATTCCTGAAATAAGGATGCCTGTGACATGGTCACTTTTACCAAGGAACACACAATTGAGTTTGGAACCATAATGGCATCTGAATAACTATTAGGATTCTCACAAATAAAATAGCCAAGGTGATGGATGGACTCTTCCGTGCATCATCCATCACTTTGGTCTCACACCATGCAAAAATTGATGGATTTGATAATTTTATGACAGATTTTAGAGATTTTATTCCAAATGTACAGCCATCAGCAATAATCATTTTTATGTCAATACCCTTAAAGCATGTGCAATAAACATATGTACATCCAAAGGAATGGCTGAATGACTTTGGGCAGAGAGAGAAAATAATAAGCTACTAGAATCCAGGTCTTTGGTTTTAGAATGTTCTTTCATTTTTTAAACCTGAATTTGTTTTTCAGAAATGCATGTCATACTGTTTTTTTTTAAACGTACTTGGATAAGTTCCTAATAGGAAAAAATTAAGGATTTGTATTTAATAAAGAATATAAGATTTGAAATATGTATGTACTTTTACTTTAGTGTTAAAAGTGTTTAAATTACTTTTTAGTATTTAAATTAGTGTTTAATCCACTGGAGTTTCTTTTTTTAATTTTAGCATTTTAAATTAATTTCTTTATATCATATTTGTTTTGCCATTTAAGTCATTTCTTCATTTTGTTTCTATTTTCACTTTATTTATACTTCATTCTTTAAAGTTCAACTTATTTAAGTATTTTAACATTTTAAACAGCTTAACTATCTCTTTATAAAATGTTTGTTTTATTTTTCTTAATTGATAGGATTTTTTAAGAGATTTTATTTATTTATTTGAGAGAGAGAGCATAAGCAGGGGAAGAGACAGAGGGAGAAGGAGAAGCAGACTCCCCACTGAGCACAGAGCCCAAACATGGGCTCAATTCCAGGACCCCAAGATTATGATACTTAAGCAACTGAGCCAGATGCTTAAACAACTGAGCGACCCAGGTGCCCCCTTAACGGATAGAGTTTTAAATATACCAACCTTATGTAACAAATAGATGGCGATGAATTTCTATAAATTTATCATTTGACAAAATACAACATCCTTTCTTGATAAAAACTCTCTGCAGTGTAGGGATAGAAGGAACATACTTCAATATCACAAAAGCCATGGATGAAGAACCTACAGCAAATATTATCCTCAAAGGGGAAAAACTGAGAGCTTTGCCCCTAAGGTCAGAAACATGACAAGGATGACCAGTCTGACCACTGTTGTTCAACATAGTACTGGAAGTCCTAGACTCAGCAATCAGACAACAAAAAAATTAAAAGGCATCCAAATCAACAAAGAAGTCAAACTCTCATTCTTCGCAGATGAAATGATACTCTATTGTAGAAAACCCAAAAAACTCCACTCTAAAATTGCTAGAACTGATACAGTAAGATAGCAAAGCTGCAGAATATAAAATCAATGCACAGAAGTCAGTTGCATTTACTTACATTAACAATGAGGTCTTTGCAATTGCAACACAGCCACAACACAGCAACTGCATTACTAGGTATTTATCCAAAGGATACAAACATAACGATTTGAAGGGGCACCTGCACCCCAATTTTATAGCAGCAATGTCCACAATAGCCAACATATGGAAAGAGCACAGATGTCCATAGACAGGTGAATGGATAAAGATGTGGCATATACATATGATGGAATATTACTCAACCGTCGAAAAGCATGAAATCTTGCCATTTGCAACTATGTCGATGGAACTAAAGGGTACAATTCTAAGTGAAATAAATCAGTCAGAAAAAGACAAGTATCATATGATTTCACTCATATGTGGAATTTAAGAAACAAAACAGGTAAACATAGGGAAGAAAAGGAAAAATAAAACAGAGATGGAGAGAAACCATAAGAGACTCTTAACTATAGAAAACAAATGGTTGTTGGAGGGGAGGTGGGTGGGGGGATGGGGTAGTTGGGTGATGACATTAAGAAAGGCACATGATGTGATGACCACTCGGTGTTATAAACAACTGAAGAAATACTAAATTCTACCTCTGAAGCTAATAATACACTATATGATAATTAAATTGAATTTAAATAAAAAAGAAAAAAAATATTGTTTCATGTGAATAGTGTAAAGCAAGTATAAAATTTCCTTGATAGGGGACACCTGGGTGGCTCAGTTGGTTAAGCCGCTGCCTTCGGCTCAGGTCGTGATCCCGGAGTCCTGGGATTGAGTCCCACATCGGGCTCCTTCCTCGGCAGGGAGCCTGCTTCTCTCGCTGCCTCTGCCTACCTCTCTGTCTGCTTGTGTGTACTCTCTCTCTCTCAATCTCTCTCTGGCAAATAAAAAAAAAAAAAAATCTTAAAATTTCCTTGATAGAATAATCACCAGCATATTTATTTACTTAATCTTGTATTGTGCTTAAAAACACATAGCATCAACTATTTTTAAATATTACAGTTCAATGGTGTGACCTACAAGTAGATTGTTGAGCAACAGATCTCTGGAAGTTTATCTTGCCAAAAAAAAAAAAAAAAAAAGTCACTAAATAAATCCCTTTTCCCCCTCCCCTTAGTCCCTGGCAACCACCATTCTACTTTCTCTTTTTAAGAGTCTGGTGCAGAATATCCTCAAGGTTTGTACATGTGATAGCTTATGATAGGATTTTCTCCATTTTTGAGGCTAAATAATATTCCATTGTGTATATATACAGCATTTTCTTTATTCATTTGTTGAACACTTAGTTTGCTTCTAATATCTTGGCTATTGTGAATAATGTGTCAATGAAGTTGAGTGTGCCAATACTCCTTCAGATCTTATTTTTCAATTCTTTTGGATATATATCCAGAAGTAAGTAAGATTGCTGGATCATATGGTAGTACTATTTTTAAGTTTTTGAGGAATCTCCATACTGTTTTTCTTTTTCTTTTTCTTCCTTCCTCCTTCTCTCCCTTTCTTCCTTCCTTACCTCCCTTTCTTTTTTCTTTCTTTCTCTTTCTCCCTTTCTTTCCTTCTCCTTTTCTTTCTCTCTCTCTCCTTTCTTTCCTTTCCTTCCCTTTCCCTTCCCTTTCTCTTTCTTTCTCTCTCTCTCCCACCCTCCCATCCACCCTCCCTTCCTCCCTTTGTTCTTCCCTCTTTCTTTCTTTTCCTCCCTCCCTTTTTCTCTTCTCTGCTTTTTTTACTCCTCCTCTACCATCAGCCTCCTCCTTCTTCTTCCTCTTCTTTAATGCCATCCCAATTTACTGAATACTATAGCTTTTTGTCTCTCTGGGCTTATTTTGGAAATTTTCTTCTCTAATACAGTCAATTATTGTTACTCAAGATAGTTATGCTCAATATAGTTATGTTGTGGACACTGAATTAGTGAATACTGAATCACTGGTCTTACTGATATGCAGGGCCGGATTCCTAAAAACACTTTCCTCAACTAATTGATAAATAACCCTGTGTTATGCATGTTTCTGTTTAATATATTTAACAGAAAATTTCTTCTTATTTAGTATACTCTATTGAAAATTTAACAATAATCTCATGGCTAACAGTCTGACAATGTGTGCCTGTATAAAGCCTAATATGTATTTTCTCCACATGGTATATCACAGCTTTCTTGCACTTAAGAACACTAGACAACACTTAAAAATTATGTTTGGGGCCACTTTAAACAGTGAAATTATCAGTGGAAAGCACAACAATGCAAGACATGTGGCACTAAATAGACCACAAAAAGACACTTGCTTACAGTATGAAAGCCAATACAAGAAAGCATAGTGCTGTCTTCTTTGCCCTCACCTGGGAATGTGTGCATGGGCGATTCAAAGTCTTTACCATTTTGCACAAGCATATGTCCATGCAAGATGGTGAAAACACTAAGAGTATTGCTTTTGGGGTTACACAGAAGTTTTACCAAGTAGGTGAATTCACAAATATGAGATCTGCAAATAGTGAGAACTGACTGTATATTCCAGTTTGATAGTATATATTCAGTGCTATCTAATCTATTAATAAACCCATAATTACATACTTTATTCTAGATTTTCATTTTTTATAGTTACTAGTTTTCTGCCAAAATTCTTGATATTATCTTTTAAGTTCTTAATCATATCAAGAAATTTTTTTTTAATTTTGTAAATTATATTGATATAACCTGACTTGCCTCTATATTTTTTCTACTATCTGTTGGTCCTCTTGTCTTGCATCATACGATCTTGTCTAATAATTTTTTATGTCAACACTAGATATTGTGAAAATGTTAGAGATAATTTGAGGAGGTTCTGTGTAATGTTATCTTTCTCCAGAAAGGATTTCACTGGATTCCAGACAAATAGGCTATGGACACTAACAATACAGGATCACTTTAATCCACTGAGGGCTTGAGATGTATCAAAATTAGTCTTCAGTTCCTAAAGAGGCTGGTTTATTTAAGTTCATTGTATAGCCTTTTCCCCAAACCAAAATTTTTTAAGGTTGTGCTCAGCTTTTCATCTTTTCAGCCATGCTTTCACAAATAGACACATGTCTTAAATGCCTCATTCTTCTACGTAGTCCCTGGTCCCTTTCAAAGATTCTGGTCTGTAACTTCTTACTAAATTCTACCTCCTTGATTTCTTCAAATATACCTTAATACATTTTATGTAGCTTTTCTAGTTATTTCCAGCAGATATTTGGGAATAAAACATACTGTCATTGCTGGAAGTGGTAGTTGGTTGTTTCCCTCCTTCTTTGATAGTAGGTAGTTTGTGAAGCCAAATTTCTCTTTTTTCATTTTCATTTTTGACAAGCACCAAGCAATGTACATAAGAGATTATTTCTATTTGTTATTTTAGAATGAGGTTAGCACATTTGTCCATCTCATAAATAAGTACAATTTGCATACTATCCTTCAGAACAAAATTAAAATAAATTCCTGATTTTACTTGAGCAGAAATTTCAATCTGACTTTTCAATGCAGAAGCTCTGTAATTTTTGCTATAATATTTTTATATATTTTATTTATTTTTTGTTAGAAAGAGAGAGCAAGAGCACAAGCAGGGGGAACAGATGGCAGAGGGAGAAGCAGCCTCTCCACTTCTCTCCCTCTCCTGCTCTGAGCCGGGATCCTGGTGGGGAACTTGATCCCAGGACCCCGGGATCATGATCTGAGCCCAAGGCAGAGGCTTAACCGACTGAGCCACCCAGGTGTCCCATAAGTTTTGCTATAATATTAAAATACTTTCACTATTAATGTGACTTTAAATGTTCATATTTAAGGATAGTGCTTATCTTATAATCAACTATTAAACAAGGTATTATGGCCAAAATAAATGCTGGTTAGAAACTGGAACATCTCTATTAAGTTCTCAGTGCAATTATTTTCTTTTTCTATAAGACTATCCTACATATATGTACACATAGGTATACATTTCATATTTTTTAAGTAAACTACTTTTTAATCTTTTGAGGTCTTACACGATGGTTTTATAAAGTGAAAAATCTATTAATCTAGAGCCTGGTTAGCTCCTCAGTTGAGTGTCTGACTCTTGATTTTGGCTCAGGTAATGATCTCGGGGTTTTGAAACTGAGCTCTACATCCAGATCTGCACTCAGCGGGGAGGTGTGGGATTTTCTCTCTCCCTCTGCCCCATCCCCAATGCATTCTCTCTCTCACTCTCTATAAAATAAGTAAATCTTTTAAAAACATCTTATTAATCTAAGAAATTCAATATCCATAGATATTCTAACTCAACTGCTTAAAATTATAGTACACTTCAGCAGAATATGTAACATTTCCAAATGGTAACAAAGTGGAACTATTTGGGATTTGAATATCCAGTGACAACTAATATCATCTCTTAATCTTTGTAAGAAAATAAAGAATGATTCAGACCTTACTATGTTTAAAATGTATTCCTTTATAAGAAAAAAAAAATCAAAGGGGGAAAAGAACTAAATCGATGTCCATTGGTAATTGTTATCTGGAATAAAAGCATAGGATACACTGTATGTGCCAGGTTCATTCGAACTGTGAAATGAGAGGTAGCTAGTATGATCATTTTAGCAACAAAATTCCTTAGAGCTTTGGCATAAACAGGAAAACAAACAAAAATCTCTTTTCCTGTTGGTTGCAGTATTTGCAAATCACTCAGTTTTTAACAAATGGACAGTGGTTATTTTCAGAAAATAATTTTGTTCTCTTTACTTGCAGATAAATTTCACAAAATATTAATTATAAGAGAAGTTTATGATAAACCATGTAGAATGCAAGAGTGAAAAAGAGCAAAATTTTTATGTATCACATTAACTTTTTTTATAATAACAAAATAGCTAGATGGGGGCACCTGGGTGGCTCAGTGGGTTAAGCCTCTGCCTTTGGCTTGGGTCATGATCTCAGGGTCCTGGAATTGAGCCCTGCATCAGGCTCTCTGCTCAGCAGGGAGCCTGCTTCCCCCTCTCTCTCTGCCTGCCTCTCTGCCTACTTGTGATCTCTCTCTGTCAAATAAATAAATTAAATATTTTTAAAAAAATAGCTAGATGGATTCACTGAAGTTTTATTATTGCTAAAGACTATGCAGGTGACAAAAGTACAAAAAGGTTGGGGCGCCTGAGTGGCTAAGTGAGTTAAAGCCTCTGCCTTCGGCTCAGGTCATGATCCCAGGGCCCTGGGATCAAGCCCTGCATATGATCCCAGGGCCCTGGGATCGAGTCCAGCATCGAGCCCAGCATCGGGCTCTCTGCTCAGCAGGGAGCCTGCTTCCCTCCTTCTCTCTGCCTGCCTCTCTGCCTACTTGTGATCTCTGTCTATCAAATAAATAAATAAAAAATCTTTAAAAAAAAAAGTACAAAAAGGTACAATTTAAATACTATAGCAGTGAGAGAGTTACTCTTCACTTGAAACATATCATAATGTAACATTATTTTTTTTGTATGTTGAAATAAATGAAAACAAAAAGCTGAGTTAAGCTAAGGTAATATTTTGCATTTTCTAGAATCTCAAATAAAATCAGAACAATAAAATTGATTGAGACTAGAGTTTGAATACACAAACTGCCGAATTTACAATCATCAAATATTTCACATTTTTTATGATTTACAGCTGTGTTTAAATAAATCTATCTAATTATACTGAAGCCTGCCATGTAATCATAGACTAATCCCATTTGTATGCTAGAAAATGATAACAATGAGCTCCACTGGGCAATAAAGATTTAGATAAACAAATTGAGAAGTTTCTACACTAATCCTAGGTATTTTTTCTGATTTTTATTTGGTTCCCTTCTTCCAACAGATCATGTTTTTGACCTTAAACCAAAAGTAAGAAAGACAGATAAGTCAATGCTTGACACTTCCCCACAAAGACTGGACCATCTGGACGCTTTATATTTGTAACAGGTGCTTCTGGGATTTAGAGCCTAATTCTGGCCCAGATTCTGTTCTGTATGGGTGACTCTGTTGCTATGTGCAATTGTGCATTGCATTAATTGAAGAGAATAGAAAAGGCCAAGTACAGCAATTAGTCAGTTGGTCATGCAGAAAAGAGTCTAGTGGCTTTGAGCCATGAAATGTTGAATGCACAGATGCACAGTACCATCAGTTTTGCTCTCTGTGGTATGTTCCTAGTCTGTGACAGGTAAAATGCCTTTGTGACTTGATCCCAGTTTCCTGTCCCCTTCAAAACAAACTACATTTTGTAACCACAGGAGAGAGAAAATGCTATATTGACACAATATGTCTGGACTATATAATAGAATAACACACAATAGGCAGAAAACTAAAAAAAAAAGTGTGTGTGTATACACACACACACACACACACATATATACTTAATATATGCTTTAGACACAAAATACTCGGATGTGTTTTTTATTGTATGAAGGTATTTTCTAATAGCACTTCTCAAAATTAAAGAAATTTTCAAATTCATAACATGGGTACAAATTTAATTTTGATTAAACCTTTTAAAGTACACATAATAATTTAGTTACTTAAAATACCAGTTACTCATTTATAAATTATATAGTCAATAATTAAATGATATCTTGAATGACAAGAATGATAATCATTTAATTATTTTATTTGGGGTCCAACAAATAAACAAAACAACTCAAAACTCTAAAGGATTGAGACTATTTAAACATCTGCAGTTTCTCTATTTGTATTTAGAAATTGAATTATGGTATTTTCACACTTAATGACATTACCATTGTGATGGTTAATTTTCTGTTGATTTGACAGAGTTAAGGGATGCCCACATAGCTGGTAACACATTATTCCTGGGTGTGTCTGTGAGGATGTTTCCAGAAGAGATTAGGTATTCAAGTCAGTAGACTGAGTAAAGATCTCCCTCACAAATTTAGGTAGGCATCATTCAGTCTGCCCCTTGAGGGCCTAAACATAACAAAAAGACAGGAAAGGAGAATTTCTTCTCTTTGTGAAAAAGTTGAGGTATTCATTGTCTCCTGCCCTCAGATATTGGTTCTTGGTTCTGGGCCTTTAGACTCATAATGAATTACACCACAGCTTTCCTGGTTCTCCAGTTTATAGACAGTAAGTAAATCATGGAACTTCTTGCTTCCATAATCATATAAGCAAATTCCTATAATTAATATATCCTATTTGTTCTGCTCTCTGGAGAACTTTGACTAATACAAACATTATACTTTATAGTATTTCCATCATTTTATTCTGTGCTAAAGTATTTCCATTATTTATTCTTATACATCAGTTCTTAATTCAACTTATAATAACTTAAATAACAAAAAATATTGTTAATACGAAATGGAGCCTGGGCTTAAAAATTCTCTGAGCAGAAAAAAACTATTTAAGCCACAGAAGCAAACCTGAATCTAGCTTATTTTATGAATATGAGACCTAATTTAGGTTATTCCCTGTAAATGCTTCTGATAATCAAAAACAAACAAAAAACCTTAAGTTATCTTCCTAAAAATAGTATAAGATAATCACTTTTAGCCAATTGCCTGCCATCTGGAAGCCACCAGTATAGTAACCAATAACTGTAAAAATTAAACAATTTCCTCATTTTTCACTTCATAACTCATTCTGAAACATCATACCCCTGAGCTTCAAATAAATTTTGAATCAGAAATCTCCCAGTTTATCAACTGTCCTTATATGCACAATAAACCCTTAATAAATAAATGCTATTTTTCCTGACTTCATGGTTTTAATTTTGCTATTTCTGGATTTTTAACAGTAGTTATTATTATTTTAATAAACATATTTTGAATACGTTTTATAAATAAAAAACTGTGCTAGGTATGGAGCATATAACATTAAGCAAAACAGAAAAGGAATGCTCCTACCATATAAAGCTAACAGTGTGTGAAGGAAACACGGCATATATTTAGTGTTTATTTGTATATTTTCATAAAATAATAATAAAATTAAAGGATGGTTGGTGTAGTAAGCGAACAAAGTAAGTAAGGAGGTGGAAATAACATTGAGGCAATTTTAGTTGCTGGAGCCAGGAATGAACTTTTTGAGGAGGTGATATTTTGTAGAAACTTAACAGTGAGAAAACAAATCCTGAAAAACAATGAGTAAAGAGCATTACAGGACAAGGGATGAGCAAAGGAAACACCAAAAGCTAGGTACATAAGGTGGAATAGCCTTGTTGTAGATATAGAGGACTTTCTGTGAGCCATGCAATTCATTAGATGCTTTACCTATTTTATTTTGATATGTAGATAGGCTACATGACAAACTGATTAAACATTAAATCCCTAGAGCCAGAGAAAATTGTATTTAAATCCAGATTTGGACATTTAGTCAATGTTTTCCATTTTTAAAATAGAGATTATAATAATAGGTAATAACATGACACTGTTGGACAAACACAATCAATACACTTCTTCCAATACCTGACATATAGTATGCATTACATAAATATTAGCAATCATCAGCATCATCATCATTTTCTATAAAGTATAAACTACTAGTCCTGTTCTCTAAATGGGAAAATTAAAACTCGAATTAGTTTAATCCTGGCAGTTTTGTTTGTTCTAAGACAGCTTCCAAACAGTTATGGTTTTTTGTTTTGTTTTGTTTGTTTTTTAAGAAATGTACTTAACCTCTACAGTTGTTCCTAGTGGAAGGATTGGTCTATTGCAAGTTATTTTTCATAACCAGAAGTAAAAATTTTCTCTAGAAAAGATTTTAATGCTTAAAAAACGCATTTTCATATAAAACTTAAAACACATTTGAATTAAAATAATCTGATATTTTCACTTTTTAATGCATATCAAACATAAAGACATGAAATTGCTATTATCTATCAGTGTATCACAGTTCATAAAATCTTTTCTTGGATCATGTGGTCTATTAACTCAATCCTCAAAGTCTATGTCTTTTTTTTTTTTTCCTCCTGTCTCAGATTGTTTTAACACTCAGTTTATATTTAAGACTCCAAAACATCTGGTTCCTAAGGAAAAAGAATTTTTCACTTTTTTCTGAATAGTTTTTATTTATTATCTGTGAATAGAATAAAGCAAAACAATAGTAAAATAATAACAATAAAAATAATACTAATAAATAATTTAAGTGCCACAGGAGTTTAAAAAAATGTGAGCCATCTCTTTCAGGAGATATTCTTTCCTTATTGCCAGTGGTGCAGAGATTTCGAGCAATAATATCTCCTTATTCAAACCATTAGTTTTCTGATCCTGGAGAGAGACCTCATGGGCAGCACTTTTTCCCCATGGTGGCTGTTAGTAATGGCTCCTGATGATGGCTGCATGCAGAATCACTACTAAGCTTTCATTCCCCTCATGGTAGCAGTTTATAGTGCCTGCTTCTTGTAGTTCTCAGACGTTCTTAGAGAAGCATATTCCACAAGTAATTCTTTTTTCTTTATTTTTTTTATTTTTTTTACTTAAATCAGTTAGCCAACATATAGCTATGCTTATTTGCTGAATCAGTTTTAAAGGGTAATGGCTTTTGGTGGCCACATTTCTTCACGTCTTTGTCCCCACTTAGTTTTCTGCTGTAGCTACTGAGTCCTATGAAATTTACAAGGTCATGCTGGAAGACCTCTGAAGATTGCTGAGAAATAAAAAAAAAATACATATATTGTTTTACATTCCTATGTAATTCCTTACATTTTGTTTTGCATTCACATAAGGGAGGACACAAAAGTAATTTGATTCCTCTGGATCAGAGCAGGGCACTTATTTATTTTTTTTTAGTCTCCTGTTGTTTTTTTTACTTACTTTTTAATTTTTTCATTTTTTTGAGTATAGTTGACACACAGTATTGCATTAGTTTCACCTATACAATGTAGTGATTTGACAAATTTATACATTATGGTATGTTCACTACAAGCATAGCTATCATCTATTCCATTACATTGCTATTACAGTATCATTGACTATATTTCTTATGATTTGCCTTTTATTCCCATGACTTACTCTTCTCATAACTGGAGGCCCCTATCTCTCTCCCTTAAACTCCACCCGCCTCTGCTCTGGCAACCATTAGTTTGTTCTCTGTATTTATAGTTCTTATTCTGCTTTTTGTTCATTCATTTTTTTAAGATTCTATTTATGAGTGAATCATACGGTATTTGTCTTTCTCAGTCTGACTTATTTCACTTAGCAAAATACCCTCTAGTCCATCCATGTTGTCTCAAACGGCAGGATCTCATCCTTTTTTATGGTTGTATGATATTCTATTGCGTATATATCACATCCATTTAACTACTGTAGGACACTTAGGTTACATCCCTGTCTTGGCTATTGTAAATATTGTTCCAATTAACATAGGGGTGCATGTACCTTTTTGAGTTAGTATTTTCATTTCCACAGGGTAAATACCCAATATTGGATTTACTGGATCATATGGTATTTCTATTTTTAACTTTTTGAGGAACCTCCATACTATTTTCCACAGTAACTATGCCAATTTACATTCCCACCAACAGCACAACAGTTTTCCTTTTTCTCTACATCCTTACCAACATTTGTTTTTTGTCTTCTTGTTTTTAGCCAATCTAACAGGCATGAGGTGGTATCTCATTGTGGTTTTGATTTGCATTTCCCTGATGATGAGTGATGTTGAGTTTCTTTTCATATGTCAGATAGCCAGTTGTATGTCTTCTTTGGAAGAATGTCTGTTCAGGTAATCTTCCCATTTTTTTTTTTTTTAATCATACCGTTTAATGGTGTTGAGTTGTACGAGTTTTTACATATTTTGGATATTAACCCCTTATCAAATATATCATTTGCAAATATCTTCTCCCATGCAGTAGGCTGTCTTTCATTTTGTGGATTATTTCCTTTCCTGTGCAGAGCTTTTTATTTTGATGTAGTCCTAGCAGTTTATTTTTCCTTTTGTTTCTTTTGCTTTAGGAGACCTATCTAGAGAAATGTTGCTATGGCCAATGTCAGGGAAATTACTGCCTATCTTCTCTTTCAGATTTTTTATGGCTTTAGGTCTCACATTCAGGTCTTTAATTCATTTTGAGTTTAATTTTATGTATGGTGTTAGAAAGTAGTCCACTTTCATTGTCTTCCATGTAGTTGTCCAGTTTTCCAGCACCACTCATTGAAAATAATTCTTGTATATTCTTGCCTTCTTTGTCATAGATAAATTGACCATATAAATTGACCATTATTTCTGAGGTCTCTATCTTGTTTTATTGATCTATGTATATGCAGTTGTGCCAGTACCATACTGTTTGATTACTATAACTTTATAACATAACTTGAAATCTAGAATTATGATACCTCCAATTTTCTTCTTTCTTAGGTTTTCTCTGGTTATTCAGAGTCTTCTGTGGTTCCATACCAATTTTAGTAATTATTTGTTCTGGTTTTGTAAAAAATGCCGTTGTTATTTTGATAGGAATTGCAGTGAATCTGTAGATTGCCTTGGATAATATGGACATTTTGGCAATATTAATTTTTCAATCCATGAGCATGGAGTATCTTTTGATTTGTTTGTGTCATCTTCAATATATTTCATCAGTGTTAGTCTCACAATCAAGTGCCTCGAGGTCTTTCTAGATTCATTGATTTTGGGCGGTACTCTTTCTGCTTCTAGGACACGAACACTGGTTCCATTCCCCAGATTGGGAAAATTTTCATCCAGAATTTGTTCAACTATATCTTCTAGTCTTCTCTCTTTCTCCAGCCCCTCAGGATCCCAATAATTCTGACGCTGGAACATTTCATGGCGTCATTTATTTCCCTAATTCTGTTTTCATGGCTTCTAAGCTATTTCTTCCATGCCTCCTCCTGATCCTTTTTCTCTATCAGTTTGTCCTCTAGATCACTAATTCTATCTTCTGCCTCTGGTTACCCTAGCTGTTAGAGTATTTAGATTAGATTGGATCTCATTGATAGCACTTTTAACTTTTTCCCAGGCAGTTTTCACCTCTGCCTTAGGGATTCTATGTTGTCACTAATGGTTTTCTCCAACCTAGCCATTGCCTGTATAATTGTTACCCTGAATTCCCTTTCCGACATACTGTTTATGTCCATATCAAATAGTTCTGATGGAGACAGCACAGTCTCTGAATTTTTCCTCTGTTTGGTGTTCCTCCTCCTAGTCATTTTGGTGAGAGGAGGCTGAGGGGATGTGTAGCTGAATACATCAACTGTGATCCAGGCAAGATGTAACCTGGAATGCTTCTGAGCAATCAGAAGTCACCACCAAAAAGAAAAGGAAAAGAAAAAAAGAAAGAAAGAAAGAGGGAGAGAGAAAAAAAGAAGACCTAAACAGAATGAGCCCCAAAAGTAAGATTTATAAGGTACACAAAAATGGACAAATAAAGACTAACAAAAGTAAATGACAAGAAAAAAAAAATAACCCAGCCAAAATGAACCCCAAGGATAAGATTTATGATACCAGAACAAAAACAAATACACTGAAACACTGACAGAAGAAAAAGATGGGAGGTTGGTTATAAATCCTCGATGTGGGTGAGGAAGGTTATTTTGATTCTTTCTGGGTGTATCTTGATATCTTTGTTAAAGGACTCAACTCAAAATGTCTATACTGCCTAGAGCAATCTATACTTTCAATGCCATCCCGATCAAAATTCCACCAGTATTTTTCAAAGAGCTGGAACAAACAATCCTAAAATTTGTATGGAACCAGAAGACCCAGAATTACTAAGGAAATGTTGAAAAAGAAAAACAACACTGGGGGCATCACGTTGCCTGATTTCCAGCTTCACTACAAAGCTGTGATCACCAAAACAGCATGGTACTAGCACAAAAACAGACACATAGACCATTGGAACAGAGTAGAGAGCCCAGGTATGAACTTTCAACTCTATGGTCAAATAATGTTCGACAAAGCAGAAAAAAGTATACAGTGGAAATAAGACAAGTCTCTTCAATAAATGGTGCTGGGAAAATCAGACAGCTATGTATAGAAGAATGAAACTTAAGCATTCTCTTACACCATACATAAACATAAACTTGAAATGGATAGAAGACCTCAACATGAGGCAGGAATCCATCAAAATTCTAGAGGAGAACATACGCAGTAACCTCTTCAACATCGGTCACAACAACTTCATTTAAGACATGTCCCCAAAGGCAAAAGAAACAAAAGCAAAAATGAACTTTTGGGAACTTCATCAAGATCAAAAGTTTCTGCACAGCAAAGGAAACAAAACTAAGAGCAACCCACAGAATGAGAGAAGATATTTGCAAATGACACTACAGACAAAGGGCAGATATCCAAGATCTATAAAGAACTCCTCAAATTCAACACACACAAAACAGATAATCATGTCAAAAATGGGCAGAAGCCATGAACAGACACTTCTACAAAGAAGACATACAGATTGCTAACAGACACATGAAAAATGTTCACTATCATTAGCCATCAGGGAGATTCAAATCAAAACCACATTGAGATACCACCTTACACCAGTCAGAATGGCCAAAATCAACAAGACAGTAAACAAGTGTTGGAGAGGATGTGGAGAAAGGGGAACCCTCTTATACTGTTGGTGGGAATGCAAGTTGGTGCAGCCACTTTGGAAAACAGTGTGGAGATTCCTCAAAATATTAAAAATAAAGCTACCCTATGACCCTGCAATTGCACTACTGGGTATTTACCCCAATGATACAGATGTAGTGAAAAGAAGGGTTATCTGTACCCCAATGTTCATAACAGCAATGGCCACAGTCACCAAACTGTGGAAAGATCCAAAATGCCCTTCAACAGATGAATGGATAAGGAAGATATGGTCCATATATACAATGGAGTATTATACCTCCATCAGAAAAGATGGATACCTGGCTTTTGTATCAACATGGAAAGGACTGGAGGAGATTATGCTGAGTGAAATAAGAGTCAATTATCATTAGGTTTCACTTATTTGTGGAGCATAAGGAATAACATGGAAGACACTGGGAGATGGAGAGGAGAAGTGAGTTGGGGAAAATCGGAGGGGAAGACAAACCATGAGAGACTGCAGAGTCTGAGAAACAAACAGGTTTATGGAGGGGAGGGGAGTGGGGGGTTGGATGAGCCTGGGGATAGATATTAAGGAGGGCATGAATTGCATGGAGCACTGGGTGTGGTGTATAAACAATGAATTTTGGAACATTGAAAGAAATAAAATTTTACACACACACACACACACACACACACACACACATATTTCATCAGTGTTATAGTTTTCAGAGTATAGGTCTTTTGCCTCTTTGGTTAAGTTTATTCCTGGGTATTTTCTTATTTTTGTTGCAATTGCAAATGGTGGTGTTTTTTGTTGTTGTTGTTTTGGTTTGGTTTTTGTTTTTAATTTCTCTTTCTTCAACTTTATTGTTAGTATATAGAAACACTACTGATTTCTGGACATTAAGTATTGTATCCTGCCATTTTATTGAATTCATTTCTTTTAGTAGTTGTGTGTGTGTGTGTGTGCAATCTTTAAGATTTTCTATGTATAATATCATATTGTCTGCAAATAGTGATAGTTTAACTTCTTCTTTACCAATATGGATGCCTCTTATTTCTTTTTCTTGTTTGATTATTGTGACTTGGACTTCTGGTACTATGTTGAATTAAAGTGGTGGGAGAGGGCACTTATTCTTAAGCACTTTTCCTCACTGAGGTTGTAGCTTGCACCTTATTCTATCCCTGCATGGCCCAATACAAGGATGGAGAAAACTCTTAGAAGTCCAACTAGTAGGACTAAAGGGCACTTAGGAAAATCAGGTTCCAGAAAATTAATAGAGAGCTCACAGTTGTTCCAGATAGATATTCAAATAATGAAAATGAGTCACATAGAATTCTTTCTAAATATTTCTATATAATTACACATATGTACATGCATAAACACACACACACACACACACACACAAACACTCACATTCTATAGGTTCTCCCTCTCTGCAACAGGATTGCTTCATGCACATGGCCAAGCATTTTTAATTAATTAACTAATTACTTTTAAGTATTTTTAATTCAAAACAAAAAAACTCGTTCACTCAATATCACCTTCCGGTAACTTTTTTCTTCCAATACTAAACTTTCCAAAATAATTTTATACAATTTCTGCTTCAATTTCTTAAACTTTTATTCACTTTTCAATCCAGTATAAAAATGATTTTCAATACTATTTCATTGAAATTATACTAACAAAAGCATTTAAAAAAAAGTTTCCAAATTCTCACTTAATTTGACCATAATATATTTCTTGAACTTCTTTTCCTTGTTCTGTAGATATCTGTCTGCTTCTCTGGCCTTGTTTTTCAGTCCTGCTTGGAAAATGACCTATCTCTGCTTATCCTTGATATGTTCCTTTGCACCAAGTTGTTGTCTTGGACCTTGCTCTGAACGTGCCCTGGACTATTTCATTTACTCCAATTCACTCATATTCCATTTTAATAACTACATTTTTATCTACAGAACCTACTTTTTTCTTCATTTGCAGCCTTATAGATCCAAAATACTAAGCACATGTGTTCCTAGATGGCCTGTAAGCACCTCAAAACTCAACACTATAACTAAATTCATGGATTTGATTTTTCATTGAAATATGTGATTTTCTAATAACTACACTGAAGAAGCTTTATTTTAATTGCTTATTTAATATCTGTATTCTTAATTAGGCTTTAAGCTTCATAAAAGCAAAAATTCTTTATGTATGGATTTATTTCCCAATATATCTCCAAATACTGGAATATAATAAGTCTTCAAAAACACAGGTTACTGAAATGTTACCTAATTAAAAAGCTGGGTTTGTCACGCTTCAAGTTAAAACATTTATGATTTTCCATTTAAAAAAAAATCTATAGGGACGCCTGGGTGACTCAGTTGCTTAAATGTCCAACTTCTGATTTCAGCTTAGATCATGATCTCATGGGTCATAGGATCAAGCTCCACACTGGGCTCTATATGCAGGGTGGAGTCTGCTTGAGATTCTCTCTCTCTCTTTTTCCCTCTGCTCCTCCCCCTCCTCAAATAAATACATAAATATTAAAAAAGGAAAAACTTCTATATTCTAATAAGGCATGATTTGATCCCTTTCCCTTCCCAACTTATTTTCCCCCTTATCTCAAGCCTATCCTTTATATATGACTTTACTCGTGCTGACCCTCAACATGAATTTACTTATGACTCCTTTAACCGTCCTAGTATCCAGTTCCATATTTTTCTGGACTCATTTAAAACATGACCTCTTCCAAAAATCTTAATGGACCCACACCCTGACTCCTGCTAAGGTTGTGATCCTACTGTCCTTTGAACACCACACTGCCCTCCTTAATATGCACATAAATTTACACCAAATATATGCAAATATATATGTATATAGGGACATTTTCAAATATATATATATATAAATTGATATCAATCTATATTTATAACTATACCATACTTATATCTATACAGAATAGTTAACTTGTACAAGTTTTTAAGGGAAAGGCATGTATACACAGGGCCTGTGACATCTTTTTTCATGAAAGAGACACTTCATTTATTTGTCAGAGAGAGAGAGTGAGTGAGCAAAGCAGGGGAGTGGCAGGTAGAAGGAGAAGCAGGCTCTCACTGAGCAGGGAGTCCAATGCAGGACACAATCCCAGGACCCTGGGATCATGACCTGAGCCCAGGGCAGACACTTAACTGACTGAACCACCCAGGCGTCCAGAAAAAGACACTTCAATGCCAAAAAACTCGTGTGTACTCAACAACACTGCCAACAATATGGTCACTACAAAATACTGCAACCAATCTAATTAAGGAATGAAAAAAAAGTTTCTCTGTCAATGAGTGAATTTTAAAAAGGCAAGGTCACATATAATTTTGAATTCAAGACATTGTTAAACAGTATTAATTAGATGTTTCTAAGAATTTAAATTACACTGAGAGGGATTATCAATATGAATTTTGTAAATAAAATTGTATTCTGCTGATTAACTTACACACTTTTTCAGAAATGGGGCTTAGAGACAGAGCAATACTCGGCAGAAACCAGCAGCAGCTGTTGGGTTGAGGCTGTTATTTTTTTCAATTTTCATCACTGTTTCTACTTAAGGCAATCTGTCTTTTGGTAAGAAAGACCTGATTTTCTTTTCTTACAATTAGTCTACTATCATTCAGCAGACTGTCACAAAGCAAACATAGGAATTTACAGGTCATGCTCTATCGCTAATGATATAAACAATGCAAATGTTGGTAATATACATAAGAATAAGAAATATGAGAGGGGCGCCTGGGTGGCTCAGTGGGTTAAGCCTCTGCCTTCGGCTCAGGTCATGATCTCAGGGTCCTGGGATCGAGCCCCACATCGGGCTCTCTGCTCAGCGGGGAGCCTGCTTCCTCCTCTCTCTCTGCCTGCCTCTCTGCCTACTTGTGATCTCTGTCAAATAAATAAAATCTTAAAAAAAAAAAAAGAATAAGAAATATGAGAAAGGAAAGCAATGACCATGTATGTATAAAAGATCATTATTATATAGTTAGGTCTACACTATCAAAAAAGCACAATTCTGAAATGAAAGTAATTTTATAGAGGAAATGAAAACAAACTAAAGAATTTAGGCCAATTTATTGTTCACTTCAGGGAAGAGATGATATACCTGCATTCTTTACATGAATGTCTATGATCAGTGTAAAGGAAGAGATCTTTTAGAATTATATTTAATCTTGCTTACTGAAATACCTACTATTTTTTTGTCTTCCTAATTTTTCTCACATTTCTTCCATCACATGTTCATTCTGTCAAGTTATAGTACCTATAGTACCTATATATGTCAAGTTAAAATCCTACCTATGTATTCCAGCCCTACCATAAATGCCTCTTTCTTTGTGTTAGCCTACAAGCATTATTACAGTATTTATCTCATTCCAATTTAGTATCTGAGAGGATCTGCTCAGCACTAATTATGTGCCATGTACTCTCTCAGTGCTTTTACAGAGTGCTCTCGGTTAATGTTCTGCTTCATGTTTTTTCTGATACTCTCAATTAATTGTTCATAACTTAAAGACAGGGATCACATCTGATTCACTTCAAAAAATTCTATATGCATTTTTTTTTTTTTTTCAGAGAGAGAGTGAGCAGTAGGAGGGGTAGGGGGAGAGGGAGAAAGAGTCTCAAGCAGACTTCACATTAAGCATGGAGCACACGCAGGGCTTGAACTCAGGACTCTGAGACCATGACCTGAGCCAAAATCACAAGACAGACACTTAAGCAACTGAGCCACCCAGGCACCCCAAGAATATTCTATGTGCTTTTGATTTAAGTATATATATATATATATATATATATGTGTGTGTGTGTGTGTGTGTGTGTGTGTGTGTATATATTTTTTTTTTTAAGATTTAATTTATTTATTTGACAGAGAGAGAGAGAACACAAGCAGAGGCAGGTCTCCCGCCAAGCAGGGAGACCGATGCAGTGCTCAATCCTAGAACCCTGGGATCATGACCTGAGCCAAAGGCAGATGCTTAACAACTGAGCCACCCAGGCGCCTCTGATTCAAGCATAACATATATTTCTTTTTTTTTTTAAGATTTTATTTATTCATTTGACAGAGAGAGAGAGATCACAAGTAGGCAGAGAGGCAGGCAGAAAGAGATGGGGAAGCAGGCTCCCCGTTGAGCAGAGAGCCTGATGCGGGACTTGATTCCAGGACCCTGAGATCATGACCTGAGCTGAAGGCAGAGGCTTAACCCACCGAGCCACCCAGGCACCCCTGCAATATATATTTCTTATATGGATTTGAGTTCCTGAAAAAAATTACGTTTTCTCACATAATAAAGTCGAAACAAATTGCCTCCATTCTCCTTTTCTGTCATCTCTTGTAGCTGTCATTCTCAAGCATAGGTCTGCTCAAAACTACGACTTTTGTTTCTTCTCTACTTTCTCAGAGAAATATGAGAATGTGCAAATCATGGCTAAGGATTTTTACAGGAGTCTTACAAGTGCAAGCAAGTACTTTGTGACCCTACATCACTTAGAGAAATGAATTCATGAGTTGCTTAAGCAAATCATAGAAGGATTTTCTCTTTCAAGCTCATTTAAAACCAGGAGTCAGAAAAAATATGTCCTTAAATCATAGAAGTTCTTAGCAGAATTTTCACTATTTAAGAAGAAATAAAACAATTCTATCACTCAAATTCAAGTTAGCTATGACACACCATACCGAAAGGTAATCTATTCTCCATGTCAAATACCTTAAATCTGGTAAAGGGTCTGTTGCTAACCAGTTATACGGCCTTAGGCATGAAGCTTAGCCTTTTCTCCACATCAGCATCTCTATCTGAAGTGAAGATGGTAGATTCAATTATCTCTAAATTCCCTTCAAGCTATGCTAGATGCTATAAAAAGGCAGTTACTTATTATTACTCTGAGTTATAAACCATTCCTCTATTGTTAAAATTATACCTCTATTCTTTCAACCTGTAATATCTATGGTGTTTATATAAACATGTTAGGTTCATATAATCTGTTCCATACAATATATGTTATAGCATATTTCTTTTTAGAAATGCATCAGTTTCATTGAGCTAGTGGATATTATTCTCACAGGGTATGAAGGAAAAAGAAAAAGATGCACACGTTTTCCTATTCTCTGCTGAAGATCATCAAGGCTGAATAGGGAGAATAGCTGGACATTTACATAATTAATTTCCTTTATTATTTAAATTGCCCTAGCCAATTACTTTAGAATAAGAGTCATGTTGTGGATCTCACTTTTAGGATACAGTTTCATTAAAATTAAATATGAAAACTTGAATTTTTAAAAGCACAGTGTAGGACCAACTGGAGCAGTTGCCCATTATGATATATCAGTGGAGACATGGGACCTAAACAAGATTGCAAAATGAACCTGTTCTCCTGCCTTTTGCATCATAAGAATTTGTGGGATAGAAATGATTTAGAAAGAATATGGAGAGAAAAAAAAAGAAAGACTGTGGATAAATATTTGCAATAGTTTATCTCAAAATCTTTTTGTCTCTTTTCTCTTTTTATTGAGACTTTGAGACACCCATTCTATAATTTCAGAATCTTCTAATCCTGTGGGCCATAAGATCTATGATCTAAGGCTCATTAAATGATGATACACTAATATTGACAATTTGACTTGCTAGAAATCTCTTCTTGACTACATATTTTTTAAAGAAAGTCGAATAAATGAAAGTATCTTGTAGTCAAGCTCTCAAAAAATTCAAAGTTTCTTTAGAAAGTAAATAAGACATGAAAACTGTTCTTCAGTGTATGTAAAGAAAAAGGAAAATTCACATACATTCACACACATAAACATAGTTAAGGACCTAAGGAAGATCCTGAGTGATAAAGTTACCAAATCAACTCCCTTACTTGGTAATAATTTATTGCTTACACTCATATATAAAATAAGGCCTTTTTTTCTTCTTTTTTATTCAGCAAGTAGGTCACTTGGTTTACAGCATGTCTGTATATCTATTTTAGTTTTATTATATCTTAAACTGTATCAGTCCTCTTTTCTGAGACATCTTATAAAAATCACGTGTAAACTCAAATATACAATGTTGAAGTATTTTTGGAGGTATCAGTTAATTATATCTAGCATTCAAGAAGACAAAAACCATGCTCCACCCAGTGCAGTCTGAAAAAGTTCACCCAAGACTTCTAAGATTCTGATATTGATCTGTGAAAATGCATAACATAGAGCAGTCACATATTTGTAACCCAATCCTTTTTTGCCTTTTCATAACCAAGTGACTTTGAGAAAGTAATAGAAATATTTTGTTTTTAGATTTTACATATAGATAAATAGAAATTTAAATTTGGAATTTTCATTTTGTGCCTAGCTTTATTATAAACATTTGAAATACTTCTACTGTTGTTACTAACAGTATTTCATTTTCATTTGGAAGTCAAAATATGCATTAATATAATTAATATTATAATTGCAACTACTTTTTCATCACTAGCTATTATTAACTTTTTACATATATTGATTTGTTTAAGCCTCAAAGTAAACCTGAGGACATGCTATCATTATTACCATTTACTGATGAGCAAAATTGATATTGAAAATATTAATCAAATGTCCCATTCAATATCTGGCCCTTGGGGTTTCTTACTGCTTTCACTCTCGAATTTTAAATTTTGTTATCATAAATCAGCCCAAAATCACTATTGGGAAGAAAGTAACCAGAATGAAAATGCATACATATCAGCACTTTTGCCGCTCAGAATGAAGAATTATTAAAGATGTGCAGAGAACCGCAAACCCTTTAAAAATCTAAAATGTGAAGCTATTCACATTCTACCTTCCATGTTGTAGTGTGACAATTGCAGAAAAACAGTAAAAAAAAAAAAAAAAAAAAGGAAAAGAAAAAAATCACTAACATGATAACCAGACACTGTAAGAATAACAGTTGAAAAGGTTAGGTCACCATAAAATGTCCAAATCACATCATAACCTCACATTTTCACTTCCAAATTATCTTTTCCCAGCAGGGTAGAAATAGAGATTCAAACTGCATAACCTTTCATCCAACATTATTGCTGTGCTAGAGAGAAGGCTTAAGTAACTTAATTTTTCTCACAAAACCTGATGTTGATATTTGGCAGCTTCTAATCTGGCTGGGTGCCCTGACATGAATTGCAGATTCTCTGTGCTCCTTTTGAGAAGAGTCTGAGGAGGATGAAAGCAGATGCAGACAAACGCAGATGGAGCCCAGAAGCCAAATAGCATGCAGCTCCTCACTACAACAGGAATAGATTTGGCAGCCTCACGGTGTTTTAAGGAAGAAAGGTAATTTTCTATAAAGTAATTAGATAGTCACTTAAACAAACCATTGTGGTGATTTTATTTTGTTTTCTTAACTTTAGGAAATGTTCTTTGAATGCAAGTTAAAATTAAACAGTTGTTTTTGGTTGTTATTGGCTTTGATTATCATTTTTTTAAGGCAATAATGGAATTTAAGGGTTGAAAGTGATATTTAAATTGGAACGTATCCGAACTGATCTCCACAATCAAAGTCAATGTTGACCTTTGCAAACAGATACAACAAAATGAAAGGTCGTTGCCTGGTCTGGCAATTTTAAATCCTATTTCCAAGTTTCCTGATTTTCTGACTATTGCCCTAAACTTCTTAGGGTGGCATTATTTCTCCTTAATCCCCTATTCTTACAGAACTGGAGGTTCTCATACCTGTTCCTGCATGCCCTTCCATCAGCAGTTTTTCCCAGTAGTAGTTCTCTGTTCATTTGTTACTTCTTGGGGGTGGGAAGGGACACTTCTTTTCATATCTATTGGAAAGTTCTCAGTTAGTGTACTTTCTGACCCCTCGACACCATTTTACTCATTCTGCCTTGGGTAGGTCATCTGATTAACTCAAATTTGTATAACTTTTCTTACCCACAGGAGGTACCTAGAATTTCCCCAAAAGTTTATGCTTACAAGGTTCCATCCCTCCCTGGGATATCTGAAGTTTTGAACAGTTAATTTCAAAGACCTTAAACTTTGATACACTCTTTAGACATTCTAGACCATAAAACAAAAAAGAAATTTAAGAAAGTGATTAAGGCTACCCATGTGTACAGGATATATATGGCATTAGGCCTTGGATTTTACTTTGTGGGCAAGGTATTTTAAACCTGGAAGAGACTTACTAAAGTTTATCCAGCTGGTCTTTTTACACTTGAGGGTTTTGTTTTGTTTTGTTTTGTTTTGTTTTGTTTTTTCCTATTTCTGAGGTCTGTGAGGGATCTTCAAGCAAGTTCTGAGATGATTACAGGTACCTGGGTAAAGGCATCACTTTAATAAAAGATGCCTAGACTTCAGAATAAGTGCTGGACATCTATAAGCTTGGCAAAGTAGCTTGGGCCTCAGAGGAAGCTTACAAAGGACCACCTGGGGCGTGGCAGTGTTCTGCAAGACAGACCTCCCGGGGCTTAACAGCAAGCAGAACCCCATGATTAGGTTCTGATAAGAAAAGGCTTGTTGCTGCAGTTTAGCAAGCAAAAGACATGGAAATTTCATGACTACCCTCTAAAAAGGCTAGATTGCTTGTGATCTTGTAAGCTAACAACCAGTATTTGTAGCTGGTTCTGGTAGCTTCAGTATGCAAATGTTCATTGCTTACTTCACAAGCTCAGCATTTCCTAAGTAGGCAAAGATGAAGTAAGAGAACCTTACATTTTTAAAGATATTTTACAATCTGATTTACAGAATATTTGCTACTTTTACATCATGTGCCAGCTAAAGTTTGTGTGTACTTACAGCACTAGGGAGGTTCTGGCTTTAAAATGTAAATGCAAAGCCTATATGAGTCAAGCTAGATTAGCAGCCCCAAATATTTTTTTAATATTCCCAGTCAAGAAGGAAACTATGAACAGAGCATACCCTGAGTCATCTAGCCAGTGCAAAAAAAAACACAGAAACTCAAGATGGTTCTAAATTGGTTAACTTCATATAAGAAAGAAACTTCCCTAGGAGACAGATTTCTTAACTGTAAACAGTTCCATAAGAAGCAACAGAATAAAGAACCATTGTGGTGCATGATTCAAAATGCTCACTCACAAGGCAGAGTAAATACTGGGGTCCTAGCTAGAGACCAAAATGAATAGAGAACTGGGTGTCAGAAACCAGGGACTCAAAGAGGGAACAGAAATTAAGAAAGCTGTGCAAAATGATAATGTAGGAGAGCCAAAATCAATCTGTTGGCAGTTGATGTCTTCCATTTTTTTTTCCCCCTGTTTCAAAACTTAAGCAGAAAAGAAGGAAACCTTTATTAGTTTGCTAGGGCTGCCATAACAAAGTACCACTGACTGAGTGGCTTAAACAAAAACCTATTTTCTCACAATCCTGGAAGCTAGAAGTTCAGATTAAGGTGCTTATTTCTTCTGAGCCTTAGACATGGTAGTCTTTTCTCTTGCTTCTCTGCCTTTCTTATATCCAAATATCCTTCTCTTGTAAAGACACAGTCATGTTGAATTAGGACACACATAATGACCTCATTTTAACTTAATTACCTCTTTACAGCCTTATCTCCAAATATATTCACATCCTGAAGTACTGGAGGTTAGGACTTCAACATGAATTTGGAGGGAATGCCATTCACACCATAACAATGCTAAACTGGGAATGGTTCCACAAAACCCCACTGATGCCATGTTTATCATGCTTCATTCCTGCTTGTTCTTTGTTTTCTTTGTGCTTTCCCAATCTTGGGAGCTCAAATCACTTCTGGAACACAAAATTTAAGATTTAAGAACAATTAAAGAGATTATAGGACTTCATCTTTATCTCAAGTGTTTCAGGGCTTATGGTCCTGAACATTCCTGAGGCTGTCCATCTTCAGATGACCTGAGTTTACTTTAGGTAAGAAACATCTAGGCTGATTTTTAGAGCAGAGACAACTCACTGTCAGAGACTATTTATAAGCTCATAGAACTGGAAAGTGACAGAACCAGGGCTAGATTGCAGTAGTTTTAAATATTTTTATGCAATCAAATGTGCTAAGCCTTCAACTGAAAAAACACAGAGAATAAATCATATGAATTATAGAATGATGCTGGATGATTCCTGACCAGTTTAGGAAAGCTTCCTGAGGACACGATTTTGAATCTTTACTATATTCTGATATACCCCACAGTCTGCAATTACATGAACATTGTTACACTACTATTTAAAACATGGCACTAGTCAACAGGTTAAAATAAATTAAAAGTCTGAAACCAGATAATTCAACTACAAATCAAAAAACATTTTTAGAAAAAGTCTGAAAGTTTGGAAACTTTCCAAAATGACATTGTTATTGAACATGGCATTTGTTTTCCTTTAAGTCTGGATCTTCTATTACTAATAAACAGCTAAAGAGTCATTTTCTTTGCCTCTTTCTCCCATTTATCTAAATCACACCAAAGGCAAGACCACCTTGAAAATTATGATTTATGTGAAGAGACCTGAAATAACTTATTTGCCAAGAATGGACACATAAATTTGACCAAAAATTTTGTGAAATTTTGAAACAGTAAATTTTGCGAATGAAGCTACTAGAAAAACAATCAACGTCATTTGATACAGATATAAAGACATTCTAGAAAGTTATTTTCGCTACTAGCAAATTAAAAACAAAAGAAAATGATGATGATGATGATGATGATGGTGATTCACACTTATTACAGGCCAGGCAAAATTCTAAGTTCTTTATATGTATTTTAATTCATTGAATCTACATAAGAAAATGATTAGATATTCCTCACTAGACAGTTGATGAAATGGAGAGAGAAAAAAATCAATAAGTAGTCCTAGATAACATTGCTATTAAGTGGTAGACTTCTATAAAAATAATCAAATTCAAAGATAGATCAATCTGCACCTAAATTCTTTCTCCTGTTGCCTATACATTATTATTTTTATTTTAGTAAATCATACCTACAGAAAAGTTTATAAATCATGTGGGCTGCTCTATGAATTATCAAAAAGTGAATAAACTCATGGAATCCCCACTATAACTAAAAATTAAACACTGCCAGTACCTCAACAGTATCACATTCCTACTCTCAGAAGTAACTTCTACTTTGACTTTTAATATAATATATTATTACGTGACTTGGGTTTTTATTTGTTTCTTTATTTATTTTTAAAATTTATTTATTTGACAGACAGTGATCACAAGTAGGAAAAGAGGGGCAGAGAGAGAGGAGGAAGCAGGCGCCCCGTTGAGCAGAAAGCCCTATGCGGGGCTCGATCCCAGGACCGTGAGATCATGACCTGAGCTAAGGCAGAGGCTTTAACCCACTGAGCCACCCAGGTACCTCTTGGGTTTTTATTTAAATGAAGTCATAGGCTATATACTATTTATTTTACTTGACTTTATTGTTTGTGAGATTCATCAATTTTGTTTCATGGAGCAAATGTTCATGAATATGAGGGTATGTTTCTAAGCTCCTATTCTGATCTATTGATTTACTTATCTTCTGTTGAATTAACATATACAATTTATTTTACTATATGACTTTTTTTTTATTTTAATAAACATATAGTTTATTTTTAGCCCCAGGGGTACAGGTCTGTGAATCGCCAGGTTTACACATTTCACAGCACTCATCATAGCACATACCCTCCCCAATGTCCATTTCCCCACCACCCTCTCCCGTCCCCCCTCCCCCCAGCAACCCTCAGTCTGTTTTTTGAGATTGAGTCTTTTATGGTTTGTCTCCCTCCCAATCCCATCTTTTCATTTTTTCTTTTCTTACCTCCGCCCAACCCCCCGCCTTGCATCTCCACTTCCACATATCAAAGAGATCATATGATAGTTGTCTTTCTCCGATTGACTTATTTCGCTAAGCATGATACCCTCTAGTTCCATCCACGTAGTCACAAATGGCAAGATTTGATGTCTTTTGATGGCTGCATAGTATTCCATTGTGTATATATACCACTTCTTCTTGATCCATTCATCTGTTGATGGACATCTAGGCTCTTTCCACAGTTTGGCTATTGTGGACATTGCTGCTATAAACATTTGGGTGCACGTGCCCCTTCGGAGCACCACGTTTGTATCTTTAGGATATATACCCAGGAGTGCAATCGCTGCGTCATACGGTAGATCTATTTTCAGTTTTTTGAGGAACCTCCACACTGTTTTCCAGAGTGGTTGCACCAGCTTGCATTCCCACCAGCAGTGTAGGAGGATTCCCCTCTCTCTGCATCCTGGCCAGCATCTGTCATTTCTTGACTTGTTAATTTTAGCCATTCTGACTGGTATGAGGTGGTATCTCATTGTGGTTTTGATTTGTATTTCCCTGATGCCAAGTGATGTGGAGCATTTTTTCATGTGTCTGTTGGCCATCTGGATGTCTTCTTTGCAGAAATGTCTGTTCATGTCCTCTGCCCGTTTCTAGATTGGATTATTTGTTCTTTGGGTGTTGAGTTTGATAAGCTCTTTATAGATTTTGGATACGAGCCCTTTATCTGATATGTCGTTTGCAAATTTCTTCTCCCATTCTGTCAGTTGTCTTTTGGTTTTGTTAACTGTTTCCTTTGCTGTGCGAAAGCTTTTGATCTTGATGAAATCCCAATAGTTCATTGTTGCCCTTGCTTCCCTTGCCTTTGGCGATGGTCCTAGGAAGAAGTTGCTGCGGTTGAGGTCAAAGAGGTTGCTGCCTGCATTCTCCTCAAGGATTTTGATAGATTCCTTTCTCACATTGAGGTCCTTCATCCATGTTGAGTCTATTTTCATGTGTGGTGTAAGGAAATAGACCAATTCCATTTTTCTGCATGTGGCTGTACAATTTTCCCAGCACCATTTGTTAAAGAGGCTGTCTTTTCTCCTTTGGATATTCTTTCCTGCTTTGTCGAAGATTAGTTGACCATAGCGTTGAGGGTCTATTTCTGGGCTCTCTATTCTGTTCCATTGGTCTATATGTCTGTTTTTGTGCCAGTACCATACTGTCTTGATGATGACAGCTTTGTAATAGAGCTTGAAGTCTGGAATTGTGATGCCACCGACTTTGGCTTTCTTTTTCAATATTCCTTTGGCTATTCGAGGTCTTTTCTGGTTCCATATAAATTTTAGGATTATTTGTTCTATTTCTTTAAAAAAAATGGATGGGATTTTGATAGGGATTGCATTAAATGTGTAGATTGCTTTAGGTAGAATAGACATTTTCACAATATGTGTTCTTCCAATCCATGAGCATGGAATATTTTTCCATTTCTTGGTGTCTTCCTCAATTTCTTTCATGAGTACTTTATAGTTTTCTGAGTATAGATTCTTTGCCTCTTTGGTTAGATTTATTCCTAGGTATCTTATGGTTTTGGGTGCGATTGTAAATGGGACTGACTCCTCAATGTCTCTTTCTTCTGTCTTGTTGTTAGTGTAAAGAAATGTGACTGATTTCTGTGCATTGACTTTATATCCTGACACTTTACTGAATTCCTGTATAAGTTCGAGCAGTTTTGGAGTGGAGCCTTTTGGGTTTTCCACATATAGTATCATATCATCTGCAAAGAGTGAGAGTTTGACTTCTTCTTTGCCAATTTGGATGCCTTTAATTTCTTTTTGTTGTCTGATTGCTGAGGCTAGGACTTCTAGTACTATGTTGAACAGCAGTGGTGATAACGGACATCCCTGCCGTGTTCCCGACCTTAGTGGAAAAGCTTTCAGTTCTTCCCCATTGAGAATGATATTTTCAGTGGGTTTTTCATAGATGGCTTTGATAATATTGAGGTATGTGCCTTCTATCCCTACACTTTGAAGAGTTTTAATCAGGAAGGGATGCTGCACTTTGTCAAATGCTTTTTCAGCATCTATTGAGAGTATCATATGGTTCTTACTCTTTCTTTTATTAATGTATTGTATCACATTGATGGATTTGTGGATGTTGAACCAACCTTGGAGCCCTGGAATAAATCCCACTTGGTCGTGGTGAATAATCCTTTTAATGTACTGTTGGATCCTATTGGCCAGTATTTTGGTGAGAATTTTTGCATCTGTGTTCATCAAAGATATTGGTCTGTAATTCTCTTTTTTGGTAGGATCCTTGTCTGGTTTTGGGATCAAGGTGATGCTGGTCTCATAGAATGAGTTTGGAAGTTTTCCTTCCATTTCTATTTTTTGGAACAGTTTCAGAAGAATAGGAATTGAATCTTCTTTATATGTTTGGTAGAATTCCCCTGGGAAGCCGTCTGGTCCTGGACTTTTGTTTGTTTGGAGATTTTTGATGACTGTTTCAATCTCCTTACTGGTTATGGGTCTCTTCAGGTTATCTATTTCTTCCTGGTTCAGTTGTGGTAGTTTATATGTCTCTAGGAATGTATCCATTTCTTCCAGATTGTCAAATTTGTTGGCGTAGAGTTGCTCGTAGTATGTTCTTATAATTGTTTGTATTTCTTTGGTGTTGGTTGTGATCTCTCCTCTTTCATTCATGATTTTATTTATTTGCGTCCTTTCTCTTTTCTTTTGGATAAGTCTGGCCAGGGGTTTGTCAATCTTATTAATTCTTTCAAAGAACCAGCTCCTAGTTTTGTTGATTTGTTCTATTGTTTTTTTAGTTTCTATTTCATTGGTTTCTGTTCTGATCTTTATGATTTCTCTTCTCCTGCTGGGTTTAGGCTTTCTTTGTTTTTCTCTCTCCAGCTCCTTTAGGTATAAGGTTAGGTTGTGTATTTGAGACCTTTCTTGTTTCTTGAGAAAGGCTTGCACCGCTATATATTTTCCTCTCAGGACTGCCTTTGTTGTGTCCCACAGATTTTGAACCATTGTGTTTTCATTATCACTTGTTTCCATGATTTTTTTCAATTCTCTTTAATTTCCTGGTTGACCCATTCATTTTTTAGAAGGATGCTGTTTAGTCTCCATGTATTTGCATTCTTTCCAAATTTCCTCTTGTGATTGAGTTCTAGCTTCAGATCATTGTCGTCTGAAAATATGCAGGGAATGATCTCAATCTTTTGGTACTGATTGAGACCTGATTTATGACCCAGGATGTGGTCTATTCTGGAGAATGTTCCATGTGCACTAGAGAAGAATGTGTATTCTGTTGCTTTGGGATGGAATGTTCTGAATATATCTGTGATGTCCATCTGGTCTAGTGTGTCATTTTAGGCCTTTATTTCCTTGTTGATCTTTTGCTAAGATGATCTGTCCATTTCAGTGAGGGAAGTGTTAAAGTCCCCTGCTATTATTGTATTACTGTCGATGTATTTCTTTGATTTTGTTATTAATTGGTTTATATAGCTGGCTGCTCCCATGTTAGGGGCATAGATATTTAAGATTGTTAGGTCTTCTTGTTGGACAGACCCTTTGAGTAGGATATAGTGTCCTTCCTCATCTCTTATTATAGTCTTTGGCTTAAAATCTAATTGATCTGATATAAGGATTGCCACCCCAGCTTTCTTCTGATGTCCATTAGCATCGTACATTGTTTTCCACCCCCTCACTTTAAATCTGGAGGTGTCATCGGGTCTAAAATGAGTTTCCTGTAGGCAGCATATTGATGGGTTTTGTTTTTTTATCCATTCTGATACCCTGTGTCTTTTGATTGGGGCATTTAGCCCATTCACATTCAGGGTAACTATTGAGAGATATGAATTTAGTGCCATTGTATTGCCTGTAAGGTGACTGTTACTGTATATGGTCTCTGTTTCTTTCTGATCTACTACTTTTAGGGTCTCTCTTTGCCTAGAGGACCCCTTTCAATATTTCCTGTAGAGCTGGTTTGGTGTTTGCAAATTCTTTCAGCTTTTGTTTGTCCTGGAAGCTCTTTATCTCTCCTTCTATTTTCAACGATAGCCTAGCCGGATATAGTATTCTTGGCTGCATGTTTTTCTCATTTAGTGCTCTGAATATATCATGCCAGTTCTTTCTGGCCTGCCAGGTCTCTGTGGATAGGTCTGCTGCCAATCTAATGTTTTTACCCTTGTATGTTACAGACTTCTTTTCCTGGGCTGCTTTCAGGATTTTCTCTTTGTCACTAAGACTTGTAAATTTTACTATCAGGTGATGAGGTGTGGACCTATTTTTATTGATTTTGAGGGGCGTTCTTAGCATCTCCTGGATTTTGATGTTTGTTCCCTTTGCCATATTAGGGAAATTCTCTCCAATAATTGTCTCCAATATACCTTCTGCTCCCTTCTCTCTTTCTTCTTCTTCTGGAATCCCAATTATTCTAATGTTGTGTCGTTTTATGGTGTCACTTATCTCTCGAATTCTCTCCTCATGGTCCTGTATTTGTTTGTCTCTCTTTTGCTCAGCTTCTTTATTCTCTGTCATTTGGTCTTCTATGTCACTAATTCTTTCTTCTGCCTCATTTATCCTAGTAGTGAGAGCTTCCATTTTTTATTGCACTTCATTAATAGCTTTTTTGATTTCAACTTGGTTAGATTTTAGTTCTTTTATTTCTCCAGAAAGGGCTTTTATCTCTCCGGAGAGAGTTTCTCTAATATCTTCTATGCCTTTTTCGAGCCCGGCTAGAACCTTGAGAATTGTCATTCTGAACTCTAGATCTGTCATGTTACCAATGTCCATATTGATTAGGTCTCTAGCCTCGGTACGGCCTCTTGTTCTTTTTTTTTGAGGTGAGTTTTTCCCGCCTTGTCATTTTTTCCAGGTAAGATTTGCTTTCTCCTCCTCTAGAATTCTTCTGTTCTTGGTGAGTGAAGTTGTTCTCGGCTGGATTTCTTGTTGATCTTCTGGGGGAGGGGCCTCTTGTAGTGATTTTCAAGTGTCTTTGCCGCAGGTGGAATTGCACCGCCCTTGCCAGGGGCCATGTTAAGTAATCCACTCGGGTTTGGTTTCGGGAGCTTTTGTTCCCTGAGCGCTTTCCGTAGAATTCCGGAGGACGGGAATGAAGGTGGTGGCCTCCCAATCTCTCGGCCCGGAGGAGCTGAGAGCTTGGGGTTCCACTCCTCAGTGTGCCCTCAGAGAAAAGCGCCCAACCGCCCCGCCTCCCTGGCGTGAGGTCGCACCTTGAGGAAAGCAGTCAATTGCTGGAACCTGGAGAAAATCGCCAGGTCGCTTCTGTCTCCGTGGCCTCTGGCCGCGCTCTGAGCCCACCCAGCCTTCAACCGGCACAAGGTAACCCCGGGCTGAGAGCTCAGTCCTCGGCTCTGTTGCTGTAGCCAGCTTCCCCGCTCCAATACCTGCGAGCTCCACGGCCCTCAGACACCCCCAGTCCTTCCGTGACCCCGTGGGACCTGGGGTTATGCTGACCCCGCCTGGGTTTCCACCTGGTTTAGCCCCTGGAGCGATGTCTCCCAGTGGAGCAGACTTTTAAAAGTCCCGATTTTGTGCTCGGTTGCTCCGCTGCTTGCCGGGAGCCAGCCCCTCCTCCCGGGGTCTATCTTCCCGTCGCTTTGGATTCACTTCTCCGCAGGTCCTACCTTTAACAAAGTGATCGATTTTCTGTTTCTAGAATTGTTGCTCTTCTTCTCTTCGATTTCCCGTTGGATTTATAGGTGTTCACAATGGTTAGATAAGCTATCTAGCTGATCTCCTGCTACCCAATGTCCTCTCAGCCTGCTACTTCTCCGCCATCTTGACTCCTCCCCCATATGACTTTTTTTAATGTCACTTTTTTCCATCATAAATATTCTCCTTAGTCCCTATGCCCTATTTCCCTCATCCCCCTGTCCCACATCCCTCTGGTAACCATCAGTTTGCTCTCTATAGTTAAGAGTCTGTTTCTTTGTCTATTTCTCTCTCTTTTCTTTCCCTTTGCTCCCTTGTTTTCTCAAATTCCACATATGAGTAAATCATACAGTATTTGTCTTTCTCTAATTTTGCTTTGCCTTATAATCCCTAGCTCTATCCATGTCATCACAAATGGCAAGATTTAATTCTTTTTTATGAGTGAATAATATTCCATTATATATATGTGTGTGTTTGTGTGTCAGTATCACATGTTCTTTATCCATTCATCTATCAATGGACTCAGGCCCCTTCCATAGTTTGGATATTGTAAATAATGCTGCAATGAACACAGGGGTGCATGTATCCTTCTGAGCAGCTGTTTTACTGAGGACAAATACCAAGTATTGCAGTACCTGGATCAAAGGGTAGTTCTATTTTTAATTTTTTGAGGTATCTCCATACTCTTTTCCACAATGGCTACATCAGTTTGCATTCCCACCAACAGTGTTAGAGTTTCTTTTTTTCCACACGTTCACCAATACTGGTTGTTTCTTATGTTTTTGATTTTAGTGATTCTAACAGGCATGAGGTGATATTAGGGTTTTGATTTGCATTTCCCCAATGATGAGGGATGTTGAGCATCTTTTCATGTGTCTTGGACATCTGTATGCCTTCTTTGGAGAAATGTCTGTTCATGTCTTCTGTCCATTTTTTAATTGGAATATTTGTTTTTTGGGTATTGAGTTGTACCAGTTCTTTATTGGATACGTTATTTGCAAATATCTTTTCCCATTCAACAGATTGCCTTTTAGTTTTGTTAATTGTTTCCTTCACAGTGCAGAAGGTCTTTATATTGATGTAGTCACAACAGTTTATTTCTGCTTTTATTTCCCTTCCCTCAGGAGACATATCTAGAAAAATGTTGCTATTGCTGATGTCAGAGATTACTGCCTGTGCTCTCTTCAAGGATTTTCATGGTTTCAAGTCTCACATTTAGCTCTTTAATCCATTTTGAGTTTATTTTTATGTATGCTGAAGGAAAGTGGGTATTTCATTCTTTTACATGTCTAGTTTTCCCAACACCGTTTATTGAAGAAATTTTTCCTATTGTAGATTCATTCCTTCTTTGTCAAAGATTAACTGACCATATTACTGTGGCTTACTTCTGGGTTTTCTGGTCTATTCCATTGATCTGTGTGTCTATTTTTATGCCTAATTTACTACATATTTTTTTTTTAAACATTGATCTTGTTTTCTAAGATTGCTATGGCTTTTCCTGGTTCTTTATATTTCAATAAAAAAATTAGAATCAATTTTTCAGTTTACATATGTGTATCTACACAAACTCCCAGGATTCTTTTTCCAGGGAAGCCACTGAACATATAAATCAATTTGAGAAACTTTACATCTTTCCAATATTGAATATTCCAATAAAAAATGTGGTCTGTTCTTCCTTTTATTTGTACCTCTATAATTTCTCTCAATAATTTTTATACTTTTCTATTTAGAGGTCTTACATAGATATATTCCTAGGAGTTTTGCTTTACCTGCTGATGTAAATGATATATAATTACAAAATTTATTTCCCAATTGTTTCTTGGCTAAATATATTTAAATGAAGCTGAATTTTAGATTGACGTTATATCCAATAAGCTTGCTAAGTCATATTTTAATTTAATTTAATTTAAATTTATCTGTAAGCCTTTTTTTCCTCCAATCCTACACACTTTTTCTTGCAGCAATAAGAAACTCCAGAACAAGAAAAATGAAGGTGCCAACAGTGGACATCCTTACATATTTGTGACCTAGTGGTATTTCATCATCTGGTATGCCTCTGCAGGTTTTTATTTGTTTTGTTTTGTTTCATTTTAAATTCATAATTGAATTAAGTTATTTTCTACTCCTATTACACTAAGAGAACATTGTTGGCGGTGATAATTGTTGGCTCAGTTTTGGTTTTTAATCATAAAACTGTGTCGAGTTTTGCTTTATCAAATGCTTTTCTCTGAATTTTCTGACATTACTTTTCTCTTTTCCTTTGTTCTGTAAATGTAGTGAATTACATGAATTGATTACCCAGTGTTAACTGAATATTACATTCATGAATTAAACCCAGTTTGGTGATAATATACAATTTATTTTATGTATCGTTGGATTTGGTGTGCTTATCTTTTGTTTAGGATTTTTGCAACCGTGTTTATGAGATACTTTATGTTATAGTTTTGGTTTTTTTTTCTTTTTTTCTTTTAAGATCCTTGTAAGATTTTTAAGTAAGGGGATGTGTTCTCAAAACAAAAAAGTTGTTCATTTTTTCCTATCATCTGAAAAGATTTGTGGATATATTAATAGCATTTCTTTTTTAAACATTTGGAAGAATTCACTGATGAAACCATCTGCATTTGTAGTTAATTTGAAGACAGGTTTTAAATTATGAATTCAGTTTATTCAATAGATCAGGGCTACAGAGATTTTTTTTTCTTCTTTCCTAGTTTACTCTTAAACCTCAAAAGTTATTCATTCCAAACAGAATGTCCAGAGCTCTTTGTCTTTTGGAGCTCTTTCTGAATCTTTAGCTACCATGGCAGCAATAGCAAAAAAAGCAGAAACACTAATATAAAGAATAAGCTGGCACATAATCACAAAAAATACTTTCTCAATTCAATTATAGAGATGATCAAAAGGATATTTCACTCTCATCAAGTGAAAAACAAAGAAATTGAAAACCTTCACATGGATTTCCTTAATTTTACATTAACTCTCATTCCATGCTATTATGTTTTACTATTTTAAAGTTAAATACAGAGTTAAAAATGTGTGAGAAAAAGTACTTTTCTTCAACCTCGTTAAGCAGATATAATGTAAGCAGCTACTAAGAAACTGGTACAGGGAATAAATTGGCAAATCTTAATCAGATGTGGGTGGTTTTGGTTTTGTCTTATACATGTTATTATACATTCAATTTTCAAGTTTATACCTTAAACCAAGTATACGTTTGTAAGTATAAAACATGACATGTACGTAAATATAAATATTTTAATATTTAATCAAAAGATTACATTTAAAAAAATTATACTCTTTTGCTTTATATTCTAGCAGTGAACATATGCTGAATAATATAAAATTTATCTTAGATAAGATTACCAGAATTAAAATGTTGCTAGTGTTATTTCTTTGGTATAACATACAAATTTATTTACTACTTATTATTCATCAGTGATCTTAAAATTATTTAAAATACTTTTACCTTTGATTGTATGGTAGTTCCTAGTATTTGTCAATTACAGGATAAAATAAAATTACTTTGCTAATAACAAAACTCAATGTTTAAAGTTAATTATAATAATTTAAATAAAAGCAAGGGCTATATACATATTCATTTAATAATACAGAAAAACATTAAATATAATTTTACATTTTAATTTCCTTTTTTCCTAAAATACACACTAAAAAAAACATCCAAACATTATATATATAGCTCCCATTATCTCGTTAGTATCAACACTATGACATCACTATAGATGACATAAAATGTTGCCTAGTTATTTTCTAGTACTAAAGGAATCAGCCTTGCTGGGAATTCAGAGACCACAGAAATGTAAGCATGAATGTCTGTTTAAATATCTAACAACATTAGTAAATATCTAAGTAAATATATATAAAATTATGGTGTATAATAACTTCTTTGAAAAAATGTTTTCTAATTCTTACAAAGCCAGAAATGTTTATATAAATATATGATATTTTTCTACATCAAGAACCAGTAATATAATTATAAATAATAGAGTAGAGAAAGATTAATATTTTGGTAGAAGTACTTTAACTCAGAGCTTTACTCAGTTTATCACAAACAATTCAATACATTAACTTTGATCAATATCCAATATGCATCCTAGAATTATTTAATTTGCAACTTACATGTGTTCAGGTTTAAACTTTTTTTTTTAATATTTTATTTATTTATTTGACAGAGAGAGAGATCACAGGTAGGCAGAGAGGCAGGCAGAGAGAGAGGAGGAAGCAGGTTCCCCGCTGAGCAGAGAGCCCGATGCGGGGCTCGATCCCAGGACCCTGAGATCATGACCTGAGCTGAAGGCAGAGGCTTTAACCCACTGAGCCACCCAGGCGCCCCCAAGTTTAAACTTTTTTACACTAACCTAACAGTTAAGTTACTGAATTGTCTTCATGTTTTGATTGTTTTTCTCCTGCAGTGGGCCTGACTGAGCCTTGTTTAGATCCCTGCCATATTACCTGTACAAGTCAACACAACAACCAATTCTATATGAACAAATTCGCAACAAATTTAGGACTATTTTTTGTTGTAAATATCAATAGTTCACCTTTGGCTGAACCCAGAATATTTGGAGTGTATATATTTTGCTCAGATAAAACACTAAGAAATAATGGTTGTCTGTCAATCAAAATGGATAAACAGAGACAAAATATTGCACTTGTTTTCCTCTCTTTTCTCTTGCACCCAAGACCAAAATAAGTTCAAACATGAGTCTCATGAGGTGGAAAAAAATCTTCAGAGAGACAATAAGGTGTCCAGGGATGAAAACAAGGCTCTCAGAAAAGAAAACAAGTCCCTTTGGGGAGAAAATAAAGCTCTTCAACGAGAAAACAAAGCCTTCCGAATGGACAACCAGTTGATCAGGGAGGTAAATCAATCCTTGAGACAGCAAAACGAGGTTCTATGGAAGTTTAAAAATGTGGTTTTAGAGAGCCAAAAACCAGCAGGGGAAAAAATCAATGCTTTGAACACAGAAAGAAAATCTTATTGGCAACAGAATCGAGCCCTGGAAGCACAGATCAAGGCTCTCAGAGAACAGAAGAAGGCCTTCCAGAAAGAAGCAAAAGCTCTTCAGGAAGAAATAAGGTCTCTCCATGAGGAGATAAAGGCCTTGCAACACCAGGAGAGAGCAATCAAGATGGAGGAACAAGCCCTGATGAAAGAAGGAATAGCACTAGAGATGGAAGAACAGGCTCTGTGGAAGGAGGAACAGGCACTTCGTGAGGAGAACAAGGCTCTTAGAGAAGAAAACAGGGCTCTTCAAGAGGAGGAGAAAGCCCTTCTGGAAGAGGCAAAGGTACTTCAAGAGTGGAATAAGATTCTTCAGGGAGAAGACAACAAACACACTTGTTGGAAAAATGCACAAGAATAAAACAGAGCAGGAGAATTGTGACTTGAAGTCATAACTAGCAAACCATGAAGACCATTGACATTCCAGTAAAAACCAGTAAAACTTTTCAAGGTGAAATACTGTTGTTGGGATTGAAATAAAAAACCTGTAAATTTACAGTACTCAGTATCTGGTCCTGGAAACTAAATAAATTTCTGAAAAGTTAAAAAATAAAAAAGGAAAATTATTCTTTTGGGTTTACTTAGATATCATACTACTGTTGGAGATATATATTATTCCAGAATAATCTGCAAAGATGTATTGCTCAAAACATGACACTGAATGCACAAGGGGTCTGCCCTTTACTTTCAAAGACATTGGATGAATATTATAAGATAACAGCACAGTGGAAATATCTGTCTCAAAACTTGGTCTTAGAATTATGAATATAGTGAAATATAAAGTTTTCCATACTTCAAATGTATTGTAAAACAAATATACTATAGAAGAATATCCTGTGTCTTTTATGCTTAGTTCAGCCATCTAGTTGAGGTCAAATAAGAGCAATTTTTAAAATAGTCAATAATACAGCAATTGAGTGTTTACCTGCTTCCCCACTTTCTCTTTATTTTTACTTCCAGCTCTTGTCCTCCTTTTGCTTGCAGGGAGGGAGGCTGTTCTAACAAATGTGTTAAAGAAAGAAAGGAAGGAGTGAGAAAACAAGTCTCCAAACTTACAATGGAGGTTTTGGAGTTTGGAATGTGAATGTGTGGAGCAGTTCGTAATGAATGTAAATTAGAGGAGGAAGAAATGGATTTTTCAGAAGTGTTAATGCTGATAATTGATCTAATTGAATTCTCTTTAAAAAATAATTATGCCAAAATTGAATCACATGGACTGATGGATTTATTAGAGTTTCATATGTAGCTACAGATCGCTAGAGTACAATCTGCATAGAGGGCTGGTGCCATACCTTATTTTTCATCATTGCAAATTTGAACATTTGATTCAGGGTAAGTGTTTAATGGGTTTTACTGTACATAACTGAAGTTTATATCTCGCTCTGGTTCTTGTCTGCTGTTGGGGAATGGGAGAATAAGAAAATTATAGGAAGAGAACAATTGTCTCTCCTTGGTGCTGCAGCGTCTGCAAAAGACCAGCATACACTTATTGAATACCCGTAATTAGCACTCTATTAAGCAAGACGTTTACACTTAGGTATAAAAAGTGAAAAAATTCCACAGAATGTTTATTCTGTGTTTTTATTCTGTGTTTTATATTCCACAGAATACAAAAGAAGATAAAACATTATTACTTCATTCCTTAAGAAAGACTACCATGCCTGAAAACAATTTGCTGACCACTGTTTCTTGGAACTTATAGATACCATTTAAATAAAATAATCAGCTTTGGAGAATATTAAAAAGCAAAGTTTGTAGATGTATGCTTGATTGATGTGCAGTCCAACTGGGACAGAGAAGAAACACAAAGCCCGTGTCATTGTTTCTACCTCAAAAGATAGGGAAGAAGACTGCAGGCAGGAGAATGACCAGCTTGGTGTTCTAGGGATTTATGAATATGTGGCTATATTGCCTACACATTAATCTTGATAATTTATTGTTCAAAGAAAAGAGCCCTTGCTCTACAAATTCCTTGCTATAGTATTTAGGAGAAATAAATTATTTTACTGTTTGGTGACCACGTCAGAAGAGCAGTGTCCATGGCGTGGGTATCGTTATCAAGGGCTCCTCTCAGTGAGAACATTGTCATTGCATCATAGTTAAATCAGCAGTGACTCAGGTTAAACTGTAAGCTTAGTGCATACTGATCAGAATTTCAATATGTCTTCTTTGAATTTAAATGCTAACCTGAAAACTGGCACTGCTACAAAGAAATTTTGATTAATCTTTATAGTCCACTCTACATGTGAAACATTATATAAGTAGGGAATGGGTTAAAACAATTTATGTTGATATCACTTATCATAATGTCTGATGTTTTACCCTTACAGACTAACCAAAATCTTCTTCTAAAATTTCCAGTTACTATATTTATGAAATACTATATTTATGAAATACTATACTGAAAACTCTATTTTCCCATATAATTAGTTGGATACATTTACATGTACATTAAAAAGTTTTCATATTTCTTGTTAGATATCAATTTCATGGAAATTGTATGTTAAAAAGTAGAAACACTTTTAGAGAAAAATAGGGGCATTCTAATACTCACAATGCAGGAACTTAAGTATATATGAACTTTCTTTCTTTGTTGTTCATTTCTAGATCTTTCCTCATGATTTCCAGAAAGGATGGTACCTGAATACCTAATGTTCCCAGTGGGATTGCCCTTCCTCCAGTCCAGTAGTTATTAACTGCAGGAAAGAACACTTGCATGGATACTCCAAATATCTTCTTAGAGATGACAGACTGCTTAACTTTAAGACACCCTCAGATCTAAATCCATATACTAATGTCCATTTATTTAAGGCCACACGTTCCAGGCTCCCAAGTCGATCCTTCTTCGCTCTGATTTATATCCCATGATGCTCTATATAAGCTCTAATATATCCCAATTCTACATCATTTCTTACTCTCTTGAACATTTTATCTAACCTCCAATATCTTTATCTCTTTCCTGAAAGTTGTTTTGTCTTCTTAACTTAGATAGACCTTAGTGATACTCCTCACTTAGTATACCTTTCAAGTGAAAGCTTTCAGGCACCAGTGAAGATGGAGCTAGTATAGGTTTCCACATTTCTCCATTTAGAAAAACATTACCCTATTTCCTCCTACAAAAGAATTTATTTCAGTGAAGCACATATGAGATACCACTTCTATCTTATGTGATACTTCATATTCATTTGTCTCATTCAGACATTAAAAGTTTTAGAATCTGGTTCACAACATTTCTCTTCCCGCCTGCTTCCTGCTTTTACTTTCTCTGTATGACTTCAAACTGCATGTAGACGATTAGTCCAGAAATGTGCCACTCAGCACCTTAGATCTTATTTTCTTTTTTTTAAAGATTTAATTTATTTATTTGAGAGAAAGAGAGAGAGAGAAAACAAGCAGGGGGGAGAGGGAGAAGCAGACTCTCCACTGAGCAGGGAGCCCATTGTGGGGCTCAATCCCAGGACCCTGGGATCATGACCTGAGCTGAAGGCAGACACTTAACTGATTGAGCCAGCCAGGAGCACCTGGATCTTATTTTCAAAAACTATTTCCTCCAGATCATCTCAGTCTCCAACCTCATTGTCATACCTCAACACCTTTATGATTGGCAAGTACACTGATTCTGAGCTAATTCTCTGGCCAGTGTAGAGTGGTATTTACTGATAGGGAATACTAGTCTCAATTTCACTATAGTTTCCTGTAATGTACCCTAGTTAGTCCCAGCCCCCACCAAAGATCTACAAGAATAAGCCAAAACTATTGTTATATCATCTGAAAATAGTGAGACAAGATATTCAAGGACTGAGGGATACTGAAGCTTGCTAAAAGAGACTGTTCATAATTGGCTCAAAGGAAGAACTGTACACATTTTTTTCAACTTGGTATTCATGATGTCACGTTGGTGTCTTCAACTTTGTATACTCCAAAGTAAGGCTTTCTTTTCTTTTCTTTTTTTTTTTTCTTCCTTCCTTGTTCCTTCCTTCCTTCCTTCCTTCCTTCGTTCCTTCCTTTCATAAAGCTAATAAACATTTACCAACACAAAGTCAAAGTACTTGAAAACTGCTTAAAGAAAACAATGAAATCTAGATGTTTTGTAATCCCTGAATTTGTGCATTTTAAATAGACAATACTCTCCAATTAATTTCAGATATTGATAGCATCAGATATTTATCTTCCAAATAAATTTCATGAGACATTAATGGTCTACACTGTGTTGACCATGATTCATATTTTAAACAGGAAAAATAAATGGATATAATTGAAACAATGAATCAAGACCTTCTTCCTCTAAAACATTATCATCATTATTTTTATCAAGGCATATATTTTAATATTTACGTAACTAGTTAAGAATCATAGTTACTATTCTTAAAAAATATTAGTACCTAATTTTGTAATAGGGAATGAAAAGCATAAAGTAACTGCAAAATTGCACAAATTCAAAAAGAAATTGAAAATAGATAAACAGCTATTTTATGTTCAGGATGCTATCTATACCTTATGTTCAGAGACTATAATATGCCAGACAGCAATCCCAAGGAAATGGCTCACTAAGTGTCTCCAAAAGGAAATCATTGTGTAGTTAACGTTGCTAGGAAAACATTAGAGTTGTCCGAAATTACAGATTTTGCACTGAGCAAGATGCGATAAACTAAGTTAAATTCATAGAGAAAGGGGCGCCTGGGTGGCTCAGTGGGTTAAAGCCTCTGCCTTCAGCTCAGGTCATGATCCTGGGGTCCTGGGATCGAGCCCCACATTGGGCTCTCTGCTCAGCGGGGAGCCTGCTTCCCCTTCTCTCTCTCTGCCTGCCTCTCTGTCTACTTGTAATCTCTGTCTATCAAATAAATAAATAAAATCTTTAAAAAAATAAAAAATTAAAATTCATAGTGAAAAACCAGGGGTGCCTGGGGGGCTCAGTCATTAAGTGGCTGCCTTTGGTTCACTTCCTGATCCCAGGGTTCTATGATCAAGCCCTGCAACAGCTTCTCCCTCTCTTACTCCCCCTGCTTGGGTTCCCTCTCTGGCCATCTCTAACCGTCAAATAAATAAATAAAATCTTTAAAAAAAAAAAAGAAAAGAAAAGAAAAGAAAAGGACCTACAGTTGTATCACCAAAGGAGAACAAATTTAGGGTTATTTTACTAAATAAAAACAAAATGAAACAAATAATCACGATTCACCTAATTTTGATATTTATATTATTTCTGAAAAAAATAACTAAAGAGATAAGTTTGCTCAACAATATTAAAAAAGGATATTTGGTATTATCTGTGATTCTGCTCCAACCCTTATTTTTAAATTCTAAAATCCTTGGATGTATCTTTGAGACAGTAAAATTACATGTATTATAGATATATTTTACACCTCCTAAAAATATCGAACAACATTCAGTTTATAGAAACTATCACTATTACCACTGCAGAGTAGAAAATTTTAATATCTTTGATAAAATTTTTTAAAAACCTTTCCGATTTAAGCTCATTAGAAAACTAGAGGTAAATTTTGAATCACTACAACACATAATGCCATAACAAATGAGACCAAAAGGACCTTTAGAAATCTTTTCTATGAACACTAGGGATTTAATTTCCCAAATGCGATAATATGCAAAAGCAGTTCTATTACATCATCACTCCTTATGTTCACTCCAATTGTTTTCCCATAGTGAATCTAAACTAAACCACCTGATTTGCTTTAGCTACAGAGATGTGACCAAATGACATAAGCAGAAAGAATATCAAAGAAACATTTGCCTATTTCTACTTACATGCTATGATCTCTACCATTGCCCTCAGAGCACTCCTGGACTAGTTTGCTTTGAGGTAGGAGACTTCTTGAGCAGATTGAATTTCTATCAGTCATCATCCCATTGGACGCCAACAAACATCTGAGCATAGACATGTGCATAAGTCTACCATAAGCTGGAAGAGCCCAGAAGAGTCAAGTCTTAATTACCAACCCACAGTCCTATGAGCCAGATAAATGCTTATTAATTTTAGAAACTGATGGTGGGCTTGTTATAAAATTTGATTGAGGCAATAAAGGCAATAAGCATCTGATAAACTGAAATTTGTCTTCTGCTATTGTTTAATATTTTTTTAAATTCTAATATTTAAAAAAGTTTAAGGCATTTTCAGTTAAACAATGACATGTTTTGCTGTATACATTTGTAACAATAAATCCACTTATAAAAATTAATGGCTATAAATACATTTTACCAAATTAGGAAAGTGTCATAGTTAACAGAAAACTGCAGTGATAATATGTTCTAAAAATGTTAATAAGCTCTTCAATTTAGATGAAAGAATAAACAATCATGCTATTAGTAAATGAAATTTCAGAATAATGCATACGAATTACTTTAAACTGAAAATAAGATGACAAGTGTTAACTAGTTATTTACATATGACAAGAAAAAAGTGCAAAAATTTTGACTATGAAAAAAACTTGACTTTTCTAAATCATACTTCTTTTTTATTTTTTATTTTTTTATTAAGTCATACTTCTAATCTGTATTCAACCTAGGAAAAATTCACATACATATAATCTGTATGATTATCTTCATACTCAGTTAACAGAAATCATATGATAGAGGGGGCTATCTTTAATTTTGGAAAACTGGGTTATTCTAGACTGGCTTCATTTACTTTTCTGGTAGACATAGCCAATTATTAGTAAATCAGAGATAATCTATCCTTTGAATAGCTTCATAACTAACCAGTTTTCTCCTACAACAGCATTAAGTCATGTGTCCCACAATTCCTGAACCAATCTTAAAGTAGGCAGTAGAGCACCAGGTAAACTTTGGAATTAAGTTAAATCCCACAGATGTCAGGTATTAGAGCCAACAAAATTCACTGTGTTTCCACATCCCCTTCACTCATGACATGTCTGAAAATTTGGTTTTCCAGAGGCAAACTTCCATATAGCCTCCTATATAATGCAGAAAGTGAGTGAGTCCAAAATCTGATGCAGGTATATAAAGGAATTTAATAAGTGATAAGTGTTATTTAATACATTGGATAAAAGATGACTTAGCCACTTAGTGATTTTCACAATAGATTATTATCTGATAAAGTAAAGCTAGGCACATTCTCCACTTCTTTCCACCAAAACACAACGTATTTTTGTATGGGTATGTGAAATAGCTATACATTGATATATGTACCCATATACATTGGTTTGCTAGGACTGCTATAATGAAGTATCACAGATTGGGATACTTAAATAATTAATTTATCTCTTTATAGTTCTGGAGTCTACAAAGTCTAAGATCAAAATGTTGGCAGGATTGCATTCTGAGGTCTCTCTTCTCAGCTTCTTTATGGTCATCTTCTGTGTCTTCACATGGTGTTCACATGGCATTCCTTTTGTGTGGCTGTGGTTTAATATTTCTTATTATGACCCACCAGTGTGACTTCATTTTACCTTAATTATCTCATTCAAGTCCCTATCACCAAATGTCACATTCTAAAGTATTGAGGGGTTAGGAACTCAACATATAAATTTTAGGAGAATACACTTCAGCCCTTAACACCATACATAAAATACAGATATACTTCAATATATAAGACATCGTAATGTAACACATAAAGCATATCATCATAAAAAAAGAGAAGATCTAGGGTCTATACAAAAAAGAAGAGCTATATATTTGTTAAAATAAAAAAACAAAGAAAAACTCTCCATAGCAAAATTTACTATTAGCAAAATGGATGACTATACAAAGAGTCAGAAAAACAGTTGCAATACACATCCCATAGAAAAGCTCTAAATATTAATATGAAGAAGACAATGATCTTTGGAGAAAGAATGCAATCAGGATGGAATGGAGAAGTAAAACAAAACAAAACAAAAATCAACATATTAGATTTCCATTCCTGAAAAATTATGTCTTTCTGAGTTTGGTATACCCCTTGTGTATTGGATCTAATCCTACCAAGCATCTCTGAGTTAAGAACAGCTTCTCTGGTCAAGACAGATTTTTCTCAACCACCACATTCCATTCTGTAGAGAAAGCTGAGATGCTGACTTCCCTTTTCCAGCTGGTCCCAGTGGCTTAAACTGTTCTCTTGACATCATCATCATCGAGATGGCTGATAGCACATCAGAAGAGGAAAAGTCCAAGTTGGCAGGGGATTGGTTACTCTAGCTCAATTCTGGGAACTTACAGCCACTTGCCACTCTTTCCTGCTATCTCAGATGACTATAGTAGTATTTTCAGTGGTCTGTGTGACTATGTCAAGGAGAGCACGAGAGCACAAAGTGGGGATTCAAGATCCCAACCTATTCCAGAATATCTATGCAACATCTCTAGGATACAGTAGTACTGTGAAGAATGTTTCTGAACCAGCTTTGAGCGATAATGCTTTTTATCTATCCAGAGCAATTAAACTGCCATCTTGTTGAGCCACATTCTTAAACTGAATGATTGAATTACAGAAATAAGTTGCTTTGCTAGTGAGTGGCTCTTACAGATCCTTTACAATCACAAATCTACATCACTTTTTCCTTCCTAATAAATTAGTTCTTTTTAGTTCTCATAAAACCCTATGAGCTGGGAAAGAAACCATTGAAAGAACCCAGATGTCCATCAACAGATGAATGGATAAAGAAGATGTGGTATATATATATATATATATATATATATATATATATATACACACACACATACACACACACACACACACATATATATATACAATGGAATACTATGCAGCCATCAAAAGAAATGAAATCTTGCCATTTGCAATAACGTGGATAGAACTAGAGAGTATTATGCAGAGTGAAATAAGTCAATCAGAGAAAGACAATTATCATATGATCTCCCTGATATGAGGAATTTGAGAGGCAAAGTGGGGGGCTTGGGGGGGTAGGGAAGGAAAAAATTAAACACAATGGGATCAGGAGGGAGACAAACCATAAGAGACTCTTAATCTCACAAAATAAACTGAGGGTTGCCAGGGACAGGGGGGTAGGGAGAGTGTGGTTGGGTTATGGACATTGGGGAGGATATGTGCTATGGTGAGTGCTGTGAAGTATTTAAGCCTGATGATTCACAGACCTGTACCCCTGGGGCTAATAATACATTATATATTAATAAAAAATTAAAATAAAAAAAAGAAACCTATAAGCTGGGAAGATATTATATACTAGTTTTGGGAAATGTAATAATCTCAGGTTCCATCCCTTGACATGTATAAGAACTGAGTTGTTATTCTGCAACAAGGGATTGGGCCCCTATAAGGATGTTTTCCAAACTGTTCCATGTCCTTACTATAGTGATATATCACGTTAATCCAAGGACTGTTGATAAGCCTTTTAGGACTTGATTTTAGAGAATTTTTCATGCTACCCAGAGTGAGTGAATTCACATATTAGCACTCAAAATCACCCTTAAAGTTTTGGTTTTTTGAAATTTCAAGATAATGGGGACATTTTTTTCATAATTTATAATGAATTGTACACAATTTCTTCCTAAAGACTCATTTTTTGTCTTTGTCATAATATTATTATTTAACATGATCCTTCTGTACACAATATATATGCCACAACATAACACACGTTAAAGCTTTACAAAGACAACAAACATTATTTTCCATTCTACGATAAATGACACATTTCTTTCTTAGTAAGAGAAGGATCAAATACAAAATAATTAAATAAATTTTGTTTAAAGCATATTTAGGTATTGAAGAAATAGATGAGGTAGAAAGTACATTTTTGAATGTCATTACAGGGTTACAACAGAGATACTGAAAGTAGGAGTCTATTGATAGAATTCCAGTAAGCACGGTTTAATTCCAAATCAGTCACAGTTCTGACTCAGAAAGAATTTTTTTTTTCAATCTACTTTGTGCACGTTGTTAGTGAACATATTAGTTAATGACCTGAAGGCAAATCCCTGACAATGTGATTTTGTGCTAATTGTGTGGAAAAATATTTCTAGCTTTTATTTTTTTTTTTTTTTTTTTTTTTTTTTTTTTTTTTAAGATTTTATTTATTTGACAGAGAGATCACAAGTAGACAGAGAGACAGAGAGAGAGGGGGAAAGCAGGATCCCTGCTAAGCAGAGAGCCCGATGCGGGGCTCGATCCCAGGACCCTGAGATCATGACCCGAGCCGAAGGCAGAGGCTTTAACCCACTGAGCCACCCAGGCGCCCCTATTTCTAGCTTTTAAAAATGCTACATTCTGAGATACTATAGGGAATTCATCTTCCCTATTTGAGCTACTCTATTCAACCTTCCTCAAGGGCACTGAATCATATTGAATGAGTCATCCAGTATTCACATCATATCTAAAATCAAGGAAAATTCTCAAGAGGAAATATTAGGGATTAAACACTCTCATTCTGCTTACATTCAGTTGGCATTAAAATAAAAAATAAGTTAAAAAATCAATTGTATTAAGACTATAGATATTTTAATATCTCATTTTCATAGTGCTTTATATTAAAATGTCAAATATTTAGATATATTATAACAATATTTTTATCTTTGTATTTGAAAAAGATCCTTATTTTAAATTCGTTTTCTTTAAAACATTTTTTCTTGATTGTTAATCGAATTAAATACACTAGGCTCCTATTAAAATAAATGTATGCTTCGTGAGGCTGCTTATTGAAGGAAGACCAGTGCTTTAGCAGCCTTAGGTTGGAAAATATTAAGTTGAGGTGTATTAAAGAATGAAGCTATAAAATACATATACATTTTAAATTGTTGCAAGACCATTTGCTATTGACTTTATTATGATTATAAAAGCATATTTAGAGGTACTGAGTCTTGGGGCACCTGGGTCGCTCAGTCAGTTAAGCATCTGCCTTCAGGTCAGGTCATGATTCTGGGGTCCTGGCTCAGGGATCAAGCCCCACAACAGGCTTTCTGCTCAGTGGGAGCTTATTTCTCCCTCTCCCTCTGCCTGCCACTCTGTCTACTTGCACGCTCTCTCTCTCAAATAAATAAATAAAATCTTAAAAAAATAAAAATTAAAAAATAAAGACACCGATTCTTTTGTTCATAACACACAATGGATTGAGGATATTTATATATTAAATGTGTTCATGATTTTATTTTCAATTAACCAAATATAAATATGAATTTTTTTAAAAAGATTTTATTTATTTATTTGACAGACAGAGATCACAAGTAGGCAGAGAGGCAGGCAGAGAGAGAGGGGGAAGCAGGCTCCCTGTTGAGCAAAGAGCCCGATGTGGGGCTTGATCCCAGGACCCTGAGATCATGACCTGAGCGGAAGGCAGAGGCTTAACCCACTGAGCCACCCAGGTGCCCCTAAATATGAATGTTCTAAACAATACAAAAACCATTCAGGTTTAGAAATTAAAATTTCTTTCATTTTAAATGCATTTTAATTGCATTTTTCACATAATGCAAATTTCCATACTCTACCCCTGCCAGACACACCCACAGCACCTTTTCTAATATATTTAGTGTACATATTTTCGATCCACCTAAATTATGCTGAATTAAGTATAAAAATGTCTTTAAAAATTATATAGTTTTGTTTTGAAATGTGTTTTCATTTTTATAAACAGCACTGTCCTATAAACTATACTATGCTCTTACTTTTTCCATTCAACGTTCATTTTTTAAATTATTTTGAGGCTCTTTTATAATAAATATAATTCATTATATTTGATGTATTCATTTATCATACAAGCACATAGATAGATCTCACAGTTGTAAATGTACCTCTCCGAATGGACTTATAATTTGCCTCTGTGCTACCCAAAACTACAACACTGTGATGACTATCTTTATTAATATCTCTCTGTAGACTTGTAGGAAAGATTTTTTGGGGTATTCACTCTACCAGATGACTAATTGGTAGACATAGGATATTTCCATATATGTTTTAACCAGATGTTATTAACATCTCCAGAATGCTTATACAAGTTTACATTCTCATCAGCAATGCTCAGTTTTCAATTTCCCCATATTCTTACATTTCGTTGTACTGCCTTTACATTTTTGCCAATCTACTACTTGCAAGACGGTATGCGATTTTTATTTTAATATATATTTCTACATTTACTGAATAAGCTGTGAATATATCAGCTATGCAGATAGTTCCTCAAAGGCAATTGACAAAATTAACAAAGAGCACAGATCTTAAACCAAGACAGCCTAAGGGCAAATCCTGCCTCTATCACTTATTTAGACAAAAATAAACTTTAAATAAACATTATTTACTTCTCTCTGCCTGTCTATTCATCTGTAATGAGGATAACCATAATTCTGTGAATATTAAATAAATATGTATAAAATGCTTAGCACAGTGTCTAGTACCCAGTAATTATTATATAATTATTCATGTCCTGAGCACATTTTTTCAAATATTTGCTTTGGTTGTTGAACTGAATGATTTCCTTTATAATATAGACATTAAGCATTTGCTTATGTGTCCCATTGCCTATATCATCTCCAGTCTGTCATACAGAAGTTAACTTTGCCTGTAATGTAGATTTTTATTAAAAATCTTTTACTTTAACCTAGCCAAAGTAAAAATTATTTGCATATTGTTTATACTATATGGTTTTGTTTTTAAAAAATGTTGCTAACACTGTGGTCACAAAAATATCCCATTTTTTTATGTCATTAATTTTACTTTTGACATTTGGTATTTAATCTATGTAAATCAATTTTTTTACCCAACTTTGTAATCCAACTTTTAAAGTCCATATACTGAGTCAAATTACCATAAATCATCTATTAAAAATGTGTAATTTTCCTGCTGCCAATATACTATCTCTTATCAAATATGAAATAACCACATGTTCACTGATCTGTTTCTGGGCTCTCTCTCCCCTATGTTTCAGTTCTTTTACAAAAACTACAATTTTTACTATTACATTTTTGTTAAGTGTCTTAATGTCTACTAATGACACACACAGAGATACATGCATATAATGAATGTATATTTAACTTTCCACTTTACAATTTTTTTAAAAGATTTTATTTCTTTATTTGACAGACAGAGATCACAATTAGGCAGAGAGAGAGGAAGGGAAGCAGGCTCTCTGCTCCATAGAGAGCCCAATGTGGGGCTTGATCCCAGGACCCTGGGATCATGACCTGAGCCGAAGGCAGAGGCTTTAACCTACTGAGCCACTCAGGTGCCCCACAACTTTACAATTATAACAGATATCTTTAACTTTACCTTGGTACATAAATTATAGAACAGGTGCAGTTTCCCAAAAGTTTCTCCTAGAAATCTGTTAGAATTTTATCGAGTATATAGATAAATGTAAGCAGAACTGACACATTTAAGTTTGCCCATCCACGAACATGTTTTACCTTTTATTGGCGTTCTCTTTGTAAGATTTTTGCATAACACTAAAGGTCAAATACTCAAATCAGACTCAGTAATTATAGTTTCTCTTATAAGAAACTATAGATTTCTTACCAGTAATTTAAGGAGTCCAGGCAATCACAAAGCACAAATAAAAGACGGCTATGCCTGAGAATTCTCCAGCTCCCTGGGTCCCTTCCTTATGTACCAGAATGTACCATGATTTAGAATTCACACATGAGGTTTCAAATGATTAAAGTAGGACACAACTTCCAAAAAGGGAGATATTTCAATTGTGAAATATCTTCCTTTTATATTCCCATAATTTATGTGATATATTCCAGGGTGTTAAATCCCATAATCCCTAGATTCTGGCTTTATTTACAATAAACATATTGAGAGACAAGATACATCCTGCTAAAATATCATATAGTTTAGGACTTTCCATTATCTCTCTCCATTATCTTTCCACTAAGAAATAGCAACACCAATTATGGTTAGCGTGTTCAATAAGAAAGAGGTAGGTGGTACAATTGATTAAGTGACTGACTCTTGGTTTCAGCTCAGGTTGTGATCTCAGGGTTGTGAAATCCAGCCCTGCACAGAATCTCTGCTTGAGATTCTTTCCCTCTCTCTCTATCCCTCCCTCTCATGCCTTCTTTCTCTCTCTCTCTCTCTAAAATAAATAAATCTTAAAAAAAAAGAGTAGTTTATTTTCTTCCCTATTGCTCTTTCTTACTTAATAAATTATTTATATTTTGAGCAATAAGTTCTTATGCATTCTTTGTGAGGGTAATTTCTAGACATTATTTTTGTTATTATTAGCCTAATGATATTTTTTAACATTTATAGTTGGTCATTGCTAGTATAAATAAATACTACTGATTTCTATATACCACTGAAATCCATTTTGTATTTGGCAGCTTAACTGAACTTTGTGTTAATTCTAATAGTTGTATATTGCTTCTATGTCCAATTATTATACCATGTCTACATAAGGCCAATTTTGCCTCCTCTTCCAATTTTTACATCTCTATTTTTTTTTAATCACGTGCCACAAACCAAGACATCCAGTAAAGTAAGAACAGTATAACAGAATATTTTTTCTTATCCCTGACTTTCCTAACATAGCATCAAAAATTTATCCATTAAATACAGATTTTGTAAATATCACTTATTAAATTATAAGAAAGTTATTTTCTAATCCTAGTTTCCTGAGTTTTAAAAATTTTAAAGTGTTCAATATTTTATTGGGCTAACTAGGCCAATTAAGAAAAAAAGGGAAAACACAAATTACTAATATCAGCAATGAAAGAGAGACCATCACAACAAATTTCATGTATATTAAAAGGAAATTAAAAGACTATTATTAAAAAACTCCATGCCCACCAATTTGATAACCTATATGAAATGGACCTATTCATTTTAATATACAACCTACAAGATTCATACAAGATTAATAAAAAACTTGAATAAGACTATATCTAATAAAGGAATTGAATTAATAATTAATAACCTTTTAAAAAAGAAAGCACCAGGCCTAGATGGGCTCATTAGAATATTCTACCAAACAAGGAAGAAATTATGCCAATTCTCTACAATCTTTTTCAGATGGTAAGGGCAGAGGGAAAACATCCTAACTCATTCTATGAGGCCAGCATTACCCTAATACCAAAATGAGGCAAAAATATTACAAGAAAAAAAGTGTAGATTAATAACTCCTATGAACACAGGTGCAAAAATCTTCAACAAAATATTAGTAAATTCAATCCAAAAATGTATAAAAAGTATTATACAACATAACCAAGTAGGATTTGTCCCAAAATGCAAGGCCAATTCAAGTTTCAAAAATAAACTAAGGTAACCCATCATATTTATAGGCTAAAGAAGAAAAATCACATGACCATATCAATAGATGTGGGAAAAGCATTTACAAAATCCAATACCTATTTATGATTAAAATCTCAGCAAACTAAGAATAGAAGGGGATGTCTTCAACATGACAAAGACTATGCATAAAAGACTAGAGCTCACATTATACCTAATGGTGAGAAACCAGAAGTTGTCCTGCTAAGATCAGGCAAGGAAGGCAAAGATGTCCTGTGTCACCACTCATTTTCAGCACTGTACTGGAAGTACTAGCTAGTAAGACAAGAGAAGGAAATACAAGGTATGTAGATTGGGAAGGAAGTAATAAAACTTTGCTCGCAGATAACATGATCATCCCCGTAAAAATTCCAAAAGAACTGACAAAAAATATCCAGGAACTATTAAACTATTGTATTAAGGTTGTGAGACACAAGGTTAATATAAAAAAAATAAATTGCTTTTGTATATAACAGTAATGAACAAATGACATATGAAGTTAAAAACACATTACCATTTATATTAGCACCTTGTAAAATAAAATACTTCTGTATACATCTAACAAATAAAAACAGATCTATATGAAGAAAACTACAAAGCTGATGAAAGAAATCAAAGAACTAAGTAAATGGGGAGATACTCCATCTTTATGGATAGGAAGAATCAATGTTGTCAAAAAAAAAAAAAAATCTCAGTAATAAAAAAAATCTCAGCAAGTTATATAGGTATCAACAAGTTTATTCTAAAGTTTATAGAGAGAAGCAAAAGACCCAGAATAGTAAAAATAACATCACAGGAGAACAAAGTCAAAGGACTGACACTACTTGACTTCAACACTTATTGTAGATACTAACACAAAGACTTGTAAAATAGATCAGTGGAACAAAATGGAGAGCTAACAAATAGACCACTCAGGAAACAGCCAACTGAAGAGCAAAGACAATACAATGGAACAAAGACAGTCTCTCTTACAAATGGTATGGGGAGAAGAAAACTGAATACTCACACATAAAAAAGGAAAAAAAAAAAAACTTACAACTTTTACAAAAATTAACTCAAAATGAAGCAAAAATTTAAGTGTAAAATGAAAAACTATAAAACTCCTGGAAGATAACATGAAAGAAAACCTAGGTGACCTTGGGTTTGTTTGACAATAATTTTTTTGATACAATACCAAATGTATGGTCCAAGAAAAAAAAATTGATAAGCTAGACTTGATTACAATTAAAAATATCTGCCCTGCAAGTCACTTTCAAGAGATAAAAAGACAAGCCAGAGATTGGAAGGAAATATTTGCAAAGGACATTTCTGCTACAGGACTGTTACCCAAAATATAGAAAGAACTCTTAAAACATAACAATGAGAAAACAATCAAAAAGGGCCAAAGACTTTAATAGACACCTCACCAATAAATATAAACACTTAAAATAAACATGTGAAAAAATACTTCACATATGTGATCATTTGTCATCAGGGATATGCAAATTAAAACAATAAGATACTACTGCACACCTATTAGACTGCCAAAACTAGAACATGGATAACATCCAAATGTTGGCAAGGATGTGAAGCAACAGGAACTCTCATTCATTGCTGGTATGGATGTAAATGGCATAGTCACTTTGAAAGACAGTGGCAGTTTCTTACAAAACTAAACATACTCTTACCATACAGTTCAGCATTTGTGCTTCCTGGGATTTTCTCAAAGGAATTAAAAACTTACATCCATGCAAAATCCTGCACATTGTTGTTTATAGTAGCTTTGTTCATCATTGCCCAAAAATGAAAGCAACCAAAATATCTTTTGATAGGTAAATGGATAAATAAACTGTGGTACATTAAAACAATGGAATATTATTTAGCACTAAAAGTAAATGAACTATCAAACCACAGAAAGTCACAGAAGAACCTTAATCGCATTCTCAAGTGAAAGAAGCCATTCTGAAAAGACTACATACTGTGTATTTATTATTCGAATTATACGACAATTCTATAAAGGAAAAAAACTATTGAGACAGTAGACATGATTGCCAGGGTTTGGGGATAGGGAGGTATGAATGAACAAGCAGAGCACAGGATATTTAGGGCAGTGGGACTTCTCTGTACGATATGATAATGGTGGATACATGTCATTTTACATTTGTTAAAATCCATAGAATGTGCACCAAGAGTGAATCCATATGTACACTATGTGCTTTGGGTGATTATGATTTGTCAATAAAGGTTCATTAATTATAACAAATGTACCACTGTGGTGGGGGGTGTTGATAATAGAAAGGGTTATTCATATGCAGGGGCAGGAGGTATATTGGAAATCTCTATACCTTCTGCTCAAATTTTGCTGTGAACCTAATATTTCTCTAAAAAATAAATTCTACATTTGTTTTTTTATATTTTTAAAATAATAATAAGAAATTATTGAAATTTATAGAAAAAATTCTTTACATTGAAGATAGTGTATTAACTTATTCACAATAATTGATTGCATGCTAACCTCCAGATAAAGGTTCTGTTTTTCCCTCCTGATAGAATCAAGAAAAATAAATACAGTCCAATGCTTAAAACAACAAATTTTTGTTAACCCCAAGGCTTTGATTCCTCCTGCTCATACATGTATTGTAAATGCCTTATAACTTAAGGACTGAAGTTTCTCTCCTGTAACGTGAGATCCAGCCCCATTACAGACTCTTGTTTTCTACTGTAGAATGAACAAAGAATAACCACACAACTGCTACTATTTCTGTTTTTGTAAGTTTTTAGTAGCTTATGAAGTTAAATATAAAGTAATAAAATCATTAAATGATGCTCAAACAAGCCCAGTTTGTGTGCTATTTGACAATTTACTCTCATTTGCATGATATAGTCCATTTTTGTTGTACTACATTAATAAAATTTTTAATAATAATTGTGCTTTTGGAGAGAAACCTCACTTGATCATAGCTAATTAGTTTTAATTTCCCATTAGATCATGGGACTTGATGAATTTAGATATTTTGCATCTTTTTCAATACATGAAATTAGCTTATAACTATCTTTCCTTGGTTTGCCTTTACCTTATTTTGCTAAAATATATTGTGGTGCTTTCTCCTCTTTTCCTATACTTTTGAAAATTTCTTTCTTTTTTTTTTTTTAAAGAATTATTTATTTATTTATTTATTTGAGAGAGAGAGAGTGAGTGTGAGTGAGTGAGCATGAGCGGGGTGAAGGGCAGAGGGAGAAGCATGCTCTCCACTGAGCAGGAAGCCTGTTGCAGGGCTCACCGGGACTCCAGGATCATGAACTGAGTGGAAGGGAGCCACTTAACCAACTGAGCCACCCAGGCACTCCCTTTTGAAAATTTCTATAAAACAGTGTTTATTTGCTCAAAGCATAGCAGAACTCACCTGTAAAAGTCTATAGGACTGAGATTCTAGGAGTTGCAGGAGTATTTTTTTCTAACTTTTTCCTTTATATGATAGTTATTCCTACTTTCAAGTTTTCTTTCACTTTGACTGCCAATTTTAGTAGTTTACAAGTGAAGAAATGTGTCTATATCAAAAATGTTTCCAAATTTAGAGATATAGCTTAAATAATATTGCTGAACAATTCTTTTAAAAATCTCTGCAGTTATTAGTATCATAATATAGTTGGATCCTACTTTACTATTATTTGTCTTTCTTTGAAAAATAAAACTTTCTGAGGGACTCCAGGAAAGTGCCATATGATTGAGAATGAAGACATAAAAATTCACTTAATTTCTATGAATAATAAAAGTATAATAAATTAAATTTCTCAATCTAAGCAACACATGGTAATAAATGTTTTGAAGTATAAGGATAATTTTAGACACAAATTGAGAAAGACTATTACATCAAAACAATGTGAAATTTCATTGACCAATTATCACTGACAATTGGCTGTCAAATTTAGAAGCATATAAGCAATTAATACACTTATAAATTCCTTAAAATAAAAGCAACTATACTATAAAGATAAGCAAAGGATAGAATTTTGAAACAATATAGGGGTAGTGGTCTTATTTTTTTTTTAAATATTTGGTAGAATGGCAGGAAGGTTCATCATAAAATTCTACAACGCTTTTAGTATAGGGGACATAAGAGTGTCAGGATTAGAGGAGGGGGAGGTGGATTTATTGAGGAAAACATTTTGTTCCACGAGCTGTTACGCAGTGATTTTTTTTACATAAAGATTTCTTGTGTTAACCCAGTAAAAACTCTCCATAAATTTCAAAACTATTAGTTTTCATATTTGATATGAACTGTAGTCTATATGTGATTGTGGGAAAATATGTATTTGTAATCTTTGGAAGTATATCACACAAATGAATTTTATGTATAAATAGCTGGAAAATTAGAGTATATACTTTAATAAAAACATCCGGCATGTTATATGGAAAGAAGTGTCTAGTTCCAGCATATGCGGATGCAGAGTATAATTTGAGGATATGTTATACCTAAAAGAACTAATGTAAAGATGACAGCTGATGGCAAAGGTGGGTGAAACAAATGACACACATATAATGACAAGAACTGTATAAATTTAGGACAAATGAAAGGAGAAAGAAAACGGGAGTTGTAGAGATAAAAGTAATCATATATCAAATACAAATCCCCCATTAAAAATGATATTCAAAAAAATGATATTCAGTGACCTTCCCAAGGAAAAAATACTTGAGACTGGAACCTATACTCTTGATTCCTATTTTACAAGGTTTTAATTCTAGACGTCCTTTAGGATAGACTTTTCATGTCTACTTCACAGATTAGTTGTGTTATTGATGTTGTGTGTGCCATTAACTTTCTTGGATAGAAAATGGTAGAGAAAAAGAAAGCAGATCTCTAGGGAAGAGAAGCCGACAGTGGATAGATAAAAATAGGCTACCAGAAACCCCAACTGTACTCTTTTATCTGGTATTATTACCAAACATACTTATCTTCTGTTTCCTTGAGTTTTAGCTGCCTGAGGCTTGAAAGCCACTTATCTGAGACACCATAGCCCCCAATCTAGCAGGAAAAAAACCTGGAATCCTACTCTCCCTGGAAGCTGTTTGCCCTCAAAGTGTCATATGCTAAGTCACTTGTCATTGCTGCCAAACTACTCTTTTGTGCACGATGCTGCAACTCAACAAAAGTATTTGTTTCTACCCTTTGGGATGTTTTTGGAATTCATACTCACCCTGTTAATTTAAAGTTTGTGAATCACCTTAAAATCCTTGAAGTTGACACATACATTGTAAAAATAGAAACTACATAATATAACAAGTAGGTTGTTAAGAAATACCTTAGGTAGCTGGCATTCTCTGGACAATACATATCAATGACAAGGTTGGCCCAGAGATACAAAGGAGTCATGCTGAAGACCTCCAACAAATTAATCTGGGTCCCTAAATCAAATGCATAGAGTTCTTTACATAGAATAATAGCACATTTAAAGAGACCTTTAAAGTCTAATAGCAAATATTAATTTTTGAGTTGTGCTGCTGTGTTAAATTTTTCTTACTTCTTTATATAGGGTTTGTTTATACCATATTTCCGCACATTGCATTATTAGTTTAGTAAGACTTTATTTTGATTATTGGTACAACATTTATTCATCAAGTAATTAGAGAGATTAAAATGTAATGATATGTATTTTGATTTTTATTAAAAAATCAAGGAGGTTCACATGATGGCTAAAAAATCACATAGAGTATTTTTTTTCTAACCCAGTTTCCTGGTGATTATGAAGTTTTTTTTATAGAGAAGGATATGGTACTAGAGCCTATATCAAGACAAGGTGCATGATGTGTAAGTCTATCAAGAGAATACTTCAACTCTAATTTTCGTGTATTAAAAACTGGTAATTATTTATGTAGACGTTTCTAATTTCATATCTAGTCATTAGTAACTATTAGTAAATGAAAGTTAACTAGGAAATTCCCAATGGACTTCAACTTGATTTATAACATAATGTTCACATTTTCAATTCACTTTTTTTTTTAAAGATTTTATTTATTTATTTGACAGACAGAGATCACAGGTAGGCAGAGAGGTAGAGGGATAAGCAGGCTCCCTGGTGAGCAGAGAGCCTGATGCAGGGCTCTGACCCAGGACCCTCAGATCATGACCTGAGCTGAAGACAGAGGCTTAACCCACTGAGCCCCCAGGTGCTCCTCAATTCACTTCTAAAATAAAGCACTTCTAGTAAAAAATAATAATAAAAACATTTAAGATAAAGTGGTACATTAATAGAAAATTGCATTATATTCTGAATAATCAACATCGATAGTAGATTTTTACCCTTTAAAACTTCTTACTTTGGGACATTTGAAATTAGGAAGAACCTACTAATTAACACTGCATATAAGTGCCATTATTTTATACAAATCAGTCTTTTATTCTGACTTGATTCTGACTGACTTCATTACTGACTATATTTTTACTATAAAGAAAAATAGTATATAAGTGTTGAATCACTAATTTGTACACCTGAAACTAATATTACACTGTCTGTTAACTAACTGGGGTTTAAATAAAAACTAAAACAAGACAGATAGAGAATGAATATAATGGTTTCTCTTAAAAACAACAAAATATATCAATTATAATATTCCTTCCAGTGCTCGTGTTTTAGATCGTGTTCTCCTATACTTGTACTATATGGTCAAAATGATTATCATTCCTCAACCTGTGATCTTCATAATGCTGAAAGGAGTGAAATGTCACTTGGAGAGGTAAGAGACTATTCTGCAGGGCACCTGGGTGGTTCAGTGGGTTAAGCCACTGCCTTCAGCTCAGGTCATGATCCTAGGGTCCTGGGATCGAGCCCCACATCAGGCTTTGTGCTCAGCAGGGAGCCTGCTTCCTACTCTCTCTCTCTCTCTGACTGCCTCTCTGCCTACTTGTGATCTCTGTCTGTCAAATAAATAAATAAAATCTTAAAAAAAAAAAAGAGACTATTCTGCATGGATATGACGATAACCTTTCTCTTCCATATTAGCTTGTTCTCAATACTGTTTGTTCTCAGTACTGAAAGGGCGGTGGTGGAAATTAAGGAGGTATAGGTAACATAAAATAATTCATATGCATATGCTGATCATCCTCTCATTGGTACAATATTCACCAATATCCACAAAACTTCATCTTCTTATTCTATATCACTGTATAAGGCTTTCTTTCCAAAAGAAGTTAAAGAAAAGAACACAATGAAACACTGAATATCATTTCTATGTTGCAGAAATGAAGATCTATACAAACATATTGCTCTTTCCCTCATTTTTATCCACCTATTTTCTCCTCCTCCTTTTGGTTTATTCTCCACCATCCTTTATATATTTCTTCTCTTTAACTGAAACTCCTCCTTATTATTTCATTACTTTCACTTGTCTCTTCATTGGATATTCAGTTTTGTTTAGTACAGGGCTTTCTGCAGTTGTTTATTAAAGAGATTTTATTTTCAATCTCCCCACCCAGGACAGGCACAATTTTTTCTCTTCCTACCATACAGAACACTGTTATACTACCTATTATAGTAGATCTAGCTAGTATTTTCATAATAATGTGTAACACATAATGTATATTTTGACATTTCATGAGGCATTGATCTTAGACAAACAATTAAATTATTTTAATTCTAACCATTAAAATTAGCATGGTAGGAGTGATCTGGGTTCACTGTTTATTTATCTTCACCTTCAAATATCACATGTTTATTTGTCTTCACCTTCAAATTCTACATGTTTATCTGTCTTCACCTCCAAATATCTACATAAGAATTAAAATTAGGAGCATAAAATCAGTATTCACTAATTTATTTAAATATATTCAAAGTAATGTAGAATTACATATCCAAATGCTTAAAGTATGGCATGATAATTTACAATGCCATCCTATTTCTCAGAGTGTTGGAACCACCTTAAATATATTTGCTAGTGCATAAAGAAATTGCTATCATCCCACTTCCCTGTGTCTATTTGAAACAATGCACAAACTATCCCACTTTCCTTTGCTCATTCCTGAAATACTACATAAATATACATACGTACACCCACTCCTAACAAAGCAGCCAAATGAACTAGGCAACAGATGGGAAACTGAGAGTCCATGTGTTCACATTCCTACTATGCCAATAACTTGCTGGGTGATCTTAGGCAAGCCACATATCTTCAGCTAATTGCCTTCTCTATAAAAGAACAGAGCCATGGGGCCTGAATATTAGCTCTCAGAAGCCAGTAATGAATTTGTCCCATCATCCTTCTTAATGTGGAAAACATATTCAAATAATAAAGAGCTAGAATTGATCTTATTATTATTGTATAATCTCGCTAGGTCTTTCCTGCTGTTCTGAAGGCTATAACCAAATGTTTTGCAAAACCCACTAAAAAAAAAAAAAAGAAGAACTTTCTTCACCATTACTACAGTAAAAATTATAAAAAAGATGCATTTTTTATACTCACACAAGCAAAAAGAAGAAAAAAGATAACATCCAATTTGCTCAAAGATATACAAATAAGCAATACAAACATGAAATAAACTTCAATATCATTAGGGAAATGGAAAACAAAATCACAATGAGATTTCATTTCACAGCCACTAGGATGGCTATTTTTTTAAAGACAGAAAATAGCAAGAATTGGTAAGGTTGTTGAAAAATGTCATACATTGATAATCGGCTTGCAAATGGTACAGCCACTTTGGAAAAAATTTGGAAGTTCTTCAAAATGTTAAATAGAGAGTTACCAAAAATTTCACTATTAGTTTATATCTAGGAGCACTGAAAATGATGTCTACATAAAAACACACAAACAAATGTTCATAGCAGCAGTATTCATAATAATCACAAAATTAAAACAATCCAAATGTCTATTAACCATAAATGGATAAATGAAATGCAGTATATTCATATAATGGAATATTATTCAGCCATAAAGAGGAATCACATACTGAAACATGCCACAACACAGATGATCCTTGAAAACATGCTAAATGAAAGAGGTCAGTCATAAATTGCCACATATTATATGATATCATTTATATGAAATGTACAGAATAGGCATATCCATAGAGAAAGAAACTGGATTAGTAGTTGCCAGGGCCAGCTGGCTCAACACTGCTCTGTGTCACTTTAATTTACCCTCACGGACTTTAATAAAGTTGCAGGAAAATTTTGGAATGTCTTAGGCTATTTTCTCCAGATAGCAGAGCCTGAGAAAACGTTTTTGTGCAGGTTGCATTATGGGACAAGTAAACACTATAGAAAACTACCGCCCAGTCCTGATGGAAGCACATACAACCCTCCACCTTCCATGTACGGATCTATTTAAAGAGTAACTCAAAATCATCTGTTGTAGGGAAAAAATATCATTTACCTGACCATAACCATTGCCCACTGGTCAAAGGTGACCCATGGAATGTCACCCCCCTCACAATCCAGTTAACGAATACAGGAACAACTAGCAGTTCTTACAGGCATGCCAGGTTGAGGCCTTAAAGAAGCTCCTACCCAGAAACAAGTAATATAGGGTATAGCTGAGATTAGGTGCTGTCAAGTTATAGGCATCTGAAACATTATGGAACACTGGGTAAAGAAAAATTGATAGTCTATCATGCCATGCAGAAGGAGCATGTAATACGAATCTCCACCTCTTAATTCTCAAATATGCATAGTGGTATATTAGAGCTGTGTGTACCAACTTGTAAGAGTTCACTGTGTATATCAGTTTCCAGCTCTTCATTCAGTAACATCTTTTTAGAGCTTGATATTAGCCCTGATGGGGGTATTTGCACAATGGAAATGGGCAGACACTAAAAATCAGCTTTTGGGGGCACAATAACCATTTACCAGCATATCTCCTATCCATTATTCTTCCTAGCTTTTGCTAACCAAATGCTATGTTGGGGAAATCATGTATTTACCTATGCTTAGAAATAAGAAACTACCTCTGACCTTCTTTGGTATCATTGAGACAAAAGTCAAGGAATATGAAGGAGGGAAGACAATGGAAGTATATATCAACAGCAACAAAGTAGTGGACAGATCTGAAGTATGCTTTTATATATCATGGATACATTTTCCATTGTTACTCTGAATTTAAGACAATATGTCACTACTTAGAAGTAAATAATATTCAGAGAACACTAAATATATACAAAGCACTGTACTAGATTCCTGCCCCCCCCACCCCCAGAGAGAGAGTGCAAGTAGGAAGAGGAGCGGGCAGAGGGAGAAGCAGGCTCCTGGCTGAGCAGGGAGCCCAATGTGGTGCTAGATCCCAGGACTCTGGAATCATGGCCTGAGCCAGCAGATGTTTAACCAACTGAGCCAGCAGGCATCCCTGTACTAGGTATTCTTAAATAAGCTATTTTTTTGGTTATCTTAGTGATGTGATGACTTATGAGACAGGTAATTTTATTATTCTCATTTACCAACGAAGAAATTAAGAATCAGAGACAGGAATTTACACGAGGCACCAGAGTTAGAAGTTATTTATCTTGAATACAACCACAATGATTTCAGATTCTGAATGTCAGCAGTTTTCTTATTACACTTCAGATATCACTTTTATAACATATTATAATCAAGAATAAATGTGGGGTTTTATTAAAAAATATTTTGTGTCTTTTGATAAATAATCATGTAGGTATCTGCCTCCATTTTTTTCCTGTATGTGATGATTTCCATCAACACGTTCAATATCAGTTTCACTGATATGTATGAATAATTTTTTGGTCTGCAAGAAAAAACTTTAAGGAGAGCAAGGTCGTTAGATACATTTTGTTCCCTCTCCTCGTAAGAAGGAACAAACATTGTTACCCATACTCTGCTGCTCTTACTTCCTTGTCGCCCAAAAGATTCTATTTATATTCAGAAGCAAAGACAGCATGTAGAATCAGGGTGCCATAAAGACATGCTAACATTCCTCACTGCTCAACTTCCCTGTTTCCATATTTGTTGATCTAAATAAGTGACCATATATTTTCACAATTTTCTTCTGTCCCCACAATTTCCTCACTGCTATAATGTCCCCACAACTTTAATAGTAGGCTAAGCTACTATCAAATTCTAAGCTAAGTACACTAGGCTCAGGGGTCAGGGGCTAAGTTTCCTAAGACAACTTACCCAAAGTGGGAAAAATAAGCTTTTATTGCTATATACTTTATAATTGGGGCTTCACATAAGATTGCTTTTTCAGTTATGCAGTGGAATAAATCTACCTTTAGTTTGAGGAGTTAAAAATGCAGGCATTCAATGAATGAAAATAAGTCTTCCGACTGGCCAACGGCCAACTCAGTCCAAAGAATCCTGCAACCAGGGGGTAGGAACAGGGAGGGGAAAAGAGAAGGAAAATGGTATAAACGTTTGCAAAGCCATTTAAAAAATCATACTTTGTTTTTCTCCTGACAGGGAAGAAAGAAAATAAACGAAGATCAGGACATCATATTCCATCTGAACCATTTATCTCTCCCAGGTTGATTTGGAACCAACTGAGGGTAAATTACTTTAAAAAGAAATTAACTTTTGTGTGAAAAGCCTGAAGATCTTGATGTGGCAGAGGTGGTATCATAAACAAGTTTGCTGCTGCATTATTGATGAAAATATTTTCATCCCGATAAGATTCATCTCAGAAAAAGCAAATACAGGTAGAATCTGTGATTGTGATTAGTAGAATAGGTTGTTGTTGTTGTTGTTGTTGTTTTGCAAACTTTGTTTTTATTTTTCTCACTCAGGTATGCAAAATGAGACTTGAAAATGAAAATAAATAAATTTTAAAAAGCAAAGAGTACTAATATATGACTTTAGAAGTACGTAAGCTTAAGATATTGATTGACAGGAGCATGGGGCCTGTTACACAGTTTTCCTCTCTATCTTTGAACAATATTCAAGGCCAAGGAAAGAACTCTCTTATATCTCTGTGGCATTCCCAGAAGCTCCCGTAGTCACCTCCTACCCTGTTTTCAAGATAGCTCTGACATCCACCCAGATCACAATGGTAGATTTCAGGAACCCACTGTCTGTGGCTAAATCAACACACAGTAGGATGGATTTGTTCAGTGAACAGAAAATGTAGAATGGAAACTTGATACCATGAGATATCATACCACTAAGCTAAGATAGAAAAAAAAAAGTCATTGTAATTATTATATACTCATGGGCTAAGTGATAATTTAAAAATACTGTTCTCATAATGCTTTGTCAATTGGATTTAAGATTGTACAGAGACATAGTGAAGAATGAAATGACTTTGAAAAGTAGTTTATTTTATTTTATTTTTTAAGTCAGAATTGGAACTATGTTGAAAATGAAAAAAAAAAAGGCATGTTGGTTTAGCAAGAGAGGAAAAGAGATTTGCTTAGAAAAAGGTGAAGGTCTTAAATAGCAATCTACAAAATAGAGAAAAAGAAAGATAATGTGCCCATACTTAACTACTTTTGAAATCAAAACTAGGAAAGTTGAAGCTATACTTTCTTTCTGGATCAGGATTCAAAATTATTTCGTATGTAAGAGTCAAGATATTAACAACAACAACAACAACAAAACCAGAAGACTTCATAAAGAAGATGGGAGGCAGAGAAGTATAGAATTATATCCTCTAACAGTGTTCTCTGTTTATTGGAAAAATTGCACTAGTTTATTAGGTACCATTTGGACACATTTCAGAAAGAAAGTTTGAGAATATCAGCATGAAACTCAAGCATTTGTTGAGTATCTTGATTTAAAAAAAACTAAAATCCTAAAGAAAGCAAAAGAAAAACAGAATCTTAAGTAAGAAAACAGGTAATTATATTATGTATTTATTTATTTGAGAGAGATAGAGAAAGAGAGAGAGAGCCTACTTGAGTGAGTAGAAGAGGAGCAGGGAGAGAGAATCTCAACCAGACTCTGCGCTGAGCCTGGAGCCTTGACGTGGGGCTCAATCTCATGACCTTGAGTTCACGACCTAAGCAAAAACCAAGAGTTGGATGCTTAAGCAACTGAGCCACCCAGGTGTCCCAAGTAAATCTTATACTGTAAGAGAACACCAGATGCTAAGTGGGAGTTCATGTATGATGAGATGATAAAGTTAAGCAAAACAAGCAATAAATTAAATCCAGCTTTTTGGAATTCTGGACAAGTAGTTGATGACCTTTTCAGTGGAATTATCCTCTTTAAGGAAGCAAGAATTTTTTTTTTTGAAAGAAGGGTATGTTTTTTCACAGTCAAAATTCAAAAATTGAATCTCTTATTATTACACAGAATCAGGAAGAATGTATTAGCAAAACAGACATCTGGACTCAAAGCAAATTAAAAGTGAAGGGAAAGATAATCCTTCATTAGCAAACAGTGTTTTCCTACATCAGGCAGAGAAGGAATGGAGCTAAGGTGGAAAGCAACTAATCGTTAAAAATTTTGCCAGATTCTCCTGGAAAGGTATGGGAAACTAACAGAAAGTAAATGAAATACACAAAAGATTCATTTGCACGTGTAAAAGTTCCCTCTGGCTGCCATAAAAACGTTCTACAAACTCAGCGGCTTACAAAACACAAATTTATTGTCTTATATTTCTGGTGACTACTATAAGTCTGAAATTAGGGTGTCAGCAGGATTGGTTTCTTCTGAGGACTGTGAGGGAGAAGTTGCTCTGTGCCTCTCTATCTTCTGGTATCCTCAGCAATTCCTTGGCTTATGGATGACATTCCCCGTGTCTACATATGGTCTTCCCTCTACTCGTGTCCATCTCTGTGTCCAAATTTCCCCTTTTTATAAGGACATCAGTCATATTGTATTAGAGCCCATCCTAATGACCTCATCTTACCTTGATTATTTGAAAAGGACTTATTTCCAAATAATGCTATATGCACAGGTTTTAGGGGTTAGGACTAGACATCTTGTAAGAAGACATAAACTAATCCATAACAACAGGAAAGAATGTTATAGATGGGAATGTTTCTGATGTCTTTGAAATAGCACAAATTAATCAAGTCTTGTCAATTACAAAAGAAAATACTGAGGAAAAGAGAAGATTTTGTTGCACCTTTTATAGCACAGTCTATACAGTTTCTCATTAGACATTTGTTTCCTCAAGCTTCTGAAGCCAAGCAGTTTTAATAAGGAATAGCATTGAGGGTGATTCTGCAATACAGAAATAATAAGATCAAGAAGAAAATATCTTAGGAAGCAGGAATTATGGACCTGGAATTATCCTTTAGGAATCTGCAGCAGACTCATTAACATTAAGACAAAACAAAAATGACACAGAATCTTCCCAGAGAAGGAAATACAGAAAAAATTGGGTAATTGAGGGCATTGGGACTTTCAGTTCTGTGGTCTTATGTTTCATACTAGGCATCTTGGTAGAATTCAATACAGTCTATTTCCCTACAGAATCCTCATATGTATTTTGACTTTGCGGTGCCTTGAATTCAAGGGCTATTTCCAAGTACAGGTTTGTAAATACATGAGGTGAAAACAAAAGGAATGCAGGAACCTCAGGGAAGCGCGGGAGACAAGCATAGTGTCCCTTGCAAAAGTTCACAACTGGGCAAAAAGAACCACTTCAAATGCTAAGAGAGAAGGGAGGTATGTATGGAGGCACAACTCTAAGCAAGATGTTAACAACTGACATTTTGATGAGTGATTTTTCCAAATTGACCGTAAATTATAAACAATGGACTGGATTCTTGTAAAAGCTAAAGCCTAAATCATTTTTCTCTTCTCCCTTATGCTTTTCAACTATCCTCACTTTTGGATAATACTGAATCATCACTTTTCTTGGAAATGTATTATAGTCGCTGCATTGAGGTTAATTTATTTTATCTTTTTTTTTAAAGACTTTATTTACTTATTTGACAGACAGAGATCACAAGTAGGCAGAGAGGCAGACAGAGAGAGGGGGAAGCAGGCTCCCTGCTGAGCAGAGAGCCCGATTCGATTCCAGGCTCAATCCCAGGACCCTGGGATCATGACCTGAGCCGGAGGCAGAGGCTTTAACCCACTGAGCTACCCAGGCGCCCCTGAGGTTAATTTTAGAAGAATTTTTGGAGTGTGAGAGATATGAGGAACTTGACAATGGTTTAATTCAAATTTTGAGGCATCATTCTTAGAAAGACAGAAGCAGAAGAAAGTACCCAGAAATCTCACAAGCACCCAAATAAGGCCTCTGTGACTACCTCATGAAGGAAAACAAAACAAAACAAAACAAAAATGAAGAAAATTTTTGAATTTTTTTGTTGTTTTTGTTTTTGCTTTCTGTTTTTTTTTTTTTTAAGGTTTTATTTATTTATTTGAGAGAGAGAAAGAATGAAAGAGAGAGAGCATGAGAGGAGAGAGGTCAGCGGGAGAAGCAGATTTCCTGCTGAACAGGGAGCCTGATGTGGGACTCGATCCGAGGACTCCAGGATCACGACCTGAGCCGAAGGCAGTTGCTTAACCAACTGAGGCACCCAGGCACCCAAATTTTTGAATTCTTAATTGAACTAACCTGAAAATTTGAATTAAAAAATTTTGGGAATCAATTAAAATGCAAAGTTAATTTGACATTTTCTTGAGAAAGGTTTTTTTTTTCTTTTTATACAGACACTGTCTTTTCAGTATATTTACATAGTACAATATGTACACATACAACAGTCTACAATCCTACTTTAAAGATATTTTGGTATCTTGTATTTATTTTTGTAGCTACCTGATTTTATATATTTTGATAAATTATAAAAGAATAAACTATTATGACACTTTATTAGAGAAATGTATAGAGGTCTGGAGAAACACCTTACTGCCTATAACTAAGTTAAAGAAAGTTGAATTTTCCATTCTGAGTTTTAATTAAGCTATTTGTCTTGTGTTCACCTCCAAATCATAAAATAGTGCATGTTTTAGTCAACTACTGCTGCATAACAAACCACCCCAGAAGTTTCTGGTCTATAATAAGCAATTTTGGGGTTTTTTTTATGAAGTGTTTGTAAGTCAGCTGGAATAGTTCTGTTTCAGGCTACAGACCAGCTGTCATTGGCTTCAATTTTTGGGTTAGGTTCATGTCAGCTCTACATGTCCCCATATTCTTCCTGCTCTGGCTGTTACCTAGGTAAATTTTCCCCATGGCAAATTTCATGAGCACCAGAGTACAATATAAACCAAATAAGCATGTTTCATCCTCAGCTGTCATGAGAAGCTGAACAATTTATAAGACCAACCCTAAAGTCAATGGGGCAGAAACATATACTGATTTACATAATTTCTTCTGTTGCAACATTACAAAACTCAATAAAACAATGTTATATTTGTAACTAACATCATCTTGCCTACAATCCTCAAAACTAAGGGGCCTGTGGGTGATTCAGTCTGCTGCATGCCTGACTCTTGTTTCGCCGTGGGTTGTGATCTTGGGGCCGAGGGATCAAGCCCCTTATTGGATTTCATGCTCAGTGCTGAGTCTGCTTGTCCCTCTCTCTCTGCTTCTTTCTCTCCCTCACTCCCTCTCTCTAATAAATAAATAAATAAATAAATAAATAAATAAAATCTTAAAAAAAAAACAAACCTAAACTCTCAGACCCGTTTTCTAACCTTAATTCTAGTTCTATTTCTACAGGTTATTTGTTATTTTGAAATACATATATAATAATCAATTTGCTTTACAATCTTTAATACTTTATTATCCAGAAATTATTTCCCACTGCTTTAATCTGCTTTTATAGGCACTACTATTTTATAATTCACAGGGACCCACATCCCATGTTTTTGAGTTTCTATTTTCTGTAATCAAAATGTTCTGGTTGATGTATATTTGTATTTTGTATTTTGATGTATTTTGTATTTTTTTTTTGTTCATTCTGCTTCTTTTCATTTGAATATATTTACCATCATTCCAGAATCTCTACTCATAGGAATTCTATTCACCCATCAACATCAATCACATCAAACTTCCCAAAAAGAAAGGTATCTTCCCCTTTTGAACCCCCACTACATGTTTGTCTTTCTTTCCTTCTTTATTCCTTCTATTCTTTTTTTCTTTTCTTTCTTTCTTCTTTCTTTATTTCTTCCTTTCTTTTGTTTCACTTTACTGATCATATTTTGCCTTAAAATGTAATGTAGGAAGTTTAATTGGGTCCAAGTGTTATGCCTTTAATGATAAAAATAATAAGAAGTAGGAATTATATATATGCAAAACTCAAGCCTCACTAATTAAAATACTGTTCACCAAATTTTTACTCTAAGATATACAATACTAAAATAACTCAGGAGATAATCTAGAGCCAGATATGTTCATTAGTTGGTTTAACAGAGAGAATTTACTATATAGGATTCCAGATATTGAAGAACAGAAAAGGCCAAAAGGGATCACTGAGATAGAACAAAGGCAGCAAATTCAAGAAGCAGCTACTACTCCTAGGGTTGGGAAACAGAGGGAAGAGTTTCTGATTATTAAAATTTAGAGATCTGGACAAAGGATCCTGTGGAGTTGAAACTCACACTTTCAAGAAAGTAGTGTTGCTTGACTCGACCCGTGCCTCTGAGCTGAGAAGACTGCCCCATGGAGTTAGACCAAACATCAGAGAAAGGGACACTAGCCACCTGGTGCTGATGTTTCTCAGAGGGCACAACAAGACTATTTCTGTGAGAAGTGGTAAACTGCTAAGTGTAACAAAATGCTGGTTTGGGGATGAAAAAGCAAGACTAGTGACGCTGGCAGGAATAGGAAGCACAAACAGGAAGAAAATTCCAACAGAAAGAAACCTACCCCTCTCTCCTCCAGTCTTGCTATCTCCTTTCCAGAACACCTTATTGCAAGAGCCTAACAAGAAATAAAGTGACAAAAGAGGAATACAGTCTTCCCAGTTTCAGACCCTGTGCCACAAAGCCAACTTTAGGAGGAAAGATTTGGAGTTGTAAGATCACTTTACCCCATCTAAGAAATATTCAAACATGAGGAAAAGGGCTTATTTGATTTTATAAACATTTTCCAGAAAGCATGTAGTCTTCATCACGTTATATCTTTGAAAACTTAGTTATCACCATGTATTAATATTAACATAACAGTAATCAACTACAAACATTGCTATTAAATAGTATAAAAATTTACTTATAGGGATAAAGAATGCCATTATATTAAGAAGGTGCTGAATCTGTTGAGGTATATGTGAGCCCTCCATATCTCTTAGCCCTCCATAACTTATTCTTACTTTTCTAGCAAGATATAAAGAAAACATCACAATACAGCCAATTAAAAAATATATGTAGCATTTTCTGTAACTATAATACAAATACCTTTTTCCTTCTCATCTTTTTTTTAACAGTTGAATTCTAACTTTTTTTTTTCTTATATTCAGTTAGCCAGCACAGAGTACATCACTAGTTTTTTTTGTTGTTGTTATGTTATGTTAGTCATCGTTAGATTTTGATGTGGTGTTCAACGATTTATTAGTTGCATATAGCACCCAGCGCTCATCACAACTCGTGCCCTCCTTAACACCCACCACCTGTTTATCCCATCCTCTGCCCTACCCTGTCCATTCTGTAATCCTCAATTTATTTCCCGGAGTCCAGAGTATCTCATGGTTTGTCCCCCTCTCTGATTCCTTCCCATCCAGTTTTCCCTACATTTCCCCTGTGGTCCTCTGCTCTATTCCTTATGTTCCACAGATGAGTGAAACCATATGATAACTGTTTTTCTTTGCTTAACTTATTTCACTTAGCAAATCCCCTCCAGTTCCATCCTTGATAAGAACAGTAAGAAACATTAAAGTGTTAAATGTGATCCACTGAATTTAGACTTAATCAGTCACCACTAGATACCCAAACCCTAACAACAAGCCTTGAACATAACAAATGGATCTGAAGTGACATTGGAACTAAGAAAACCTCAGTAAAATAAATAACATAAAAATCTAGTCTAAATACTACATCTGAGGGGAAATCTTATATGGGTAAAAGCAAAAATTTTCCAGAAGGAAACTCTTTCATCCAGACTCATGGACAAAGTTTCACTGAGGAAGATTTCACAGTAAGTGATTTAAAACCTGAGAAACGGGGCGCCTGGGTGGCTCAGTGAGTTAAGCTTCTGCCTTGGGCTCAGGTCATGATCCCAGGGTCCTGGAATCAAGCCCCGCATCCGGCTCTCTGCTCAGCGGGAAGCCTGCTTCCCTCTCTCTCTGCCTGTCTCTCTGCCTACCTGTGATCTCTGTCTGTCAAATAAATAAATAAATAAATAAATAAATACAAATTAAAAAAAAAAAAAAAACCTGGGAAATAATCTACTATGAATGCAAGTCATATGACAAAAACAAAAGTAGCATTAAACTTTCCAAGATACGTCATATGATTACTGCACAAAAGTTCTAAAATTAAGAGGTATAAAATTAAGGAATAACAGAAGAAATAAGAAACAACACAGTTGGTCCTTGAACAGTATGGGTTTGAACTCTGCAGGTCCAACTTATATGCTGATTTTTTACAGAACAGCATTATAAATGTATTTTCTCATCCTTATGATTTTCTTATTAACATTTTCTTTTCTCTAGCTTACCTTCTTGTAAGAATACAGAATATAAAACACATAACATGCAAAATACATGTTAACGGTATATGTTATCTGTAAGGCTCCTGGTCAATAGCAGGCCATTATTAGTTAAGTTTGGGGGAAGTTAATAGTTACATGGTATCCCTCACCCCTGAATTGTTCTAGAATCAAATGCACATTATAAATATTGAAGGACAGATTTGAAAAATGAAGCAAAAAGAAGGGTGATATTGAGAAATGTTTTCATAGAAACACATGGTTAGGTTAGAGATGTTGAAATAAGAGAAAAGAGTATTCTGTATTCTTCAAGGTTTTCTTGTTTATTTGTTTCATAAGTTTCAAAATGGGGTGTGGAATTCTTTAAAAATGATTTTAATTCACCATCTTTTATAAGAAAACTTCTATTATTTTAAGACACATATATAATGCAACACTTATCCATAAACATAGTTGCTATGATTTTTAGAGTTGACATAAACTTATCTTAGATTCCAAAGGAAAATTCATTCAAGTGTTTATTACCATACATTATTTATTAATTAGGGGAAAATAGTTTCTTTTAAATAAATGAAGAATACCCAGGATCTCCTGGTTGTATTATTCTTTTCTCACCATAATCAGATCACTTTAGTCTCAAAAAATATTGAAAATATATGCACAGGGGTTTTTGAGCTCAAAATTATTAATTTAATTAAACTGATAGTCATGTTTATCAGCATTCAGTTTTGTGGACAATATGCACCTACCTATCAATGTGAAATACTTAATGCTATGGTAACTACCTTGGTACATTAAACTTCAAGTATTTGTTTAGCTGGCATAAATTATAACATTTAAAACTGATGGAAAGAATGATGAAATTTTGGATCAAGTCAAGAAATACCAAAAAAATCCTAAGGTATATTAATTATTGATGTTTCTAAAAAGTTATAAAATAAACCTACTGGCATCATAAATCTTTCAGAGTTAAAATGATTTTTTATAATTTTCTACTTATAAACTATACCAAATATTAAACATTATCCTAATATAAATGTTAATTAATGGTTCAAATTATGGATGAGTTTCTATCATTTTTTTAATCCTTCAGAGGTGAGAAGTAGTATGTTTGAAACTAGAATATTCACAAATCTAAAAGTCATGAATCCACTATAACCCTATAAGCAAATTCTAAAAGCACAAAAAAAAAATTCATAGGAACATACACATTGCAAAAAGCTAACTGACTTCATATTCAATTGAAGGTCAGTTCTATATTACTGATTAAGTCACACTGCTCATTTTGATGACATGAAACCATTCTTTAACACTAGTAAATGATTTCAATATGTTTGGACAAATATCCCAATTCTAACCAACTAACCAAAATTATTTAGTTCAAATAATAACCCTTTAAACTGTCTGTACTCTTCCTTCAGTTGTGAAAAGTTCAATAAACAACTATGAATCAGTTTTAAATTACTTTGTAAAATTATTTTCTAAATAGTTTTGAGAGTTCTTTCCTTCACAAAATATCACAAGGGGTTAAGGAGAATATGCACAGTAAGTAAAAGAAGAACGTATTTACAAAATTGGAAAACTTGGGAATGGCAGAAAGGGACTGAGACTATAGCTAGCTAAGAGATTTAGCATTTTCTTACCACAAATTAGAATGTATGGTTAGACACTTGTAACTTATTCCTCAATATCTATTCTGTCATTTCTCTTTAGTAAAGGAACATAGATGTTAGACTTAGCACCCAAATCCTGGCTAAATCCTTTTATCACACAACACCCTATAGCTAGGTGTGGCCTTGTGCCCACATATCCCAGATGAGATGCTATTACTGAGTGATATTTCTATCTCTGGGACATCTTAAAGAGATGAGAATGCCTTCTCTCATCTTTCTTTGTCATACTTGCTGGAATGTGGATGCAATATCTCAAACAGCATAATGAAGATAATATGACCTTGGGAAAAGAAGCCATGCACAGAACACCAAGAAGAAAAAAGGAGCCTGAGTTCCAGACATGAGAGAGTGGTTTTAATAGTTGTGACTGCCTAACTACAATTTTTGTGTGTGTTTGTCTTTGTTCTTTGATATTTAGAATCGTGGCCTAAGTCTTCTACTTTGAGGTCAGTGCATTTGCAGCAATCCTAATCCTGAGAGTGACTATATAGTTTTAGACCAAAATAAAGCACATGAAAGAGAATTAAAAATGCAAATAATATACCCAAAACAGGGATAATAAACATTAATAGCATCAGGAATACACATGTCATATCTTGGATGGTGAAGAGAAACACCAGTTATTCAAAGAAAGATTTTTAAAAATGAAGCAAGAAGAAATAGAAATAAAGGCCACTGGCTTAGAATCATCACTATATTAAAGATTCATTTGGGAAATTAACTGAAAGAATGAAAATCATTCAGAACAGTCAATGAGGGGGATGCAATATAGTTAACAGAGGATGAATAAATGAATAGCAATGGAGCAGTGTGGTCTAAATTCTTCCTCTTATGATTCTGTTGACCTTGTCATACTCACACCACCTTACCTCTCTTTTTAAAAGTGCTTAAATACTCTTTCTATGCAAAAACTTTTCTCTGTAAAATAAAAGAAGATGCACATGTACATTTAGCTCCAATAATCTGTCCACTTCTTCCAGTATATATTAACCTCCTTGTTATACCACGTTACCACTGAAACAAGTCTAAATTATTTTTTTATTTCAACAGAATTGTTTCCATTTGTCTCTGTGCAGAAAAAGAAATATAAAAATATATTGGATAGTTTAAAACTATCTTATTTGAAGTCAAAATTACTTTATTTGGGAACACAGATCAGCCATTTTTGGGTCTGTGATTGCAGGCAAATTTTCAAAATAATGTACTCTCAATTTTTTTATCTCTAAAAATTAGGAAATAATCTTGAAGATGAATTGTTACAGACTTAAATGAAGCCATCTGTGTGAATGTGTACAGTCTTGTATGGAGTAATCCAATAACTCATTGCTTCCTGAAGTATGGTCTTAGAATACCCACATAAGAGTACTGTAGAACTAATTAAAGAATGAAGGTTCATTAAATCTTTGTTGGGCACAAGAAATCTGGAATTTTTTTTAATAGCACCATGGTTAGTTCTTTCTCACAGATTATGCTGGATGCTACATAATAATAAATGATTACTATTGTTTTATCAATCTTTTTTGTTTTTGCTTTAAGTTGATTTATTATGACAACCAATATTAGACTCGAGAAATCTGGATTGATATGGATAGCTATAGCTATATATTTGAATGTGGATATTGAGATCTGCATTATCATTACACAAAATAGCAAAGAACTTAATTTTACATTAATCTTTCACATTGGCCATAACTTTTTTTACATTAATTTAGATTTCACCCCTTTCCTATAGCTAGAAACTAAATGATATTAATCATGAAGACATTAAATAGACAATGTTGTAATTAAATAATTCCAGGTTAATACAGCATTATCCCAAACCAGAAAATTGTCTGACAGAGAAGAAATGTGAAAAAAAGTGATATGTCATTGACAATTCCGTTATATATTGTTTCTCCTCTAAAATGCTTTTCACTGTATATCAGGTTCAAATTAAGAATGTATAGATAATTTTCACAGATACACAAATACCATCTGCCAAATTTAGTACATATATTAAAAATAATGAATGTAGAAAATTAAAATGTGCCATTAACAATAAACTTTTATAAATGCACACAAAAAGGCAGATGGTAGGATTTTAGTAACATTATACCAAGTGGCTGGCTACATTATAGAGACCAATATTACTTATAAATCTAAAATAAACTATAATGTCAATAACATAATATTTCAAAACATAATTGAGCAAGTTAAAAACGACACTTTCTATGTATTGTCCACAGTATAATATGTTGAGCATTGAGGCAGTTTTGACAAAAATTAAGTACAAAAAATAAACCACTCAAGTCATGATCACACAAAAATAGAGAAAACAGAAAGTAAGAACTGTATAAAGTGTTAATGAGAATGAAGAGTTAGTACAAGCATCATCCTGAGTCAAATTCATTTTGCTATTTTCTTTAACTTCACAAAGATAAGAAATATTATTATGCTCATTAAGGAATTTATTGGTTTCCATTTTTTCTTTTGTTCTTTTTTCTCAGTGCCTTGTTATTCAAAGAAACACTAGTTATATAAATTGTTCACATCCTTATCTATTTAGTTAGAATCTGTTACAATAGAGCTCTAAAAGTTGTTTTTCCAAAAAATTGTATGTTGTTTTGTACTATCTGATGCCTAGTTGTAAATTTGTTTAACTGTTTTGATGAGCTTGCATGAATACATTAACATTTAATAAATAGAAATAGATAATTATGGTCAAGTGAGCCATCTTCATCTTGTTCTGATCATGCAGCAGAAAGGCAAAGATCTAAATGGACACCTTCAAAGTCTGATGAATAGCAGGTAGTAAATTGGGACTAAAACATAAGTGTTTTCACTCAGACAATTTTTTTCCCATTGAAATAAGCATATTTTATTAATGGTAAAATTAGAGCTGGTAGGACCATACAGTGTTGAGAAAAAAATCATTTTCAAACTTTAGTGAACCCATATTGTAAAAAAATGAGTGAGAAATAAAACAATCATGTATAAAGCTGAATTTAAAATTGCTTCTGAAATCAGCTCACTATAAAATTGCTTCTGAAATCAACTTAAGAGTGAACACTTAACTATTAAGACTGATCCTGGTGTCTGGGTGGCTCAATAGTTAAATTAAGAGTCTGCCTTTGGCTCAGGTCATGATCCCAGAGTGCTGGGATCAAGCTCCACATTGGGCTCCCTGTTTGGTGGGAAGTCTGCTTCTCCCTCTCCCTCTCCCACTGCCCCTGCTTGTGTTTCCTCTCTCTCTCTCTGCTCTGTCAAATAAATAAAATCTTAAAAAAAAAAAAAAAGACATTCCTGATCCAAAGTATTATTGAAGGGAATTTATAAATGAACTCTACTTCTTTCTCATTCAATACACATTTAGTCTCTTGTTCTTTCATTTTAGAAAAAAGCTACCTTGTTATCAGGTAGGCCAATCCCAGGGTTAATGCGTGGGCACACACACACACACACACACACACACACACACTGATGCACGCATGCGTACACACACACACAGTCTGACAACAATGCTTTTTACAGAACAATTGTCGCATACCTTAATTCTCCATCTAGGAATTATGTCCTATATTAGAAAAATGCTGGTTTTGATTTTTGGCTAATGTATGAGATAAGGGAAGAAGTGTGTTATATCATGTTGTTGCTTTATCCTTATGTAGCTAATTAGATCACTCCTTTGGAATCATAATTAATATGACTGACAGATATAGCTTCAAAAGAATATTTCCTAAGTAAAAAAAGTCAATCATCATCAGAGTTTCTAATAATGTTTGTGGAATCTCCATGATAATATATATATATATTTTTTTTTTTTTTAAAAAGAGAGAGATAAGACTTAATGCTTTTAAGGACAATGGGGTGGTTAATTTTATCCTAGCACTGCTAAACAGAGGTAGTAACACAGATGGCTCTGTGAGATTGAGTCAGTTTTTTGAATAAGCAGCTTTAAAATGCCCATAGACAAAGAAAGTCCATTTTTAAAAAAGTAACATTGCATCTTTTCTTCCACAGTGGACGATAGAGTTTGCTACTCTGCCATATTTGTATTGTTCTTTTCTTCTTTTCCTCAACAAGCTGGACAAGAAGGTTTTATTCCCAAATTACAGACTGGCAACAATTCTCTTCCAGTGGGGACTCATTTTAATTGATCTTTAAAATGTAAGAGCAAATTTTGCATGCAAATTTAGGACAATGCCAAGAAACAGGAGAGACAATATCTTGAAATTATAGATTAAAATCTTAATTATACTTTTTTATGTAACATTTAAGGAACAAAAGATATAAACCACTCTGAATACCTCTGTATCCACCTGCCAGCTTAAAAAATTAAATGCCAAGTGGAGTTAGAGTTCTCTACTTCTCAGGAAGGTGACTAGTATGCTGATTAAGTGGTTTACCAATCTTACTCATGCTTTTATACTTTCATTACATACATATCTAGCTCAACCCAATGTACAGAATTATTTTACATATGGTAACATTGTAACAATAGCAACCTACTGCATGCTCCTGCTACTTCTCTCTCCAGCCACCAAAGAGAGGAGTGGATTTTGGTTAGGTTACCCATATTTGACATCAAAAGAATCACTCTTATAATTTATATTTATGTTCTGTATTCTGGTGAATTTTTTTACAGATATAAATACTTGTTTTAGCAATACTTATTGCCTTACCTTGAAAACTAAACAAACAGCATTAAAAATAAGGAGATCCCTTTACATTCAATATCAAGAGATAGAAAAATAAATCATTTTCAGAGGAAGTTTACAAAATGTTTAAATGATATACAGATATGTATTTTAGGATGATTCAATGAAGACTACATTATACTGTATGAAGAAAAGTCCAAGTCAAATCCTAAGAGCCCCATGAGGAAGATTTCAATGCACTGCTTCTCTGTAGAGAAAGCTGAGATTTGATAGGTAGGAGGCAAGGCCACACAGATTCCAGAACTACACAAACTCCTATCAGTATTTCATTTACAGATGCTGAAAACATGTTCCTTTGGTGGAAACTGAAAGGATCCCAATACTATAAACAAACAATTACGTGTAGCTTTCTTTAGTGGGTGAGTATAAAGAAGTTTGGTCATGGCAAGTGTTGTTAGTCTTGATCTGAAGTTCCAGGTATTCATTTGAGATTAAAAGGAATGTACCCTGCTGTTTCTGAAATAAAGGGCTAATAAGGGCTGGATCTAATAATTCAGGCAAATGTGTCATTAAACTTGCTAAATGTATTCATATTCATATAGGGCAACTGAACTTATATTTGGCCATTATATCAATACTTTCCACACTGTAACCTCTACAAAAAAGAGAGGCATACATTTTGGTAGTACCTACAGAAATTTACAAGTGTAATTGGTGGCATCAAAACAAAAGAAGTGGCAATTCCTAAATTATATGAATTGGCTGTAGAAAAAATTAATAATAATCACTGACAAACTTCTCTTTGTATCATGTCATAAATTCATCAAGGAAGCCCTCCAGGTGGCACAATCAACGCCCCATCTGTGATAGTTTTCATACACTTTAACACCATCAAAAAGGGCAAAAATGAATAGCTTCACACTGTAATATAAATATATAGACACATATATGTATATGCATATGTATAACAGAAATAGAGACAGAGAGAGACAGAAAGAGAATGTATATTGTAGCCCAAACAGGTGCTCAAATAGTTGTGTGTGTATGTTTAAGCTCTCATGTATTTCATTAATTTTTATTGATTAATAATGTTAAAATTGCTCTTCTTTAATTGTATCAACTTTAAATATGATTTTAGAGAATTAATTATGTAAAATACTTAAATTGAAATAAATTACTTTAAAGGAAATAAATACAAACCCTTATAAATAAGACCAATAGTATTTATTAGTATTGTTTTATTTTTAATACTTTAAGGTTTTTATCATTAATAAAAAATACTAATACAAATAATGGTCTCTCTAAAAGTTAGGATGAAGTACATTGCTATGCCCTATTTTCCCAAGAAGTATTCTGCAAAATTAAATAATATAATTACAGAAATCATTAACTTCTGAGGCTTTTTATTTTTTCACTAAGTGCAAATCTCACAATTCTTTTAAACCTGTACTACAAATATTTTTACAAGATCTCCCTCTTCTGGCTAAAATAGTTATTTCATTTCTTTTTATCAACAGTGGTCAAAGTCAGCTGCAAAGTTTGGGCAAAGCTAATTTATACTAATCTGGCATCAGAGATAAATAGATGGATACTCCTAAAAATTAAAAACAAGAAGCTCTTTTCAATATCTCTAATACACATACTGTTCTATTAAAGTCTGTTTATCTAATTTCATTTAAGTTTTCTGCCTCACTGATAGTATGAGGATTCATATGCCAAGCTTGGTAATAAGTTAATAAATGAATTGAATGCTTGAGGTGTTCCAGATGGACTTAAATTGCAAATGCTGTCATTCACAAAAGGGACTGAGCTCATAGGGCAGGAATGCAAGTTTCTAAATGCAGACTCACCTATGCACCTTAAAATAGAAATGAAGATGTAAGCTCCATTAAATGCCCTTTTAGAAGTTAACTTTTCCTTTTAAATTTACAAACCTGATTGAAAGAATAAAATAAATCTGAGATATAGTCATAAATCAAAGACAATAAATGGTTACCATGCAACTCGCAAAATATACCAAAATCATTTTAAAAGTGTGTGCTTGTGTCACTATCACATATTTATTAGTCTACTTCAATTATTAGATTTCATTGTGTAAACTTTCAGAAAACCATGCATGAAAAGTTTGGGGGGGAACTATTGTTCCTAAAAGGTATATTGTAGGGGCACCTGGGTGGCTCAGCAGTTAAGCCTCTGTCTTCAGCTCAGGTCATGATCTCAGGATCCTGGGATTGAGCCCCACATTGGGCTCCCTGCTCAGAAGGGAGCCTACTTCCCCCTCTCTGCCTGCCTTTCTGCCTACTTGTGATCTCCCTCTCTCTCTGTCAAATAAATAAATAAAATCTTTAAAAAAAAAGTATATTGTAATAATGGACCAATATTCCTAGTGGCATTGCTTGATAAACTTCTATTTCTTCAAGAAACATTCACCATAAAATGCCTGCTCAGCAGGGAGCAATATACCACCTCACACCTGTCATAAGGGCTAAACTAAAAAAAAAAAAATGCAAGAAACAACAAGTGTTGGAGAGAATGTGGAGAAAAAGGAACACTCTTACACTGTTGGTGAGATTGCAAACTGGTGCATCCACTCTGGAAAACAACATGGAATTTCCTCAAAAAGTTAAAAATAGAACTATCCTACAATCCAGCAGTTGCCCTACTAGGTATTTACACAAAGAATACAAAAATGTTAACTCAAAGGAATACATGGAACCCAATGTTTATAGCAGCATTATCTACAATAACCAAATTATAGAAGCAGCCCTAGTGTCCCTTGACTGATGAATGGATAAGGAAGAGATGATAGGTAGATACATAGATAGATATATAGATAGATAGATGGATAGATACAGACATATAATGGACTACTACTCAGCCAAAAAAAAAGAAAGAAATCTTGCCATTTGCAATGACATGGTTGGAAGTAGAGAGTATTATACTAAGCAAAGTAAGTCAGAGAAAGACATATATCATATGATTTCACTCATATGTGGAATTTAAGAAACACAACAAAACAAGACAAGAGAGAGAGACAAATCAAGAAACAGACTCTTAACTATAGAGAAGAAACTGATGGTTACCAGAGGGGAGGTAGGTCAGGGGAATGAGTGAAATAGGTCAGGGAATTAAGGAGTGTACTTGTGAAAATCACCAGGTGTTGGACAGAAGTGTTGAATCAGTATATTGTACACCTGAAACTAATTGTTTATGTACAACACATACAGTTGTACTGTATATGAACTAACTGGAACTTAAATAAAACTTTAAGAAGTTATTATAAAAAATAAATGCATGATATGGTGGCCAACCTTGGATTACATTCACAAATCTCAACAAATTTGGAATCCCTTGAAATTATACTCAACTGATATTGTACACAAGTTCACTTTTTAGGGGAAAGCGTTTACTTATAGCTTTCATCAGACGCTCAAAGATGTCAATGATTCCAAAAGTTTAAGAACTGAGTGAGATAAGCAAATAATTACAAATTCCATAACAACTGATATTTTAGAATGCCAGTGTAAACACAAGTTTGAACAATGAATTCTACCTAGGAGAATCAAGGAAGGTTCCTGAGGAATGGTAGCAATATGCCCTGAGTTTTGAAACTTAAGGAGAAGTTTGTCAGGAATAAAAAAAAGGAGAGGACTTGAGAGCACCTCTAGAATATATGTAGAAGCAACGTTGACTACTGGAGCCTTAGCATAGTCATTGGAGAGAACTGGGACTAAAGGACGTACATAGACAAATGATGTCAAATAGACAAAGGATATCTATTGCATCCACTGCTGTTTCCTACATTTAGAAAAGTATTTGGTACATAGAATGAAGGTCTATAGATGTTTGTTGAAGGAGAAATAGGAATAGGTTTAAATGATTGGATATGGACATAAAATGAAATTTCTTGAGGAATTCACTAAGAATTTTGCCCTTAACAATTTGGCATAAAAATGACATAAAACATTGATCAATTAATAGAGTCAAGATTTTCTAGCATCAGATGTTATTATAAGATTAATTTTGAGTGTTAACCTCATATTATGTACATGAGAAAGATAACAGGGGAGATGACATAAAGTTCACTCTATTTTCTGTTTTCTAATGTTTTAGAAAGGTTTCTTTTCTTAGAGTATCTCCAGCAAGTTAAAAAATGTCAGAAATGTCACCATTAGAGAAATACTACTTTTCTCAAATCCTCTTTAAAAATGCAGATCTGGGGCGCCTGGGTGGCTCAGTGGATTGAGCCGCTGCCTTCGGCTCAGGTCATGATCTCGGGGTCCTGGGATCGAGCCCCGCATCTGCCTCAGCATCCCTGCTGAGCAGAGAGCCTGCTTCCCCCCTCTCTCTGCCTGACTCTCTGCCTACTTGTGATCTCTCTCTCTGTCAAGTAAATGAATAAAATCTTTAAAAAAATAAAAATAAAATAAAAATGCAGATCATATTGGAAATTATCTTAATGGGTAGCATGGCATCGACTTCAGATTTTTTTTTTCCTCATAGAAGGAATGCATCATTTTGATTCCAAGCCACAGATTCCTCATCTAAGCTTTTCCCTCCTAATAGTTATGAGAAGATTTAAGGAGATAAAGACTACACTGTTTGGCACAGAATTTTAGATATCATATAGATAAGTCTCCATACCTGAATTGTGTATTCATCTATGTCTATATACAAGCACATTTATTTAATTGGTTATAAAAGTTTGTTAGATGGTTATAAAATACCTCTATTATTATATCTCTGTCAACCATATGAATTATTAGTTTACTAAAAATTGTTCTAGAAGTTATGTTACACTTATCTCCCCTGAAAAATAATATAAATAATAGATGATAATTGAGCCTATTTTTGTTTCATTGTAAATGCAATATTAATATTACAGAAAGCTAATTTTCATTAGCTTTCTATAAAAAACTAAAATATATACCTCACATTGACATAGCCAAATCAATAGCAACTTGGATAACTAGGATTTTGGAGTCATGTTAACAATTTATTTTCCTGCTATTGATTAAATTAACTGTACTACATTTCAAAGAATAATAATAATAAAACCTCTGAAGTTTGGTTCTTTTGATTATGCAACTTCCACACAAAACTGACAATTCTACTAAAGCAGCTGGACAAGAGAAGGGTGACTGACCAGACCAGAACTGCATGAATCCTAATAATATCTATTTAGAATTCTCAAGCAGGGATCAATTAGGGGAGAAGACAAAGAAAATAATGTTACTGAGGGGGGCAGAATTCCAGTTTAGCTCAGAATGCAGACATATGTGAAGTGTGATATAATAAAATATGCTGAAGTGCTATTCCTTGGTGATTCACTAAACTAGTTGGCCATAATCAAGAATAGCACATATCCCTAACCTATTTTCTAGGAGTAAGTATCTTACCCACCTTGCTAGTTTCCCTGGATTTATATCCCTATTCCATAGCATGCAAAATCAACTTGTTCAAAACAACCTCCCTCTTGGGTATAGCAAAAGAAGTTTTAGGCATTCATTTTGGCCTTTCTATTGCATTGATCTTCTATGACTGCTGTTTGTCTGCACATCACCTAATGTTTCCATTTGCAATTTCACATACTTGTACTTGCAGCAGCAGTAATAACAACTATAGTTTGATTTTAATACTAACTCTAAGGGAGTGAGATAATTCAAATGGTCCCACTCCAATAAGGCATTATCAATAGCAAAACAGGTCCTGTCTATTATTAAAAACAAGACAACAGGCCCCAAATGGAGTCATCTATGCTTTTGCTTTCTAACACTATCAACTCTGAATCAGGTAATAAAACTTTCAACAAAGGAAATTCCAGGAATCTGTGCTTCAGGACATTAAGAATGTTTAATTTTCAATGTGAGGCTGCTGAAAAGGAACTACTCTTGAGATTCTAAAGTAAGTTTTCTTCACATGACCACAATAATGTAAGGTGTTGATGGAAAACTTAACTGGGGTAGACCCCAAACACCCTTATTACAGGGAAAATATTGTCTTTGGTAAACTATATCTGGGAATGACTGTATTGATGTTGACATTAATCTTTAAATAATAGTCAAATGTTCTAAATAGCTATCCAAATATGTAGGTCATTAAAACAGCTGTAAAGCCTTCAAGTTCCAAACTATACAAATTTTCTGAGAGTACCCTTTCCTCAAGTGAAAAAGCAATTTTCCTTGAATGCATTATACCTATTTTTGCCTATGGCAAACTGTGTTTAATGACCAAAAAAAAGTTTTAGGTATAATTCTATATATTTTTCCAAATATATATCATATCCAAAAATAGTTCCAATTAAGATTATTTTCACATGTTCTAGGACATAAAATCAGTCTCTATACTTAAAAAGTATCCAGGAAAATAATTTAAATAAATGTTGGAGTTTCTTATTAGTTAATTCTATAGATGTTGATATTAGTCTATATATAATCTATTTCTGATTATCCACACAAATCAAATCAAATAACAGATAAATACTAATAATAACCTAATTTTAATCTATTATAGTTGTTTTTCTCTAAATCTTATTTTTATAAGGATTCAGCCTTTCTTTAAATCTCTGTTAATATGCATTTTCTTTAACTATTTTATAAATGCCATCTAGAGGAATATTAAAAGTAATTTTGACAGGAAGGAATTGCAGGTATTATATAAAATCCCAGATTTTATGGGATAACTTGGTAGATCTAATATATAAAAATAATAATAATACTACATGACAAATTTTCAAGTTAATGTTTTTAATCTAAATTTCCAAAAGATAAGTAAATTCAAATATCCTATATGCCAAGCAATGCATTCAGTGATTTTGTAATGTTATGTCCCATTTTTGACCTAGCTTTTCTATGTATGAGCCATTGGGTCTTAATTAAGTTTTCAAGTATCTTTGAATCTTGGCTTGATACTCAAAATTAGAATGAATATAATGATACCTAATATGTAAATTTCAATTATATATGGAGTAGCTAGTAAATATGAAATCCCTTCTGACATCTATACATATATACATCCTGTCACTCTATTCGTATAACTACATAAACTATTTCTTATTCCATGCACAGAAACTTTGTAACTCTTGGTTTTATTAATAGCTTCAGTCTTACACTCAAAGCTCCACAGAATCTTATTATTAAGTAGGAAAAATCCCATGTAGAATCTAGAACACAGACAAATTAATACAAATATTTTTAGGGATTACCGACATCCCAAATGTTTCAAACAACTCTTCCCTAAGTATATATTTTAAATCCTAACATCAAGGTGAATTCTTCGTGTTAAGATAAAACTCTATAAAGTTTTCAGAAATTATACATATATTTTTTTAACCTGAGAAACAAACTAAACAAAGATGAATGTTTTATTTTATACATTTGTCACAAAAAATCCATAATATTCTGGGGGTTGTGAATATAGCAGTAAACAAAATACATAAAATCCCAGTTTTTATGGAACATAGAGCCTCAAAAACTCAGGAGTGTGCATAAGTAAATAAAATTAATTATTTAATATGTATCAGGCTGCCTTAAACAATGAACAAAATAAAGCAAAAGGAAAAAGCAGAATGTGACAAAGGTTGGTAAAGTCTCTTTTGATAAGCTAAAATTGGAGTAAAATCAAAAGAAGTGGAGGAGCTATCATTCAGATCTGGGAGAACAATATTCTATGCATAGAAACAGTAAGGTTCTTAAAAAATGGAGATTCTTAAGGCACAGAAATTATGTATAGTAAGGAGCTGGTGAAGGGTTTTAAGCAGGAAAGTGAAATGATCACATTGATATTTTAAATACATATATAATGAATCACTGCCAAGTATAATGTAATATTATTTTTTAAAAGATTTTATTTATTTGTTTGACAGAGATCACAAGTAGGCAGAGAAGCAGGCAGAGAGAGAGGAGGAAGCAGGCTTTTCCTGCTGAGCAGAGAGCCCAATGTGGGGCTCGATCCCAGGACCCTAAGATCATAACCTGAGCTGAAGACAGAGGCTTTAACCCACTAAGCCACCCTGGAGCCCCATGTAATATTATTTTTATTTAATTTTTATTTTTATTTGTGCAATAATTGACAGCCTGTCTTGCATACAGCGCTATATATATACTGTATACCACCAACCTCACAGATTTTATAGTTTATTAGAAATGAATTTGGGGGTGAAGCATGAAGATGCAGATAAAAGCTGATTATGATGCATGATGGAAGGTCAAATATACCAATACACAGATGGTAATAGGAAATTACAGAAGAGAAATCCCAGCTATGAACATGTGATTCAGAAAATATTTGTACAATACTAAATGCAGTTTAATGTTATTGGACTATAAAGTGTAAAGCATTGGTTTATAAAATATTCTATAATACGTATGTATGATTAAGGAGATTGGGATGTATCCAATAAATATGGGGAATCATTAAAGTCTTTAGGTAATTACTTAAAGCTTCATTTACTACGCCACCCTGATGTGTGTGAGAGGCCAGATGTAAGAAGGAAAAGGAAAGGAGGCAACTGTTGTTTTTTCAGTTATGACAGAATTGGGATCTGAAAGAGGGCAGAAGTAATAAGGACAGAGGAAATGGACTGATTATAAAAATACAAGGAGAGTAAAATCAGGGAAACTGATGATTAATCACAAGAGGAGATAGTCAAGAATGACTTCCAGGTCTTAGGTTGTGTTAATAGATCAAACACAGTGCTGCCAGTAGAGAGAGAAAATACAGAAGAAATGGGCCCTGGGAGGAAGAATATTTGTTCAATTTTGACATTTTTTAAGCTCCTGTGTGTTGCCTATGTTTGTACAGCAAGCAAACAGTTTGATTAATTAATCCTAGACTGCGAAGAGAGGTCTAGGAGGACAAATACATTTGGAAAAAAGAGGCATATAATTAGTAGTTGAAACAATGTAAATCAATGAAATCACCCAAAGGTAGTATATGGAGAGAGAAAAGCAGTTTTTGAGGAAGCAAATTTTAGGATGAATAAAGAGATCTTTGAGAGATAAAGAGAGAGATCCAGGGAGACAGTGATAAAGTTTTTCAAGTGAACTTGAAAAACTGAAAGAATAATGAAAGAGTTTTCTCCATCAGGAAACTGAAGGAGTGGAAAATTTCAGGGAACAGAGATCCTCCAAATTCTACTGGGAATTTCTTATTTTTTTAAGACTTTTATTTATTTATTTGTCAGAGAGAGAGAGTGCATAAGCAGGGGGAGAGGCAGACAGAGGGAGAAGTAGGCTCCCCATCGAGCAAGGAGCCCAATGTGGGACTCAATCCCAGGACCCTGGCATCATGACCTGACCCAAAGGCATCTTTGGCTTAACCAAACTTAAATCAAACTTAACCTCAGTTGGCTTAACCAACTGAGCCACCCAGGCATCCCTCTACTGTGCGCTTCTTAAGGGGAAAGGTTGTTACCTTTACCTCTGTTCTGCCAGGTCCTAGCATACAACCTGTGTACAATATTGATAGAACGAGTAAGAAGAAGAGAAGGGATAAAAGTAAATTTAGACTAAAAAAATTCAAATATGGGATGCCTGCATGGTTGATAAGTTTCCCTTTGAATTATGAAGGAAAATAATTCCCTGAGGTAGAAAATGGTTAGATTATGCCTTTGCTAGGCTGGACTAGCTAGGAAATAATGGTTGGAAGTGAGAAAGGCTGCGGGACAAAGTAAGTAAAAATTTAGTTCTGTGGACAACTTTCCAAATGATCTTGGCCCAAATATTTTATCTTTTTTGTGTGAAATTCTTCATAATTATATATTTAAAAAAGTAGAACTAGACTAATTTTCTGGTGATTTTCAGAGCTAAAGTAAACAATCTTAAAATGGAAACAATGGCCAATATGTCAGATACCATCTTTCTTAATCTCATTGCCTGTCATATATAGCAACATTGTAAAATGGAAGGAGAAGAGAGGGTGTAAAATCAGAGACTGATAGAGTCAGGTGTGATATAAGAGGGGGGAAAAAGAAGAAAACAACAACAAAAATAGATAAAAATTTATTTGAAACATTCAAAAGCACATTGAAGGATAAGAAAATGCCCTTTAAAGGACTTTTAAAGAATAGGGAACTGATTTGGATTGACAATTGGAAAAGAGATATTAAGAATATATAAATTCCTATATAGGCTCTACTCTTCCTAGGTAGGATAAAGGGAAGCGTAATTTATAGGCAGGGTTACATAAACAGTTCTTGAATTTGCTTATATTTTCAGACTAACAAATCTCGGACCTAGTCAACTTAGGATAGGCTAGGTCACAAAAGCAGTTCGTGTAAGTTAGGGAAGAATTAGAACTTGAATCTGAGATTTTTTTCCAGAGCTCAAAAACATGCAATGTGACACACAAGATCAAGAAACAAGATAATGTGGATGAACTGGAAGGTCTGTGGTCTCAGTATCCCTGGGGAATGTGAAACCTTCAAGGTTGGAGGAGCACAGAACTTCAGGATTATTCTTTTGTAGGATGAGGAGGGGTCATTCAGTATTTAAGTGCCTGGATTATTATCATAAAAAGATGTAATTAAACCCTGAGCATCAGATCAGGCCTTGAGACTAATACATTCTTCCTATGTCATGGTACCCAAACTCAAACACAACAGCTTTAAGAATATTATGCTCAGCAGTGCTGGGGCCCATCTAAGATCTTCACACCACAGAACTAGCCACTTAAAAACAAAGCGCTTTGCTTTATATAGACTCTTCAAAATTAAAAAACAAACAAACAAACAAACAAACAAAAACCTTTGCTTCTGGATTATTTTATTTTACTAAAACTCCATTTTCCATTTTCTTTCCACCTCTCAAGATTTTTCTAATTTAACAAAACACTGCTAAACATGTAGCACCTCTACTTTGTCAGTTAATTCTTCTATCTAAATGTTTGACCCAGTAACAACTTAAGCTATCCATAGATACAGAATACCATTTGTGTAAATACTATCAACACAGTGTATCTACAGTGTATAAAACATGATGTTAGGCACTAGAATACAATGAGTTATAAACAATTTTCTACACATGCTACAAACAAAACACAGTTCAGAGGAAGTTTATTAAGAGTCTAGTGAGGGGAGCCTGAGTGGTTTAGTCAGTTGAGTGGCTGCCTTTTGCTCAGGTCATGGTCCTAGGGTCCTGGGATCCAACCCTGGGTTGGGCTCCTTCCTCAGTGGGGAGCCTGCTTTTCCCTCTCCCTCTGCTGCTCCCCCTACTTGTTTTCTCTCCTCCATCAAATAAGGAAAAAAAAAAAAAAAAAAAAGTCTAGTGAAACTCTTTCCATTTTTCTTATATTTAGATTTCCAAGAAAATAAAGACAAAATAATAAGTTTTTAGTACCTTTATAAATTTAACTAGAACTTTGTTCTTCCAATGGTACATTTTATTTATTTTCCTTCACTTTACATTAGAAATGCTATGACTATCTTCCAGGTCATAAACTGAATATCCACCAGATGTCAGTATATGCATGCAAATGTTTCACTTTGAAAAGCCAGTGCTAGCAAAGTCCCATCATCTATTAAAATGTACTTTTACAAGAAATATAAAGTGAATGCCTTTCCTTTGAAAAATTAAATTAAATTATTATTTTTTTCAATATTTTATTTATTTATATAACAGAGAGAGACCACAACCAGGGGGAGCAGGCAGAGAAAGGAGAAACGGGATCCCCACTGAGCAGAGAGCTCCATGTGGGGCTCAATCCCAAAACCCTGGGATCATGACAGGCAGACACTTAAGGCAGACACTTAACTAAGTCACCCAGCCAACCTGGAAAATTAAAATTCTATAATCATCTACTATATTTATTCAGAGGTCACTGAAAACCATCTTTGAAGTTTTTATTCTAACCAAATGTAATACTTCTGTCAATCTGAAAATTTTTTCTGGTACTTAATGAAATATTTATTTTAGGAAACATAGCTAGACAATTATTTAGTTGAAATTCTTTAGAGAAATTAATGCAAAACTTTTAGTTAATAAAACTGTACACCTAGAAAATTACAGAGAATAATTTGAAAATCCAGTCAAATAATAAGATTATCCTATAAAACAACCAACTACAAAATTATGGGATAAAAATGTGTTAATTTCCATATATACTGGCGAAAAACAGACAGTGCCAGGAAGAAAATATTTCAATATAAATAGGGAAAAAAGCATAGGCAAGAGAAAAAGAGAAGTATATTGTACTTACCTGAAGAATAAATAAAAATTACTTGAAAATATTCAACAGTACAAAAGAAATAATTCTAAGAAACAATGAGTCACTGTGGAAAAAAATGTTCTCCCTAGATTAATCTATCTTTAATGGAATACCAGTTAAGATGCTAACTAGATATTATGTGTATTGTTAACAATTTCACTAAAATTATGTAAAATTCTACTTTAAGAAAGCTTTAACCCTACATTTACTGGAAATTCTTATAAAGCTGTAATTATTTTTAAAAAGGGAAGCTTTGAGAAAGAAGCGTCTGAATGGAAATAAGTAGAATTCATAAATTTACCTAATATGAGAAGTCTGGTTAGTATATGATAAAAGTGGTGTGTCAGTGAAGAAAATAATTACTATTCAATATATATTCTTAAGATAACTGGCCTGCCATAAAAATAAGTAAACAACTAAGTTTCATAAGAGTGTATAGCATAGATACATATATATAGATAAGTATAGATACCTGAAGTTATATTCTAGAAATCTATTCAGGAAAATTATTGCAATGTTGATTATTAGAGGATTTTATAATTTTCCACTTTTTGTAAGCTTTATAAGCTTAAAACACAAAGAATTAAAAATGCTATGTAGTTCTGTCTTACTGAAAACAGAAATTAGCAAAACATGGAGGGATAAATATAATTTTTAAATAATAAATTAAAGATAATATGATAATTATATGTTAATAACATAACAGAATATAACACAGTTAAGCAAAGAAATTAATAAAATGGAAGACTGAAAAGATCAAGGAAATAAAGCCATAATCATGGGAGAAATAAGAATAGATAATTGAACAAGGGGCTACCTTGTCATCATTATAGGAAAAAAAAGTTACCCTTCCTGGATTTTATTTTATTTATTTTATTTTAAGATTTTCTTTATTTATTTGAGAGAGAGAGAGAGAGAGTGAGAGAGAGCATGAGAGGGGAGGTGGTCAGAGGGAGAAGCAGACTGCCCATGGAGCTGGGAGCCTGATGCAGGACTCAATCCCAGGACGCCAGGATCGTGACCTGAGACAAAGGCAGTTGCTTGACCAACTGAGCCACCCAAGCGCCCTCCTATCTGGATTTTAGCAGTCAGTTTTGACAAGTTTCAGGCACTATTCCAAGAGCAGTAAGATTTTAAGACAATGAAATTTTTCTAACCGAAACTTATTCTACCAATCTGCAGTAATGCCTTAATTCATGTTGTGTGATTCAGTCAGTTTCATGCAAACCTGTATGTTGAGTTCCCATTTTGTGTTGAAGAATTGTCTTTCATTATTCATGAAAGTCAACTTACTTGGATTAAAAATGTTTGATTATAGCACAAACTTTTCCTTTTAAAACTCTGGATCTATCTGTGCTACAAAATAGAAGGATAATGAACAGCATGTGTTGGTGGTTTTGTAGATAGCTGTATTTCTGTTAGGCTATCTTGGTGATGGATTGCTTTGCTAAGAATAAGGCCTTCAAACTGAAGGAGGCCTATATTTAATTTCATTGTATGCTTCAACTTTTACTTTTTTAAACTTTGAGAGAAAGACATATGTATATATGTAGATATAAGGATATCTATATATAAAAATATATATCTTTTAGAAAAAGATAAATATATATACGTGTATATATATATACACACACAATTATCCTTCTTGTGTATATATGTAATATACACTTACATATACATATACCTGTAGACACACACACACACACACACACTAATGTATATAGCGCTAAGAGAAAGTCCTTACAACTATTAAGGAACTATTATGGCCTTGGTAGTTGTATTATTAGTGCAGTTCTGCTAATCTGAAATGGGAAACCTGCTATAGTTACAAGTTTGTGTTCTGATATTCTAAACTGATGCTTTACCTAAATGACTACCACCCCTGGTGCACAGCTATGTCCTGTCTGCAGTCTTGCCTAGAGTGCTTTGATTTGTAATCTCTGCTTATGTGAATGTAGAATGCCTTCTGTACTGTTTTCTATTTCTTGCACATTGCTTTTCAAGAGTGGCATTTAAATGATGGCAGAATATGGCACCCCAAAATACGTCGCTTCAGCAAAGGGTTATTTTGTGCTAAAGGCACTTGGGAAAAAAAAAGGAAATGTAAGAAGCATTCTCATCTCCCCTTTGTTCCTAAAGACAGGAGATGAAACTCCATGTGAATGATGCCCTCCCTATCTTATCAGAAGGAAAGTAACATTTCCTTGAGGAAGAGAAGTTGAGACCAAGAGAATTCTCCTCAAAAAACCTTATTAAAATAGTTACCATTTTCCTTTATTGTCACCATATTCCCAGTTACTCTAGATTTTGCCACTTCTTTGGGTCTTTTCCTTTTGAGGGCTCCCCCATCATATACAACTTAAATTTGTATGCTTTTCTCATGTCTTTTGTTATGGAGACCTAAAATGAGTAGAGGAAAATTTTTCCTCCCCTTCATTATTCTTCAAATACACAGAGAAAGAAGCTGCTTATGACTGAGATATACAATATCCTGCTGCAAACAGCTGAATAATGACCACCCAAAGATGTCTTAACACACAGAACCTGTGAATACGTTACTTCAACAGTAAAAAAATTTAACTGATGTGATTAAATTAAGGATCTTAAAATGGGGAGATTATTTTGGATTGTCCAAGAAGACCCAATGTAATCAAAAGGTCTTTAAAATGGAAAGAGGGAGCGGCACCTGAGTGGCTCAGTGGGTTAAGCCACTGCCTTCGGCTCAGGTCATGATCCCAGGATCCTGGGATCGAGCCCCGCATCGGGCTCTCTGCTCCGCAGGGAGCCTGCTTCCCCCTCTCTCTCTGCCTGCCTCTCTGCCTACTTGTGATCTCTGTCTGTCAAATAAATAAATAAATAAATAAATAAATGGAAAGAGGGAGGCAAGAGTGAGAGTCAGAGAAGAAAATGTTACCACAAAAGCAGAGTTTGAAGTAGCATGTAAACAAAATTTAAGGAATTTAAGTCCCTACACATTGAAAAATGTAATGGACCCCTTCCCTGCCACCAAGCTTCCAGGAGGTGCTGCCTATTTTAGACTTCTGAGTTCCAGAACTATAATAGTTTGATGTTGTTTAAGTCACTAACTCAGTGTTTTTTAGTAGAAGTTTCATCATGGTCTTTATAGCACTTATTTCTTTTGCCTTGCATGTTGCTAACATCATGTCAGTTTTTTTTAGATTGAGGATATTTTAAATCAAAATGTATAAAAGTATTTATCTCATCATTTAGGTACGAATTTATTGATTAAATAGCAGTTGGATTAAAATAATCATTGTAACTGACCTCATAGAGTTTACAGTCTCAACAAGAAGACAGTCATCTAATAAGTATCTGTAATTAATTAGTATTTCAAAAGGGGAAAAGAGATACTCTGAGATTGTTAGATAAGCAAAAATTGCCTAGTCTGGAAAGGTTCAGGGAACACATCCTTGAGGAAGTGAGATTGCTACAATTACAACATGAAAATTAGATGCAAAGTATTCCAGCAATAAAAGCAAAAGTTTCTGAGTATGAGAGATTTACTCCTAGAAGTAATGGGAAGTTATTAAGAAATTTGCAGCAGTAAAGCAGCATAATCAAGCCTCATCTTTGAAGAAATTATTCTTGTTGAAACTTGAAAAATTAATTAAAGAATCAGAGTATTTTAATGTGTCGCTTTAGTAAACACAAAATATTTAAGACAATTCAAGTACACTTGTGCTTTAGGATTGTTATAATTGATGCAACATTGTGGTTTTCTTTACTACAGTTCCATTAGATGTTTAAAGTAAATATTTCTTCTCAATAAAATCATTCACTTCTCACTACTGAAATGTCTCACAAACCCAACTCTTCTTCTCAGCTACTAACTTTTATCCAGAAAGGAACCATATGATACAAACAGAAGCCATAAAATCAAACGTCTTCAGCTGGCTTTATAAGTATTACACAACCTTCTAGATAAAAAGGAGCCACTTAGGAGTAAAGTAGATGGGCTTAAAGAGACCTATTCTAACTTTCTGGTTAAAGATTACATTTTGGTTCTCTGTATTAAGTTTTTTGTGTTTCAAGTTGTTAAATATTCCACTACATGATAAGTCGAATATTATTGCATATGAAATTATATATTTTCTCACAACCATCTTGAAGGTATAGATTGCTTGCTATTTTACCCTGTTAACATAGAGGTAATAAAACATTAACATTTTAAATATTATTTTGTTCCCATGAAAATGACATGGTAGCTTTTGGGGATAGCTAGATATGCTAAAAACAAAGTTTCATTATTGAGTGCCAAGTTCTACCTCAATGGTGATATTATAGACTAATACCAAGAAAAAAAAATTCCCACAAATGGGTGACACTAATGCAAAAAATTCACAATGGGTTTGAAGATTAAAATAAAAACTGAGGGCACCTGTCTGGCTCAGTGGGTGAAACATGCAACTATTGATCTTGGGGTTTTGAGTTTGAGCCCCATATTGGGTTTAAAATTACTTAAAAATCTTCATCATCAAGATAAAAAGATTTTGCAGAGCAAAGGAAGCAGTCAACAAAACTAAAAGCCAGTCTAAGGAATGGGAGAAGATATTTGCAAATGTTTTATCAGATAAAGGGCTACTATCCAAAATCTATAAAGAATTTATCAAACTCAACACCCAAAAAACAAAAAATCCAGTTAAGAAATGGGCAGGAGATATGAACAAATCCACATTTCTCCAAAGAAGACATTCAAATGGCCAAAAGACTCATGAAAAAGTGTTCCACATCATTCAGCATCACGGAAATACAAATCAAAACCACAATGAGATACCAGTTAACACTGGTCAGAATGGCTAAAATTAATAACTCAGGAAACAACAGATGTTGGTAAGGATGCAGAGAAAGAGGAACTCTCTTACACTGTTGGTGGGAATGCAAACTGGTACAGCCACTCTGCAAAACAGTTCAGAAGTTCCTCAAAAATTAAAAATAGAGCTACCACCCATAACCTAGTAATTGCACTACTTTTTATCCACAGATAAAAACACAATGAAGGGGTACATGTATTCCACTGTTTATAGCACCGATGTCCACAATAGCCAAAATATGGAAAGAGCCCAAATGTCCATTGACAGATGAGTGGATAAAGATGTGGTATACACATACACACACACACACACACACACACACACACACACACACACACTGGAATATTACTCAGCCATTGAAAAGAATGAAATCTTGCCATCTGCAAAGACATGGATGGAAACAGAGGGTATTATGTTAAGTGAAATAAACCAGTCAGAAAGAGATAAAAACCATATGATTTCACTCATATGTGGAATTTAAGAAACAAAACAGATGAACAAAGGGAAGAGGAAATAAAATAAGGTGAGAATAGAGAGTGAGGCAAACCATAAGAGGAAACAAACTGAAACAAACTGAAAGTTGCTATAGGGGAGGTGGAAGAGTAGAAGGGGTAATTAGGTGATGGGCTTTAAGGAGGGCATTTGATGTAATAAGCACTGGTGTTATATGCAACTGTTGAATCACTAAATTCTACCCCTGAAACAAATAATACAGTATTTGGTTAACTAAATTGAATTTAAATAAAGAATTTTAAAAAAGAAACACAAATCTTAAGAAAATAAAAATAAAAATATCTGATGTAAAAGAGTACAAAATTATGAGATTTTTCTCTCAGCTGTAACGAAATTCCTCAGTGTGCATTTCTAGGAAAAAGTGAATGGATAAATCTGCAATTGCTGTCAATATTTAAGATGTAACACTTTAAAAATCTTTTTAATGTAAAATCCAAATAAAGTCAATTTTCTGTCTCATGCTATTTTCCCAAAGAAATGTGAATTATATGGCTATCCATCTGGTTGTTCCTTCCCTCAAGATACCTGCAAAGTAAATAATAAAACACTTTTGTCTTTCCAGAAATGTGGCCTTGAAAGGGCCTTTGGTTACTTAAATTTTTAGATTCTTTGGTTCCTCTAATTTCCTTCCTGGAAAATATTTTTCCACACTAATCTGCCCAGGAAAATCATCTAGTTTGTGTCTCTATTCAAGTTATATTGTATTTTAAAAGTCATCCCTGAAACAATACCTTCAAACATAAATTGATGCTATCACCTTTTCTACCTCTCATATATCCTTATACAGATTATACCATAGCATGAATAAAAGATTTTATTGCATTTTTCCTATATCTTTCTCCCTTTATTTCTCATTAAGCTTCTTCAAAAGGAGTATCTATATCTCTAATTATTTTTGCATCCCTCAAACATGTGGGACACATACAAGTCATTAAATAATATTTAGAGTTTGAGTCAAAGTACACACTGAAAATAAATCAGACTGATCCCAATCTAGATTGGGCAAATCTTCAGTGCACATAAAATATTTTAACGATATAGTTGATGGCATAAGAAAAACACATACCATATTTCCCAGGACAAAATGAACAATATTATACATGTAATCATTTTTACATTTTTATCCATGATTACATAATAAACCAGGGCATACCATAAGTAACCTGCAATTTGTGGAGTATTGTTATCAACCTTCTCCATAGAACTGCCAATAATTATATAGCTAGATAGATGAAAATACACACACACACACACACATATACACACATATAAATATATAAACATATATATTTATAGATATATACACAAACATATAATTACACATTAAATATACACATTAAAATATATACATCTATATTGGGGTGTATATGAATATTATATACTCATAAACAGATATTATGTGAATCATTATATATATGTATTACATACTCTATATTATAGAAGTGGTATATATCTGAGTCTATGAGTGTTTATGAATTTGTGTGTGCATGTGTATTTGTATATAATTTTGTTATGAACCTCCTCACATTATACACGGAGTATGCACATTTAAGTTTATAAGATAATGACAAATAATTTTTCAAATGGTTCTAGCAATTTACACTATCAATAATAAAATATAAGACTGACTTTTGTTCCATACCTTTACTTAAAAAAATATATTTATTTATTTATTTATGAAAGAGCGAGTGAGTGAGCACTCCCAAACAGGGGGAGTGGCAGGCTGAGGGAGAAGCAGCTGAGCAAGGAGCCCAATGGAGGACTTAATGGAGACCCTGAGATCATGACCTTAGCCAAAGGCAGACACTTAACTGACTGAGCCACCCAGGCATCCCTGTTCTACACTGTTAATAACCCTACCTAAAGAAGAGTGTAATCCTCTGTAAAACTGATTGGGAAACTGATCATCCAGTTCAATGGGTCCAAAGGTCTAGGATGATAGTGAAGGAAATATTTAAAAAGATCGTTTTAGTTTCAGGTACAAGACACACCTTCTCCTATAATAATATAACTTAACACAACATGAAAACAATAAACACAACAATAAACACAACATGAAACAATACAACATATCATGTACATTTTTGAGAATTCTATATCTGCTTCCTAATTGTTTCAAAATGTAGATTATAGGAATATATACAAAATCATTATCTCTACACTCTAACACATGAGGTCTTGGCAAGGAAACTTTGAGCAACTGGCAAGAGGATTCATATTTTGGGACCAAAATACTCCATGATGAGAACCAGCCTCTTGATGCAGCTGTCACAGCAGGTGTATGCAGGCAGGTGAATGTTTATAACAGGTGCAGGTTTGAGCAATGCAAGCTGCACGGGTTGGGTGAACAGATTGTGCAGACCTCTGTGTCTAACAAACCTCAGCACTTGGCCACAGCTGGTTCTGCAGATATGGGGGTTAGACAGGGCAGCATTTTGATGATCAGAGAAAGAGTCTTTAATGCAATACAAGACTACCCTTGAAAGTGACAGTTTCAACTTATGGGAATTTCAAGTATTGGTGGGTTGAGCAATTTTTATTTATTTCATTTTCTTTTTCAGCCAGGGCTGCAGTCTTGGGTTAAGACCACAAATGTGTTAAAGGTGGTACAGGTTACAAAAGATTCTTAGGTCACATTTTGGTGCCAGACATGGGTAAACAACACAAAACCACCTCCTTCAAATTCTATTTCTTTTCCTTGTATTTTAAATGTTTTTCTATGGGACAATTAATTATGTAATATATGGACTACAAAAATATACATGTATTATACATGTAAGTTATGGTACATGATAATAAAAAGAACACCTTTAAATTCACTGCACACTTAAGAACAAAACATTGTCAAATAAAATTTTATGTGTACACTGTCTCAACCTCATCCCTTTGCCTAAATCTTGCATGTCATTTCTTTCTTTCAATATATCACAGTATGTGTGGATATGTAGATATGTATGCATATCTGATTAATAATCAATCATTTTCCTTATTTTATAGCTTTATAAAATATCACGCTGGAAATACCATTTTGTGACCTGTTTTACTAAGTTTTGTCTGTAAAATTAATCCATGTTATCCTTACAAAGCTAAGTAATTACTTTCAACTTTTATAATGTTCCATTTTGTGAATATTCACAATTTATTGATGTATTATTTTATTGATGGACATTACTTCCAGATTTTTTCTATTATGAATAATTTGGTTTATGACCATTCTTGAATATTTCTCTTCAAGTCCATGTTTAAGACTTTATATGGGTATTATACCTAGGAATCAAATTGCTTGATTAGTACACTTATTGGTGAGTATTGCATAATGTATACAATTGTTGGATCACTATGCTGTGCAACTGAAACCAATACAACATTGTATGTCAACTATAATTCAATGATAATAATAAAAAATAAGCTTTAAAATTAAAAAAATAATGTTTGATTGAAGGGTGTGTGTATGTGTTGGTATTTATAAGATAACGCCAAATTATTTTCCAAAGTGTTTGCAACAAATTACCCTCCACCAACATGTAAGTTTTTTTGTTCCATAATCTCACTAATTTATATTATCAAGCTTTTAAACTTCACTACTCTCATTAGATGTAAAATCTAACATCATTGTTGTCTTAATTTGCATTGTATTGATTACTAAGGAAATTGAGAATTTTTTTTAATACTTTAAGTCTAGAATTGAGTTTCCTTGTGTATGAAATGCTTATATTCTTTTCCCTTATTTTTATATTGGACCTTGTTAAATTTTGTTTGATTTTGTTTATATAGTTGACTTTAATGTCATCATAGACTATATTTATGAATTTTTTAAAGTGTAGTATTAATCATAAATTTTTCAATTTTATTTTGTTCTTTTATCAAGCAAAATATTTTCATTTTAATGCAATCTAATTTTCAGTTTATTCCAATATTATAGTGATATTTTCTTTAATTATTTATTTTCAACTTTGTCATTATTTTTTGTCCTTAATCTGTCAAGAACTGATTTTTGTGAATGTGAATGGTAGTTAAGGTAAGCAGCCAGATTCTTTTTTATTCCCCATTTTTCCATATGTATTGATCTTACATTTTCCTTCCTTAGTGATTTTCAAAATAACTTCTGCTATATATCAAGTTTCATTAATTATGTGCTGCTTTGAAGCTCCTTGCTCTGGCCCATCAGATTCAATTTGTATTCTTGTTTGGCTTGTCTGTATATTGTTTTTTGCTAATTTATAAAGTCCTGTATGTCACTAACTTTGTAACAAATACTGATACCCAAAAATAAAAATACTCTATTACTTCTTGTAAGAAGAGTAAGAAAGGTATTGAGATATTCTTTTTTTTAATTTTTATTTTTTTAATTTTTTTTTAAAGATTTCTTTTTAAAGATTTTATTTTATTTATTCAACAGAGAGAGGGAGATCACAAGTAGGCAGAGAGGCAGGCAGGAGCGGGGGGGGGGAGGGAGGGGGGACTGGATCCCAGGACCCTGAGATCATGACCTGAGCCGAAGGCAGAGGCTTAACCCACTGAGCCACCCAGGCACCCCTGTATTGAGATTTTCTTGAAGCATTTTGTTTTCTATGTAGCATAAGCTTATCAAGTTACTTGCAAAATCCCTTTGAAATTATGGTTGGAATGATACTGAATATATAGATAATTTTGTGAAGTAATATTTAAAATTTTATTTCTAAAATAAACATGGAATTTTCTCAATTTTTTTAAAGTTTTGATAAATCACATATATATTTGCTGTCACTGGAAATAGTGTTTTGTATTAATTAACTTTTCTCTGGCTACTGGATCACAAAAGTAAAACTGAATTTGGTTCATTGATACCTTATTTAACAGTTTTTACAAAATCTCTTATTAACCATAATAAAGTATCTACAGATTATTTTGTTTTCTATGTAACAAATTTTATACAATGGATAATGACAAGAGTTATAGGCTGATTATTTGTGTCTCCCTAAAATACATATGTTGAAGTCCCAACCAAGTCTAGCTATATTTGATGATGAAGCCTGAAAAAAAAAATAATTAAGATTAAAAGAGATCATAAAAGTCAGGCCGATCTTAGGATTAGTGTGTTTATAAGAAGAGATACCAGAAGCCAATTTCAATCTCTCTCTCTCTCTTTCTCCCTCCCTCCCTCCCTAACCCCACCTCCAGCATGTTCACATGCCAAGAAAGGTCATGTGAGGACAAAGCAAAAAAGCAGTCATTAGCAAACTAGGAAGAGATCCTCTCCAGAAACTGACACTACCAGACTTAATATGGGACTTTTAGCATTCAGAACTATGAGAAAATGAATTTCTTTGTTTAAGCCCTTCAATATACTGTATTTTATTATGACTGTACTAAAACACCAATGTAGTAGATTTATTCCTTTCTTTTACTTATTTAATCATTAATCGTCTTGTCTTTAGTCAGGACCCAACAGTACAAGAATAAATATAACCTCACAACTGGCCATTACTTCCTTGTTAAGAGTGCTTTTAGAATATCCTCACAAAAAAAAAAAAAAAAAAAAAAAAAAATCCTCACCATTCTATAGACCAGATCCTGGGGGATTAAAAAAAATATATATCTTACTCTGGGACACCTGGGTGGCTCAGTTGGTTAAGCTCCTGCCTTAGGCTCAGGTCATGATCCCAGGGTCCTGGGATCGAGTCCCGCATCCGGCTCCTTGCTCTTCAGGGAACCTGCTTCTCCACCTGCCTCTGCCTGCCTCTCGGCCTGCTTGTGTGTACTCTCTCTCTCTCTCGCTCTGGCAAATAAATAAAATCTTTAAAAAAAAAAAAAATCTTACTCATCCAGTCTACTAATGCTGGAACAGATTTCTCTGTGTTCCATTAAATCAACCTTGTATATTGTGTGAAAATATTATTTTGATTAATGTTATTGTTTTTCTATGCTTTATCTGTCAATATTATAGAGGTATACTGGAATATTTTAATGCCGTGGTATAGTAGTCATATTCTGTAATTTTATCAATTATTGCTTTATATAGTGTGAGGTTATTTTATCAGGTACATACAAGTTTGTTTTCTTTCTTTCTTTCTTTCCTTCTTTCTTCCTTTTTCTTTCTTTCTTTGCAATTTCCTGATGAGTATCATTAGGACAAGAACAAGTTAAAAATAATAAGGTATTTCCCTTCCCTCTTTCTCAGAGCATTTCCTTTAGAGACTTTTAATTCTAAGTACTTTTTCCTCTCTTTCAAATGTTTATATATCTCTTTAAAGAAAAGATAGACCTTTTGTCATATGTAGGACCCAGGAATGTCTTTTGGAAACATCACTTTTTAAATGTAAACATAAAAGGAAACAGAACTCCTTTTTCTTATTTTCTGTTGGAGATCTGGAGCCTAACTCCAAGGGATGCCTTCCCCCAAATTGCAAAACCACTCCCTGTCATAAAGATACATTAGTTGTTTTTCCTTGGAAAAAAGGCAAGTAGTAAACACTGATGGTTGCCCAATTATCAGGTAAAGGTAAGATGAACTATGTGTGACAGAAGTACTGTCAAGTCCTCTTACTTAGTGTTTATCTTGAGAACATGTCTATAATGGGTTGCGTTGATGTGGCTATATAAAGGGGTGAAATTTTTTTCTATCTGTGCAATATCTTTTTTGGATTACCTATAACAGGTAACGTTGTGGTTTAATGCTTATCCAATAATAAGTGTTTTATTTCTTACTGCCTTTGTGGAGAGGATTTCTGGATTAGAAGAATGTTTTGTTTTTAATTATATTTTCCTCAAAGTTTAAACCTGTAATATCATATAGTGACCCATTTCATAATTATTAATTCTTATTTTTTTAAGCACTACTTTGTTTCATATTTCTATAGCTATGCTAGCTTCCTTTAAGTTACTGGCTTACCACTACGGCTTTTTTTTAAGACTTTATTTATTTACTTGTCAGCGAGAGAGAGCACGCAAGTAGAGGGAGCGGCAAATAGAGGAAGAAGCAAGCTCCCCACTGAGCAAGAAGCCCAATGCAGGACTCAAACCCAGGACCAGAGGATCATGACTTGAGCTGAAGGCATATGCTTAACCAACTGAGAGCCACCCAGGCATCTCTTATTGCTATGGCTTTTTTCTACTCCTGTTTTCAACTTACTCATGTGAATCTGTTTTTGCAGCTGGATTTTTAATCCCATCTGAAAAATCTTTATTTGGACTGGTGAGTTTAATTTATTCATATTTGCTTTCATTGCTGAGGTTTTAATTTTTTAATATCTAGTTTTGTTCTATTTTTTTTATTTTTATGCTTGATTTTAATCATTTTCTCTTTTTAGTAGATATTTTATTTTCTCTTCTTTTCTTATAGCTCTCCTAATTCCTTCTTCTAGTTTCTCCTTTCAATGTTTACCTTTGAAATTCTATTATTTTGACTTTGGAATCTAGTGTTAATTAACTTTACTCTTCTCTTTAGGAATGTAAATATGTTAGAGAATTTTACTGCCAATCAACCTCTTGTTGATTTGCATGCTAATTTTGTCTTGTGTTTTGGTCTGAAGTTTTCTATTCCTTCAAATTATATATTATTATTAATCATATATTATTATCGTCATATTTTTAAAATTTTTATACAGATAATTCTTACTTTTCCCTAATGTTTATGCTCATCCTTCCTTCTTGTATTTCAGGTCTTTCTTCTGTGATATTTTCATCTCTTTCTGAAGTGAAATTATGTTATTGATGAAACCTCAACCTTTGTTTTTGTGAAAATGGCTTCACATTCCCATTGTTCTCAAAAGATCCATATATGGTAGAAAAGTGACCAAGTAAAAATAAGATTAAAATATGAAAATATTCAACTGAACTAATCTGAATAGAGCAGGAGGAACTTGAAGAGCACCACAAGGATAAAGATCTTTACCCATCATGGTCACTGATGAACCCCAATTGCCTAAAGGGTACTTGAACACACTATGTGCTCAGTAATTATTCAATGATATAATGCATTGTCATACAGAATTAGAAACTTTGAATCATATCCCTTCACAAAAGGAAAAGAATGACTATAAGGAAACACAGGTACTATCATTAAAATAGCAAAGTTATACAAGAAAAATTCCAAAGCTGGGAAGGAATGTCTGGGAGAAAATTAAACAGTTATTGGTCTTCTTTAGGATTTGTGATAATCACTTCTGTAAACATAAATAATTACTTCAATACAGAAATCAGTGGCAATTCTCTAATGAAAATAAATGTGGAGGTATGAGAGAGATTTTTATTTAAAAACATTTATTAAGTTGAAGAAATTCCAAATCAATAAGCTCTCACAGCAGCCAATACCATACATAACTAAAATATCTCAAGGACATGTTAGATATGAGACTGGCCTTACACAGAATACAACTTTTCTTAGAGATTAGCTTGAGACAGATGTATGATGCTTGATTCCCAAAAGAGAAAGGAAGTTTTCACAAGATGAGGCTCATAATCAGTTCAAAACTTGGTGTCAAGGAAGGTTGAGGGTTAGTGTTAAGTACATGGTTTTAAATATATTGGATGAAGAAGGAAACAGCTTCAAGTCACGATGACTTAGGCCCATCAAAGTAAGTTTCTTAAGATAGGAAGTAGACATGGATGTCTAAAGTACCACTTTCAACACTTGGTGGTGGATAGCACCCTCTCTCCTCTTGACACTACAATCATTTAACTGATGGAAGATCACACTTCAGTGTTAAGGTCTGAAAGAATCCTGTCCATTGTGATGGTTAATTTTATCGGTCAACATGGCTGGTCCACAGAGCCCAGATAATATAGTCTAATATTATTCTAGATGCTTCTATGAGGGTGCTTTAGATAAGGTTAACATTAAGTCAGTGGAATAAGGTTTTAATGACTCAGCTATGGTGCCAGCTAGATGGCAATACCTCACAGGACTGAGACAAGATTCTCTAAGAGGTTATATCAGTGTCCAGTATATGATGCTTTCTCAGATAGCCAGGATTTACAGATACAGGAATGAAAGGGTAAAGAAGGAAGTTGCATCACTTGTTTTATGCCTAGTGAGCCAGTGGCAAATTTTTGCTCCCTGTCCCTGCAACCTTATACTCTGCTGACCTAGAGATGTAGTTCCAAAAGGAGGAGCACTTCTATGAGGAGACACAACAATGATTCCACTGAACTAGAAGTTAAAGCCCCACTTTTAACTTTTCGTGACTTTGAGTAAAAAAGCAAAGAAGGAGTGATGCTATTGGTTGGAGTGAATGATCCTAATGGCCAAAGATACTACTCCTCTACAACAGAAATAAAAACAAGAAGTATGTCTGAAATATAGGAGATACCCTGGAGCATCTCTTAGTATTACCATGCCCTGTGATAAAGTCAGTGGAAAACTATAGCAGTTCAATTCAAGCAAGTATACTAATATCCCAGACCCTTAAGGAATGAAGGTTTGGGTCATCTCGATAGGTAAAGAACCATGACCAGAAGAGGTGCTTGCTGAAGGCAATGGTCATGGAAGAAGATAATAATAAATACCAGCTATGATCACGTGACCAATTATAGAACTAAGGACTATAATTGTTACATTTCTTTTTTACTTTGTTATATGTTTGTGTGATATATACGTATATGTGTGTGTGTGTGTGCATGTGTGTGTGATATATATGTGTGTACATATTTATCTATCTTTGTTTTCTTCCCTCTCTTATGCCCATATCATGTAATCTTATAACATAAGATATATGGATTTTACATCATAGTATTTAAATTATGGGTTATCAAAAAGAGTAAACATCACTCAAGGACTCTTCATCCCCTTCTCGGCAAAGAATGTGTTTTTTCTTGTATGCAGGATAATAGTATCATGTTAGGGGAAGTATGACATTGGTATTGTCTTTATTTGGAGAATAAATATGATTTAAGGAGAGGCATTTGGGTGGCAAGTTAACAGAGGATGCTAGGCTGTGGTGCCCAAATATGTGTTGAAACATTATTCTGTTGTATCTCGGATGATGATTAACATTTAACGTGATAGAATTTGAGTGAAACAGATTGATCTGCATAATGTGAGGAAGTGTCATGTAATCAGTTGGAATTCTGCATATAACAAAAGACTGACCTCTCCTGAGAAAGATGTAATTCTGCCAGCAGATGGCCTTTGGACTTGAACTGCAACATCAGCTCTTCTCCATGTCTTCAGCCTGACTGCCTCAGGTTTCAAACTACAGCATCAGCTCGGCCCTGGTCTCTTGCCTTCCAGCCCACCCTGAAGATTTTGGACTTAGCAGCCTTCATAATAGCATGACCCAATTTCTTAAAACAGATCTATTTATTCACATACATACACACACACACACACACACACATACGTGGAGAACACTAATACATCCGTGGTAGCAGAGCACAGTCCAGTTTGCTTATACTGAATAAATCTCAAACTCCAGCACACAATATTTTATGACTGTCAACTTTTTTTGTCATTGTTTTGCAAACACATTATCATTAATGATTGAGGGACATTTATAAACCAGCAGGTCTTATGTTTGAGTGAAGAGACTGAGTTTAGAAAGAGAAACAGAGGGAGACAATAAGAAAGAGAAAGAGAAAGAAACAGAAACAGAAAGACAGTGTTTTAAAAAAGTGAGCATACAAGCATACAAGAATGTGACACTAATAGCTTAGAGCCTGGATCAGAGTACAAATTCAATAAATGTAGCCCCTATTATCATAACCATTATCAACTGCAATTGTTACTGAATACAGAAAAGAATCATACCAAAAGGAGAAAATTAGACACCCTGTGGCTATGTTGATTAAAAAATGCTCAACCATGAGAAAGCTGAATTAAAGTTGCACCTTTCTTTCTTGCTTTATAATTCATCATAATGAATGTAGAAAAAAAGCTATTCTTTTAAAGTTTGATTTGATTATGCCTCCATTGATTATTATCCCATATACAGAAATAGACCAAAATTGAAATTCTTTCCAATTTGCATGCTATAAGCATGCACAGAAATTTGAAAATTAAAATCTTAATGCTATAATTTTGATTTTAAACTTACTTTACTTCACATGTATTCAAACTTGAGCAACCTTAAAAAATAACTAAGGACCACCAATACCATATTACATTGTCTCAAAATTCTTTTATTTGTTTTCTTTCATCTATTGGTTTAAATTAAACTGAAGTATGTAAACAGTAACTCCAACAGTCCACCAGTTACTGCATATTGCTCAAAGCCAAGAAACTCTAGATAACAAGTTGTTCTCTTCACCAGCCTGGATTTGGCACAAAGGTGACATCAGACATATAGAAAATTAAATCTACATTTCAGATATGAATCCTACCTTATTAGAAATTACATTGACTATAAATCAATTAATCAATGTCAGACTGGTAGAACAGATGTTTTAAAACATATGACCCAAGTAATATGCCATCTCCAAGAGATTACAAAGATTTGAATAGGTTAAAAGTGAAAGGCCGGGAGGAAAATACCATGGAAACAGTAAACCAAAGAGAGTGGGACTGCTCAACTGTAGCTAATTTTGCTGTGCAGAAATGTGGAAAGACAATAACCAAAACAACTAATTCTGAAAGAAAAATCAGAAATGTGTATTTTTATCTCATGTCTTTTAAAATCAAAACGTTGGCTCACTTTTTTACATTACGTAGCCAAATAAAGTAACTTTTTTTTTTTTTTAATGTATGTATTTGACACAGAGAGAGGGATCACAAGTAGGCAGGGCAGCACACAGAGAGAGAGCAAGGGGGAAGCAGGCTCCCTGCTGAGCAGAGATCCCAATGTGGGGCTCGATCCCAGGACTCTGGGATCAAGACCCGAGCTGAAGGCCGAGGCTTAACCCACTGAGCCACCCAGGTGCCCACAAATAAAGTAACTGTAAGGCCAGGTATGACCCTTGGCTATTAATTTATGACCAACTTACGACTTTCAAAATAACTCTTCATAATCCCCTGACCAAATGTAATGGAGAAACATTTAGGACACCAAACTCTCATAAAGTTACGGAGACAGAGGAAGGATGTGAAGCTTGCAGATGAGAAACAAGTAATTTAATTTCTCTATTATGTGAAACGTGCAGATGAGAAACAAGTAATTTAATTTCTCTCTCCTGCTATTCTGCCATAGATACTTAAAACTTAAAATTTTACTTCTCTATTTGTCACAACGTTTTTTAAGAAGCAACTTTTCATTGCTCCTTTAATAAAATGAGGAACTTACAATCTATCCATTAATGCATTCAGGATTTTTAGTTCCAGATTAGTACTATGACTTATATAAACCATACAGATCTTTTATATAACTTCACTTGAAAACTGCATTTCCAGGTCAGTGTCTAGCATAAAATCAGTGTATGGATGGTTCTTAGCCATACATATAACCTACTTTTTAGTGGTACTATTCTAGAGTGCAGTATGAACATGCCCTAGGAAATGTTCAGACCCTGGAAGGCATTCATCTAATGCAGGTTCTGAAGCAAAGGACTGGATCATTCTGCTGCCAGGTTCTCTGGGTATGGACGTGCCTAAAGATAATTTTATTGTATTGTTTACTAGCACAGTATAAAAAAATAATAAATCACCAGCATTTGTTGGTCACTATAACCATACTGACCTCACTTCCTGTATGCTTCTTGACAAATAACTATTATACATAACATTATGGAGTTGGCACTGTCCATTTCCCTCTATCCCCAGTCACATTATATACACATTGTACCCTATGAATAGATGCAGAAAAATAAGAACTCAGTGGCAGGGTGAAGAAAAATGGCTGTTTTAGGTCATATTCAGCAAAAGATTGAAGCTGCATTAGAAGGAGCCAATATTATAGTGAGAAAACAATGAATAACATATTCTTTACATCTTCTTTACTGTCATTAAGTCTGCTTTTTCTCCCCACATGGAAGATTCCATAGGTTTTAAATGAATTTCTCAACCATCACAAGGCCTGCCATTTGTAATTTTTTTTCTAAAATAACACCATCTTATCATTTATCTCAATGTTTACTCTTTTTGTTTTTGTCTAACTCAATGGGTATTTAATTGGGAATTTTAGTGATATGCATTACTATTGCAACTACAAAGAATTTACATGAATTTTAATGCAGAGAAATCAGTAAATATAGAATAAGAAAAGTCAACCATAGGTTTGAGATGATAAAAATATAGTGACATTTCAGAAGAAAGTATGACAGATACTGCAGTTGGCGCACTCAACAGAAAATGGTTTTTTTACCCTGCCTCCAAAAGAGAGGCTAGAAATCTTTTTTAAAATCCCTACAGTTTTTTTAAACCTCTTTGAGCCAAAAAGTGTTCATGTGACTCTCTTCTGAACTGTGAAATGAAGAGGAGGTCAACTGGTACTACCTTGATAGCTTTTCCTTCTTCCTTTCCTAGAATGCTGGTGGTAACTGGGAATAGAGTAGCACTGCCAAGGAAAATGTACCAAGAGATAGAAGGAGACCATTTCCTGTCATTATTGAGGCAGAATTTTAGCTTATAGTTCTACCAGTAGATTTATTTATTTATTTATTTATACACGAGATAAATCCTTTTTGTTGGAGCTACTGTAATCAAGTCTCTCTTGTGAAACACAAACTGTCACCGATACACAGTAAAAAAAAAAAAAACAGATCTTAAAGGACAGAATGATTGTGGATATGAAGGAAACGAAGTCTGTTTTCACTAAGTTCTAAGCCATATCCAATATTATTTTGAAAATGTCTGCTAGACATATTACTATCATTTAGAAACTCACATATTATTCTAAAATAATATCCTAGTAATATTTCTGCATTTAACCCTTATTGCCTGTCATAGTGAGTTCTACTCACCCAAATTGCTAATAATCACTTACAACAATAAACAAAACTTGTCGGTTCTGGCTCTCAGTCCACTTACTGACATGTGTTCAATTCTTGATGAGCAAATCATCTGTTCTGACAATTTTCACTGAAGCAGTGGCACCTCTCACTAAGTATACCCTTGCATGTTTGTAGACAGACACTCAGCTTTGAAAAGGTTTGAGTAAACTTCTTTTAACCAGAAGTTTAAAAAGCTTTTACATTTAAAAAAAAAAAAAAAAAGCTTTTACATTTTTGAATTGAGAAAACACCAGAAACTTCAAACTCACCCTGGAAGATGAATCTTTGGATAGGAAGGGCCTTCTGGTCCACATGACCTTGACCATAGATCCTGAATGCCTCAGTGGAGATCTCTTATTCTGTGCCAACACTACTCCAAGCAATACAGAGAGAATCGGGCATTGATAAAAACTTTCCCTTTCTTCTTCCTTGAAGAGTTGAAAAGAAGAGGAAATCTTACAAATTTACTTTACTAAAATTATTCTTTACTAAAATTATTTTACTAAAATTATGCTTTACTGAAGAATAATAATAATACTCATTACCAAGTGACTGATGTAAAGCATTTAAAATGCAGGTTTTGAAAGAAGAGCTTGCGCACCACAGCTAACATGTATCTCACTTAAGAGATCAAGTTAAAAAATTACAAATGTCTTAGCCTGGGTCCTTCACTTCTTACCTCCCATCCTATCTTTAATACCTATCACTCATGAAGAACTTAAACACTTAAAGTCTACCAAGAGAAACAGCCTTTATTACAATCTACCTAGGAACATATTTATTCAATTCTAGTCCCTAGTCGTAAGACATACGTTGTTTTTGGTGGAAAGATTGCATTATTTCAACATTTGGCAAGACAATTAGACCTACTAAAAAAAAAAAAAAAAACTCAACTATTTTCCATTACAGAATGCAATTATAATATCATAAATTAATGAAACAAACATATTTTAGTAAATCAGAAATAAAACATTCAAACAAGTTATAATATCACTCAAGCCCAGAAGGGTAAGAACACTGCTTAGAAAGTCTTTGGACTTCCACCATTTTTTTGTATAAGACTCATTCATTCATTCATCTTTTTAGCACAACATTATCTTATTATATGAGCCAAAATGTGCCAACAGTAGGCCATATGTTTCAGGGAAATAAAAATGGGAAAATCATTAACAAATTTTACATTGTAGGAATTCCCAATCTGTCAAAAGGAGTAAAAATATAAACAAATAAGTAAATAAATACAAGTAATATAGTATGTTAGATGGATTTTTAAGGTAACCATATGGTATAGTAATAGCACTTTAAAGTATAACATCTTCTGTCAGGATGGTAGAGGGGATCAGTATGTTGCATATAAAATTTGATATAGGATTTGTGTCTTAAAAATTGAGTAAGAATGCATTGTATCAGAAAAAGAAGAGCATTCCAAGCAGAAAAGCAACAATCCAATGCTCCTCTCCCTCATATCCCCCCCACTCCCAACATTCTGCCACAGCTAAAAGGACCATCAGAACTAGATGAAGGGTGATTGTACCATTTTTAAATTAATGTTTTGACTTGAAAAGTCACCCTAATCTGAATGAAGTAAAATCCAATTTTTGGACAAGAATTAATTTCTATGAGACTAATATTCCATCTTTTCGATGTGTATTAACACCTATTTTTTTCAACAGAATAATTTTTGGCATTGCAATGGTTAAAGAATATCAAAGGAAGAGAATAACCTTTAAGTTCTTGCAAGAGGTGGTAATTTCTTAAATAGAAAGAGGATACCAGTGTTGCATGATAATTTTCTCCAAGGGTAATCTCCATGGACATTTCAAATTTTATTTGTTCTGTATTCCCAGTGTTTAGGACAGAAAAGGGGTCACATGGTAGTTGCCCAATAAGTATGTGTTGAATGAAAAAAATGAACAAGGAAGCAAGTAAATTTTCAGTCTTAGTCCTGGTAATTCAGCTGCAGATGTTACACCATAGTTCTTCTTATACTTCAAATAGATTTTTAGAAACATATTTGGCAGCATAACTGAAAACTTACTAAATTTTATTAAGGTCACACTTGATACAAAGCAATAAACCAGAGTAAACAGGGATCTAAGTAATAAGAAGAAAGCTACGCAAATACCTCTAGAGGAACTCCAGTTACAACTGAGGAGTGGAATATATACAAAATACAACTTAATAACTATTAGTGAAAATTCAGTATGTTTGAAACTAATACATTTAAGCAAAATAGGTAAATATGAGGGATATGAAAGCTAGTGCCTGTATTACAGTAGTATGGAGCTATAACAAAATTTTTCCAAAAAGTAAGATCTTCATTGAAAATTCAAAAGAAATCAATTTAAAGGAGAATTTTTGACTCTGTGATGATATAGGATAGTTCATATCTTTGAAATATTTTTCTCTTGAACTAGAATCATTTGTGATGCAAAGATAAAATTGTAGAAGACTATACAAAACTTTTTTTTTAATATCTTACTTAATTTTTTTCCCCTTCTGGGACTGTAACATTTTCATAACAGTTACTAAACAAGTGAAGATTAGACAGATGGATGGATGAATGGATGTATATATAAATAGATGTATGAAAAGATTATTAATGCTTGCAATGTACATACTCTGTACACAAACTTCACACATTCAGCTCTTTATTACCACTGTGAGAAATGATGACCCACACAGATATGCACAAATAATTCATTAGTTAAAAAGTAGAGTCCATCATATAAAGAAATATATACAGGAAAAGATGGAGAATAAGAAAAAGTAAAAAAAAAATTCTAAAAATACTTTTAAATATTAAATAAAACAAAGCAATATTTTGAGTATTTATACAAAATGCTTAAAGAACAGAATTCAAGAAAGGAGTGAAAAAATGAGCCAAAGCTCATGTGAGAAAAGATTAACATGGCTGATTTGGTTTCTTGGTCCTAGCGTGTCTCTACAGTCATTTGGAACCAAGACTGACTCTAGTTCAAACTCAAAATATGATTATCTTATGTACATGTTCTTATATTACTTATGTTTCATATATCCAGAAGAACGGGGCATGCTGAACCATATATTCAGGACATATGAGGATGATTTTTATGTAAACATTAAGATTACTGACACACCTGCTTTCACCGTCAGGATCTTGAGCTTCTATTATCACAGCTGGTTGTGTAATAGAACATATCTATATTACCAGTTATTCACAAAAATATTTGTACCCTGAGATTCAAATGGACTTCTTGCGCTGAGGCATTTTGCACTGTAGTTTGCTACAAGATAGAAAGATGCGTCCCGTGGGACTTGGTAGGATAATGACTTGGAAGTCTTTACCTGACCCTTGTAGATTCCACTCAATGCATATTTGTTTCATACTGATCTTGCGCTGTATCTTTTGATGTAATAAATTTTAGTTATTACTACTGTAACATCTGAGTCCTGTGAGTCATTCTAGTAAATCAATTAATTTGAAAGTGGTTTTGAGACACTAGAAACAACAAGTGATGCTGTGGCTAATAAGGGATGCATATGGTATGACTGCTGACACAGATGTTGGGTCTTTAAAATTAAGGTTTGGAGTGAAATGCCATGGAGGGACAAAAGATGGATCCACATAAGTATTTGAAAATGAAGCTCCTTTCAGGTTGCAAAAGATAACACGGACCTTCTAAAATATGAGCGACTCAAAATTACAAAATACGTAAGGAGGCAATCAACCATAATTTAGAATAATCAGATACAATAAAAGTGATTGAAACTCCAAGGTCTTAAGCTAAAAATATTATAATCTAAAAGAAAATGTTAAAAAATGGTGTATCTAAAATGATTAAAAGCTTAAAGGATTAAAATATAAAAAGAATGAGATAATATGAAAAAGTACAAGTAGATGTGAAATAGAACCAAGATTGTATTTCTACTGCAGAAAATGCAGACCTTCAAATGTAAAATTCCTTGGGCCAGTTAACTTAAAAATACATGCAGGGAAGGAGAGAATTAATAAATTAGGAGACAAAACTGAGAATCTTATAAAATACAGCATGAAGAACTGAAAAGATGGATGATAACTAAGAGAACTTAAATAATCTGAAAGATAAATGCATCAATATATGTGCAAAAAAGTTTTAAGAATTAATAATAAAGAAGCTGAAACAAATGCAATATTGAAAATAATATTTTGATAAGAAATTTATAGAATTGGTAAAAGATATTAAATCAGCATGAAAGTCAAAATAAAATATATTTTTTAAAATAATCAGGATGTAAAGCAAGTAGCAACACTACTGTCTTTGAGATCAAGACACATCCATATGTGGGAAAGGTGAAAGGTCTGAGATTTTATTATACTTCTAAGATAAATTAGTTTTCCAATTTCTTGAACAGTGGCAGAAGACACAAGTCTCCTAGGTCAAAAACAAAGAACTTTACTGCTCACAGCAATAGCAATAGTGGAGTATCAGCATTTGTGTAAGTTGCCCAAGCCTCTTCACACAGGAAGACAAGCAGTAGGCTTGGTAACACCTGCTTATGCAGCACTATGTTACAGGAAAAGAACACTACGCGGTGGAAATCAAGAGATAAGGAAGTCAAAACCAAGGAGCTACAGAGACCAGAACTGCCCAAATGCAACCGCCTCCTGACATGCATAAAACTGGAAAGGGGCACTTGAATAATACTGTAGTAATTTTTTTAAAGTAATCTCTATGCCTAACATGGGACTCAAACTCAACCCTAGATCAAGAGTCACATGCTCTACTGACTAAGCCAGCCAGGTATCCCAAATAATATAGTAGCAACTTTAATATTTTCTTCATCTTGTTCATTAGTAGAAAAAACAAATGAATAGGTAGATGATCTTGACCTGGATACATAAAAAAGAAATCAATTTCTAGATATATGGTAGTGAAACTGCAGAATATCAAAGACAAAGAGAAAACGTAGAATCTCCCAGAAATAAAAGATCAATTTCACAAAATGAATCAACAAGTTGTCTCAAAGTGGATATTTTTGTAGAAACAGAAGCCAACTCTAAATGAAATAATATCTTCAATGTGATAATATAAAATAATTATATTAACTTCTAATTATTCTTCAAGATCAATAATTAAATATTGATAATTTAATAAAAAATTCAAAATCCTTTATGAAAGAAAGATTTTAAAACGTTCTTCCTGGGTACCTGGAAGCTGGGGTACCTGGGTAGCTCAGTTGGTTAAGTGACAGACTCTTGATTTTGGTCCAGGTCATAACCTCCACATCATGAGACTGGGCCCCACATCAGGATCCATGTTCAGTGCAGAATCTGTTTGTCTCTTTTCCTCTGCTACTCCGCCACCCTGCTTTCACTCTCTCTCATTCTCAAATAAATAAATAATAAAATGTACTTCCAAAAGAAACTAAATTAAAAGTACAGATGAGGCTGCAAGGAATAAGGACATCACATAGTTTTTCACTGGAAATATGTTATTTGTTTTAAAATGTTGTAATTTTTTAAAAAAATTCTAAAATAGATTAACTTGGTATTAAAAGTATTATATCTTGAATCCATATAATTTAGTAATTGATAATGTGAGCTAGATGTTAGTCTTATACAAAGAAAAAAAAATGGAATTTTACTCTGTTCATACCATGAAGCTCTCTACCTTCCAAAAGTCTTAAAACAAAGAGAATTATTGATTTATATCATCAGCTCTAATGTCAGTCACATAAAAAATTTTAGCATTTTTCCTCACTTTTAAGAGAAAAGCCATTTATTTATTTATTTGTTTATTTATTTATTATTTATTTACAGAATAGATTGCAAAAATAGTTCCTTTTAAATATCTCTTAGACTCTATTTGGCCGAATGGTAGAAAAAGAAAAGATAGTAATATAAAACACACACTCTTCTTTTTTATTGCAGGTGAAAATGTTCTATCAAACATTCAAAGTAATACCTATCCTTCTCCAACTCTTTCAAGAAATTAGAGAGAAAGGAAAGCTTCCAAACTCATTTTACAAGGCCAATATTGCCCTAATACTAAAACCAGACAAGATCACCACAAAAAAAGAAAATTAGAAGCCAATATCCCTGATGAGCATAGACATAAAAATCCTCAACAAAATATTAGCAACCTGAATTAAACAACACATTATAACGATTATACACCATGATCAAGTGGTATTTATTCCAGGGATGCAAGGATGGCTCAACAATTCAAATCAATCAAAGTGATACACCACATTAACCAAATAAAAGATAAAAATCATATGATCATCTCCATAGGTGCAGAAAAAAATAATTTGCCAAAGTTCAACATCTATTTATGATAAAATTTCTCAATAAAGTGGTTCTAGAGAGAATGTACCTCAAAATAATAAAGGCATTATATGACAAACCCAGAGCTAATATCATATTCAACAGTGTAAAGCTGAAAGCCTTTCCTCTAAGATCAGGAACAAAACAAAGATGACCATTATCTTTACTTTTATTCAATATAGTATTGAAAATCCTAACAATAGCAATTAGGCAAGAAAAGGAAACAAAAGCATAGAAATTAAAAAGAAAGTAAAACTGTCAATATTTGCAGATGACAGGATACTTTATATAAAATGTCCTAAAGATTCTACCATAACACCATTATAACTGATAAATGAATTCAATAAAGGCACAGGATACAAAATTGATATCCAAAAATCTGCTGCATTTCAGTATACTAATAAAGAACTATCAAAAAGAGAAATCAAGGAAACAATCCCTCTATAATCACATCAAAAAGAATAAAATACTTAAAATAAATTTACCCAAGGAAGTAAAGACCTGTACATTAAAAACTATAAGACACTGATGGAACAAATTGAAAGAGACACAAATAAATGGAAAATAAATAAATGGGAAGACATTCCATGCTCACGGATTGGAAAGATTCATATTGTTAAAATGTTCATACTGTCAAAAGCAATTTATAGATTCAATGCAAGCCCTATCAAAATTCCAATGACATTTTTCACTGACTATAGCAAATTATTCTAAAATTTATATGGAGACACAAAAGATTCCAAATAGCCAAAACAATCTTGAGAGAGAAGAATAAAGCCAGAGGCATCATCTCCCTGATTTCAAACTCTACTATAAACCTATAATAATCAAAACAGTATGATATCAGCATAAAAACATATATCTTGATCAATTTAACAGAATAGAGAGCCCATAAATAAACCTATACATATATGGTCAAGTAAATTACAACACAGGAGGCAAGAATATGTAATAGGGAATAGATAGTCTCTTCAATGGATGTTGCCAGAAAAACTGGGCAGTTCTATGGAAAAGAATAAAACTAGACTACCATCTTACACGATATACAAAAATCAACTCAAAATGGATTATAGACTTGAATGAAAGAGCTAAAACCATAAAAATCCTAGAAAAGGGGCTCCTGGATGGATCAGTCAGTAAAGCACGTGACTCTTGATCTCAGGGTAATGAGTGTGAACTCCACATTGGGCCTAGAATTTACTTAATTAAAAAAAAAAAAAATCTCAGAAGAAAAAATGGGTGGTCAGTTCCTTGATAGTAGTTTTAGCATTGTTATTCTGAATCTGACTCCAAAGGCAAGGGTAACAGAAGTGAAAATCAATAACTGGGACTGCATCAAACCAAACACTCTGCAGACCGAAGGAAACACTCAAAAACACAAAAAGGCAACCTACTGAATGGGAGAGAAGATATCTGTATATCTAATAAGGGGTTAATATCCAAAACATAAAAAGAATTCACACAACTCAATTAAAAAAAAAAAAAAGATCCATTGAAAAATGAGCAGAGGATCTGAATGGACATTTTTCAAAAAAAGACACACAAATGGCCAATAAGCACATGAAAAGATGTTCAACATCAATAATCATGAGGGAAATGCAAATCAAAACAACAACGAGATATAATCTTACACCTGTCAGAATGGCTATTATCAAAAATACAAGAAATAACAAATGTTGGCAAAGATGTGGAGAGAAGGGAGTCATTGTGCACTGTTGTTGGGAATGTAAATTGGTGCAGCCACTATGACAAATAGTATGGTGGTTCCTAAAAAAAAAAAAAAGAAAAAAGAGCTACCATATGATCCAGGAATTCCAGTACTGGGTATCTATACAAATAAAATAAAAACACTAATTTGAAAAGATATATGAATGCCTATGTTCATTGTTACATTATTTACATTAGCCAAGCTATGGAAACAATCTAATTGCCCATCAAAAGATACATGCATAAAAAGGATGTGATATACTCACAAAGACATAAAAAAAGAATAAAATCTTGCTATTTGCAACAACATGGATGGACCTTAAGGAGATTATGCTAAGTGAAATAAGTCTGACAGAGAAAAATAAATACTGCATGATTTCACTTATTTGTGGAATCTAAAAAACAAAACAAACCAAATAAAACCCAGACTTATAGATACAGAGAACAAATTAGTGATTGCCAGAGTGGGGGTGGGGGTGGGGGGATGGTTGAAGAGGATTAAGAAAAACAAACTTCTAGTTATAAAATAAACAAGTCATGGGGATGTAATGTACAGCATGGGGAATACAATCAATAACATTGTACTAATTTTGTAAGGCAACAGATGGTAACTAGACTCATGGTGATCATTTTGTAGTGTACACAGATGTGAAATCACTATGCTGTACCTGAAACTACTATGGTATTATATGTCAATTATATCTTAATTTAAAAATAAATAAATCAGTAAAAATAGAGGTGCTCCCCTCAAGTACTTTTACATCCTGGTGGAGGAGACAAAGACAAAACATCACTGATTTCTACATAATATAATATATGTAAGAAGGCAGATATCCAGAGTGCTGAAAGAGCAGAAGATGAACATTTAAACCACCCAGATAATCTTAGAAAGCATTAAGAGCAGAAATGAGCCGAGACTTGAAGAAAAGGAACTATAAATGTTAAAGAAAAATGTGGAGCCGGCACTTCTGTCAAAAGAAACTGTATGAATAAAAGAATAGAACTATGAAATGATATATTATGTGAAGCACTTTGTATGAAGTTTGTGGTGTAAAAGAGCAAGAAATGAAGCAGGATCTATAAAAAGAGGCCAATTCATGGAAGGGCTTATGTATCATGCTTAAGGATTTAGACTTAATCTTTTAGGTGACAGGGAGCAATTGAAGAATTTAAGCAGGGAAGTGAGTGACATGGACAAATTTTTATTTTAAAATAGATTTCCATATTAAAGAGACTTGCGTGAGTAAGCTAGCTCAGTCATTTATTAATGAGAGCTGTTGAGAAGTGTGCTTAAATCTCTGAATTTCAGATTCCTCCTTGCTGAGAGACTTAAATGAGATATATAATAAATCAAAAGATATATGAAATCAACAAATGCACATAATTGCAAGCTGCAGTCAGAATTCAGAAGTGTGAAAATGGCAGCTGCACATTCCACAAATGAGGAGATGTGCTACTCTAAGTGTCACAACAGATAATCAAGAGAATGTTCTCAGACTGAAATTTGACTGTAGGATGATAAAGCTACTATAAGAATACTCAATGAAGAATTCCTTGTAGCAATGGTGGAAGATGAAGTCAGGAATACCATGCTTAGAGGAGAGATTGAGAGAGAGAGAGAGAGAGAGAGAGAGAGATTAAACATGATAATAAGGATAATACTGCGATCACTTTCTTTTGGGATATAAAGAAAAAACAGGTAAGATTCTTATAAGTTCTAGGGTAAATATCTCAGCATTAAAGAAATAAAAATACAAACATTTCTCTCTTTTTTTTTTAAAGGTTTTATTTATTTATTTGACAAACAGAGATCACAAGCAGGCAGAAAGGCAGGCAGAGAGAGAGGAGGAAGCAGGCTCCCTGCTGAGCAGAGAGCCCGATGTGGGGCTCGATCCCAGGACCCTGAGATCATGACCTGAGCCGAAGGCAGAGGCTTAACCCACTGAGCCACCCAGGTGCCCCCAAACATTTCTTTAATGAGGACTGTGGAGCTAAGGTCTTAGGAAATTAATCACTAACTGTAATAATGGCAGAGATCCCTAAGGAGGGTTTTTTGTTTGTTTTTAAAGATTTTATTTATTTCTTTGACGGAGAAAGCAAGAGAGCACAAGCAGGCAGAGCAGCAGAGGGAGAGGGAGAAGCAGGCTCCCCACTGAGCAGGGAACCCAATGCGGAACTTGATCCCAGAATCCTGGGATCATGACCTGAGCCACCCAAGGAGGGTTTATTTTAAGAAGAGAACAAGAAATGGAGAAGAAGCTGGAGAGAAAAAGAAACTTCCTTCCCCATGCCATAATTTGTTAATTCACTCATTCCACACATATTTATAATATTCCACACTGACACTACGATGGACTGTAATCACACATCATTTTTCTTCTGAAGTGCAAAATTAACTGAAGAAAAATCATTTAATAAGAACATAAAGACAGAGTTATATATGCAATGAAGATAAAAATAACAGATTTAATAACAGCAAAAAAATCCTTAGAATTAAAGAATTCCCTCAGAATGCGATATATTATTTGAAATATGATGAATAAGTAGGAAATATGTAAATGCAAGTAGAGAAGCATTTTATAAAGAGGTTGTTGCATGGGCTTAATCTTGTACTAGGAGAAACAAGATAAGTTGTCCAGCAGGGGATATGGTTAGAATAGAAAAGGTAATTTAAAGAAATATAAAAATATTTAATCACCATCCTAAAAAAAAAAAAATGTAGTTGATAGAGTGATTTGGACATGAATTTGGAAAAAATCTCCCAGCATGAGTTGGAAAAAGAAAAAGACAAAGGTCAAAAAGAAAGAAAAGACAAGAAGGAATCAAACCAGAATTTAAAACATATGACTCAGACAGTGAGACTAAAACAAGGAGAAAAAAAAAGGGAAAAAAAAGTAATCAAGAATTTCTCTTAGCTGAAAGAAGACAGGGGTCTTTAATTTCAAATGGCATACAGGAGGCCAAGTAAGATGAGCGTAAACAATTCATTACTGAAAACTATTCCAGAATTTCAAGTAGGAAAAAAATAGATGTGAAATGATTTGAGATTTTGAAAACAGGTTCTCTATACTGTAACAATAATTAAATTTCAATCAGACATCTCCCTGGATTTCCAGACCAAGTATAAATGTTTTTAAAATTCAGAAAGAACATAATTTTGACTACAAGATGTTACCAAACTCTTAATTAAGTCAAAAGACAAAATAAAGATATTCTCTAAAACATAAAGATCAGAGAACTGAATGTCCATGTATCCATTCTAAGAAGGTTTTTAATACCAGTTTTTAATATCAGTTAAAAGAAAAGCCAGTCTACCTTGACTGAAAACTAAGTAAATACTTTATTTCACATAACTGCAAAGTCTAGATATTTCTAGATAAAATGGAGGATAAAGATAATACATCAGAAAAAAAAATCATTGGAGAAAAAAATTAATTGGAAACAAAGTGGTCATTGCTCCATACTTCATATCCTGTTTACAAGAACAGTATAAACTTTTTGCCCTGATAGTGGGAAGATTCCTAGATATTTTTCTAGAAAAAATTTCTAGGTGCATTACTCATATCCAATCCCTCCCCTGCTTAACCCCCACCCCCTACCCTGCCTCTTGGTTTCCGCCTCTAAAGGAGTCCCTTATTTAGTGTTATCCATGTCACATCTGAGAGGCAATTGGCAAGAATGCCTATTCTGGGTGCTGATTTTCTTCATCATCTCACTTCCTGCAGGGTTGTGTGTATGTATCTTCATTTGTGTATGAGTAGAGCAAGTGTGAATAGAGGACTGATTGCTAAGTGGAAGCTCAAACACCAGCTCTTAATCCCAGACACTGGGAAAGCAACTCTCTTAAAGCCAGATATTGTGTTCAGCCATGTTTCCTGATTCTAGAGCTGGAACCTGGAGTTATCTGTTTCCTAGCAACAATTCTCAGTACTATGTTCACTTCCCTAACCCTTAGTTTAATGACCTCCACTGAGGCATCTGCTTTGGACAATTTGAGACAATGGTTCAGGATGGGGAGGCACAGTTAATCTGCACTTCTCCCTGCTATCTGCGCTTATACCATAAAAATAATTGTCTCCTGTGTCTGCCTGGTAGTATATAACAGGAGATTCATGGAAAGGGCCTGTGGGAATCAGGCTTCTCACATAACTCAATCTTATTGCCAATTTTGGTTCTGACTTCCTTAACTCTGCTAACACTAACAAGCTTTTTGTTAAATAATTTAGCTTTTTTATCCAAACAGGGCTCCAGGTTATTATATTCTCAGAGGTTGGCCAGAGGCAAAAAATATGACTTTCCTTCCGATGAGTCAGTTTTTAACTCAGATCTCTATCTTTATTACAGGATATTACCAAATCTATAAAAAGGGGAAAAATTAACAAACCACTCTGACATCCTGAATATCCCCTACCAAATCTCATAATGTACAATCAGGTTAGATACATGGCTTTCCTGCAAAGTGTAATAAGCTTTTTGTCCATCTGTTTGATAACTAGTAATAAGAACTGCAACTTCCCTTACTTGGGATTGTTGTGATTCCCACTGCCTCTCTACTTCTTCCTAGGCAATTTCAAGTTTGGAATATGATAAATTTCAGCAACAGTTTAGGGTAAGTACTAACAGCTAATAACTAGTCTGAAATATGACAGTGGTAACTTTTTTACCCACCAAACTACATATTTCTTAGACACATTGTTTGTTGTTGTTTTAATTTACTGTGCCTAACTACCATTTACTTCATGGTTGTTTCCTCTTTAATCACAAATTTAACTCAGTCTCCGATTATAGTTTTAGTAAAAATGTTTTACTTTCTAATATAAATTTGTTATGAATATACAACAATGAACACTTTAGCTTTTCACTTTCATTTGCATTTTAACTTTGTCTAAGATAAAGGTTTGCAAAGACAATTTCCAGAGCAGGAAAAGGAGAGAGAGATTGAGAGAGAAAAAAAACACATATTTTGTTCCAGATATTTTTGTCCCAGGATAGCCAAAATTAAATCTATTATTGGAGGAGATTATGCTGAGTGAAATAAGTCAAGCAGAGAGAGTTAATTATCATATGGTTACACTTACTTGTGGAGCATAAGGAATAACATGGAGGACACGGGGAGATGGAAAGGAGAATTGAGTTGGGGGAAATTGGAGGGAGAGATGAAGCATGAGAGACTGTGGACTCTGAGAAACAAACTGAGGGTTTTGGAGGGGAGGAGGGTAGGGGGGTTGGGTAAGCCTGGTGGTGGGTATTATGGAGGGCACGTATTGCATGGAGCACTGGATGTGGTACATAAACAATGACTCTTGGAACAATGAAAAAATAGAATTAAATGTAAAAAAACTAAAAAAAAAAATAAATCCATTGATCAAAACACCCAGAAAATAAACTCTGTAGTCTCTTTATGAAACTCTTAATTTAAGTGCAAGAGACTGACATGATAATAGTGTCACTCTGTGTTAAGACCCTGCTGAGTTCAGTTCCTTTTCCAAACTCTATGTCCAAATACTGCAGGGGCTGCCTCCCCAGCACCTGCTGGTCTTGCCTCAACTGAAGAGTGAAGACACCTAACTGAAGTCCTCTAAGCTAAAATAGAAGGGTATAAATTACTGAGAACACTGTCAACATTTGACTTTCCTAAACCAAGAGATAACTTAGTCTACAAATACAATGCCTATCACTGGAACAAAAAGTATCTCATTTTTTTTTTTTTTTTAAGATGCTTCTGATGCTATTCAGTCCTATGCTAAGATCACCAGATAATACAGAAGGGGACATTCTTGTAATGGTTTCTAGATTAATTCTTGTAAACAGTGCTTTCAAATGCTCAGCTGACATTGAGGTCATTCAGTTAGGTCTGTCAGAGACTCAAACTTGCCCATTTCCTTTAACCATGCTTTTCTAATTTTTATCTGAGTTTAAAATGACTGGTGTGATTATGGGTTTGAAGTGAGCACATATTCAAATACTGCTTAATCTCTCTCCTTTATCTGTACTAAAGTTATTTTTTTTTTTTTAGATTTTATTTATTTATTTGACAGACAGAGATCACAGGTAGGCAGAGCAGCAGACAGAGAGAGAGGAAGGGAAGTAGGCTCCCTGCCGAGCAGAGAGCCCGATGTGGGGCTCGATCCCAGAACCCTGGGATCATGACCTGAGCCGAAGGCAGAGGCTTTAACCCACTGAGCCACCCAGGCGCCCCATGTACCAAAGTTATTTTTATTTTAAAATTTTCAGAATATTTATAATAGAAGAAATTGCAAAATGTTTACAAATGAATAAAGAATAACATTAAATATTAATACTATACCAGGGAAGCTAAATTAAAATATAAAACCTAAATAATGGGGTGCCTAGGTTGGTTAAGCAGCTACGTTGGCTCAGGTCATGATCCTGGGCCCTAGATCAAGCCCTGCATTAGCCTTCCTGCTCAGCGGGAAGTCTTCTTCTCCCTCTGCCTCCCCATTCACCCCCTAACTCATGCTCTCATGCTCTGCCTCTCATTCACTTTCTCTCTCTCAAATAAACAAAATCTTAGAAAAATAAATAAAACCTAAATACTAACAAAATAGAAAATGTATCAACCTTATGTTTAATATTCAATACATTAAGAGCCATTTAAACTTGGGTTAAATTATTATGAATTCTGACTTATAGACAATCCCCTAGTAACTCATTAGTTACTGACTGACAGCACATATTCTTGGACCACCATAATTACTCAGTAATTATTTATTGAAATGAATTGACCTTGTAACCAAAACTACTTTCTCTATTTGCTAGTTATAAGATATGAATAAAAATTCTCCAGATCTTTTACTAGACCCGTTTGTAACAATATAATCTGAGTTTTGGCTATAAAATATAATTACTAAAAATGTGTACCAATTTCATATCTGACCCATTAAAATCTTCCCATACTGTCATTCTTTCTCTTTCCACAGTGATTTTGAAGCCAAGTGTTGATGATGTTGGAGCAAAACAGGAAAAGGACCCTGGGTCCCTGAATCTACATTTGGAGGAGAATAGGCTTCCAATCAGGACCATCTGCTTTAGACAGCTACGTGAGTGAGTCATGTTGTTTTCATCATTTTAAGTCACTAACTATTTTGGATACTTACAGCATATATTGTCACCTTACCTAATTCATATCTTATTAAAAGAAAGAAAGAAAGAAAGAAAGAAAGAAAGAAAGAAACCAACCTTGTTCCTTTTTAAGAGAAGGAATCAGTGATATCACCCTTTAGAGACAAAAAACACTTCACTGTCAGCCCTTAGAAGCATATGGCACTCTGTGAGTGTTGAAAGCTCCTATAGCTCTTTTTATTCATCTTTACAAAATCCCTATCCTAAATACCCGAAAGGGTTCTGGGACTCCTGGGTGGCTCAGTTAGTTAAGCGTTTGCCTTCAGCTCAGGTCATGACCCCAAGGTCCTAGAATCAAGCCCCACATCAGGCTCGCTGCTCACTGGAGAGCCTGTTTCTCTCTCTCCCTCGGCTAGTCCACCTGCTTGTACTCTTTTCCTCTCTTTCCCTGTGTCAAATAAGTAAATAAAATCTTAAAAAAAAAAAAAATCCCTAAAAGGGTTCTTTTGGGTCTGGGGTATATATTAGTTTCCTATGGCTACTATAACAGCACCAGAAACTGGGTAGCTTAAAACAAGACAGTATTCTCTCATAGATCTGGAGGCTAGAGATCCAGATAGTAGTCTCAGCTCCCCCTTAAATCTCAAGAATCCTTCCTGCCTCTTCTAGCTTCTGGTGGCTGATGGCAATCCTTGGGTTTCTGTGATTCTATACCCAAACTTCCTCTTCTTATAAGGACAATAGTCATATTGGACTCAGGGCTTACTCTAATTCATCGCAATCTCATCTAACTTAATCACATTTGCAAAAACCTTATTTCCAAAGAAGGTTACTTTCTAAGGTTCCTAATGGACATGAATTCTGAAGCAACACCATCAACCCAATATAGTGTGGGAGGGAATAAGAAATAGATTAGAGGGAGAGAGAGGTCCACAGCAGCTTAAGTATGTGCATAACAGTCAGAGTAAATTTCCCTACATAAATAGTATCATCAAAGCTATTTCCTAAAATTTGCAAATGTAAATGAAGGGTATACATTGAGACAGAGAGAGCACCAAGAGTGGCCAGTACTACAGTTGACAACGACTTTATCATGTTACATTTTTTGAAAAATTTTTCAGGCTCAAGATTGTAGTTCTCAACAAATTGATTTTGAGTCTGATTTTTAAATTGTTATTTATATTGGATTGGATTTTTGGAACCTAATCTTATATTTATTAACTCACAATATACTACCATTCCATTAGTTTATACTTTCATGAAATTATATAATAACAGCATTTATAAGTTCAAAATAAAAAATAAATGACCAAAAATACACAATGCCATGCAAAATTTCATTTCAAGATGACTAAGCATAAAATTTAGGGTTGCTTATTAAACTTGAAAATGAGAGATCAAAATACATACGCACGTCATTTCCTCATTTTCCTAACATCCCTGTTCTTCTGTTCAATGAATAAATATGTACATCCTCCCTTACGTCAATCTTATTCGAAGAATTGACATGCTTTTGAGCGAACAAAAATTAAAAAAATTAAATCTGCCTCTGTCAAAAAATATATACTATAAAAAAGGATATTATAAATTTATTCTATAAATACTATGTCAGTATACACTATGCCCCACACGTTGGGCTAGGCACCTAGGATATAATATAATAAATTGTCCAGATATACTTGAAGGCTTCCTGTCTTCTTCCATGACTTGCCGCACCCTATATACAGATGGGCCTTTGATTATACCTAAAACTTTCAACAAGTAGAGCATGTTAGCTTTCCCAAGATACACATTTAAACCAGAATTTTACTCTAACATGCAAAGTGAAAGTCTTGAGCTTGCTTCATTTTCTACTTCAATTTTATGATACTTGATTAGCTTTTTCAGATAGTTATAATAGTAAATTGGATATAATTGAGTGTTTTGAAACCTAGGCCAGCATTAAAATGAAGACTAAATTATTCTGATTCTTTCTTCCTAAAAATATGTAAGTTAAACTCTCAAATTTGAGAGGGATCCTAATTCTATTTCTGATTTGTACAGATGGGTTTGCATGAATTATTGTCTGTAACAATTTTTCTTAACTTAAGTCAGAAACTAATCACAATTTAAAAAGGGATTATCAATTAAAACCAAATCCAGACTCAGGTAAGGAGAAAAGGCTATTGCAATAAGGGGGAAGCAGACTATGACAGTAGAGAAAAATACTCTGAACTTAAAACATCTATAAATCTCTCAAAGGTCAGGCAGAAATGAATTTTATTTATAGGAATGAGTAAACAAGGCTAGAAAGAACCCATTGTGTGAAAGTGGGATAAACAGGTAGTGTGCTCAGTAATGTTTTTCTGTGAGGTGAGCTGATTCTCAGGAGGGACTCATAAAAGAGGGACCAAAGTTCAGGGGCCAAGCAAAAACTTACTAAATGTGGGTCAAGTCAGGTAGCATAGTTTAACTATTCATTTATGAGCCGAAGAAGAGGAGTTTGGAGGGTCTATGTTTAGCCTTTCAATACATAAGCAAGAAGGCTATCCATGAATCTTCTATCTAAGTTACACGCTGGTAATTATTTGCAGTAGGGCATTTCCTAGAACACAAAGTGGGGCGGGGAAGAAGAAGGGTGCTTCCAGAAGCACAAGGCTCAGGTAACATTCAACATTCTCAGAGGTAGTTAGGCCATATACTCTCAATCCTATTCATTGGATGCTTGAAATAAGTCATATATTTCAGAAGGTATACCGCATTCCATGTAACTAATGCACAAGCAATTATTAAATCACATACGATTAAAAATGGAAAACTTTATTAGTTTACTTTTTCTTCTACAAGTTGCAAACACAGAAACACAAGCATCTTGTCCACAAAATCAGCGTGTAAATCAGGCAGTTAAGCATAATGCCTTCCTTAAGAAATAATACTCTTAATAGGAAATCTATTAAGTAAAAAGTCTTTCTTCTACCTTAAATTTTAGATTCTTTGTCAGTTGGTTAGAAATAATTTTATATGCTTTGTGATTAAAACTACTTCCCAAAAAGCACATGAATTATAGCACATAAATGAGTTGCAATTTAATAGTCCTATTTAATCTTTTGAATCTCATATTACTTTTTCCATGAACATGATTTGCTGAAAAGGAGTCACTTACATCTTATAGGAAGGTTATATTTAATACATATTAACAAGTATTTAGTATGTACTTTTTCTCCATGTTAAGAGGAAGAAATGTTATATTTTTTCTACAGTCTTAATATGAGTCATATTACAGTTATCTTAATTAGCCGTTCATTAGAAATTGCACAAATTTTAATATATAACTTAACCATTGAAAAAAGAGATAGCAATTAAGGATAAAGAAGAATTAAATCAGATTAAACTGGGGGCCAAGGAAGTACACAAAAGTAAGTGGAAGAGTGGTGATTTAGCTATCTACTACTTTGCCTTAGGAAAAATTCATGAAATGGGTATTTCATGATTATGATGTTTTTTCTATGTACTCAGAGTTGTAAAAAGCATATGAGAAGCTATTTTCCTTAGATACAAGATTAACTAGACCAAACATAAAAAAGATGCTTACTTCCTTATACTCTTGCATGTATAATAAATGCTTATTAGAGATTTAATAGCAGTAAAAGTGAGAGAGGTGTTTTGCCAAATAGGGTTTGAGAAAGCTTGTGGGAATAAATCTACCTGTGTCATGGCTAAAAGAAAAGCCTCTATAAATTCTTCACCCTCTGGACTTCCGGACCAACCAATGAAGAACGGTTGCAGTAACTATTTTCCCAAATGCACAGTATGTGGGAAGGGAAAAAAGTATTACAAATACAAGAGTCAACACTTTAAATAAATATCACAAATAAAACAGCTGGAGGGGGTAGTAAAAAGAATAATTAGAACTGCATTGTCCATCTGGAAAAAGCCTACTATCCTTCTGGTCATAACTCAAGGCTCTCTGAAGTCTTCCCTAATGTCCCTGGCACTCCTTGTTTCTCCCTTGCATGTGTGTTTAATTTATATAGTGTTTACTAGTTCTCCTTTATCTAAGAGATGAAAAAGAATGGATGTAATGAAATAAGTAACTAAAAGCAAGATATGTAGAATATATTTTTTGAACATGGCAAATAAAACTAAATCTTGCCCTATCATCCTCCTCTTATATTATTTAATAAATAGAATTAATATTTGATCTATGTTTTCAGCATAAATTCTTATTTTTTAGCATAACGATGATAACATTCTAACCAAGTAATCTATATATTATTTCACATGGTATACACACCCGAAACTTAAAGGCAATTGCTGCTATTCCTTTTTTCTTTGTGGTGTGCAGAAATGGTTAAACATTACACTTCTGAAAAAAAAAAAAAACTTTAAAAACTGAGCATTTCATGCAAAAGGGGAAAAAAATATGAAAGCTCATATATCCTGAGCCAAAAGTAAACTATACCAGGTTTTGGGATATCTCTGTGCCATATCTTGGCATATTGCCCTTTCAGGCCTACAATATAAGAAATTAAGAAGCTTATGATTTCAACCAGCTCACAAATAAAAGAGTCACTTCAGCAACTGCTTATATTTTCTACATTCCTTTTGGAGTGCCTGACTTAATTTAATATAGGGGATCCCTGATCAAGGTCAACGTGTAATAATAACCTCAGCTTTGGAAAGCCTAACATGGTTTACTGAACATACATAAGATCTTGAATCTGTGTAGATTTCTAAACACGAAGTTGTGAATAAAATTTTTCATTAAATAATTATATAAAACAATTATTATCAGTAAAACGGGAAGAAGAAGATTAAAATGCTAAATTTTAGGATCAAGTAAAAACAGAAATCAGGAACCACACATTCTCCTTGGCATCCCTGTGAAACAACTTTAGGCACATCCGTAATTGTAGTTTCTAGTTCATTTTGAGAAAAAAATATATTATTTTAAGGATCTTGACCTTGGGATGACATGCTACTTGGTTGCTTTTCAGAAATCTGCAGCAAAACAATAGAGCATGACTGTTCATTGGTGTTTTATTTACCCATTTTTACTTTACTTGATTTTTTAAAGATTTATTTATTTTAAATGAGAGAGTGTGTGTGAGTGAGTGTGGGGAGGGGCAAAGGGAGAGGGAGAGAGAGAATCTCAAGCAAATTCCCCACTGAGCACAGAGTCTGACAACGTGAGGCTCAATCCCAGGACCCATGAGCTCGTGACCTGAGTGGAAATCACGAGCCGGACACTTAACTGACTGAGCCACCCAGGTGCCCCTATCCATATATACTTTAAGTACAGAAAACAAATGTGCAGAATGTGTATTTATACATACTAAAAATACATATGACATAGGAGTGAAATAATGGTATTTTACTTCCAGAGTTTTAAATTGTAAGAAAGATAAACATTTAGACAAAGATTTTCTTCAGTTTTGGAGCACTGATTATGCTTTTAAAACTTACTTTTTGTATTATCTGACCATCATTTGAAAGTATAAAGATATGCTAAAGAGCAATGAAACTTTCTATTTAGAATTCAAATGTTGCAACACTTGGGTGGCTCAGTTGATTAAGCATCTGACTCTTGGTTTGGGTTAAGATCATGATCTCAAGGTCATGGGATCAAGTCCTCGCATGGGCTCCACCCTCAGAGAGGAATCAGCTTGCCCCTCTCCCTCTGCTCCTCACCCACTTTCACTCTCTCTTGGGTGTGCACACTCTCTTTCCCTCTAAAATAAATAAATAAATCTTTAAAAAAAAATTCAAATGTTTTATTTGTGTTAAAAATCAAGTACCACTTTGAAAATGCAAGATGTTTTCCTGTAAAAATGCTTATGTCTTATACATAACTAGAAAAAAAATATTGCCAAGAAAGTTTGTGTTTTTATATTTTTGGTATAAATTTAGATCTATCTGTAGCAACTGTATGTATTCTGCAATATAGACATGAGTTTGTATTTGAATAATCATTGCCTTAAAACACTTTACAGATTAAAATTTCTGTAACTTTTGTTACAACATTAGTCTGTGAAGTTGAAAGAGTTTCCCAGAAGACCAGATGTGTGTTTAGGGTTTTATATCCACATAATTTGCATAAAATTTGGCTTAAAATGTGTTTTTTTCCTCTCTTTCTGAGGGAAAAAGCTTAAACATAATGTCCTCCACAAAAACATAATCTACTAAAACACTGTGGCGTTGCTTTGGAATTTTAATAATCTTTTGGAGCAACCGGACTTATTTAGCAATCTCTAATAGGAAGGTGCTTTCATTAATTATTTTAATTTGTCACATCCCATTCTTTGAATAGAAAGGTGGATATGGATAATCAGTAGGAAGGAAAGAATAATTAGGGTGGTAGAATATTCCCACCTCAAAACCTGAGGTATAAGAAATGAACCTTTGCTGGGTAGACAAAGATTTATCAGACAGGTCATAAAAAAGCACCAAGAGAAAAAAATTAAAAATTGAACTTTGTCAAAATTAAAATTTTCAGTTAATTAAAGAATACCATTAAGAAATAAAGGGATGGGGGTGCCTGGGTGGCTCAGGAGGTTGAGTGTCCAACTCTTGGTTTCAGCTCAGGTCATGATCTCAGGGTCAAGAGATCAAGCCCTGTGTCTGGCTCTGTGTGCAGCCAGGAGTCTGCTTGAGATTTTGTCTCTCCCTCTCCCTCTGCTCCTCTCCCCGCTTGATCATGTACATATTCTCTCTCTCTCTCTAAAATAAACAAATAAATCCTAAAAAAAAAAAAAAAAAGAAAAAGAAAAGAAAGAGAGAAAGAGAGAAAAGAGAAAAAGAAAAGAAAATGAAGAGACAAGTCACAGTAAGGGGGAAAAAAATAACTATTTGCCTTATACATATCTGAATGTATATCCACCATAGATAAAAGACTCTTAAAGATCAACTATGAAAATGAAAGCAAAAAATACAATAAATATGGGCAAAAATTTGGACTAAAGCTTCATAAAATAAATGAATGACTAATAAACACATGAAAAAGCTCTCAACATCTTTGAGCATCAGAATAATGCAAACTGAAATTACAATGAGCTAGAATGCGTAAAGTTAAAAAGTGTACCAGAATGTTGGTAAAGTTGTTGAGCAACTGGAACTCTCAAACACTGCTGGTAAGAATATTCTCCAAATATTTGGAAAACTGTTTGTCATTTCTTAACAGTATAACAAAATAACATACTGTTACTACATAAAAACATGGCGTGCGTACTCTGTGTGTGTGTGTGTGTGTGTGTGTGTGTACACCTTATGAGCCAGAAAAGTCACTCTTAGACTATGTATCCAAGAACATTGAAAATATAGTTCTCAAAATCATTCATATGAGGATTTTTAGACCACACTAATTCATAATAGCCAAAAACTTGAAACACCCTTAACGTTCCTTAACAAAGAAATGGATAACAACTTGTATATTCAAACAATGCATTACTATTCAGCTATAAAAAAATATAAACTACAGGTACTCAAAACAACATAGATAAGGCTTTAAAAAAATATTAACCAAGGGGGGGCACCTGGGTGGCTCAGTTGGTTAAGCGTCAGACTCTTAATTTCAGCTCAGGTCATGATCTCAGGGTAGTGAGGTTCAGCCCCGCATCAGGCTCCATGTTCAGTGGGGGGGTCAGAGGCTGCCTCAGATTCTCTCATTGTCCTTCTGCCCCTTCCCCTGCTATGTGTTCTCTCTCCCTCTCTCTCTCAAATAAATAAATCTTTAAAAAAAAGAAAGATGATACATATAATATATGATGTTTTCATTTAACTTAAGTTACCCATTTGTTATTATAAAAGTAACAAGTAACCATAGTGAAACAGATTTTTTTAAAGCAAATATTATACAATGAAGTAAATTAACCTCTCTTCTGCCCACAAAGCTAATTCCATTCTTCTCTTTATCACTGATTACTAATGCTAAATAGAAAATACTAAAGATTTTATTTTTACTAGAAAACTAAAGTATGTCACAATTGAATTTCTGAGAACTTGCATGGCTGTATTTTTTTTTTTTTTCTATTCCTACATTTAAGTCTGGATTTAAAATTATTTCCCATGTGTATTAGAAGGAACAGTTTCATTGTTCTCTAGAATATACATTATTGCTGGTTAGAAGGATGATAACAATTTGCCCTTAGCCTACTAAAAGTAACCATATCACTTTTCCTCTTTTGGGGGAATACTTTCTCCTTTTAATTGAAAATTAAAACTGCAGCAAAAGTGATTAGCTTTGTTTCTTATTTATTTTGTACTTCCTGGATCCTTTCATTCTGAAGATTCCAGGTGTTCAGCTCCAGGGAAATTTAGCCTATTAGTTCCTTATTTACCTACTCCATTCTTTCTGGCACTTTCATGAGATGGAGCTGGAAATTCAGTAAGTATTCTCTTTGAGTTTTATATTTTCTTTTATGTATATATCATTTAATAATAAAAATAGCTATAAAAGAATTTATACTTACTAAGTATTTACTAAATGCCAGGCACCTTAAATCCCTTTGATTAATTATTTTATTCAATCCAGCTAGCCATCTTATAAGGTAAATATTATATTTAATCCCATTTCAGCAGATCAGAAACCAGAATATACTTAAGGTCAAGTTAGTTATCTAAGGTCACACAATTCAAAAAAATGATAGTGACTGAAAGGTGAAATAGATGGGTTGTATGCCTAATTACTGATCTTCTTGTCTCTTCATATAAATGTACATATTCCCCAAACTTTATTTTCTAATTATCAAATTTAGTTATTACCCCATCTATTCTTAAGCAGCACTTCTATTAAAATATATTGCTCTGTTTTTCTTTATTGATACATTATATAAAGTAAAATGTAAAGATCTTTAGTGCACGATTTGATAAGATATGATAAATGTGTATACCCACGTAGCCAACAGTGCCTTCAAAATATAGAACATTTCTATCACCCCAAAGATTTCTGTCATGCCACTTTCCAGTCAACACCACCATCACCACCACAACCCCTCACCCACCAAAGGCAACAATTGTTCTAAGTTCTCTCACCATAGATCACTTTTGTCTGGTCTTAATCTTTATATAAATAGTCATATGCTACACACTCTTTCTCTGTCTGGCTTCTTTCAATCAACTCTACTTCTGTGAGATTTTTTCCTTGGCTTCATGCATCAACAATTCATTTCTTTTTATTATTATGTAGTATTCACTTGTACAAATAGAAAATTTGTATTTATGCTCTTGTTGTGAGAACTCTGTTTTTGCCCATTATGAATAACGTTGCTAGGAAATTCTTGAACAATTCCTTTGTAGATCTATGCATTCCTTTCTCTTTGGTGAACACCTCAGAGTAGAATTTCTGGGTCATGTTGTAGGTAAAAATTTTACAATATAAGAAACTGCCAAATTTCCAATTTCTTCCCCCCTCCCTTTTTTTAACAAGTGTAATATTTTCTAGTATCTGTCTAAAGATCCTTACATGTGACCAGTAGATCAGAGCCAGAGAAAACTACAGCTTTGGATAACAAAGCTAACTTCAGTATTATCCTGGTAAATGTTTAGCAACTGTTTTCTGGGACTAGTTGTTATAAATAATCCCATCATAGCAAATTTCAAGCTATCAACATAACATCAACCAACTCCCAAAATTCCTAAAAATTTCCCAATCAGTTCTCCCAATAGAAGTTAACTTCAGTACCCACTTGTACCTACCAGGTTATCTTAGGCAACAGGAAAAATAAAGCTAGGCAACTCACTATGTAGCCTCACTCCTTCCCAAATCTGTCTGTGGGTATGGAATAGATAAATAATCATGCTTATTAACTACTATGGTAAGTAACAGGCTAAATGCTTCAGACCCACTATTTCTGTAAGTCATTTAACACCTACAACAAAGCTAAGGACACTTTTATTGATGAAGAAAACGAGGCATGGTTAAGTGAAATGCTTTCCTTAAGTCCTACACCTAATAACTCATAGAGCCATAGAGCTAGCATTTCAACCCAGGCATACTAGCTGACCTTTGTTTTAATACAGAGTTGCCATTCTTCTAGAGACAACACAAGATTTTGTTTTGTCATTGAACTGCTTGTTCACTAAAACCCTGATTAACTGATATTTGATACATACCTGATAATGTAAATTATTTAATTACATTTTATACGGGCTTTACAAATCCGCCTAATATTTCATTAGTGAAAAAACTCAAGACATTATAATTATATACAAAGACAAATCTGAAATCTAGAATCAAGCAACCATGGGAAAAGAATGACTTTATATTGCATTCAAAACCAATTCAAGTTAAATTACCATTATCTTAAGTCAGTTCTAAAAATGTTCTGAAAAACTGGGTAAAAGATGTATTTGCTTATTCATAAGATTCTATATATATAACAAATTGTTTCTGCTTTGAATTATATATATATATACATGTATATATACATGTATATATAAATTGAATTTTATATATCTATAAAACAATTTCACTATAGAATAAAAACTATGTCTCAAGTTCACCAAAGTTGAGCCCGTGGAGAAAACCGAAATGTCAGCTGTCCTCAGCAAAAACTGATCCCTGAATGTCAAAGCCCCAAGCAAGACTGATTTAAGCACGGTAGATAAAGCGGCAGGGGAGCCGTTAGTCTTGTCAAAAGCCTGTCTGCCCCCAAGGTACTGGTAGTTAGGAGATACCCTTCTGACCTGTCTTGCTTTGAGCCAGGCGGCTTAGAAGTTTCCAGGCGGTCTGGGGAGGCGAGGCTTCAAGAGGGACCGGAAGAAAGGATTTTAAAAGAGGACTTAGGGCCTACGGTGGCCAAAGAGGGACACGCAGAGTCGACTGCTGCAAGACGAAGCGATTCATGCAGCCGATAGGCGAGACTCAGAAGTTGTGGCTGCCGAAACCGTCCCTGGCCACAGCAGACACGCCGCGAAAGACGGCTACTCCGGAGCTTATGCAGGTCGTTCCGGCTTGCAAGCCCATGATGTGCAGCTTCCTGGAGTAGTAGGACCTCAAAGCCATCTATAAAAGATACGCCAGCCTCTACTGCTGCGCCATGGAGCGCGTGGACAATGAACTCCTCCTGCCGGAGCTGATGCACCGAGATGTGAAGCTGCTGGACTCATACTCCCGCAGCGTGTGCGAGATGGACTTCGGCTTTAACCTTGAGAAGGCCTGCTTCCTCCGGTATGAGATTTCGATGGGGGGATGAAATCCAGGACAGCTTCAGAGACCGTGTGCTGAAGGCCATGAGGCAGGCTGACCTGCTGCAGGAGGAGGAGGAGCGCTCTTGCTGGAGATGACTGATGTAGCTGCTGCTCCACCCTTTGGAGACCCGGGGAGCTGGAGGAGATGTGGGATGTGAGTGGCTGCTTCTCTTTCATGTTTCTCCAAGGACCCGGCTGCCCCTCTTCTGCTGCCTCACCTTCTCTCGCAGTGAGCTCTGGGCTCATGACCCTCAAACATACTTCCCTCCACTGCCTGCTTCTGTTTCCCCCTTTCCCACTCAAGATTTTAGAAGCAAGGAGGCAAGAAATTATGGCCCAAACAGCTGCTGTTTGGTTTTCATTTCTTGCCTTTGCAGAACTAGTGTCATCCCAAACTTCCTCCCCTCCCTGAAAGCTGTAAATATATAAGTATGTCAGGTTGAAGGAAAAGGTCTGGGGGCTTTCTCCCTGCCCCAGATCTTATCTCCACGTCTCCATCACCCAGTAGTCCGGGCATCCTCTGCCTGGCAGGGGACTACTGAGTAGTAAGAGAGAATTCCCTTTGCCACATCTGCCTCTCCCACTTACTTTTTGGCCACAGTGGGGCCTTTGTGTAGTGCCAGAGGCAGGACAATATGGTTACCATTTTTCTAATCTTGCTACTTTGTGGGATTTGGGGGAGACTGGGCCCCTTCGCTCTTTCACTGCATGTTCTGGGTGAGGTGGGAGCTTTGGGGATGGAGTGGGAGAGTGTCTGACTTTGTTCCCTTCCCTCTGAAATAAAAGGAAAAAGTTCTTTGGGGGGGGCATAAAAAGTTATTCTGTAAAGAGTATCAAGTGGGAGTGCCATCAGGATTTCTCTGAATTCTTCTTAATAATCTAGATCTCCTAAAGCTGAAATCTGAGATACTTTGTTTATCATTATACAGATGAAAGTGAATTTGGACTATGCAAAATTGTGCCTCTGTATCAAGTGTTGCTTGATACATTTTACCCTCACTTTTCTACCTTCTTTTTTTTTTCTTTAGATTTTATTTATTTATTTGACAGAGAGAGACCACAAGTAGGCAGAGAGGCAGGCAGAGAGGCAGGCAGAGAGAGAGAGAGGGAGAGAGGGAAGTGGGCTCCCTGCCAAGCAGAGAGCCCGGCGTGGGACCCGATGCGGGACTTGATCCCAGGACCCTGAGATCATGACCCGAGCCAAAGGCAGCAGCTTAACCCACTGAGCCACCCAGGTGCCCCACTTTTCTACCTTCTTATACTTTCAGGAGCAGTCTCCAAATATTTTCTGAAGTCTGAGCCTTGCATTTCTTACATGCAAAAACGGTACTTTTCTTATTTTAAAGTCTAACTCCTGTCACAATGTCAGCACATTGTAAGAAGTACAATATTAATTTTTTTTTATATTGGAGGAGGCTTTCTTCCTCTCAGTTAGAAGAAATGTGCCCTTCCTATCCAAAACTGGATTTACTGTATATCTAGTCTTTCTATTTGCTTTATTTTTTACTTTGTTAGGAGTATAATGTGGTTGTGGATGAATAAAATATGCAGTTTGATTGATTAGGATTTTAATCCTGGCTCTTCCACTTCTCATCTAACTTTAAACAAACTATTTGAATGCTTTTAACTTCACATTCCTCTATATAAAATGGGATATTGATACCCATTTCATAAGCTTGCTTTTGTGTTGTAACATATACTTAAAATGATCAACACAATGCCAGGAACACAATATAAGTAACATAAGTTACATAACTAACATAAATTACACAAGTAACATGATTTATTAATTTTTACCTTCCAGTTTGTTTTCCAAAATAAATTATTTAAATTATAACTTATAATAAGTTATATCCTCAGTGTTCTCATAATGATAGTGCAGATATTCACTTAGCTCTTATTTTATTTATGTAGTGTGGCCTCCGAGTTAAGGACATACATTGACTAATCAAAAAACTACTTTAAGCTAGAACATAGTGAACATTCAGTGCCATATAGCCAGTTTTATATTCTTTATTTTTTCCTCAATTTAAACTTCTTCTTAACTATAGTTATATTTTTGCAACCATGCCCAAACCTCATAATCTCCCATTTCCACCTCTAGCTTTTCTATTCTTCTGAACCCCCTTGATATTTTTCAAGCAGTGTCTCTCTACTCTGTGTACACATTCCTACTTCTATCCAGGGCTTTGTGGTTATTTTTGAAGTAGTGCAATAAATTTCTACCTGACATACCTGCTCCTAACTCACTGTCTCCTATACCTGCTCCTGACTCACTGTCACGTTATCCACACTAATGGCAAGTAATTTTTTTTTTTTTTTTAAGATTTTAGGTATTTATTTGACACAGAGAGATCACAAGTAGGCAGAGAGGCAGGTAGAGAGAGAGAGAGAGAGAAAGGAGGAAACAGGCTCCCCGCCGAGCAGAGAGCCCGATGCGGGGCTCTATCCCAGGACCCTGGGATCATGACCTGAGCTGAAGGCAGAGGCTTTAACCCACTGAGCCACCCATGCACCCGAAAGTAATGTTTTTAAATTAATCAACCAAAAGTAAAATTTCTGTGGTGAAATTTTTTTTTTTCTAATTTCTTTTATGAAACTCCAAACATCTCCACATGAAACAGAAACTCTTTTCCAATCTAAAATCTGTCTTTCTCTGTTGACCATGCTGTTGACTACCACTGCTGTACTCCAGTGAGGGGCTCTGGGTACCATGGTCTCCCAGGCTCCCTGCAATCATGTGTGCCCGTACAGTGCGTGGGACCCTGCTTCTCTGTTTCTCTCTTGCTGACGTCTACTAGGACTCCATAACTCAGCCCAGATGTTACTTCTTCTCTAATGCTTCTCCCACAATGGTCCTGATCTCCTGTGTGCCTTCACCTCTTGTGACAGTGGTATGTGTTGATCTGCTTACGATTTCTGTCCCCTAGATAGACTATAACTCCAAACTAGCATATTGTTTGGTGCATACTAACACCAAAACTAATCCCTTGCCTCCTCTTCCTACCACTACCATCATGACTACTGGTAGAATTTATAGGTAAAATATGCTGAGAGGTTACTATGTGCCAGACATTGTTCTAACCTCTTTTCCTCCATGTATACCTCACTGCAAAAGCGATGCCAGGCACTGTAAATGTCCCCATTTGACATATCAGGAAAGGGAGACATGGAGACAAAAACAGTTGAAGTCATTTGCTCATGGTCACACAGCTAGTACATAGCAGACCTGAAAGTCAAGTTGGGAGAGTCTGGTTTCAGAGCCTCAGAACTCAGCCTCCTAACCATTATAAATTACTGCTCATAACTGCACCATTAACTTCTCTGAATAAATGCTTTTCTAAATTGTAAATGTAGTTGAAATAATCTGTATCTTTGAGACCCCATTTTAGTTATATGAAGTGTTATATTGTTTTAAGTTAAATTAGTTCCATAATAAATTAGATATAGGTTAAAAAAATGTCAAATAGAAGTTTGAACAACGATATAGTGAATGCTTTTGATGAAGACAACGGAAGTGTATGGTTTTCATCCCCAAATATTTGCCCTAATACTTCAGAAAACTAAATTAGTGATAAGAAAATGTACTACATTATAAGGGTAAAATAGGAAATTAATAGTGCTTATCTGAGGCGGATTGGGTGGGAAAGGCCTCACAGAGGAGCTCATAGTTAGCCTGGGGATATGTAATGAAGATACAAGGGAGAGAAGGCAAAGGACCCAATTCAAGTAGACTAAAGGCCATGAATAGAAAAACGGAGCCCTGAAAACAGGAAAGAAACTTGGTATGTTGAAAACATTAAAGGTGTCAAAAGGAGTGATGGATAGTCCTAGGAAAGTAGAAGAAGACAGGTTTGGGGATAAATTATGAAGAGTATTCCTAAGGACTCTCCTAAGAAGGCTGCCCTATATTTTGCCAGGAAACAAAAGCCAAAGGGTTTTCAAGCAGTCTTTCTTTATTTTTTCTTTTCAAAATAACTAGTTTATTATAAAAGCACAGATATTTCTAAAACGAAAATAAATGAATCTGGCATAATCATTTTTAACACCTTAGCATATAAGTATAGTAGGTATGAATCAGAGTCCAAAATCTCTAGTAAGTTAAGAAGCATAACTTTATTTTCCAATAAGCCAAAATGACTTCTCTTATTATGCTCCATTCTACCAGAATGACAGGAATTTAATTACAGTCAATTGGATTTTAAACCCTTCTTGGAGTCATGACCAGTCTCTAAAATTTTAGAAGATAATTAAAGAGAGGGGCAATTTGATCCTCTACCACTACTTTATAAAGACCTTCTCAGTCTCCAGTCAAGCCTGGAACCCTTGTACCATATCCTTTTATCTTTCTGAATTTCTACCTTTGGTCCTTACTAAGATTGTAATTTAAAATGTAATTATGTAAATGTGCAGTATCTTCACTATCCCTATGGAATATAACCTCCCTGAAGTCTGGAGCAGAATCTGTCTGTCCATCACTCTGCTCTTGTACTTAGTGCCAGTCATGGAGAGTTTTAATTGTTGCATACATTTTAAAAGAATTAATAAATGAATTAAATAAAATCCCAGGGGTCAAACCTTAAGCAAATTCCAGATCAGTGGGAGATTATTTCAGGACAGAAATACGTAATTACCATCTACTGACTTTGCATTTCAAAAAAATTTGTTTGACCCATTTATTTGGTGAAATTTTATTGAAAAGATAGCTTTTCTTAGAAACCATGTCTTATGCATAAATGACCAAGGCGAGAAATAACCTGAAGAAAAGTTATTGTCAGCCTCATTTGTATAACTGTACAAATAAATGAAGACAATCCAAGTGAGATGAAACAGAAGCTATTAATTCAGAGTTTGAGGTAGGAAAGGACTCAGCCACCGTCACTTGGCAATGAGAAACTTCTTAGAGGAAGAAGAGATGACATCAGGTATATTCTTATCAGATGTTGTTGACAAGGGGAAGCTAGAGGCAGGCTAATGAGAAGTTAGGCATCCGATGTGATTGGTGTGAGGAGCATAGTTGGCTTTCTTTGATTAGTCCTGAGTTGGAATCGTAGGGCAAAGATAGCGAAGCTGGCAGTCACTGACCAAGTTCTGACCGTTTTGGGCTATTTGCTTGCAAGGTTGTGATTTGCTTTCTGACTGGTTACTCTAGAGGTTGTGGGTCAGAGTTCTATTTTCATTTTACTGCCTGGCCCTTGTGCATTTGTATATTCAGTCTCTCATTGCTTATATTTTTAAGGCAGGGTTAGCTGATAATAGCATTCTAGTCACACTTCGTATTTTTTATATTTAGTCATGCACACATTTCTTTCTTTTTTAAGAGTTGATTTTTTTTTTAGAGAGAGAGAGAGAACGTGCACACAGGCATGGCATGGCAGGAGGGGCAGAGGGGCAAGAAGAAGGAGAGAATCTCAAGTAAACTCCCTGCTCAGTGAAGCCTGGTCCAGGGCTCAATTTCAGAACCCTGAGATAATGACCTGAGCCAAAACCAAGTCCAGTGCTTACCTGACTGAGCCACCCAGGCACCCTGTAGTCATCAACCCATTTCAAAAACGTTTATTAAGCACCTGTTGGGTGCCTGGGTGGCTCAGTTGGTTGAGCGACTGCAGTCAGCTCGGGTCATGATCCCGGAATCCTGGGATCGAGCCCCGCATCAGGCTCCCAGCTCCTTGGGGAGTCTGCTTCTCCTTCTGACCTTCTCCTCTCTCATGTTCTCTCTCACTATCTCTCTCTCAAATAAATAAATAAAATCTTAAAAAAAAAAAAAGCACATATTTACTTTCAGTAACATTGCTAGAGAGTGAGGATATGGTGGTGAGCAATTTAGGCACCATAATACCATGCTTGCTTTCAGAGTCCTTACTAATCCCGTGACACTGGTTCAGACCAGCTTTGAAAGCATACTAGCTATTGTATTTAAAAATTTATGTTTTGTGCAAAACTGTTACATCAACTGAGTTGGTTTCCATTGCAGGTAATTGAAAAACTATTGTCAATAATGAAGATAATTGATAAGCTTATGTAACTGTAACAGTCCTGAATCATTGCAGGTTTCAAGCACATTTTGACCAGGGCTGTGCTCCTGCTTTTCTGTACTTTTTTTTTTTTTTTCTCTCTCCTACATCTGTCAGTTTCACATTCAAGCTGTCCTCAATCATATGGGTTAATGGTTAATAGTTTCCTACCTCACATCTGTTCTATATACCATACAGAAAAAAATGAAATTTCTATTGTAACCAACTACACAAGAAAAGCCCATTGATTGGGTCCTAATTCTGTATTAGTTTTCTATTTCTGCTGCAACAAAATGACACACATGTTGCGGTTTAAAATAACACACATTTAGTCTCTTACAGTTCCAGAAGTCTGAAATCAGTTTCTTGGGGCTACAGTCAAGGTGTCTGCTAGACTGGCTCCTTCTGGAAGCTCAGAGAATACAATCTATCTCTTTGCCATATTCAGTGTTTACTGGTGTCTTCCGGTGTTTGTTGTTTGTGTTCCATGATTTATGGTCCCTTCCTCTGTCTCCAATATGTACCACTCCAGATCTCTACTTCCATTATCACATAACCTTCTCCTTGTTTTCTGACTCCTTCTGAATCCTTCTAATAAAAACCCATGTGATTACACTTAGGACCCAAGGGAAAAATTCAGGATCATCTCTATACCTCACATCCTTAATTTAATTACAAATACCAAATTCCTTTTGCTATATAGGGTAGTAGTCACAGATTTGGGAGCTTGGGCCATGGACATCTATGGGAGGCCATGATTCAGCCTACCACAGATCTCCAACCTTGCTTTGTGCTAACTGAGATAGGCACGGTGTAAATCAAATCACTAAAGCAAGGGGGCTGAGGTGATAGAGCAAACTGGAAGGCTGGGAGCATAGTCAAACTCACCTTAGTTGTATGGCTGCTCACAGTGGATAGTGTGGATACATGCTGGGAAGGCAACAAACACTTGTCCATTTCTGCCTTTATCTGTAGAACTAATAATAAAAGCAATATCCCTGGATATGCATGGGTACCTAGGGTAAACCTCCAATGTAGAAAATTAAGGTGAAGCTGGGCACTGAACAGAGTAAGAACAGAACGACCTCTAGGAAATACTCTGTTTTATTTTCAAGGAAGAAACATGTGACCTATGGCTGAATAACAGAACCAAGGAATTAAAAGTAGTAATGACCCAAGAACAGCAAAGCAACTGGAGGAGATAACAGGAGATAGGTAAGTTTATAAATATTTTCATGAGTAAGTGTGTGGGAAAGGGAATAATGTAAACGTTGGAAGAGGAGAGAAAACTTAATTAGCTATATGGTGTTGATATGTCAGTATTTACTGCTCAGAGTAGCTTCGGCCAATCAATGTCCTGAACTAGAAGACCAAGATAAAGTACTTCATAAAAGAGATGAATTTTTAACATTTTTACCACATTTAACTCTGGCAGTCAGTGCTTCTTAGTAACAGCTGTGATACTTGATTTTTCAAAGATAAACCATGTTTTAAAAGTCTAAAATCTTCAAAGATATTATGAGAATTTCACTTTGATGTAAATTATAGTTTTGCCTCTCCCCACCTCTTAGAAAATGTAAGGGGCATGAAGGAAGAATTTTGAAAGGCAATGAGAAATCAGTAAAACTGTGTGAATAGGAACAACACATTTTTAATTGCTGTGAAAACATATATGGAGAGGTTTACTTAAGAGAATGCTATAAATTCTTAATTTAAAGTAATTATTTCAAGCTAATTCAAAATAAGCTTTTTTACTTATAGAAAAAACAAATTATATTTTTTCAGTAATTTAATGTCAAAATAAAGTTGCTTTAATTTTCATTTAGACTCAGTAAGAAGTGTTATCCTATAAATTTAATGTCAAAATAAAGTTGCTTTAATTTTCATTTAGACTCAGTAAGAAGTGTTATCCTATAAACTAATGTACCCCATTCTCAAAAAACTACTAATTTTTCAAATTCATAAAGTAATAGTTTCCTCCTAAAAGTCCTTCATTGGTAGAAGGTTTTATCTTTATAAAATTTATTTTCTCAATCAAATTATAGTAAATTCCAGAGACTGTCTCCTATGGAATCATTATTTTTTTTGGCATTTTAAGATGTCTTTGTAGGGACACCAAGGTAGCTCAGTGGATTAAGCCTCTGCCTTTGGCTTGGGTCGTGGTCTCAGGGTCCTGGGATCAAGCTCTGTGTTGAGCTTTCTGCTTAGTGGGGAGCCTGCCTCCCCCTCTCTCTCTGTGTGCCTCTCTGCCTACTTGTGATCTCTCTCTCTCTGTCAAATAAATAAATAAAATCTTTTAAAAAAATTAAAAATTAAAAAAAAATACAATGTCACTGTCATGTCAAAAACCAAACTCTGTACATCAGGAAGATGAGTTCATTGCAAGAGTTCTTACCTGCAAACCAGGAAACTCAAGGTTAATAGAGCAATGATTTCCAGGTTGCTCATGGACTAAAGTTTTTTCTTTTTTTCTTTCTTTCTTTCTTGTTTTTTTTGTTTTTTTTTTTTTTTTTTTTTTTTTTTTAATGTGGGAAATGTGGAAGTTATTTGGCTTTTTCAGCTGATTGGTTGCCTTGTGGTCTTCTTCCTTATTTGGATCAGGGTTGCTGAGTCAGGGGAACAGGGGAGCCCAAAGATGGTATAAACAAACGTGGCATTTGGGGACTGGTTGACATCCTCTGCTGATTTCTGAGAACTATAAATTCCTGCAACTTCAGTAAGGTTGAGTTTCATTTTTCCTTAATGTACCTGCTTTGGCCAACTCCATTTTGTCCCTGACATAAGTGACTCCATTTTCATTCTGGTTCTACAGTCGAAAAGGGTGAGAAGCATTTGTACAGGTCATTGTTTCTTAAAAAGGAAGTATTTAGAAACTAAGTCCCGTGATATATTCCAATAAAGTAGATTTCTATGAAATTTCAAAGGTACCATAATACTGTGATGTGTAACAAGAAATAAGTATATGGTCTCTGGCACAGAAACCCTAAAACTCTTGAAATTTTCTGTGATGAGAGCAATGTTGTGTTAATGAGGTGATTTTTGGAAACACTTTAAGGATGAGGGCCCTGTTGTTTGTGGAGCCAAGGCTTCCTCCAGATTTCTATAGAGTGAAGAAGGGCTAGAGATAGAGTTCAACCACCAATGGCCCAAGATTTCATCCATCATACCTATATAATGGAACTTACATAAAAACCCAAAATGGTGGGGTTTAGAAATCCTCCTGGTTGACTAACAGGTGGATATTTGAGGAGGAATCCCGAGGGCATGGAAGCTTCACACCCTTTCCCCATACCTTGCCCTATGTCTCTCTTCCATCTGGCTTGCCCTGAATTATATCCTTTTTATAATTAACTGGTCACCAGTACGGTCGGCAGCATAGGGAAAGGGCAAACCAGAAAACCAGGGAGGATGGTATGCAAGAACTGTTTCATTTTGTGGATTGATATCGTCAAGTTCTTGAGGAACCTTCACTGAAACAGGTTGAGTATAACTAATGTAGGAGCTGTATCTTTGGTTTTGAATGCTCCAGAATGAAAGAGCATGTTTGGGTTGACAACAGGGCCCACAGCTCACTATGGAACAATCACAGCTGGTTATATGCCAGCCTAACGAACTGGATAAGAGCCACTGTATGGTCTGTTTACCTTGAGAAGGGAGGCTGTCCATCTCCCCTATAAATGCCATGTGGCATTCCCCAGATGTGGTAGCTGTTACGCTTCATATGCAGGCTACATGAGACTGGCTTTACAATGACAGGGATATTTACCCAATGAATATGCCAGTTACCTAGTCATAGTAAATGCTGTGGTTAAAGGGGCCTTTCTTATGTGGGCACCCCATATAACCAAGAGACAGACAGAATTTGCTGTCTCAGCTTCTCCTCCTGAGTATTACAGATACAATTAAATAAATTAGGTTTATTAACAAGAGAATGGGAAGAGGCCCAGGTAAGAGTCAAGGGGCTCTTCCCAATTAGGTAGAAATCTGTAAAAGATTATTTTAAGAAATAAGGTGGGTAAAGCAAATGTTGGCAGGAGCGAAACAAAGAAGAGACAGGAGGGGAGGAGTTACAGGTCTCATCCCAGCCAGGAGGAAATCTGTAGATGGTTATTAAGAAATGGAATGAGTAAAATGGACATTGATGGAGTAAAACAAAGGTTATAATACAACACTATCAAGGCTTTGGGGTGCCAAAGAGATTGCTTGTTGGTCCTCCAACATGAAATAGCCCTAAACACTTCTATTCTCTTTATCCCAATTTGGAAAAATTTTTAAAGTTTTAATGTAGCGATTACTATGCAAAATTTGACCAGAGCACCTGGGTGGCTCAGTCAGTTAAGCGTCTGCTTTGGGCTCAGGTCATGATCCCAGGGTGCTGAGATGGAGCCCTGAGTTGTCAGGGTTACCTGCTCAACAGGGAGCCTGCTTCTCTCTCTTCTTCTGCTGTTCCCCTCCCCATTCTTGTGCTCTCTCATTCTTACTCTCAAATCAATATATAGATAAATCTTAAAAAAAAAAAAAAAAAAAAGAGAGAAAGAGAGAAAAGAAAAGAAAATTGACCAGCAATCACTTAGGACAATGATTAGGCTAATAAAGATAAAAAACTGACAAAAGGAACAGGGTCTTTCTGCTTTACTCTTTGTTGGGGACCCAAAGCCTATTGCACAGGAGTAGGTAAATTGGGCAGGGGTAGAGAAGAGAAGTTACCAGAATTCCTGGTTTTGTTCCATGAACTGTGGTACCAACCCATTGGCAAAGCCCTGATTTAGGCTACAACTGGATTGAGAGAATATAAAAATGTAATGGTTGATAAGATTGTGAAAGTTGGAATGTTTAAATAAGCTTTATATAAACAAGTTGTGTTGTCTTTACCTGAATGCTTTTTGAGAATGAATAATATGTCTGACTGGGGAATACCTCCCCTGTCCAGTATTGTAAAGCAAAAATCTGTGGATGAAGACTTAATAGAGGCTACAGTTAGGAAACAGAAGAGTTGATGTAAGAGTAAGAGTTGATGGAATTAAGATAAAAAATGTGTAGAATTGGTGTGTTTGAACAGGTTTTATGTGAAGGTTTTATGTGAAGTCTCTTTTACCTTTTACCTATTTCTACATTGTAGAAATAGACATTGTATCTCACTGGGGAATGCTTCCCCTACCTAGTACTGTAAAATAGAAAGCGTGTAAGTCTGCCCTTCAGGCAACATTAATTGGACATATAAATGGGAACCAGTACGACTGCCTGAATCCACACAGTGTGGAAGACAAGCTGGGAGTGCTGGTAGGTACAAATTCTCTGTGTGGTAACCCTAAGTGGAACATAGATTGGGGCTTATGAGCATCGCCTAGAAACACTACTGGGGTTTTGGACTATAAGAATTTCCATTTGAGGAGCATTTACTACCTTGTGATTGGATGTTATTCACTAAAGCTACCTCTAGGAAGCAGACAAAGTGATCTTAAAATCTGAAGTAGCTATAAATGTCTGGGCGATGCCCTAGACAAACACTTTAATGCAGTTGTCAGTGCCCCCAAAATTCCACAATAAAATTTAAATGGTTTGTACAGGATCATGGCATCTGGACAATGCAAGGAAGAGATACTTACAAGTAGGGAGCCTCTTTTCCTCACAGACTGACTCTGGAAGTGCGTGAGAGGCTCTTGGATTCTATTAACATAGTGTCCTATAAATAGCTCTCAGCGGACCGCAAAGAAATGGCAGTTCCAAGGTGAATGGACTATACCCTATATGGAAGGCTCCCACTCTGAGGGAAGAAGGTAAAAACAAATCAGCTTGGTGGTCTGAATTGCATGCTGCTTTTCTAACAGCGATGGAAGAATTGAACAGTTGTAGAATCTCCAAGGTATGGGTTTTTACTGACTCCCAGGCAGTGCTCAGTGGCCTGGTCGTATGATTTCAGGAGGGCAGTAGAAACCTGGCCTATTAAAAGATGTCCTTATAGGGCACACACAGTCTTATGAAAATCACTGGGAATTTGAGTAGTGCATTAAAGTGGACATGGTGATGTCCTTAGAGGAATCTTCTTTCCATTTCAGAAGATGATTGGGATTAAGCAAATATCCCTGAGTACCCACTTAAGGTAGCCACCAGGGTCCATGAAATGAGTGAACTCAGTGATACATGGCAATGCAGAGATGGGCTTGATCTAAACATAGCCCTCTTGTACCCTCTGAGGCAAAAAAAAAAAGTCCAATAAAAACTGTTCTGTCTGCCAAGAGAGGGAGACTGCAGATGGCTATGTGGTAGATCCCCTGGTGGAAAAAGACCTTGATCGTAGCTGGCAAGTGAGACTGATGCCGGTAGCACTGTGAACTACAGATGGGTCCCGATAGGAATAGACACTGACTGTGCATTGGGCTACACCTACTCAGTGTGGGTGCAAATGCTGAGTATTATGAAAGAACCAGAACAGGAGATATTGCACCAATTTGTACAGTGGACCATCATATCTGCAGACCAGGGAACACATTTTATAACCGATAACGGCCAACAATGGACAGAGAGATAGCCTCCTCACAGTAAGAGTTTTAACAGAAAATTGGTATGGCCATTTAAAAGAAGGTTGGCTAGGGTTGCCTGAGTGGCTCAGGGGGTTAAGCCACTGCCTTCAGCTCAAGATCTCAGGGTCCTGGGATCGAGTCCTGAATCAGGCTCTCTGCTCAGCAGGGAGCCTGCCTCCCCCCCTTCCCCGTCTCCTCCTCCCACCCCCTGTCTCTGCCTGCCTCTCTGCCTACTTGTGATTTCTCTTTCTATCAAATAAATAAATAAAATCTTAAAAAAAGAAGAAGAAGGTTGGCTAGAACAGGCAAATAAAACCCTGAAGGGCTGTCTTACGTACCTTCACGAGTGTGTGCTCGCATTCAGCGTGAACATAAGTGGGGCCAAAGGAATGTCCCCACTAGATAGATTTCTCTGTTTTTCTGGTGGGTCTTAGGAAGAGAGGGTAAGCAAGGAAGCTGGTGTTCTTTCTTTCCCGTGTCACCACAGCTTCCCCCAGCCCCCCACTAGATGGAGGGGAGAAGAGCTGGAAAACTACAGTTTTCACTCTTCTTTTTAGTGTTTCACTGTCTGTGCTCCATGGTTGCTTTCCTCTTCATTAGCTTGTTGGGCAATAAACCTAGCTTAGTAGATTAGGGGAAGAATATGGATCACAGAAATAATATTCTTTTCTCCAAATTTAGTATAGCATTTAGGTAACTACCTTCTGAGCTGGAAGGAGAGAATAAAAATTAATAATTGTCTTCTACTACATTTCCTCTAGAATATGTGTCACGTAAAAGCCAGAGCCAGCACATTTAAAATAAGAGAGGCAGATACTATGGGTATTTTTGCTACTCTAATTTAGTTTCTAAACCAAAAGCAAATAACACTTTCTTAGGACATCTAAGCATTAGTGTACTGTGAGAGTATCATTACTGGGGAAAAAAAAAAAAAAAAACTATATAAAGAAAATGAAATAAAGCAACTCAATTAGGTTTTGGAATGGCTTTTAAACTCTATAGCAAGCATAGATCAGACCCATAAAAAGTGGGGAACACATAAATAAAAATGCATACAGAAAATAGGAAGACTTGAGTTCTAAGCAGCTTAGCCAATATATTTTGCTCCAAATGGACTGCTGCTTTGTGCATAGTAGGCAAAGGATCTCTTTAAAATATTATGGAGGTGTTTCACTTTTTTAAAAAATTAAGTGAATGTTGACCTAAGGATTTTTATTCTGGTTTTCCAGATGAATAGCTTCTTAACTCTTGTACCATATAACTGTAAAATCATGGTCTTCAGTGTTCTATAAAGCTGCCTTCGGATTTTTATTGTATATTCTATATATTCATTGAAACTTCATAATTACTAGGTGTAACTTTAGCTACTTAGATAAATATTTACCAAAAAAAGAAAAAAAATCTAAATACTAGAAAATTAGAATATGGGACCAAGGGTATGGTACCCATTCATGATAAAAATCCCTGAAAAAAGTATGATCAGTTCCTACTTATATGAAAAAAGATAATAAATTTATACATCTAAAACCAGGATTTTTTTTTAAATTAGAAGATTGGAGAATTCTGAGAAACTTCTCAGAGAATAAAATTTACAAGTCCCAAAGGCAAAGTCCAGAAATATTTCTTGAAGATAAATCTCCAACTAAGAAATCTTAACATTGGTAAATTATTTGTAGACAGAGAAGAAGATGGAATTGCATACCTGATCATTGAAGTAGTCTGTTCAGATTCCTAACTTTCCACATCTTCATATCCATATCAAAAAGAGGAACTAGTCTAAAATCAATGTATTGTGACAGCACACATAAATCTGAATATATTAGCACATACATAAACACACATATACATACACACAAATATAACCACATCTATTAAGCTCATTCAGGCTTTATATTTTATGCTTGATTTTTTTAATTTTTTATTTTTATTAACATATAATGTGTTATTTGCCCCAGGGGAACAGGTCTGTGAATCATTAGGCTTACACATTTCACAGCACTCACCATAGCACATACCCTCCCCAATGTCCATAACCCAACCACCCTATCCCTACCCTCCCACCCCCAAGCGATCTCTCTGATATGAGGAATTTGAGAGGCAGGGTGGAGGGTCATGGGGGGTGGGGAAGGAAAAAATGAAACAAGATGGGTTTGGGAGGGAGACAAACCGTAAGAGATGCTTGATTGTTTTTTAACTGATCTCTGTTGCATGATTTCTATATGCTATGGATTGAATTGTGTCTCCCCAAAAGATATGTGGAAGTCCTCATCCCTGATACCTGTGCATGTGACTTTATTTGGAGAAATGATCTTTGCAGATGTAATTAAGATGCAAATTAAGATGAGGTCATATTGGAGTGTGTGTGCCTTTAATCTAATATGACCACTATCCTCATAGGAGAGAAGAGACACGCAGGGAGAGTGCCGTGTGGAGATGGAAGCAGGCATTACAGTAATGAGTCTATAAGCCAAAGAATGACAAGGGTTTCCAGCTGTCACCAGAAGCTAGAAAAAAGGCAGGGAACAGATTTTGCATCAGATGCCTCAGAAAAAAACAACCTTGCTGATCTCTTGATTTCAGACTTCTATCTTCTAGAACTGTCAGACAATAAATTTCTGTTGTTTTAAACCACCAATTTTGTGGCACTTATTACAGCAGCCCCAGAAATAGTTTGTGGCCCAGGACGTGTGAAAATTCCAGAGAAATCCATGGCTATTGTTGTTAATTTTAAACAATTTAAAGGATGAGGTTTATATATTATTTGATTCAAAATTTAGGTATTACATTTTTAACATAATCTCAAAATGATTAAGGCTTTTTCCTTTTTAACCAGTGGGAGGGATGTATTTTAAAACTTTTTTCCTCATGATGAGAATGTGAAGTAAATGATCCTAATAACTTTTAGAGCCAGGAGAGCTGTAATCCATAAGGGATTGACCAGAGATTTTTGAGGTCAGTAAAGTATGAGCCTGAGTCCCATGCTTCTCTTTTCCTATAACTCTGTTATACCAGGTTAGTAAGATTCCTATGAAAGTGTCACGATGTTATGATTTTTCTCATTTTTTTTTTTCGGTAAAGAAAGGAAAGTAAGCAACTTTATTCTTTTTTTTTTTTTAAGATTTTATTTATTTATTTGACATACAGAGATCACAAGAGGCAGAGAGGCAGGCAGAAAGCGAGAGGCAAGCAGGCTCCCTGCTGAGCAGAGAGCCCGACGTGGGGCTCGATCCCAGGACCCTGAGATCATGACCTGAGCTGAAGGCAGAGGCTTTAACCCACTGAGCCACCCAGGCGCCCCAGCAACTTTATTCTTAAGATGGTGGGGGAAAATGCTGCTTTAACATTTTGACTCATCACAATTTATGTTAATTGATTGATATAATCACTCAGGGAAGAAATGATTCTTCATGCTCAGCAACACATTGGCCAACAACATAGATTCTTGTTCACACAGGAGATAGCCTTTAAATATTAGTGACCTCTCTGGTCCTTAGAGCTAATGTTTCATAAGCCTGTGCCCTTCTAAAGGAATGCCAGTTATAGTAGAAATCACATTGTGCGGCCTTACTGCTTTACCTCACCTCACAGCCTTTACAGGGACCTAAGGTGGAAAGAGGTCACTAAAACTCAATTCCCCTATCTTTGTAGCAATATTTCTAACCTTTGTCACAGAAATGGTTTGATTTTTTAATGCTCATGTCCGCAGTGTTAAAACAGTTGAAAGTTTCCAGAACTATTAAGTCTAACCAACCCTTCTTCACATCGTCCATAGCAAATCATATTACTTGAGTATCAAGGAACCTCAGTGGGGAAAAAAAGAACAAAGATTGTTTTTACTTTTATAGCCTTTGCTTTCACAATTCAATGGTAAATCAACAGTGAACATTTGGTTTGCCTGAGGCAAACATGAAATCAGCCTGCCTGTTTGAAGCGTATATTGTCTTTTGTTCTTATCTGATAACTCTTCAAAATAAGCACAAACTCTCCCGTCTTGAAGACCCTCAGCACCAGTGTTAGTCCCAACTGAATTTATTCATTTCATCAAAATGATACGAAATTCAGCTGTCCAATTTTATATTCGTGAGGAATATAGGTAATATAGTTCAAAATAAAGCCACAAAGAAGAATTCATTTCAGCACAGAAATAATTTCCCCTATAGTTAATTCTGTTTTTATTCAGACAGAGAGGCTTGCCTCCACAAGGCCATTTCTCTCCCTAGGAAGAAGAAATGTTTGGGAAGAAAACCATCTGACTCACAGATATATTTAAGCACACTAGCAAGAAAACTCTTTTTCAGGGTGATTTCCTTGCCAACAAACTCTTCGTGTCCTCCCAGTCAGACCTATGTTCAATGCCAGATTCAAGCCTTACCAGTGACAAAGGAAGAAACTGTCAGGAAGGTGGAAGGCATCAGTACTGATTTGAAAACACAGTAATACAGTGGAAGCAAGGGAAAGGGAACAGGGCATGGAGAAATTCAAATTGATAGGCCTGATTTAGCAGATAGTTACATCTTGAAGCACTACTTTGATTTGTTAGAGAGATGTATAAGACTTAGCTTAAAGCTATTTCCTAGTCTACTTCCTTCATTTTTCCTATACGTAAGACGTTTCTGAAGATTATTCATTTCTTGAGATATTGAATCTAATGTGCACAAATGTAAGGGATAAAAACATACAAATGAAATTCAAAGTAGTCCCAAAGCAGCTAATGAAATGGCTTTGTCACTTTTAAATTAGGGCAAATAAATTTAAATGGTTGAAAAACAGAATATGAGTCAAGTTGTGAGGAGCCCAGCCAGCCGCATGGAAAGGCTCATGTGCCACAAAACTATTGCCAGGGCTCTAGCTCACCAGCACCAACCTTTTAACCATGTTTATTGAGCCATCTTTGGAAGCAGATCTTCCAGCCCCAGTCCAGACATTCTAGCTGATGCCACATAGAACAGAGACAAAATTCCCCATAAAGCTCTGATCAAATTGCAGATATGTGAGCAAAAGGAATGGTTCTTCTCATGACAAACCGATAATTTGTGGGGTGGGTTGTTACACAATAACAATTAAAAAACAGCTTGTTAGGAGGTAGCCTAACTGGCTCTACTAATCCTGTCATTAACTCCAGCACCTCTCTTACCTGTTTATAGAGAAAAAGACTGGGGAAAACATAAAGTAGAGGAGCTCTCAGAATTGTAAATAAGTGACCCCAGTTCTCTGGATGTCAAGTAAAAGTGGAGGAAAGGTAGGAGGTTAGACTTCCTTCCCTTTTCTGTTTCACTACTCAGCTCCTCTCCAGGTATTTACTGGAATTAGCTCTTAAATTACTTCCATGTAAATTAATTGTCTTGAGAGAACCCTAACAAAGAGAACCTCAGTGATGCAGATCACACTGGTTGCTTAGATATGTCTTAGTTATCAGTGCTTTTGCTTATGAAGTAATGGACGTAGTGTCTTCTTAACTCTTTGGTGTCATCATATGTAACTAGTTTATTAAACAAGACAAATACACTGGGTAAGTTTGGACTTTGTTTCCTTTTTTATTTCTTCATTTTTTTGAAAAAAAAATATATATCCCCAACTGAATAATATAGACTCTCTAATCTCTAATGATTAGTAAATTCCTTAGTGTTAAGATTATATGACTCCTTCTATACACTTTCCATTATTGATTTCCTTATAGCCTTGTAATTAAACTTCCAATTAAAATTCAGTTCAAGTCTTAAATCTTTCCTAAATGTTTGTTTCAGTCCCAGGAATTTGGAGTGAGAAGGAGGCAGGACTTACTCTTCCATTCTGTCTTTTCTCTACAATGGAGATGAGTGTGTTGGAGCTATGCCTTTTCTGGTATTCTGTTCTCTCTCCTTCTTCTGGGTCTTCCTCCTCTGATGTTGTGGGCTAGGAAGGAAAAAAGGCCATGACAGGAATCTTCTTAAAAACTAACCACCTATCAATGGTAGAACAGCCCAGGTAGAGGTGGTACTTGGTCTGGTCCTCTTAGTCGCTCATGACTATCTCTGAAACGGTATTCTGAAGAGACAGGGATCAATGTTTAGCCTCCTTTTCCACTTAAATTCTTAGAAAACTACATTTTTTTTTTCCCTGAAGAATCTGAAAGCTGTGGGAACTTGGGAGAACATTTTTCTCATTCTCCTTTTCCTGGAAACACCATTCTATGAGTCCCTATTCATTGTGTTTGCAAACTTCTCTACTAAGCCTTCTGCTTTCAGAAATATTCAAAGATGTGGGCACAAATTTCTATATCTACATATGCTGCCAAACTCTAGTAAATAATGGCAAAATTATAGTTAGTTTTTCTTCCTCATATCCTATTTACGATATTATAAGACCATGATTTTATATCTTAGAAAATGTGCAAATAAAAAATGGAAATGAAAAAAAAAAGAGAAATGTACTTCTTGTGTGCTGAGTCAGTTTTACTCTGTCCTTTCATAGTTCTTCAAAATTTTGACAGGTCACTTTCTTGAAACAAAACAAACACACACAAAAAATAAGACTGTTACTGAGATGCCCCCAATATCTACTGCTTCATTGGTCCAATGACAACAATATCTATCATGCCATTTCTAGATTTCCCCTCACCCACATCCACAACCAGCAGTTTTGTTGTTCTCAGTTATTTTCATGGTGGGATTTGAGCCCCCAAATGACCCTTTCCATGTCAGACCATAACTGGTATAAATGCTCATTTACTTTTGACACTAGGCATGGGAACACCAATCCCATGGGTTTCAGACATTGTTTTCTCTATGTTTTATATAGTATAATGATCAGTTCTGCCTGCTGGTGTAATGACTTTTGCCATTTGGTCTTCTGGGATAAGGATTTCAAAATGATTAGGTAGTAACCACAGTTTTAGTTTACTGTGTCCCCTGGAAGAAAAGTGCCTTTAGGGACCAGGGAGTTTAGTCAAGCAGAATCTGTATTTATGGGGAAAAGGAAGCAGAAATTCTACATGTGACTCACTGGTGATGATGATAAAAGGTTCCTTCTACTTCTAACCCTTAGAGTTCAAACCCATATATTCTACACAATAGAATAAGTCAGCATGTCCTGGCTATTGGGCCCTTGTATATTTTTTCATCTTGAAGAATACTATAAGGATGCCATTGATGGGGCACTAACTATGTCCACCAGGGTAGCTCTTTTCCTGATGATGCAGAATAGGATACTAAGATCTACTTTATACACTGTGAGATGGATTTAGAGCAGTACTTCCCTTAACATCTAAAATTTGAAATCCCCACTCCAACTAGGGATCCTTAGTATGAATGACAGCTCAAAGTATATTCACCAGTCCTTGAAATAATTGAGTATTCCTCTTTCTTCACTATACAGTTACTCTGGTGAATGACTATAGGTCTCTTTGAGATATATAGGAATAATTACTAGTATGTATTCATGCTGTAGCATTAAATACTTATTTCTCAAAGAGCTCTGGCCTCTGCTTAAGTCAGAGAAACTTCTGTTTGAGGAATGTTGCAGGTCTGGAAATTAGATTCATGTTTATAATTTGCATTGTGACAGTTACCATCAGCCTTCTGGTCCCTCTTTTTTTTTTTTCTTTTTTTTTAAGTTTTATTTATTTAAGTAATCTCTACACCACACATAGGACTCGAACTCACAATGCCCCAAGATCAGAAGTCGCATGCTCCTCTGACTGAACCAGCCAGGCACCATTTATAAATTCATAAATAAATTTCTTCATTACAAAAGTTAAGAAATCACTGGCTGCTCATGGACCTTTACCTTAAGAACACCATAGTTTGTCAGCCCTCCACAGATTCCTAGGAGTCACAAGTGTCATTTCAGCCTTTCTACCATTACCACAATTTCAGCTACTTGTCTCTCATGGTTAAGTGCTGAAACTTGACCTTCATTCTTTTGGAATTCTGTCCTCACTGACATTATATTATCCAGCTGAATAGCAGCCTTTCTACCATTAATCCCTAGCCTGCAATGAATAGCCACCACTGGCTTCTCAACAATACTGGCGCCTCCTCATTGCTTTAGGGATGTTATCCTTAGAGATAACCCTTGAAAATCAGAGCCAGCTGTTGGGTTCTCTAATTTTATATAATCAATTTACTCTAGCTTGCTATGCTCTCAGCCTTCTGACCAAAAGGCAGTTCTGGCATTTCTACCTAATTTCCATTAATTACTTAGCTTTTTTTTTTTTTTTAAATTTTTAAAGAACTCATCCATCAACATATTAAGGCTAGCTCTACATATCTTTGACAGATATAAATTATGAAATCATAGGAACCCTATTATTAATAAACTCAACTTTATTCATCCTTATGTTCAGCCCCCATTGATCTAGTACCATCCCAGTCATGATCTCTGGGTTCTGGTTGGCTTCTAATAGGTAGGTTCTCCTACTCTTTTGATGAATAATCCCTTACCTCCTACAGCAGAAACAGTACTTCCTTCATTAATCCATAGCAAGACTTGGTCAGATGTATTAATCTAGAAACAGTGAGATACAGTGGAGGAAGGTATTAGCATAACAGAAATCTATTTCGTGTGAGACCTTTCCATGGTTGTTAGGCAGGGTGTGAGAGCTCCCCCCAAAGTTATCCTTGAAACAAAGATTTAAGTGCAAGTTGTTTCCTTGAGACACTGTATGTGGGAAAAACAAATGAGAAGGTATACCAGTTGACCAGTGTTTTTCCAAAATTCATGTCTACCTGGAACATGACCTTTGGAATTGGAGCCTTGCATATGTAATTAAGTGAGGTCATACTGGGTTAGGGCGGGGCCCCATATACAATAACTGGTGTCTTGTAAGGGGAAGGAAAGGGTGATTTGGAGGTAGAGACACAGAGAAGAGACAGAGAAGAGACAGAGAAGAAGGTCAGGTGATGATGGAAGCAAAGTTTCAAGTGATACAACTGTAAGACAAGGAACGCTAGGGATTTTTGGCAACCGTCAAGAATGAGGAAGAAGCAAAGAAAAACTCTTCCTCACAGCCTTCAGAGAAAGCATGGTTTTGCTTATGCATTGATTTTGGTTTTCTAGCCTAAGAAAATAAATTTCTATTGTTTTAAGTCACTTAGTTTATTTGTTTTTTTTATAGCAGCTCTAGGAAATAATACAGGCTGGGAAAGGAAGGAAGTCAAGAGAGGGTATGTTATCCAATTCCAAGATGCTGTAACTTATTCCCACCTGGGAATTCTGAGCATCCATGTAGAACACATTCCTCAGTTATTCCTTTTGAAAATGCTGGAATTGGGGTAATTCTCTACGAATTCCCATTTGTTAAATGCTATTCCAGAGAGTTCTTCTGTTCCCCAACACTTCTGATGTGTTAAGCACTCAGGCTCCGGTCAGTCCTCAATCAAAAGGACACAAAGACCGGCAGTTGGAACTAGATAGAGCTTCTGTGCTTGGAAATGTTAAGGACCTATGGGAAATAGATCACTGACAGTGTCTATTAGAGATATCCAAATAAGCCCATGTTGTTCATTCACATTCAAATTATATTGACCATCCACCTGTAGATCTTTCTCCAAATTTCCTAGAACTCCTGGGCTCAGCTGATCAGAGCCGACTCAGAATTTGTTATGATTCCTGTAGAAAACTAGGGTTCCACAATTCAGAAGAGCCACTGTGCTGATTTTCTTACAGGCCTCAGTGGTCTTTCAATAAAACATAAGCCCAGACCTTCTGGATTACTTCCAGACAGTCTTCTCCAGACAGATGGTGGCTGTTTACTTCATACTTCCATGAATTACCATATTGGCAAAGTGTTTTCTCTATGCCAGTGATTGTCTCAGTGACGTGTTCCAGAGCAGCCACATGTTGTACCAGAGCCACCCCTTTCTAACTTCCCTTTGGCCCTGGCACTAAACCTGGATTACCTGCCCAGGCTTCCTGTTTCCTCATGATCATTTCCATTATGGAGTCCCAAAATCTCTCAGTTGGGATAAGACTTTTTCATCCCACTTAATAACATTAAAAAGAGGAAGGAGGTCTATTCCTTTACTCTTAGGAAATCCCTTGGCTTTGCACAAATTTGTCTATCCCTCCACAGTGACCTTCTACAGTTTCTTACCATTGGGAGGAATTATATTAATGACATAAATTTGGTTCTTATATAAACTCGAAATGTACTCATGATTCTTAAAAGCCAACTTGCTAATGAATGCTATTAGTCACAAGAGGAAAAAGAAGGCATGAGGATATGAGTAAGTTGCTTTCTTATTCACCAAAGCTATTAGAAAAACAAAGTGACTTTTTTCCTATCAATAAAATATCAATTTTACAGGAAGTGAAATATTTTAAAAAATAATTATTTGTCCAGATGTTTGGTATACATGATTAATTTGCTAAAATATTTACTGTTCACTTACTTTGTACCAACATTGTGCTGAGTGCTGGGTGGCTAAAGGCAAACAAATATAGCTTCTGTCCTTAAAGAGCTTACAGTATGGAAGGGAAGACAGAAATACAGTTAGACAGCCAAGTAATAATAAAAGGTATAGCAAGTGCCATTAAGAAAGAAAGAAATTGCAGTGGTTAAGACTAGAGAGTTAGAGAATCCAAACCACTTCTGGAGAAAGAGTTCAGGGAGGAACTTTCAGAAGTTATATTTACTCAGAGCCCGAATGGAATCATCGGATAAAACAGCAGGAAAGAGAGAGTTCCAGGAAGAAGGAAAATGCTGTACAAAGACTGTTACATGGAGGGGAGCTTGGAATAATATTGACTCTGAAAGCAGCCCGTGTGTCTCAAGCATTGTGCTAGAGATCAGGGTAGAGTGCTCTACAGGGTCCAGAAGATGCAGCGCCTTACAGGTAATAGTGAGAAATGTCAGTTTTTCCTAAGTATATTAACTTTTAAGCAGATGGATAACATGACATAATTTATGGAGGATTTAGGATTTATTTAGGAAAAACTCTCTGCTTTGGGCATAATCCACTGAAGAAAGTATATAAGAAAGCAGAGGGCAGAGTTTGGAGCCCATGGCAGTTATCTAAGTGCGAGGCCAAACTTTCTAAATTAGGAAGTATCATTGTTCCTGCTTATTTCTCTTCTGAGTTCAACTTGATTTTTGCCTCAGTATACACAACTTGATGCATTATGGCTGTGCAAGGCCAATGCAGTGATAGTAAGCCACATGTTTCACACTGATTAAGAGAGATGAGTAATTTTCTTCACTTCTGAATTCTGTACTGGAAGTTTGCTCCAACATTGCAGGAAATGTGATTCAGTGATTATTAGAACTGCAATTAGAACCACTGGATTGGTGCTAAATGAATCTATACTTCAATTCTTAATCTAAAACCTTAGGTAAATACATTTGTAAGATACAGGGAATGTATATAGTGCATGGCAATTTCTTTTTACAGGGCTCAGATTGATGTGAATAAATGTAAATTAAATGTTAAAGGCTGTCATCAGAAGGAAAATTTTCCACTGAAACAAATACATCAAAGAACAAGAAGGCACTTAATTTTCTTGGCTTTTATTTATTTATTTATTTTTGTTTAGCCATGACTGACTGTAATTTTATTGTACCCTGGTAATTTTAAAAATTTTTATTTTCAAAGCTATGAATTCATTTGATGAATAATTCTGTGATGACTTCATTTTGATTTCATGGTAAACAGTTCAATATACAATGAATTTCTTAGCTATTGATGTGCAAGTTTTGCCACTGGAAATATTCATTCAAAGGGAAATTAGCATAAGGTTTTGTAAATTTCACTTAATGAATCACATACTGATTTAACAAAGCTCTTTAGCAACAACTGGCTTTCCTCTTTCAAAGCTGCAAAACACAATAGTTAAAACAACTTCAGTACCACATCATCTTGATCATAATTTGATAATGCCATACTTAAAGCTTTATTGGCTATACATAGATATAATTGAAAGTATATATCAGTGTACATAATTTGAATTATATACAATATATAATTTGAGTATGTAGTATATAAAATGTGAAGGTTTATTTGGCTGTAAATACACCTAACAATACACTTTTCTAGAATTCTCATCTTACATTCTCTCTTCTTTTTTGATAAAAATATGGAAGAATTTATTGATTTGTAAAGGATACCCTATTAGACTTTACTCCCAGGAATGAGAACTCAAAGATTTGAAAGTATTAAAACATTTGTCCAAGATATATTCATATGGGAGGTGAGAGAAAGTTGTGGGGGGACATACATATCCTTAGATAATATACACAAAGTTGTTTGTCCAACTGAAGCGTTAGAAGGAAGAGCAGTGAATTACAGGGAATGCTGGATCCAATAACATAATGATATAGTGAGATACAGATAAATCAGTCTGGCAGTTCTGAAACTATTTTTGGAAACATTAAATGCTCCATGAATCTTAATTTTCTAGACAGGCTGATATACAATGTAGACCTTAAACTCAATCAAATAACTCTGACCTAAATGTGGAAGCATTTTCTTGGGCTCCCTATGTGGAATATGTCTTTTCTCTTATGAAAACAGCCATTGAAGCAGACGTTAATAGTACCTAGAATCTAAGGTAATCTATAGCAAATGTCTGGGTCCTCTTCTCTGTTTATCGGGTAAGATTAGTGGAAAATGTGATATAAAATAATAACTTCCCATTCTGAAAGTAGTCCAGATATTGTTAAAATCATTATGTTCCAGGTTGAAAAAAAGATACCTGAAACACCTGTTATTGGACTGGAACCTGTATGTGTTTGGAGAGTGAAGGGTGATCCTTGGTGAACCTGAACAATAGTCCCTGGCTTTAGGTGTTTGCACATTTTTGCTGTCAGTTCATCTGAATCCCTTCGTTAGAGAATTTGAGTTAACCAACATATAATCCGTGTGGATAAATAGGAATGAAGAAGCTGCTAGAGAGTCTTCTCATGCTGGGCTGAAGAGTAGCCTTGTGTCAAAGGAAAAAAAAAATTAATAGGACAGTAAAGTGATCAGTCTTTTTAAAAAATCTGTAATGAGCTTTATATTGTGCCTCAATGAAGATAGTGAAGAATATATTCCCCAAAATAAGGAATGAGAAAGGGGACATCTCTATAATTCTACAGAGCGTAAAAGACTACTAAGAAAATATTATAAACAACTTAATGAACATACATTCAAAACATAGATGAAATGGATAAATTTCTTGAAAGACATAAGCTACCAAAGCTCACTCAAAAAGAGAATATCTCTATGGTTATTAAACAAATTGAATTTGCACTTGAATATATTCTATCAAAAAATTTTAGACCAAGGTAGCTTCACTGCCAGACATTTGAGAAAGAAAGAATACCAATTTTATATAAACACTTCCAGATAATTGAATATAAAGGCATATTTCCGAACACATTCTGTGAGGCTAGCAATGTTCTGGCAGGAAACCAGAAAAAAGGCAAGACGAAAATAATTTTAAGAGCACTGATGCAAAAATTCTCAACACAGTTTTAGTAAAATAAATCCAAAAATGTATCATGGCTAAATAGGGTTTATCTTAGAAATGAAAGGGATTTACAATTTAAAAATTAAGCAATGTAATTCACTCTATTAATGAGAATAAAAAAGAAAAATGATATGATTGTTTCAATAGATGCAGAAAAGGAATTTTACAAAATCTAACCTTCACTGAGTACAAAGCTTTCAGCAAACTAGGCACAGAAAGAAACATAAACTAATAAAGAGCACCTAGGACAAGCCTATGGTTACCATCATACTTCCTGTTGAAAGTTGAATAACTTTCCCCTAAAGTTTTTGGTTTTTTTAAAGATTTTATTTAATTATTTGAGAGAGTGAATTAATAGTGGGGAGAGGCTGAGGGAGAAGCAGACTCCCCACTAAGCAGGGAGCCCTACTAAGAGCTGGATCCCAGGACCCTGGGATCATGACCTGAGCCAGATGCTTAGCCAGCAGAGCTGCCTAGGCTCCCCTCCCCTAAAGTTTTAAAGGAGGTGAGAATATCCCCTCTCACTTTATATTTTCTGAATTTCATTAGGGGCACATCTCTTCTTACAATTTTGTTGAGTTATAATTAAGACATAATTACATATATTTAAATAGGATAATTTTATAATTTTTCACATATACAGCTTGGAATAATCACCTAATCAAGAAAATAAGGAAATCTGTCACCCACGGAAGATTTTTTGTTTTCCTTTGTTACCCAAACCATCTGTGTGCAAACATGAAAGTACTTTCTATCATCATAGATTATGTTCTCTTGATGAATTGACCCCTTTATCATTGTAAAATGATTGCTTCAACCTGTTAATATTCTTTTTTCTGGAATACACTTTGTCTGATATTAATATGTCCACCCCAGCCATTTTCTCTTGATTAGTGTTAGCACAATAGTATGTATTTTCCTTCCTTTTACTTTTAACTTGTTCGTAGTTTTTTTTTTTTTAAGTTGGTTTCTTGTTAGTAGCATTGAGCTGAGTTTTACTTTTTTTTTTTTTTAATTCAGTGTGATGATCTCTCACTTTTAATTGGGATATTTAAAGCCCAATTTTATTTGGTTATTGATATTTTTTTTTAAGATTTTATTTATTTATTTGACAGACAGACATCACAGGCAGAGAGGCAGGCAGAGAGAGGGGGGAAGCAGGCTCCCTGCTGAGCAGAGAGACTGATGCGGGGCTCGATCTCAGGACCCTGAGATCATGACCTGAGCCGAAGGCAGAGGCTTAACCCACTGAGCCACCCAAGTGCCCCTGGTACGGTTGGTTTAAATATACCATTTTGCTGTTATTTTGTTACTTGTCTTATGTGTTCTTTGTTCCCCTTTTCCTCTTTTTCAGTCTTGTTTTAGATAGCTAAGAAAAAGTACATTTGATCACTTGGATGGCTCAGTCTATTAAGCGGCTGCCTTCAGCTCAGGCCATGATCCTGGCCGGGATCCTGGGATCATTGAGCCCCTCTCCCTGCTCAGCACGGAGCCTGCTTCTCCCTCTCCTCCTCACTTGTGCTCTCTCTTACTATCTCTGTCTCTCTCAAATAAATAAATAAAATCTTCAAAAAATTATGTTTTCTCACATATTCACCCTTTTCAGTTCTTTCTAGTCTGTTGTGTAGATAGAGATTTCCATTTGACCTTATTCTCCTTCTGCTTGAAAAACTTTCACTTTTCTAATAGTACAGGTCTATTGGTGATGAATATTTTAGCTTTTACACATCTATCTTCATTTCATTTTTGTTCTTCGAAGATATTTTTACTATATATAGATTTTTTAGGTTGGCAGGTTTTTTTATTTTGTATTTTAATGTCATCGCACCAATGTTTGCCTTGCATTATATGGTTTCTGATGAGAACTGATCATTCTTTTATTTGTTATTCTGTATATAAAATTTTTTTTCCTGTGACTTCATTAAAAATATATATTTAACACTGGTTATAGGAAATTAGATTATAGCTTGGTATAGTTTTTTCTTCATGCTTTTTGTGCTTGGGGTTCATTGAACTTCCTGGTTCTAAGGCTTTATGTTTTTCATCAAATTTGGAGAATGTTCAGCCATTATTTCTTCAAATATCTTTTTTGTTTCCTACTCTGATTCAGAGATTAAATTATATGTCTATGTGGCTGGCTAAAGTTATCCCATATCTCATTTATGATCAGAATTTGTTTTTTAGTCTTTTTTTTTTTAACCTTTTTGTGTTTTATGTGGTTAGGGTTTTGTTTTTGTTTGTTTGTTTTAAGATTTTTGTTTATTTTAGAGAGAAAGAGTGCATAAGCTGGGAGAGGAGCAGAGGAAGAAGGGAAGCAAACTCCCCATTGACTGTGGACCCTGATGTGATATAGGGCTCAGCCCCACAACCCTGAGATCATGACCTAAGAAGAAACCAAGAGTCAGACACCTAACTGATTGAGCCATCCAAGTGCCCTTCATATGGTTAGTTTCTATTGCTATATTTCAAGTTCAAAGATTTCCTTTAATAGTGTCTAATATGCTGTTAATTCCTTTTTTTTTTTTTTTAAATCTCGACACAGTTCATTTCACCTCCAAAAGTTTGATTTGGGTCTTTTTAATTAATATTAATAACAATACTTGAATGTTCTCATGCTTTCTGGGGTGCCTGGGTGGCTCAGTTGGTTGAGTGTCTGCCTTTGGTTTGGATCATGATCCCTGATTCCTGGGATCAAGCCCCATGTCAGGCCCCCTGCTCAGCAGAGAGTTTGCTTCTCCCTCTTCATCTGCCTCTTCCCCAGCTTATTCTCTCTCTCAAATAAATAAGTGAAATCTTTAAAAAAAATTCTTATATTTTCCTCCCCCTTTTGGAACATACCAAATATAGTTATAAAATTCCCCCATTTTTGCAAGACACATTCTAAAGATCTGCTGTACAACATAGTATCTTCAGTTAATAATATGGTATTGTACATTTAAAACATATTAAGAGAGATCTCAATTAGGTATTCTTACAAAGCTGAAAAAAGAGAGAGGAAGGAAGGAAGGAAATGGACAGAAGGGAAGGAAGTCACAAAAGAAGATTAAGAAATTTTTGGAGGTGATGGACATGTTTAGTTACTTTGATTATAGGGATGGTATCATGGGTGTATGCATCTGTCCAAACTTATCAAAATATATACATTAAACATGGACAGTGTTTTGTACATCCCAAAATTTTAAAAATAAAAATTGAATACAAAAAAAAAAAAAAAAATCCTTGGGTGCCTGGGTGGTTCAGTTGGTTAGGTGACTGCCTTGGACTCAGGTCATGATCCTGGAGTTCTGGGATTGAGTCCCGCATCAGACTCCCTGCTCAGCAGGGAGTCTGCTTCTCCCTCTGACCTTCCCCCTTCTCATCCTCTCCTCTCTTTCTCTCTCTCATTCTCTCTCTCTCTCAAATAAATAAAATATTAAAAAAAATATATCCTTGACCTCTGTTGTGTGAGACACCTTCATTATTTGGAAGGAGTTTTGCCTTTTACACTTCATTAGGCAGGGCATTACTTTCCAGCAATTTTGACCCACTATCAAATATTGTCCTTCTAAATACTCTACCCAATAACCCCTAAGGTCCATATTTTACTGTTCTGTACTTTGGATGGTGGGAACAAAAATAATACTTAACCTTGTGTGGGTTCCAGGAACTGTTCAACTTGATCCTTTTCACGTATTCTTTCACAAGCTTCTGGCCATTTTCTCATGCATATTCTCTGATGCTGCTTAGTGTTAAGACTCAGGTCTGTGTGCAAATTTCTGAACTCTTTCTCTCTATAGAACTCCCTTCTCTCTGGAGCTCTTCCCTGTGAGTTCTGGCTGTTATGGTAGTCACTTGACTTTTGGCTCCATTTACTTTTCCTTTTCCTGTGCTGCAGACTGGAATCTCTCTTTCTTCAGGAATCATTGTCCAATGCTGCCTTTTGTCTAATGTCTGAAAACCACTGTTTCATATATTCTCTAGGTCTTTATTTGCTTAAGTAAAGAGGGTAACCCCATTCTTTGTTACTTCTTCATGGCTGAAAGCACAAGTTAGTACATAATATTTTTATATTTAGAGAAAATATAAACTTATTATCTTTCTGATATGATTGAAAATCCTTGGCTTAGTGTTTTCTTTCTGAAATATATGTCTTGGAGATGACAGTCCTAGGATTGCAATCCAGTGACTGCTATCCATTTCTTCTGATATATAGGGATGATTAAATTCAATACAAGGAGTCACAATGTATTTCCAGGAAATGTAGAGTTCAGACCATCATTAAGAATACTATAATTTTTATGTACCCTATATAGATATAGTGTGGATGAATGTGGTAAATATATTTGTCAACAGAATTCCTAAAATATTTGAAAGGCTCTTCTGTTTATTTTAAGTGACTAAGATTGGGAAAGAGAATAGGTCAATATGTAGATAAATCTATTCAATGATTTTCTACTAATACTATTAAAATGTTATGCATTTTTTAAAAGCATAAAAAATAGAGGAAGTTAACATGCATGAAAAAGTACTTATGGGGGTGCCTGTGTGGCTAAGTCATTAAATATCTGCCTTTGGCTCAGGTCACAATCCAAGAGCCCTGGGATTGAGCCCAACATCAGGCTCCCCGCTGAGCAGGAAGCCTTTTTCTCCCTCTCCCACTCCCCCTGCTTGTGTTCCCTCTCTCACTGTGTCTCTGTCAAATAAATAAATAAAATCTTAAAAAAAAAAAAAGAGAAGAAAAAGCACTTATGAACCATAATGCCTTCATATCAATGACAGATAATGAAGTGAGGGGGAAAAAGGATATAATAAAAGTTGAAATCAGCAAATTCATTATATATTTGATCTATAGTCTGTGATCATGATCACTGAAAGCTGTGTACTTACTCAGTTGAATTTACTTTAGGTTGCAAGGGTCAGTGGAGTTGCAGTATTTGCTAATTTTAGCAGAAGAGAGCTCTGAAAAAAAATTGACCAAGAAATTAAAGAAAATATAAATAGAGGGAAGAATATGGTTGTTTGATTCCAAGACTCTGATGGAAGTTATTTCCCATAGTTGTCTGAAATAGAATCAACACTTTCCCTTTTTACAAGTTCTTACAGCTCTTTGAAATACAATTAACCCAGAATGGAAAAGTTAGAAATCATTTAAAATAACTTTTTAAAAAATTTATTTATTTATTTTAGAGACAGAGATGGGGGAGGGGGCAGAGGGAGAGGGAGAGAATCAAGCAGACACCCTGCTGAGCATGGGACCTAGTGGGGCTGGATCTCAGGACCCTAAGATCATGACTTGAGCCAAAGTCAAGAGTTAGAAGCTCAACTCACTGAACCACCCAGGTGCCCCTTAAATAACTTTTATTATTTATCTGTGGCTCTAGTAGCTCTATATTTTAGGGTCAAAGAGACCCTGAATATAGTGGTTTTTACAATATAAAATTTAATGTCTCTCTCTCATTAGAGTTTGGAATCACTGTTTCATTTTTGCACCTCAGAGACCTGGATGTCATCCAGATAATTACTTCACAGTCCCCTATAATGCTGTTTTTTTCATGGTTCAAATCCATACCTGGATTCTGATCACTGGGAAGAAGGAAGATTGCTTCCAGGAAGCATGCCTTCTGTCTTAAGTTCTAGATCCGTAATTAACATACTTCTGTCCAATGATCAGAACTTAACCAGTGATGAGAAGGCTTAAAAATATCTAGTAAAATAGCATAGTCCCAGCCAAAATTTTATTATAATGGAGGAAAAGAAGGAATTTTGTTATATGATTAGAAGTTTCTACCATAATTCTCTGTCATTAACTTCCAAATTTATATTCTAGTTGTGAACTCACTTTTTAGTGATCATCTTATTTATACTGTTTACTTAAAATCTCCACTTCTGTTTTATAAATATATAAAAATGATGATGCCCATTTAATTTGAATCCTTCAATACTCACTGACTTTCCTATCTCTACTGATGAAAAGTTAGCTCCACTCTCACCTCCCCACCCTGCTGCTCAGAAGCCATTTTTTACCTAACTAGCCATGTTCCAACAAGATTTAGTTGAGGAAACAGAAACCACCACACACTAGGTCTTTTAAATAGTTACTTTTGTTTTTTTTAAGATTTTTTATTTATTATTTATTTGACAGACAGAGATCACAAGCAGGCAGAGAGGCCAGGAGAGAAGCAAGCTCCCTGCTGAGCAGAGAGCCCGATGCGGGGCTCCATCCCAGGACCCTGGGATCATGACCTGAGCCGAAGGCAGAGGCTTTAACCCACTGAGCCACCCAGGCTCCCCTAAATAGTTACTTTTTAAAAAAATTTTTTCTTATGTGTATTTTGAAAATAACCACAGAGCTCTTTGAAATTTGGGCCAGATCATATCAGTCCTCTACAGAAACCTGAATTGTCTCCCAATTTTAGACAAAGAAATGCCAGAGTCCTGATATACCCTAAAGGTACCTTCAGAACCAACTCTCCATCATCACTGTACATTTATTATTTATTTTCTTCACCTCACTTTACTCTGCTGCACCCACACTTACATTTTTCCTTCTCCTTAGCTGTTTTTCTAACACTCCTATTCCTGTCACCTGACAGTTTGGGCATTGACTATCTGCATCATAGAGAATGCTCCTAACCTAGACAAATGAGCATCTCTTTCATACTTCACCTTTCTGATAATATCTAACTTGATCCAATATTTTAAAGTCTAATTTGATTCCATATTATACTCTATAACATAAAATAAAATTTAATGACTTACCATATTTGTCTATTTCAGTTGATTGCCCATCACTAAAATGTAAGCTGCATGTAGGCAAGAAACTTCATTTTTCACTAATGTATCCTAGTACCAAGAACAATGTCACATGATAATTCTCAGTAAATATTTATTGAAGTGAAAAATAAGTGAATTTCCTGTATAGAAATTTCCATATGTATTTTTAAATTAAAGAACTATTTCTGTTTGTCTTTCTAATATAATCCTTAGATCCAAGACAAGCTTTAGTTTCTAAATCTGCATTTAAGTGAAAAACAAGCATCCACATCAGCTTCATTAATAATAGAATTTGTCCTCAAATATACTCAGAACAGTTTGCATTTTCATATTATTTTGTCAACAGGTAATAGCAATTATGGAAATTTTAGTATCCAAAGTTTTCTAATGAACCTTTATGGTGTACATTCCATTTCTAGAAAGGAGATGTTTTTCTTTTAAAAACATCTATCACTGTGGAAGCAAAATCAATTTTCATTAATAACTATGTAAGTAGGATTCCATTTCAGTTTGTATGTCAATTTTTAATCATAACATTCTACTGGCAGAACTTAAATGACCTAAAAACATTAATTTTCCTAACCTAAATGGAAATATCTCTAAAGATATTTTCAAAGTATTTCATTCATTCATCCATCTAACCCTCAGCAAACATTTATTGAGCTAGTTTAATGCTATATTAGGTATTGGTCTAACCCATGAGGACATATCACTTTTAAAAAATGGATCTTATATATTGGCTGATTGAATATAATAAATAAGAATTAATAAAATTTAAAAATTAATAAAATTTAAAATAAATTAAATTAAAAATGGGTCCTCTTGGGAAAAGAATTGACTAATGGCATTACTGAAGAATAATATTCTACAGGAACTTAAGATGACTGAGTATGAATGGTATGAAAGGGTGAAGTTCCTTTCTGCAACTGTAAAGATATGGTGTTCTTCACCAAACAGAGATATCAAGGGTAGAGCAGGTTTCAGAGAAATGATGAAGTTTAGTTTTGGGGTGTTAACTTTGTTGTTTCCTCTGAGACATTTGGGTAGATGCTTTGTAATGGGAAAAATAGGCTCAGAGTTCAGGCAGGTGTTCTGTGATAGAATCATGATGTTGAAGTTATTATCATACTAGGAGGAAATTAAATGATATAGGCAAGAATCTGTAGAGGGAGAATAGCCACTGAGTCTGAAGGAACACTTCAGTTTAAATTACAGACAGAAGCAAAAAACAGTAAAGGAGAGCAATCTTGCATGATCAGAGAGTAGGAGTAGAATGAGGATGTGCACTTCCTCAAGTTTGCCAAAGATAAGTGCTGTGGATCGCCTGGGTAGCACAGTCAGGTAAGCTTCAGACTCTTGGTTTAAGCTTTCAGGTCATGATCTTGGGGTCCTGAGACAGAGTCCCACATCAGGCTCACACTGAGCACACAGCTGCTTAAGATTCTCTCTCCCTCTTCTTCTGCCCCTTCCCACTGCTCTCTCTCTCTCTGTCTCAAATTAATAAATAAGCCTTTAAAAGAAAAAAAAAGATCTTTCTCTTCCTTCTTCCACTCCCCACCACTCTATCTTTCTCTCTCTCTCAAATAAATTAATGTGTTTATCCATCTATGTAATATGATGATTGAAAAAAAAAGAAAGTATGCAATAAATTATTATGGCATTTTTTCTACTTTATGTGGCAGTATGTTAAGTATCTTTTAATAACATTGAACTTATTTTTTTCAAATTTTGTCAAAAGTGGTATTTATCTGGATTTTGGATTATTCCTTAGGATATATTTTAATAAACAAAATAACACAGTCAAAAGGTATAAACAGTTTTAAGATTGTTGATATATATTTTTAAGGAGAATTCCAAAAAGGTTTCAGTTTATAGCTTCACTATCTTTTAATGCAGAAAGGCATTATAAACATTGACTACTATCTTTTTGTTTCTTTTTAATTTAGCTAATTTGGAGCCTAAGCCAATTCTTATTATTCCTGCTGTTGTAGTTTAATTTCTTGGACTTATTAATGTGGTAGAACTTTTTGTTTAATGTTACTATCTATAAGCATTTTTCATCTCCTTTGATTTGGGGAATATTCCTACCATGAAAAAGATTAAAGAATGTAACATAGCTTTCATATTAAGAAAATATTCAGCTACATTTTTAGTTGAATAAATTCTTAGTTTCTCTATAGTAAACATTGATGTGGAAAAACACAAAATCTCTTACATAAATGTTATAAAATTTTTAAAGTAAAAACGGATATCCGAGACATTTTAATATTTGTACAATTTTTAACATTATGCATTTATATTCTATGAGAATACAATTAATGCATTTCTTTATAGATACATATATATACACATATGTACATATATGTGTATATATGTATGTATGTGTGTGTGTGTATATACATATATATACACACACAGTTGTTTAGAGCAATTCAGTAAGCATTATGTGTGATAAGGCAATGATATCTCCTTGTTTATCACCTTTCTAAATGTAAATTACTAATGTAAATAGTACAATGTAAAATGTTACCAGAAAATCCAGTTGAAATAAAATCTACTTAATCATTTGATTTAATAATGTTCAATGGCTTTATGTTTACCTCTTTCTTCTCCATGCTGCATCATGGTCATGTTTTCTGAATATATGATTAATGTATCATTGGTTCTATGTGTGCCAGTCACCTGTGATTTCACCATAGTGTACTGAACCTAATTCACTTACAATATGTATTCTATTCCATTAATTTTGGTGTTTTTATAAGGATTTATTCCCATGCCAATATTATTTATGTAGTAATTCTTCTTTGAGTTGGAATATTCAACAAAGAATAGTCACAACTATTACTTCACATATTTTCTGATACATTACCTAGCTATACCCAAAAATCAAGTCAAAGTAAATCATATTTTTAATTATATTACCAGTTTTTTAAAATAAAAATACATTGTTTTCTTTCCTTCTTACTTTTTTCTTTCTTTTTGGTATTGTTTTTGCTGTTGTTTTGATTTCTTGCCTTGCCATGTCAGATTCTACTCTAGGAAGGGTTCACTCAGTCAATCTAAATTCAAGCAATAAAAAAATGTACTCTCTACTTACTTCTATTTATTTGTCTACCTTTGCATTCTCACACCTGATTTCCCGGAAGAAGCAAATTTAAGCAAAGCTAATTATGTACATGTCTTGAAAAAAATTTAAAAAGCCAGGCTGAGACTTCCAGTAATATGAAGTATATATGTATGAATGTAGGCGTGTGTATATACATGTGTGCATGTGTGTCAACAGATAAATTAATCAATAGATAGATTTTCTTTTTTACTATAAATTTACTTTTTGCAGTTCTGCTCATTCTCCCGATCCGTGTTTTGACTGTAATTTCTTTGTCGTGTTTTACTGTAAGTGTAGCTAAAATAGTTATACTAAAATCATAATTCAATTTTCAACAATGTAATCTAACTATAAGACCAACATCTTTGACCATTTATCTAGTAATTTCTGTCTTTAGTCATTCACGGAATGGGAAAGTACAAAAAGTAGTAGCATATATACTTCATAAGCGATGGTACCTTTTCTGTTTTTCTCACCATTGTATTTTAGTGTGCTTTTGCAATACCAAGCACAGTAAGTATTTATTCAGTAAGCACGATGAATTATTATTCTCTGAATTGATGAATTATGATAAGAAATTTAACACCAAGAAAAAGAGAAAAAAGAAAGAATGACAAAGCATCCCATATTTCTGTGTCCTTACCTTCTTTCCTCTCCATACTTTTAGCCTCGTCTCTGGCACCAAATTTCCAGCATGGCAATAGAAGTGCTATATTATAAGCATTATGTTGAGCAGTATTAAATTTATTTTAGTAAAAAGAAATCATTTCTCATAACAGTTAATCTTTTTATTTTCAAGATGATCTTCTTGGAAACCTCATCTTAACGTATGTAGCATATCATTCATATTGTAGACATATTGTATCCCCTAAGGATCCTTTTACACTATCATAGGCAACATCCTTTTCCTGCAAAAACTCTGACCTGCTCTACAATTCATCCCCAAACCTCATAGGAAACAATGTCTAACTCAAACTGAAATACTTCAACTGCCAAAAAAAATTGTAGAGTTCCTTTCCCCAGCATATGATTCTTTAACTAGCAAAATTCCTGGTAGGTATTTATTTATTTATGACATTTTCATTGTTAGTTTAGAGCACTTATAAAAGTAGAGCAGCTGTAGGATCTATATTTTATCAATAATTGATAGTGCTGTATGGATCCTGTGAAAGATTTTTGTCTGCAGATGGAAGCACCTGGGGAAAAGCAGCTCTGGATCAAAGTAGGATCATTCAGATCTGTAACAAAGTAGCTAATAAAAAGGAGATGAGAGACTGATCTTGACTAAGCAGGTTTAAAAACTGAGAGTACTTCCATTCCAGTCAGAGACTGTTAATTTCTAAGTGATACCTTTAGAATATAGCTCTGAATATACCTCTGATTTTATCAGAAGTTTATTCTAGCTAAAAAACCATTTTCAGGACTAATTATAATAATTAGTCCTAATCAGGACTAATTATTTCTGCATTTCAAAAATAAATTACCATTGCTTGATATGTTATGATATACATATGCCACAGTTTATCCAATTTCAAATTCTCTCAATTTTTTAGGCATTGCCTTCCTTCTAGTTTGTTTTTTTGATGTTTTGCCTAATGCTGCAGTGAACAATTCTGTATGTATCTACCAACTTAGCCACCCAGGTGTCCTAATTCTGTACATATCTACTAATGAACATGAGCAAGGTTTCTTACCCCCCATACACACATAAGAATAAAATTGCTGGGACATAGATTATATATATATTCAATTTTATAAGATCATGTATAAGAACTATAGGGAGTAACATGGATGACTAGAGAAATACAATATTATGTGAAAAAAAGAAAATTGTAAAATAACACATAAAAATTTTAGTTACAAAGCTTTACAAAAAAAAACCCCAAATAGCAGTATATTATTTATAATACATATATGAGGTTAAAGTATTTAAAAACGCTTACAAAGAGGGTTCCCCTTTCTCCACATCCTCTCCCACACTTGTTGTTTCCTGTCCTGCTAATTTTGGCCATTCTAACTGGTGTAAGGTGGTATCTCAATGTGGTTTTGATTTGAATTTCCCTCATGGCTATTGCAGAAAGTCTGTTCATGTCTTCTGCCCATTTTTTGACATGATTATCTGTTTTTTGGGTGTTGAGTTTGAGGAGTTCTTCATAGATCTTAGATATCAGCCCTTTGTCTGTAGTGTCATTTGTGAATATCTTCTCTCATTCCCTGGGTTGCCTCTGTGTTTTGTTGACTGTTTACTTTGCTGCCAGAAGCTTTTTATCTTGATGAAGTCCCAAAAGTTCATTTTCACTTTTGTTTCCTTGCACTATTGGTGGGAATGCAAGTTGGAGCAGCTAGTTTGGAAAACTGTGGCGATTCCTCAAAAAATTAAAAATAGAGCTACCCTATGGCCCTGCAATTGCACTACTGGGTATTTTCCCCAAAGATACAGATCGTAGTGAAAAGAAGGGCCGTATGTACCCCAATTGCCATAGCAGCAATGGCCACATTCGCCAAACTGTGGAAAGAACCAAGGTGCCCTTCGACAGATGAATGGATAAAGAAAATACGGTCCATATATACAATGGAATATTATGCCTCCATAAGAAAGGATGAATATCCAACTTTTGTATCAACAAGGACAGGACTGGAGGAGATTATGCTGAGTGAAATAGATCAAGCATAGACAGTCAGTTATCATATGGTTTCACATATGTGGAACATAAGGAATAACATGGAGGACATTAGGAGAAGGAAAGGAAAAGTAAATTGGGGTAAATCAGAGGGAGAAACAAACCATGAGAGACTGCAGAGTCTGAGAAACAAACTGAGGGTTTTGAAGGGAAGGGGGAGTGGAGGGTGGGGTGAGCTTGGTGATGGGTATTAAGGAGGACACGTATTGCATGGACCACTGGGTGTCGTGCATAAGAATGAATCTTGGAACACTGAAAAAAAAATAAAATTAAGATGTTAAAATAAAGACATGTGCTAAATGAATAAATAAATATGTTTATGAAGTATAAAAATAAAATTTCCATTAGTGGTGACATAGGGAGAGGCAGGGAAGAAATGGAGAGGTTATGCAGTAAAGATATAGGCAAGCTTCTATGGATTGGTTAGGTGGTTGGATGAGGAGTATTTCTTTCATTATGCTTTATATCAAACATGTTATATTTACAAATACATGTATTACTTAAAAATTAAACAAATTTTTACGATTCTTCAATGATTTTTTTTCTGAAATAATTTTATTTCACTATTAGTATATTGAGGACACCTATAAATGGTCCATCAAAGAAACTGATGTGTAGATGGATGTATAGAATAATGTTAACAGTAATGTGTATGAAATGGCAAATTAATAAAACATGAAGAGCTGTAATGACCACAGGAGTTATTTATTTGATAATGATATGCAGAAAGTATTTTGTTGTCATTTCTTTTTTGGACGGAAGATCTGTTTTGATTACAGAAAGAAACAAAACATAAAACCCTGTTACAACATTGATTTTGTGACTCCAGAGGAAGTAGAAGAGAATGTTCAAAAAGGAAAGATCTGTTAAAGTTTGCCTCTCCTGGGAGATCTGGTGTGCCAAACACAGATCCACCAATACTACCACGAGATAAGTCCTAAGAATCTAGTTAGATATCAGTTTACTAGATGGGGTGGCCAGCAACCAGGGATAGGAATGCTGGACAAGGAGTTCAAATGCAATCTTTTTTTTTTTTAATATTGTATTTATTTATTTGACAGAGAGAGATTACAAGTAGGCAGAGAGGCAGGTGGTGGGAGGGGGGTGGGGAAGCAGTCTCCCCACTGAGCAGAGAGCCCGATGCGATGCGGGGCTCAATCCCAGGATCCTGAGATCATGAACTGAGCGGAGGGAAAAGGCTTAACCCACTGAGGCACCCCGGTGCCCCCAAATGCAATCTTTAAGGGAGCATCTTAAGCGTGTTTACTTTTTGTTAGAGTGATTTCTAAACACTAAAAAGTTTATGTGATGTAATGCCTGAATGATACTCTTTATTGTACTCAGATTTCACTGTATAAAAGCATGTTTATTGTCTCAGTAAGTTTTGAATACTTCATATACTAAATAAATCTTTGAGAGCTCCTTCTACCCTTGAGCTGTAAATGAAATAATTAACTACATATTAATCGGGATCCCACATTTTCTGTTTTGTACATTAAGTATGCAGCAAGTGAATTCTTTTGTAGTTCTTTTATATTATAAAAATTTTTAAAAAGGAAAGCCAAAACTTCACTGAGAGTCTTGGAGGTCTACAAATCTCCTCCTGCCTTTACACACAGACACAAACACACACATACAGACACACGCACAAGCAGCTCTGTCACTCAGAAGAATGTAGTAATGGCAGGTTCAGCTTATAGAAAAGATGAAAACTCAGCCTTCGGGCCTGGAAATTGCCATATATCCTATTAAGATTTTTTTTCTCAGCATTTTTATTGTTCTGCTCTGATGGAAAAAAATGAGAATTACTGCCAAAGAGCAAAATTTGCCGAGTTTTTATGATCCTCACTGTGTTGCCTGTTGTTTTAATATCTATAAAATTTCAGAATCTATCCATACAAATGTAAAAGTAGAAAAAGAATTAAGATCCTTTATATCTTAGTTCTTAGGTGGGAGAGAATTGTTTAGTTTTAAACAAACTCTATATTAAGAGCTCTATTAAGATACATAATAGAAACACAAATGCTTGAAGACTTCAGATACTATTGCCAAAACTATTTCATGATCCTTTTGTTTCCTGCGAATTGGACAATGACTATGATAACTGAGTCTAGACTAAAGTTATATTTTTTCTTCTATGCAACTTTAGAGTATGTTAAAATTAGAGAATAATTAATCCTATTTTTTAAAGATTTATTTATTTATTTGAGAGAGAGAGAGAGAGAGAGAACCCATGCACCAGTGAGGAGGGGGTGGGGCAGAGGGTTAGAAAGTGTCCTCTAGTGGACCCCACTGAGTGTGGAGGAGCCTGATGTAGGGCTCACTCATGGGACATTGAGATCATGCCCTGGGCCTAAATCAAGAGTCCACCCATGTGCCCCAATTATATCCTACTTATATAGCATTTGACTTGTTCTTTTTTCCACTGGTTTAGGCATAATTTAATTCCAACTCTTAACTTCCTAAATCAGATCTTAGTGTAAACCTGAGTTTAAAACAGTTACTTCATCACCAATGAACGTGTGATACCTACATGCTGCAGTAGAGGAAGAGAATGTGGAAAACACCCTATTAGATAAATTTATGTATTTGTTTCATATACTGTACAAGCTTCTCCAAATAATTTATTAGATTTTCCAGTGTAATGATAGACCAAAAGGTTTTAGCTTAATGCATCCTTATCCTTTTCCAGAATTTTGAAGATGAAAATAGTGAACATTTGAATTAAAGCAAACTTTCACATTGAGGGATATATAGAACTTATTTTATGGGATTGTTAAAGTCAAGAACAGCACAAGACACTAACAGTCTGTACACTATTTCAAAGTAATGGAATGTAATAATGTATAATGTTGTCCTCAATTTTCTTTTCTTCAGAACAGAACACAAATTTCATAGAAATTAGAGGAAATTTTTCCACTCTCTGCCCACATTTTCTCCCAGAGCATACCCTAGGGGACATCAAAGCAACTGTTATATTCACTCTGAGTTTCAGCCAGCTGAGGCTTGACAGGAATAATCTACTTGAAGTAATTTTATCTGCTAACATTTTATACTTATCACTGTCAAGTAGTTATTATCATTGGCATCTGGCAGAATTTCAGAGTCTATCATGTTGTCTAACACCTGCCAAGGTTTATGCGTTAGAAGCAGAAGTTTATTAAGAACTACTCAAATTAATTACTATTTCATTAATGATTTTACAATACTTATATATACCCATGCTCTAACAGCCACATATCTTTACACTTAAAGTATTTCTCCATGAAATTTTTAAAAATCTAAGCACCATTGTTGAATGGTTAACATATTTATTAGTCTAAAATCTATCTAACCAATTCAGGTTTCTGGTCTTCTTATATCTACTCTACTTCCAAAAGGGATAGAGGTGGTGAAAAGTCATTAAAAATGACACACAATGCAAAATTTAATTCATATATGTTGATATCTAAATATTTTATCAGTACCCTTTGTGGTATAAAATGTATTTTTAAGAAGCCAGTGTTGCCTGGGTGGCCCAGTTGGTTAAGCGTCTGACTCCATCTCCACTCAGGTCTTGATCTCAGGGTCATAAGTTCAAGCCTAATATTGGGCCCCACACTGGGCATAGAGCCTACTTAAAACAAACAAAACAAATGAAGAGTGTAGCTAAGATATAATTTGTATTAGGTACCATTTATTTTTAACATTGTATCTAGTATAACCATTAGTTTTATGTTTCCAGCTTTACATTCTCCACTGAAACTGGAAATTCACCCTTTATTTCATTTCCTTCTCCATATGAAAAGTCAACATACACAGAGCAGATTTTTTTAGGATTGATGAAAATATATATCTTCCTTAACTTTGGTGACTGTAGGGATTATTACAAGATTGTGGAAGCCTTGGATTTTGCCCTGTGGAAGCTAAAAGTATCCCTGTATGCTACTGTTAGCCATACTGATTATTATATCTTTTAACAATTAGGAGTGTTTGCTTGCTTGATCTTAATTTTTACAATTTAAAGTTTTTCCTTCAAAAATTTTTTAATTCATAAGAATGAACAGAAAATTGGTTATTTGGGATATTTTGTGGCTGCATATAAATTTGAGGGTTATTTTCTCTACTTCTGTGAAAAATGCTATTGGGACTCTGATAGAGATAGATGGCTTTGGATAATCTGGACATTTTAACAATATTAGTTCTTCCAATCCATCGACATAGTATACCTTTCCATTTGTGTCTTCTTTATTCCTTTTACCAAAGTCTTGTAGTTTCACTGTATAGACCTTTCTTTTCTTTTCTTTTCTTTTCTTTTTTTTTTAAGATTTTATTTATTTATTTGACAGAGATCACAAGTAGGCAGAGAGGCAGGCAGCGGGGGAGGGTGAAGCAGGCTCCCCACTGAGCAGAGAGCCCGATGCGATGCGATGCGATGCGGGGCTCCATCCCAGGACTCTGAGATCATGACCTGAGCTGAAGGCAGAGGCTTAACCCACTGAGCCACCCAGGCGTCCCTCATTGTATAGATCTTTCATTTCCTTGTTTAAATTTATTCCTAAGTATTTTTTTTGATGTTATTAGAAGATAGTTTTCTTTATTTCTTTTTCAGATATTCATTGTTAGTGTTTAGAAATGCAACTGATTCTGTTGATTTTAAATCCTGCAGGATTACTGAATTCCCTGATTATTTCTAACAGTTTTATGGTTGAATCATTAGGGTTTTCTGTATATATAAGATAATGTTATCTGCAAATAATGACAATTTTGCCTCTCATTTTCTAATGTGATGCCTTCTATTTCTTTGTCTTGCCTAATTCCTCTAGTTAAGACCTTAAGTACTATGTTGAATAAGAGTGGTGAGAATGGGCACCTTTGTCTTTGTCTTATTCCTTATTTTAGAGGAAAAGCTTGAAGCATTTTCACTGTTCATATGATATGAGCTGTGAGTTTGTCTATAAGACCCCAAATAGCAAAATAATCGCATGAAAAAAGAACAAAGCTGGGGGGCGTCCCTCTTCCTGGTTTCAAACTGAACTACAAAACCATAGTAATTAAAATAGTATGGTACTGGCATAAATATAGGCTCATACACCAATGGAACAGACTAGCAAGGTCAGAAATAACTCCCTGAATATCAGGTAATATTTGGTAAGGGGAATAGATAGTCTCTTCAACAAATAGTGTTGGGAAAACTGGATAAGCACATGCAGAAATATGAAATTGACCACTATCTTAAACCATTCAGAAAAGTTAACTCAAAATGAGTTACATCCTTTAAAAAAAAAAAAAAAGATTTTATTTATTTATTTGACAGACGGAGATCACAAGTAGGCAGAGAGGCAGGCGGGAGGTGGGGGGGGGAAGCAGGCTCCCTGCTGAGCAGAGACCCCCAATGTGGGGTTTGATCCCAGGACCCTGGGATCATGCCCTGAGCTGAAGGCAGAAGCTTTAACCCACTGAGCCACCCAGGTGCCCCAGTGAGTTATATTCTTAAACCTAAGATCTGATACCATAAAACTCCTAGAAGTAACAGAAAAGAAACTCATTGACATTAATCTTGGCAATATATTTTTTTGGGGGGGAGGGACTATGACACCAAAAGCACAGGCAACAAAAACAAAAAATAACAAATAGAACTATATCAAACTAAAAAACTTCTGCACAGTGAAAGAAACCATCAACAAAATGCAAAGGCAACCTACAGAATGGGAGAAAATATTTATAACCATACCTCAGATAAAAAGTTAATAGCCAAAATATGTAAAGAGCACATACAACTTAACAGAGAAACAACCCAATTAACAAATGGGCAGAGGATCCAAATAGATCTTTTTCCAAAGAAGACATCCTGGCCAACAAGTACGTGAAAAGATGCTCAACATCTCTGATCTTCAGGGAAACACAAATTAAAGTCACAGTGAGTTATCACTTCACATCTGTTAAATGATTATCAGAAAAAGGTAAGAGACAATAAGTATTGGTGAGAATGTGGACAAAGGGAACACTTGTGTACTCTCATTGGGGATGTAAATTGGTTCCACCAATAGGGAAAACAGCACGGAAGTTCCTCCAAAAATTAAAAATAGTACTACCATGTGATCCGGCAATCCCACTTCTGGGTAGATAACCAAAGGAAATGAAAGCAGCATATAAAAAAAATATTTGCTTCCCATGTTTATTGTAGCATTATTTACATTAGCCAAGATATGGAAACAACCCAAGTATATCATTGGATGAGTCGATAAAGAAGATATAGTGTTTATACAATGGGGTATTATTCATCTATGAGAAAGAAGGAAATCCTGCAATTTGCAACAATATGAGGGACCTTGAGAGCATTAAGCTAAGTGAGACGTCTACAGAGAAAGACAAGTACTGTATCTTATCACTTAATATGTGGAATCTAAGAAAGCTGAACTCATAGGAATGGAAAATGGTAGTTACCAAGGCTGGGGATGGGGAAATTCAGGAGATACTTAAGGCTACAAACTTGCAACTAGAAGATAAAAAAGTTCTGGAAATAATACAGCACAGTGATTATAATCAACAATAATACATTATGTACTTCAAAGTTGCTAAGAGACTAGATCTTAATTGTTCCCACAACATAAAAGAAATGATAATTGTGTGACTCAATAGGGGTGTTAGCTAATGTTATATTGGTGGTAATCATATTGTAATATATGTAGCAGAACACACATTGTACACATTACACAATGTTACCTGTCAATTGTATCTTAATAATAATAAAACAAAAAAAGAATGAGGAGAGCAAGAGTAACTTGAAAAGAAATTATTTGAACTCAAATAACTGATTAGATTCAGATACTGGACTACAAGGGGTTAACAGTGCAACCATTTAAAACCTTTGCATATTACAAGCATAATGCTTTGATACTCCTTGATACACTAATTCTCTACATATTCATACATTTAAGAGATTTTAGTAAAATCACAGAATAAAGGGAGAACACAATCAAGACATCACCTTTCACAGTTCTCTGGACTTTTTAAACTAGTTGTTTAAATCAACTCTGTAAATGCTTTATGGAAACAACAAATTTAAATAATACAACATACGTAAACCAAACTCACCTGTACTACATAAGCTAAAAAAAAAAAAATAACATGGAGATAAAACCAATAGTACATCATTGTTTTGGATCACAGGAAAATGAAAATACACATAGCTGTGCTTTAAAAATAAATCACATGAGGGGCGCCTGGGTGGCTCAGTGGGTTAAGCCTCTGCCTTCGGCTCAGGTCATGATCTCGGGGTCCTGGGATCGAGTCCCGCATCGGGCTCTCTGCTCCGCGGGGAGCCTACTTCCTCCTCTCTCTCTCTCTGCCTGCCTCTCTGCCTACTTGTGATCTCTGTCAAATAAATAAATAAAATATTTTTAAAAAAATAAATAAATCACATGAGCTGAACTTTAACATACACATACTTCTGTATAAGACCAAAACAAATGTGATTATTTTGCAAGCTTTTCATTTGGATTTGCCATACTTTAAAGCCATATTCACAGTAAAACTACCTTCCTCTCTCCTCCCCTGTCTTTTGCTCTTTCTCTTTCTAAGGGGCATTAATCTATCTGCTCTTTCTCTTTCTAAGGGGCATTAATCTATCTTTTGCTCTTTCTCTTTCTAAGGGGCATTAATCTATCTACACACATTAATCTATCTAATCTATTAATCTATATAAAATGCTATATATCCATATACATGGTAATTTAATGGTTATCCTATTATATATATATATATATATATATATATATATATATCAGATATATCTGGTTAAAATAGGATAACCATTAAATTACCATGTATATGGATATATAGCATTTTTCATATATAATGTATATTTCATATATATTTGAGTAATTTAATGGTTTTGCAATTAAAGATCTGAATGTCTGAAAGAAAAATATGTAAATAATATAGAAAGGTTTGAAGATATGATCAGTGCTGCTGACATTTTTCTACAAATTTTGTCTTCAAATTTTTATCTACTTTCTGAAACTGTTAATAACTAGGTTCCTAGTCTGCATCTCCATTTATTTGAGAGTTGCTATGGTATTACTGGGTGTGTATATATACACACACACACACACACATAAATATATAGTGGAGGGAGTACAGTTTGCAATTTTGCACAATTGATCAGGATTATATAATATCTATTCAGCAAGTGGCAGAAAAGAAATTTGAAACATCTGTTGCTGAGGTCTGAATGTTTATGTCCTCCAAAAGATTGTTGAAATCCTAAATCCCAATGTTGATGGTGAGACCCTTGGGAAGTGATTTAGTCATGAGGGTGGCTGCTTCATGAGTGGGATTAGTGCTCTTATAAAAAAGATGTCAGGAGCCCCCTAGCCCCTTCCACCATATGAGAATAAAATGAGAAACCTCTGACCCAGAAGAGGGCTCTCACCTGTCATATTGGCACCCTTATGTTGGACTTTCAACCTCCAGAGGTGTGAGCAATACATTTCTGCTGTTTATAAGCTACCCAGTCTGGTATTTTGTTATAGCAGCCCCAACAGAGTAAGAGACCTTTGCTAAATCCAAACCTAATGTTGCAAATACATGTCATATAATTCTAATTTTCAATAGAAACGTTTTTAAAAGGATATGTTCTTTTTTGCATAAAAATACTGGAAGAAGGGACGCCTGGGTGGCTCAGTTGGTTGGACGACTGCCTTCGGCTCAGGTCATGATCCTGGAGTCCCAGGATCGAGTCCCGCATCGGGCTCCCAGCTCCACAGGGAGTCTGCTTCTCCCTCTGACGTTCTCCTCACTCATGCTCTCTCTCATTGCCTCTCTCTCAAATAAATAAATAAAAAAAATCTTTAAAAAAAAAATACTGGAAGAATTAACAGTAATATGAAAGTGAAAATTCCAGAATTACTAAAGTAAAAAGAAATGCTTGATGAATTTTAATTTGTTTTTGAAATACTATAAAATTTTATGTAACTAATAAGGCTTTCTTGATTATACTCATGACATACCTTGCAATGCTTAAAATCTTATGTTGAGGATAGAACCACCTTTATAGTAAAAAGACAATTGTATTTTATATTTTTTTACTAACTTGTGAAAATTATTGCTGTATCTACTAGAATGAAGAAATAATTTATTCATATATTCATTGCAAATAATTATTGGACGTTTGAGATTAAGGTCAAAAGTATGTGTTCATATCATTTTATTTTCAAATGTTCCAAAGAGCACCCAGAATTTCAAAATGCTATGTTATGTATATATAAACTGTTACATGCATTACATTATTCTAAACTCTGAAAATTTTAATTTGCATGCCTCATTCATGAAGAGATAATATTGTTCTAAGGAGTCAGTATTTTCAGTCATCAGAAACATTTTGAATGCTTTTATGAACTTGCCACTGTACTAGATTATACTAGACCACATTCAACAAGGTAGATGTAGTCCCTGCACTCTTGTTTCTTACTTTCCAACAATAGGCTAGTCAGACAAATACAGTACAGCTACTAGAAAATCAACTTATATACTCTTACAAAAATGTAGCTCAGTCAAAACTCAGAAAATCAAGTGATACTGAAAAAAAAATAGCAAAATACTTGGGCTCTAAATTATATATATATTTTTAAAGATTCATTTATTTGAGAGAGAGAGAGGGTGCACACATGCATCCAAGCGGAGAGTGGGGCAAAGGAAGAGAATTTTCAAGCAGACTCTGTGCTGAGTGCAGAGCCAGACACGGGGCTCGGTCTCATGACCCCTGAGATTATGACCTGAGCTGGAACCAAGAGTTGGTCTTCAACTGACTGAGCCACTCGCACACCCATACTCTAGATTATATTTTGTCACTGCTTATTCATAGACAAATATGATTTTGTCCCTACTGTATTTAAGACACAATTCTGGACTCCTAGGATATGCCAGTGAAGGAGTCTGTCAAGGTTCCTTCCATGTGGAGTTTCCTTCTCTTCTCTAGTTAGGGTGAGGGAATAAAATAATAAACATATTAATTTTATAACTCATCAAACATTTTGAAACATAATAAATACTATGAAATTAGAGTAGGAAAAGTATTTTAAGAGTACAGTGGAGTGTAGCCAAGGGATGGGATCAGAAAGATAATGACTTTTACTATGAGTTTGAGAAGAGTGACATGTTTTAAGTTGTATTCTGAGAAAATGATAGAAAATAAGCTGTTAGGGGACAAGTGTGGAAGCCACATTTCCACTTAGGAAGCTGTTACTATAATCTGCTATAGAAATGGTTATGGCTTATTCCAGAATGCATTGGGATATTAAAAGACTTCTGGATTTATTCTGAGAGTTACCAACAGGATTCTCAGATGTATTGACTGAAAGCAGAGGGGAAAAAAAGGAGAATTCAAAGAAAGCACTAAGTCTTTTGGCCTGAGCCTTTAGAGGAATGGGATGTCATCAACTGGGGTATGACAGGCTGAGTCTGCATTAGGTATTGGAAGAGAAGTTTAGGAGTTCAGTTGTTGACCTATCAAGTTTAAGACATTGATTAGCTATCTAATCAGAGGCACTGTGGAGAAAAGTTGGTAATACCAGTCTAGAGGATTAAAGAAAAATATGAGTTGAAGATATAAAAGGGAAAGTTTTAAAATATACAAATCATATCTAAAGACAGAGACTAGTTTTATTTATCTGGACAATGGCATGGATAGAAAAGATATCCTGGGCAATGTAATATTAATATGTGAAAAAGAAAAGAAGGAGCCCTCAAAAGATACTGCTTGATGATGTTGATTTATATGTCAGAGATAGGTCCTCAGCCACAAAATAATGTTAAAACAGAGTATGTATTACTTCATTCAATCCTGTCAAAACCTCTATTAATGAATTGTATAATTGTCCCCATTTTTAAGTACAGAAATTTGTTGAAGAACACATATGATTCAATTACTATCAGGTATTACTGAGTTATTAACTATTATACAGTTTTATAGTTTGTATTGCTCTTGGACTGATTTCTTCTTTGAGAAAGAGAGAGAGGGAGGGGTGAGGAGAGAGAGAGAGAGGAGTTTCTTTGCAAATTATCACAAATCAGGCATTCATATGGATTTTTTCCATGAATAAATACACATATTTGTTGATTAAATAAACATCTCATTTGGGAATTTAAAAGGATAGCCAATAACTATTTGAATTAAATCTCAGAACTTCTAATCAGCATTTAGATCCCATTATGTACTATTACTTATTAGGATTCATTTTCATTATGTTTTCATTTGCAAATTCTTTATTAAATAATAGCTTCTGACTCCCATCTTAATGTTTTCTACATTCTCTTCTTTTCTAGACCCCTTCTTGTTCTTGATATTAAGTAATTTCCAGTACTCATCCCAAAGTATCAATTACGTTAATTGTTTATTTCTATTCCTTGAGCTGTTTTATACACGGTTGGTAGTGTATTAAAATAGATTCTAAGACAGACTAGGAAAGTAAACAAATAAATAATCAAAAACTAGGAAAGTAGCAGTATATAACTGAGCCCATCAGTAAAAGGTAAAATAATGTGCATTTACCCTAAATAAGAAAATAATTAGATAAAAATGAAGTATTCAAAGAAAATTCTGCTGGAAAATGAGTAAATAGAAGGTACAGAATGTGACATGTGTCTCCCGAAAAAAAGCATCAATTAGTATTTGTGATCATGTGTATCTGTAAGTTTAACTCTTGACAATGCAAACTCAGTTGAAGTTTTATCTTCTCATGCAAAGAATGCAACATTACATATTTAATGCTCAATTTTATTTATTAATGACAATTGCGATCCAACATAGCAGTGTTTTGTGTATCATATATATGTTATTAAAAATGAATATATGACCCATATTTGCCACCAGTAATTTATTATCTAATTAAATGAGATAACATATAAGCATTTTCTGCACTCCAAGAATATATGAATCAAAAAATGTTAGTGCCTTTTCCCCTTTAATTATATCATGTGTAATATGTATTTTGAGTTTATGAGGGGAGCACATTGACGTTTTCCAACCTCACTCACTGAGTGCAGTAAGCAAAGGTAAATTGAAACCTCATCTTTTTTAGCTATCTGTTCAAATGACTTATTATAAGGCAGCACTGAACAACTTTGCCTGAAAAGACTAATTCTACTTGTGAAGTATGAAACCTCCAAATGACCTAGGCCATATTTTGTTTTCTCCCAGAAGATTGTAAAACCAAAGAATCCTCTCTTGCTACTATCTGGTCTCAGAAAGTTGGTTCTATGTTTATTTGCCCAACTGTGACAGTTTCATCCAAATTTTGGAATCCTGAGGGGCAACCCAATAGCATTCTTTCTAGACTGCTGATTAGGACAAATTGACATATTGACAGTCTTTTGAAGCCTCTATCTCCTCCTAAAATTTCCAACTATACACCCTGGAATCTCAGTGCAAGCTAATCATGCCTTGTCCTTCATCTAAAACAATTTAGGTTTAATAACAATGAATCTTATTATCTCTCTTATCATGTACTATCTGAATTGAACTCACAATTATTTCAACTTTAATCTGTATTATATATTAATGACTTCAATATCCATATAGATGATCATACCACAACTTATCTCTTGAGATTTTGATCTTGATAATAACCACAAGCTCTTTATTTATACTTCTGTTTAGCTAGCCATTGCAAGAGGACCAAAGACCTTATATTCCCCAGAAATGGAAGTCTAAAATATTATATTTTAAATGCTAAGCTTGACTTATAATGACTACTTTTATTTCCTTCATCTTTGTAATTCAAACTGGCTTTTTGACATTATTGAGATCTATTTTATATCCAGAATTTTTTTTTTCTTTCTATTATGTCTTTCATAGCATTCTTTCTTCCCCAATTTGGCTTATAGAGCATAACTTTTGGGGAAAAAAAAAGGATTGCCACATAAAGACAATATTCATGATAATCATTGTATTGTAAGTATATAAAAAATCTAAAATATATGCTAAAGAAAATTTAAATAAATAAATGATACTTAAAAGTAAGTTAAGTGAGGGTTGGTGAGTTAAGAAATGGGGATAAGACGGGGTGCCTGGGTGGCTCAGTGGGTTAAAGCCTCTGCCTTCTGCTCAGGTCATGATCCCAGGGTCCTGGATCGAGCCCCACATCGGGCTCTCTGCTCAGCGGGGAGCCTGCTTCCTCCTCTCTCTCTGCCTGCCTCTCTGCCTACTTCTGATCTCTGCCTGTCAAATAAATAAATAAAATATTAAAAAAAATAAGAAATGGGGATAAGAAATAAGTTTTTTAAGGCTATCAAAAAATATAACACCAAGATTAAAATCTGCTTTCCATGAAGTAATATGCAAGGCAGTATTGCAACAAGAGATAAATTGTGGAGTAAAAATAAATTGTAAAGCTCTAGGGATTAATTAGGTGTAAAGACTCTCAAAATGGAGAGCCAGATAGGCTAGTACACTCTAATTTTGTAATCCAAGTTCTTTTAGCTCCTGACTAATTAGCTCAGATTTTTTTACTATGAATATTTGCTACTGGAAAAAGAGCAAATTCATGGTAATTCTGGGTAAGTCCATGCTCATTGAGCACTGTTGTATTTAGTAGAGTTTATTCTGGTCCAGAGTCATTGCTAACCAATCATAGTATAATTGCTCACCCTTAAAATTAAGAAATTAATATGTGTTTAATAAAGAATGTAATGATCATATTTATCATTAAATAATTACCATATAAAATTTCAGCATTCAAAGGTAATACTGCCAATACCATTTTTCTATTCATTTTCCTAAACCAGATTAGCATTCAGCAAACAAAAATTGGCATTGCATTCAAGGCTAGACATATACTGAAAAACAAAATCCATTGTTTCATCTCAAAAAGATCACAGGTTATTTGTTTAGAAAACATTAAAGTGGGGCACCTGAGTGGCTCAGTCATTAGGTGTCTGCCTTTAGCTCAGGTCATGATTCTGAGGTCCTGGAATGCAGCACTGCAGTCGGGCTCCCACTCCCCCTGCTTATGTTCCCTCTCTTGCTGTCTAACTCTCTGTCAGATAAATTAAAAAAAAAAAAATCTTTAAAAAAAACACTCTTAAAAAAAAAAGAAAGCATTAAAGTAATTTCAAATAAGGTTTATTTGCATTCCTGCATTGAAACTGAGAGGTAATGCAGAGAAACTTTCTTTAACACCAATTAGAACACTTTATTAAAGTTTAATAATCTAGCAGTATAGGTCAGTTTTAAACAACTGAGGGGAGGGATGGAGGGAGGGAGAGACAGAGACAGAGAGATACCAAAAGAGCAAAAGAAAGAATCCTAAAACATAAACATTAAAAATCAGTTTCAGTACATTTTCCTTTGTTTTAGTAAAAGTTTCCTGAATTTCTTTGAATAAAGCCTAAATGGATTTGGTGAAATAAGGCCATTTAGTGGGGTGAATGTGTCACGTGAACATAAAAATAATCATCATATTCTATCCCTTTGACCACAATAATTGATCAAGGATGAGCACATGACAGTCTGCACATGAGTCATCCATAAGCTTTTGTTCCTAACACTGAGGAAAAGAAGTAATTAAAAACTGAAGCAATGTACATGACTCAACACAATACAGGACAATGTCCAATGTCACTAGTGAACAATGGAATGAAAATTAAAAAAAAAAAATTGAAAACATCTTTTTTTTTTAAATTATGAAGCTAAATTTTGAAGAGTAAGTGGATAAGAGAAGAAAGACATAAAACACGAGGAACCTTGAAAATAGTACTGCATATTTTAAGAACTGCCAAAATGTGACATTCACCTCTTGTTATTTTTGCACGTAAGTTACTAAGTAAATGATTGCATGGTAATGACTGATAGCTGCCTTCAATGTCAATTATCTTTTTTCTTTCACAATAATAAAATTTTTTATTCAACATATGGGTGTTCAAAAGAAAGGCTACATTTCCCAGTGGCCTAGCAGCAAAGTTCTGGTCAGTCTGATGACGTAGAATATTATGTGGCAACTTGTGGCAAACTCCTTGTCAAAGACAAATTATACGGAAGAAAATTAAACAGGCAAGGAAGATGTTCTTCAAGACTTGCAATGGGGAAGAGAATGAACTCAACTCCATCAAAACAAAAGGCAGGGGGGGGGTTAAACAATGGAGAAAGTAGTAGAAAGTTGTAGAGGACCAGACTTCCTTGGGGGCAGGTTGCCATTGAGTCATTCCTGAGTTTGCAAGTGTTTTTTCTCTGTGTTTAGACCATCTGTGTTTCCTAACTGGTGTTCATCAAAGTTGGGCTCCGGAAGTCCCTTAGAAACTGAGAAATAGGAGCGCTATCCTTCTTGGTCACATTTGAAGAGGATGGCTCCAGGTCCCTGAGAAAGACATTTCTAGATTGTAAAACTGGCTAGAGGCTGGGAGATTTACATACATTTCAAAGGAGCAGAGGAAGAATCTGCAATTAGAAGTTTCTAAAGTAATTGTTCTAACAAAAGAGAGATTAGGGATTTACAGTCAGGAAAACATCTGTTTAAATTTTAATCAAACTGAAATTAACATTAAGGCCATCTTGATTATTCTTTAACAAAACCAAAAATATATGTGACCTTTGTCCTCTTTTAATTTCTTCTTCTATCCTGATGTCTGGAATGTAGATTATTCTTTGGACTAAGATGATATGGGCCCCGCTTTAGGGGTAGCAGAGTAATGAACTGAAGAGATCCTGGGTCTGTGAGGACTCTGTGAGGCAGAGTGCCCTATCAGCTCTGGACTGCACACTTCTAAATATTTTGTGTTTTAAACCATTGAGGGATTTTGTTCTCTGTTGCTGTCAACTGAACATAACATAGCTTATTGCTTGTTTGTTGAATTGCAGTAAATCCATATGAATTCCAGAATAGCTTCCCCAACCTTCACCAACTATATGTGTTCATGAAGGTCAGAGAACCAAGAACCCGAGTTGGGTTCTTGGGCCCAACAATAACCATAGAAGGAAGAGAAATAAGTTTGGACCCAAAAGCCAAAGGCACCGGCAAGCCTTTGTTGGAGCTACAGCTGGAACTGAAGGGAGGCGCAGAACTAACAGAGTAGTTCGTTGGACCTCCGCAACAAAGGAGAAGGCCCTGCTTATATAAAGTTCCTGCTCAAGTTCCCAAGCTGGCCCAATATGCTAATAAGGAAAGAAAAAAAAAATGTCTCCTCCTAATTTGTTGGACAAGCCACCTCATGCCTGAGTCAGAAGGTCCTCCTCCTGACTGGGTGATATTGGCAGGCAACTCAGGGAACTCACTAGTGCCTTGGAGCCGGGGTCATCAGGTTTGTGGAGCATGTTTTAAGCCTGGCTTGTATATATTGGGCTGAATCCTGGGTTTGCTCTGTCAGAGAATCAGTATAACAATAACAGCCAAGAGAAAGTGCCCCAGGTGCATGTTTTTCTTTTTTTTTTCCTTTTTTTTTTTTAAGATTTTATTTATTTATTTGTCAGAGAGAGGCACAGCAAGAGAGGAAGCACAAGCAGGAGGAGTGGGAGAGGGAGAAGCAGGCTTTCTGCTGAGCAGAGAACCCAATGCGGAGCTGGATCCCAGAGCCCTGGGATCATGACCTTCGCCACCTAGGCGTCCCAGCCCAACTGCAAGTTTTTCACTTGGGGCTTGTTCCCATAGTCCCTAACTGTCAATAAGAGCTCCTTTTACCTCAAAGTTCCTACATTTGTTTACTGTCTAGTCTCATTTATTATGTTTTATATGCAAGTGTTTCACTTTCCCGGCTTAATTCAAAGGTAGTCTCATTTTGTACATCCCTTAGAGGATAACATGGTAACTACCACATAATTTACCCTCAAGTGATACTTATTTGAACAATTATATCTTAATAATATCTGTATTTAAAAATTATACAAAATTTCCAATGTATGGTTTTTGAGGTTTGTGAATATGTAATTGCCTTTGCAACATATTATTCTAAAAAAGTGAAACCAAAATATAGAATCTAGCCTGGGAGAATGGAGGACAGTATCTGTTGCTAATTATTTTGATTACTAAGTGATTTAGAATAATATCAAAGTAAAAGGCAAAAAAGGATATAAGAGAATTTTTCATACTTTAGAAATCTCCGAAATTTTTAGCTCAACTTTTTTGGCCTCCGTTCTTCAAATAAAACTTTAAGTAAATTCAGAATACAGAGAATCTCAAGTTTAAAAATAACTGCCTTTCAAGCTCAAGCAAATAGAAAATTTTCTCATTTTTATTATAGGTATTTTACTGAGACCTTTAAAACCAATATAAATAATGTCAAAGCTCAGTCAAGAAATGTGGTGCATAATAAATATTAAACAACAAGATAATAATGATAATGATTTTTTCATTGAGGACAGCTTTTAAATTTTTGATTCATACAGACTATTAACTTGAAACCTTAATAGAGTATTGATTACATAGAAGAGCTCTAAATAACAATAAAGAGATCCTTACAAATGAAAAAATCATGAGAGAGTTTCTAATTAAAGTTGTAATTTATTATTATAAAATAAATGTTATGGCTATAATTTATGATCAGTATACCTGAATAACTAACTCTGATTGTGATCAATAAGTATTGACGAATAGAACTGAGTTGTTTGCAATTCTTTCCAAGCATGCAAATCAGGACACATTTGCAAGCACAAGAAGTGTCTCTCTTTAAGCAGTGCATTCTGTTAGCAAAAGTAAAGTAAATATACGATAAAAAGACCAATTTAATCATTGGTTTTATTTTATATGGAATCAAATTAAATTAAATTTAAACTGTGATGTACATTTGCATATCCAAGAGTCAATTTGTGTATTCAAATAAGTTTTCAAGGAGTAGATTGGGGAAAATATGTTTGAAAACCGATGTCTCAAGATAGAATGCACATTTTAAACACACTGTTGGTTGGGAATGAAAAAAAATCCATTTCCTATTACTAGATAGTGATCAAAGTTAATGATCAACTTTATGTTGAATTCTAGTATGGAATTTATTCCTAGTTTGGAATTTTTTCAATTATAAGTGAGAGTGAAGACTGTTCTAATTATATACGTATCTCTGATTTTATCCACATATATTTATTGAGTAATCCCTATGTGCTGAGCACTGCTCTGATATGTTTTGGATCCTATGTTTATCAATGTCTTAAAAAAGAGCTCAGGCCTGAATTAAAAGTGGGAGAATGATGGAGCCAGTGCTGTCTTTGACCTCTCTCAGATGAGATTGTAAAAATCAGGGCCGCTGTGTGAACTTCATCTGTTATTTAACTTTGATATGTCTCTGTGTCCTCTTCTGCAACATGAGGATAATAGTAATTAATTTTCCACGTTGTTGTAAGGGCTAAATGAGATGATATGCAAAGTGCTGGAATATGTGAGAACTCAACAAATGGCAACTAATGATAATTGAATAATAATTAAGTTATAATTATAAGCATTGTGAGCCTTGATAAATATATTATTGTGGTTGAGATTTCAAGTGACCAAAATATATGGAGACCCGCTTTGGATGGTTCTTTTCTTATTTTAATATAGAACATGAAGGGTGCCTGGGTGGCTCAAATGGTTAAGCATCTGACCCTTGACCTCAGTCCAGGTTTTGATATCAGGGTTATGAGTTCAAGCCCTGCATTGGGCTTCACATCTACAGTGGAGCTTAATTTTTTTTTTTTTTTTTAAATACAGAACATGAGCCACGTCCAGCAGTTATTAAAAAAAAAGTGTATCTGTTACATTTCATGTGGGTTCATATTTTCGGGTCAGATTCCATTTGATAGCATATGGGCACTGACACTGATAACCCAATGTAGACAGCCTCAAATGAAGGCAGTCATCATATTTGATGGGCACCCTTGTTGTTTCCAGAGTGTAACACTGTATGAGCTTGGCTCTACCATTAATCTGAATGATACTACAGAATAATGGTTCCACTTTTAATAAATGATTTTTTTTTCAACTAACAATGCCAACTACTGGAATTCTTAGGAAAGGAAGAGCTGTGTGGTAGTCTGTGGCTATACTACAGAGAATACCACTTTGCATTAAACTGTATTCTTTTAGAAAATAGTCTGAATCTTGCCACCTGTGCCTTAAAATTTCAGAACTTTCAGTGCATCACTTCTTTTAATTTACCATGATAGCCTCCAGTATGAAATTGTATGATTTTCTAATTCACTGTTTAACTTGCTTGTCTGACTTCTCAAGTGATATTTATGATTATTGGCCTTTTATCTTCTAATTTTATCAATTGTATATGTTGAATGGCTCTGTTCCTTGAGTAAGTATTCTCAGAGTGGCATCAAATAAAGTCTCAAGTTCTCTGCTAACAAAATATCCAGAAACACATTGCTCTATATCAGACAAGTGTTACCTATTACCCTATTAAATTCTGAAACAATATGTATATATTTTGTCAGCATTTTTCACAGACTACTACAGAGAACATTATACCCATAAGATGCTCAATTAGAATGAAAAATCACTGAAGGTAAGAAGTTTTATCTGTTTTATTCCTTGCTATTTCCTAGTGCCTAGAACAGTATCTGGGAGACCTGAAAAACAGTTTTGCTGAATGAATGAATAAATGAATGAATGATAAAAAAGGAAAATTACTGAGGAACTACTGAATACTCTATCCTAATCTGAGAGATTTATCGTACATATTAGGATATTAAAGACAGCAGAATATCTTCATCAAATATAACTGTTAATCTAGGGGTGCCTAGGTGGCTCAGTCAGTTAAGTGACTGACTCTTTATTTCAGCTCCGGTCATGATCTCAGAGTCCTGGGATCGAGCAACATTGGGCTCTGAGCTCAGTGAGGAATCTGCTTAAGATTCTTTCTCCCTCTGCCTCTGTGATGCCCATTGCTCACGTTTTTTCCTCTTGCTCTCTCTCTCAAATAAATAAATCTTAAAAAAAAAAAAAAAAGCCTGTTAGTCTAAATGTTTATACTCAGTATCCTACAGAAACCTTTCAGCACCTGTAAAAATCAGTTGAAATATATGCTCCTGTGAATATATTTTGGAAAGCTAAATTATTCACACAATTCAGTTTACATAAGTTCATCAAATTGGCTAAAGGATACTTTTAAAATACTATTAATATTGGTTTTTTTCCTCATGTAGAATGTCAAATTTCAATCTTAATATAGACACATTCAATAGTGATATTTTCTCATCCTGACAAATCCACATTTTAGGTGGACGAAATGACTTGCATTTCCCTCACTATTTTCCTGTCATCCTTACTTTTTAAACTGACAAGCTAGTCTGATTTTCTTCCTTTCTATACCAAATTAGTTATCCAGAATTAATTGCCTGACTGTTTCCTTTTCAAGAAATGCTGCTTCTGTTTCTACAAAGAGATCAACGTTCATTTAAAATTCAGTTTGTTAAAGATATATCTCCTCTGCTTGGTATCTCAGAAGAGCTGGTAGCAGGCACATGACTCTTTCTTCTGAAACCCCATTTAAAGAGCAGGTCCTGCCCCTAGGTCCCATGCTGTTCTTTTTTCTGATTCCTGGGAACCTCACTGGAAATGTTACACACAAATTGACATTGACTGGCTACTCTGTTAGGCTTTATAATGGACTGAAAAAGAGAAGCACGCTTTCTAATTCAGCTGTTTCCATCTAGGAAAAACAGGTGATTCATTGATCCTATAGGGACAAAACATCAAGTACTCAGAAAATCCAATTCAGTTAAAAAATTAAGGCTGTATTTTTTTTATCAGTCAAATCTTTATTTTAGTCTGAGAGAAGACCTAATACTGTGAACGACTTTGCAGGCACTTAACTCTAGTGAAAATATTTGTACATTGACAAATTAAATAATGCTTCCTTTTTCCTACTTTTTTTCACTTGATTTTTTATTTAAAATTCTAATGAAATAATAAGCTAGAAGTACATGTTTTACTTCAACCATTCATACAAAGATTTCAAAGTCAATGAAATTTACTTTTTAAATAAAAAATATTTTAATCAATAATTTCCTTCTATGTCAAAAGTCCCAGTTCATTGGTTATGTGGGCTGCTGTATAAGTAGGATGGTTATAAAAGTTAAGTCTTGGATATAAACAGATTTAGCTGCTTACTAACTATATGATCTTGATTAACATATTTACTTTTCAAGCTTTGTTTTGCTTACCGAAATGGGAATATTAAAATCTTTAGTGTCCGAACAAATAGATGACGCTAATTTAACTTGAGTCTTTTTTTTTTAATAAGATTTATGATAAAACATCTATTCCATGGTTCATGTTCTACAAATTTTGGAATAAAATGGGTTTTTAAATTATAAAATATTAATAGCACAATTGATATAATAAAATAACAGCACCAACCAATTTATTTGTCTTTAGCGTTATATCATAATCCTTCATGAATCACTTAAGCATTATTTCTTGTTTTTAAAGGAGTAAAGTTTGGGGGCACATGGGTAGCTCAGTCGGTTAAGCATCAGGCTCTTGATTTTGGCTCAGGTCATGATCTCCCAATTGTGGGATCCATCCCTGTACTGGGCTCAGTGTTGGGTGTAGAGCCTGCTTGGGATTCTCTCTCTCTCCCCCTTCCCCTTTCCACGCCCCTGCTCCCCACCCCCTGCTCATGCTCTCTCTCTTTCTCTCTCTCCCTAAAAAAAAATAAAGGAGTAAGGTTTTGATATTGGGAGACTTGATTATTTTGAGGAAAGCTCAATATGAATTATATATCATACATAAGAGAAAAATATCTATATGTTGAAAGACACACTTAGTCTTATTGGACACTTACCACATCATAAGCATTATTTCTACAAAATATGATGGGTGAAATACTAGCAAGAAAAGCGACTTATACCAATATTTTCTATCACACAACACGTAATAATGTACATCTTCACCAATTGTACATCCATTTCTGCATCTTAGTATAGAAGCCAATGTACAATCATGTCATTAAGGTAATTCACTGAAAAAGTTTTGGTTTTAACTCTCTTACCTCGATATCATCCTCATTTGAAAATTTAGGTAACTAAATTTCTTTTTGCAATATCTACATATTGAACACACAATGTCAAAACGGTAGATATAGGTAATTTTTCAGAATGAGAAATATTTATATATAGCTGTATTAACACCTAGCTTTTAGAAACCTTGTTTTTGTGCTGCATATTTTTAATTCAGTGTCTTTCAGTTAGTGCAGTGTCACTGGTAACTAAACTACTGACAAAGTTGGATAACTTTTTGAAATATGTTAAAATATTGGGTAATTATAATGATTAGAAGTTATAATTTCAGAAGAATCTAATATTTTCACACATCTTGCTTCATATCTTTCATGAATTGTTTTTATGCTATACTTCATCAAAGGACAGTTATATATGTATATATATATACACATAAACATATAGTTGTCAAGACTTTGAGACCTTTGGGAAATACATCTCTCTATGCAATGCACTAACAAAATGTTTGATATTTGCCTAGTGTGTCACTCAAAAGGGAGAGAATGCTACTGCTTTCTTCACCCATGGGAAAACTTCTAATTTTCCTTTGATAAAAACTGAAAAGACTCACCTAGGGGTATTTTCTTTTCTCTGAAAATAATAATAATATTTTTAATGTTAATTTTTATGTTTTAATGTTAAAACATAAAACATTAAAATTAAATTAAAATAAATTAAAATTATCATAAAACTGGGGCGCCTGGGTGGCTCAGTGGGTTAAAGCCTCTGCCTTCGGCTTGGGTCATGATCTCAGGGTCCTGGGATCGAGCCCCACATCGGGATCTCTGCTCAGCAGGGAGCCTGCTTCCCTCTCTCTCTCTGCCTCCCTCTCTGCCTACTTGTGATCTCTGTCTGTGAAATAAATAAATAAAATCTTTAAAAAAATATATCACAAAACATTAAAATTTTAATGTTTAATTTTAATAAGAATAAAAAATTGTCCTTCTAAAAATAATACTGATATTTCTATGAATACTTTTAATTATATAATTATATTTTATAAGGTAAATATTTTTCTATTAAATATCTTTAATTAGGGGCACCTGGGTGGCTCAGTGGGTTTAAGCCTCTGCCTTCGGCTCAGGTCATGATCCCAGGGTCCTGGGATCAAGCCCCACATTGGGCTCTCTGCTCTTCGGGGAGCCTGCTTTCTCCTCTCTCTCTCTGCCTGCCTCTCTGCCTACTTGTGACCTCTGTCTGTCAAATAAATAAATAAATAAATAATCTTAAAAATATATATCTTTAATTACAAAGAGATATCTAGTTATATATATATTTATATATATATTTGATTATATAATCAAAATGATTTTTTCATTCAGTCAACTAAAATGAATGTGTATATGTATATGTACAGGTTTATATACTCAAGTTATATATATGATAGTATTCCACACATAGGTCTGTATCTATAGAGAGATATATATCTCTCTCTCTATATATATATATAAATATATATAAGTACATATTTATATATATACATATATATACACACACATTTATATATATATATAAGTTTATATAAGCTTATACATATGTATGTATACATACATACATACATATAGGTTTATCAAACATGAATTGTCCTGAGTATAAATATAAAAAAATTATTGGGGAAATTATTTTTAGTAATTGTTTTCATTAATTATTATAATATAAACACATATGCATGTGTATGTGTGGAGATAGATATATATGGATATATATTGACTGTTTTTTCTCTTCTATGTAATGCTGGTAAAATAAATGGACATTTATTTAAATATCAAAATTATGCTATTTTATACAAACATAGAGTATATGTTATATGTATTATTCAGTAGTTGAAACTTCATTTTGATATTTAAACATTTGGGGAAAATCTTTGGACATCTAGTAAAGAAGTGGGGAGCCTGGGTGGCTCAGTCATTAAGCATCTGCCTTCAGCTCAGGTCATGATCCCAGAGTCCTGGGATTGAGCCCCACTTCAGGCTTCCTGATTGGTGGGAAGCCTGCTTCTCCCTTTCCCACTCACCCTGCTTGTGTTCCCTCTCTTGCTGTGTCTCTCTCTATCAAATAAATAAATAAAATATTTAAAAAAGAAGTACAATTAGTAATGAAATGATTGACCATGCAGACTCATTTAACTACCAACCACTATGATTTCTCTGTTTCAGTATATTGAATCTAGAATTTTCAAATCGCTTAATTTTCAGCTTAGAAAATATTTAACATTCTCTGTAGCCATTCAGGTGAGGTGTTGTGCACTGTGTTGACATGAGGTTAATCTAGAGAGCACAATGTTGGGATGAAAGCATTAATTTTACCTATGACTACACAACTGCATCCACCCCCATTCAGACTACATATTTGAACCTCTTCAAATCTAAGTGGTCAGAAAGCATCTTCAAAATTGTTTTTTATTGTAATTGCAATGTATTTTCAACTTCATGTTAGTGACTCAAGCAATTATATCATACCAGTGTATTTTTGTGTAGTGATGACTAATGTTCTTTGTCAAAACTTTGACTAAAACTTTGTCCTAATTTAACAATGAAGTTAGGAATTCGATAGCATGGCAATAATTGTTTGTCAAGAGCAATTCAAGAAAAAGGCCTTAATTGATTATAGAATGAACATGCACACACAAACACACACAGAGTTTTCTAACACTGTATAACAGGTTGTCAAAAATTTAGGGGCTTACAACAACACCCGCATACTATCTTATACTTTTTTCTGAGTCAGGTGTTTGGGCAAATTAGCTGGATCCTCTTCTCAGACCTCACAAGACTGAAATTAATGTTTGGGTGGGACTGAGATTGGCATCTGGGATTTGAGTCTTCCAAACTCATTCAGGTGATTAGAAGAATTCAGTTCCTTGTGTTTGTCTGACTGCAGTACCCCCCTTTCCTGCCGGCTGTCAAATCTGGGCTATTTCTAGCTCCCAGGTGGCACACTCAGATCCTTGATATGTGCCTTCATCCATTCCTCTTACCTTAAGACCTCCCTAAATTCAGAAGGACAAGACCCTTTAAAGGGCATACTTGATTAGTACAGGCCTGCTTATGTAATCTCCCTTTTGATTAAGTCATCTGATTAGTAAACTAATCAGAGGAGTCTTATCTCATCATATTAACAAATTATTCCTTTCCTCAAAAGGAGAGAAGTCTATAGAGCCCCAAAGTAGAATTTAGGCATCTTAAGGCTATCTCAGAATTCTGCCTATCGTAATATATATGTGATATCATAAGTCATGAAATACTAGTTACATAAGAAGAGTCTGCGCTTAGTGTTTTACTTCACTGTGGGCTATACTTTGCTTGAATTCATACTGCAAGATACATTTATATTGGCAAGTCTTTTTCTGTTTTGGTAAACATCAGCCATAGTAATCTTTTGAAAATGTATATTAAATTACCATACTCTTTCCCCCCTACAAACACCTCCATGGCTTTTTATTTATTACAGTAAATAAAGCCAGTTATCCCTAAGCAAATGCAAAGTTCATATTATATACCACCACCTTCTTATACCAGGATCCCACCTGTCCTATCCCTCTGCTCTGGGCTGTGAACAGGCTGTGCTTCCTCCATGGGGCATCACACATGCCATTCTTTCTCCTTGGAGTATCCTTCCTTCCTTCCTTGGTCCTCTAGGTAAATTACAATCATTCTTCATTAAGCAGCATCAGTGCCTCAGGGAAGCTTCTCTGATCTCTGTAACTGTCAAATTCTATTGGTAGCTCTTTTCATAGTTGGAGTTTTCTGTCTACTTGTGTGATTATACATTGTTTTTAGCTGGATTGTGACTGCATTTATTTTATCATTAGAGCTTAATAATACTTTAAATGAATGATAAAATAAATGAATGAAGAGGTGCCTGGGTAGTTCATTCAGTTAAGTATCCAACTCTTAATGTTAGCTCAGGTCTTGATCTTGGAGTCATGTTTTCAAGCCCTGCATTGGGCTCTATGCTGGGCAAGGAGCCTACTTAAAATAAATAGGTCAGTAAGTAGATAGATAAATTAAAAAATATAAAAAATTAAGAAATATTAGAGCCTCAAAAAGTGTTCCTGGAAAGTTTTTAAGTTTATAATTGTCCCCTATAGTCAATATTATATTTACCAGAGATTATAGATTGGTTAGTTGTTGGAAATCCAATTGAAAAGGTCAGAATTAAAATACCTTGCTCCATAAATACTATGTCATAAGATCTGTGTAGGTTTTATCTAAAAGAAGGACATGAAAATTTGAAAGCAGGGGCAGGGAAAAGGGAGTGGAAGCTCACGGATATATTACTGAGAACAAACTCTGTACAGCTAATGTCATTCATGTCAAGTGGGTAGAAAGAACAAACCAGCCTTCTTCATTTTGTTCCTCAGTGTTTGCTCTTGTATGAAGAGGTATGCATCACCTACTTCCTAAGGCAGTGTTTAGTGGAGAACAAGAATTCCTAGTAGCCCCTTAAGATCTTATTATGTTTATCCCAGTAGTGAGAGAAATAGCACTACATTTTGAACTTTTAGGGGTTTCTGCTCCTATAATAGATACTTCAGTTGTCCTCTTTCCTCCTTCAGTCTGTGCTCTGAGAGGTGACAGAATGGGTGATGTTGGTGGAGAGGAGGGATTCAAACCAGCAAGTGTCTGCTGCTCTGCAAGAGTTTTTCATGAGCATCCATACTCTGCTGATTCATTGCTGCAATCCATTCCTCCATGCTACTTGGTGTTAGAGATCATGTTGCTACCAAAGTAGCCGTCATCTCACTTGCATGACTTACCTCTTGTTTCTTTAATTCCTGAAGTCCATCCCCATTGCTCTTCTCCTGGCCCAGTGTTATTTTTCCAATGTGCCTTGATAGGTGAATTCCGCATTGTTGACACAGCAATTCTTGCCATGATGTCATTTCTTTGTATTGATACCTCATTTGTTCTGAGCTGTTGCTCATCTCCCAGTACTGGGGGCTCTTCTAAGAAGCTGGGGGTTCTGGCCTGCTGAGTGTTTGAATAAGAACTGCAGAGGGGCTTCAAGGGGTTAACATAAGTACACTGGGCTTCATCCTCCAGATCTCTTCCCATGGGAGAGACCATCCACCACTGAGTATGAAGACATACTCTCCTTGTTTGAATTCTGATAGTCTGCACCATTAGGTAAGGTCTTCTTTTCTCAATTTTGTTCCTTCTCGATCATTTCCATAATGGAGGCATTTGTAAAGCAGGATGAGTTTGAATAGTCCTCCTTAATACATCCTACAAGGGAGAGAATTCTGAGTTGATTTTCTATCTTCATAGTGTTATTTGAGCTGCCAGGTCCAAATATCAGTGCTGGAAAATTATTGGCCAGATTCACACTATCTGAGGAGGTTGGTACCTGAGATAGTCTAACAGACAAGTTTTTCTCTGGGAACTCAACCACTTCTTCCACTCTGAACACCAGTGGCACAGAGACATTAGCATTTATAGCAGGGCCTCTGATTTATCTATAAATATCCTGCTCATGAATCCCATTTCTGATGCCTGACTTTTTTTGTTGCTGGTTATCAAAGGACAGTTCTTCATGGCGTGTGTGAGTGATAGAAGTTGCTCACCTGTTATGACCATGTACTGCTAAAGTCTTGCTTGGGTAGCAGTATTTTCTTCTCTATGAAGAAGAATTTCTGCTGTAAGTGCATCAGTGAGCTCTCGATGATCACCTAACACTTGTTCCAGTTGCTGCCTTATCTCTACTTTATGCAGCTGGACCTCACGTTCTTTATGGTACCAAACCAGAAAATAGAGAGAGTCACCGGTGAGAGAGTGAAACCTGTAAGACTGACTACTCTGTAGTCCCTTGACCTCACATTCTGTCCACCATTCACATTCTTCCATTTAGTGTTCCACTTCACGTAGCATGTGTTTGAGGACATCCAGTCTGGATTTAGTGCTATTTGGTAAGTCTGTGGAGGTTGTACTAGCTGCTGAAGTGATGATCTTCCGCTTGATAAAAGCATGCAAGTCCAGTTTTCCTTTCACTTTAAGTGAAAATACACTTTTATTAAGTGTATTAAGTGAAAAACACTTGTCCCACAATATAGCTTGAGTCTAGAGTCTCAGTACATTCTTCAGATTGAAGCTTGGTGTGGATTCTCCTGGCAGTACTGGTAGCATTGAGAGCCAGCTTTTTACTTCCTTGATGGAGGGGGCAGATGATGGAGTTCCTGGAGGGGTTGTTATTTGTGACTGTGTCACTATTTTCTGCTGATTTTCTGCTGTCCACAATTTATTAATTAACTCAGAATTATGTTCCTTTAGTTGGCAGAGAAACTTGTCTGCATTCCTATTTGACTGCAAGTTTATAGTTACCAATTCATTCTTGCTTTCTTCTAACCAGCTATTAACAGTTCCATCTTCTTCTTTATCATCTACTTCATTAAGAGCCTGAGGCTCCAAGACACTTTCACTAAGAATAGTCTCAGTGACAGGGTCTTGATTTACCACAAGGAAACCTTGAGAAGAATTAGGAGCCATTGTTACGTTCAGAAACCCTGTGAGCCTATGAGAATCTTACTTGATTCTAGTATAAACATAATGCCAGACAGCAGTTCTTCCTGGATTTCTCTGAGTTGTCTTTTTCTTTTTCTTTTGTCTTTTATATTTCAGGTCTTCTTAGGAAAGGAATTACAGAACATTTCACTCCTGGACACATTTCAGGATAGTAGAAATTTCCCTCATCTTCCTGAAGATTTGCTTACATTCTAGAGTCATAATAAACTTAGGCATACCATCCCATGAGAGACATCTGATTAGATTTCAGTGTAACAAACCAAGAGAGCTTCCCCTCCTCATATCACAACACCCTTTGACATTTTAGATTAAAATAAAGTCTTTCTCTCCCATAGGGCTAAAGGGATGATATACCAGCTGTCCAATACTTCGTGTTATAATTTTGGAGAACCTCTCCTGTGATATAAATCCACTGCATACCCAAATAATACCTGATTCTCACTGTGGGCTATTGGCTAATCATTTGTGTCCTCCCAAAATTCATTTGTTGAAATTCTAACACCAATGTGATTGTATTAGGAGGTGGAGCCTTTGGGGGTGATTGGGTCATGAGGGTGGAGCCTTCATTAATGGGATTAGTGCCCTATGAAGACACCTCAGAGAGCTCCCTCCCCACTTCGATCATGTGAAAACACAGCAAGAAGATAGATGTCTATGAACCAGGAAGTGAGCACCCACCAGACAACAAATGTTGGTACCTTGATCTTAGACTTATCAGCCTCCAGACTGTGACACTGTGTGTTCCATTGAGGATTGGGGCTCAAAGAACTGGCACCAAGATTCCACCCAGGCTGATGTTTTTGGTGTGAGTAATGCATGGCCTGTGTCTCTGCAATCTGGTACTTCTGTCAGGATATACATGAAATTCCATAGACTAACTTGTTTAGTTGCAAGTTGGGTAAAGTCTTAGACCCCTCACACTTTCTGACATAACATATATTACAGAAAATATTCTACACAAACAAATGTTAAGTACCTGTTTCTCAAAAGAGAATATCATTGGTCTTAATAATGTCCTTAGTATTTAGAATTTTTTTTCCCTCAAGATCTTGGTGTCTATGGTTTTTGGTTTATGATACTCTTCAAAAAAAACCAAGCATCAATGGCTGTTTTAAAAATCAACAAACTGTAATTAAATTGAAAGAGCATAAACAGCAGTAAAGACAAGATGGCGGAGAACTAGAGACCCTGTTTCAACCGATCCCCTAAAGTGAACTAATTTTCTACCAGAACACTCTGCACACCCATGAAATCAGGCTGAGATGTAGGATTATACACTTCTGGATCTCTATGGGGGCAGAAGATGCCAGTGGAAAGGTAAAGCAGAGTGGAAAAAATCGGACTGATATCAGAGGATAAACAGAAAGGGGAGGGACCCACCAGAACCGGGCCATTGGAAAATAATACCCCAATATGAAAGTGTCCTGTGATTGGGGACCAGCATTAACTTGGAGTCTGGTTAAAAGCACTCAAAAAGAGCAAAGATCTTAAGGGACAAATGGTGGAATCGGGTGGTCACAGGCATGGACTTAAGTCCACGGACCCAGGACAGTCATCACCTATAACCACCCGGGCCAGAGATGGCAAAGCCTCCAGGCAGTGGTCCCTGAGCCGCCGGCTTTCTGCTGCTTGTACCAGCACTAGGCTAGGCTCTCTAGAACCACAGCCTTTTGCGCTCTGCATGCACTGTGTGACTGGGATCTGAATCGTGCTCCCCACCTTCCCCTGAAAGAGCTCCATCTGGATGCTAGCTGATGGTCTCAAGCCCAGGCTTGAAAATCTCAGTGGGCTATCTCTGGCTGGGATCTCTCAACACCAGGCAACAACTTATGAAACCCTGAGGTCTGGAACCCAGACAGCAATCCCGGCAAAGGCAATCACTGGAAGTGGGTTCCCTGGACGAATATCGCTCGTGGTTTTAGTGGCATGGGGGTGCAGAGACAAGCAGGCACTTCGGGCAATCCCTGGGATGATGGCTGGGGATGTGCACTGCCTGTGGGAGTATGCATGGCTCAATGGAGTTTGCAGAGGGGGAATCTATGTGTTCTGGACCACCCAGAGGGGAGCATACTGAGGCTCTTCTCTGAGATGGAAGTCTGGGTGCAGTTTGCTTTCCACTAAACCTCTGAAAAGCCGCAAAAAGACACCAAAGAACAAAAACCTTCAGAGAACAAAAGCCTGAAAACTGGTTTCCACAGAACCCAGCCCCTTGATAGGGGGCAGGAGGACTCAACCCAAGCAAGACTGACTGAAAAACAATGCAGAAAGCCCTCTCCCAGAAAGCCAGCCAAAGTAACAAGAGGAAAACCACCACAGGGTCCCCATAAAACTGTAAAACCCCCATATCAGGGGAAAACAAGATATTAAGCTCCTGGTATTTACCTAAAACCTTATAGATACAACTTATATTTTTAATTCATTCTCACTATTCTTGTTCTTTTAAATTTTTTTAACCTACTTACCATTACAATGACAGGTTCCATACAACATATTCCATAATAACCTTTTAACTTGAACTTTTTTCATACATATACCTGTGTTTTTCTTTTGCTTTTCTATTTTTTTTAAATGTACATATAGATATAAGCTTCAAGGTAACCCTCTTTCCCTAATCAATACTACCCCTATATAGAAAGCAGTTTTAATCTCCTTTTATCTCTGGAGAGTTGAGTCCTTTAATGAAGATATCAAGATACACCCAGGAAGAATCAAAATAACCTTCCTCACCCACATCAAGGATTTATAACCATCCTCCCATCCATTTGTTCTGTCAATGTTTCTGTGTATTTGTTTTTGTTCTGGTATTATGTAAATCTTATCCTTGGGGTTCATTTTGCCTTGGTTCTTTTTTTTTTTTTTTTCCTCGTCATTTACTTATGTTGGTCTTTTTGTTTGTCCATTTTGTTTGTGTAAATGTTACCTTTGGGGACCATTCTGGTTGGGTCTTCTCTTTCTTTCTCTCTCTCTCTCTTTCTTTCTCACTCTCTTTTTTCCTTTTTCTTTTTCTTTTTTTTTTCTTTCTTTTTGGTGATGATTTCTGATTGCTCAAAAGAGTTCCAAGGTGCACCTTGCCTGAATCACGGTTGATATACTCAGCTACACATCCCCTCAACTACCTCTCACCAAAATGACTAGGAGGAGGAACACCCAACAGAGGAAAAATTCAGAGACAGTGCCCTTTCCATGAGAACTATTGGATATAGACATAAACAGTAATGTTGGAAAGGGAATTCAGAGTAACAATTATCCAGGCAATGACTAGGTTGGAGAAAACCTTAGGTGACAACATGGAATTGATTAGGGCAGAAGTGAAAGCCACCCAGGAAGAAGTTAAAAATGCTATCAATGAGATCCAATCTAATCTAAATACTTTAAAAGCTAGGGTAACTGAGGCAGAAGATAGAATTAATGATCTAGAGGACAAACTGATAGAGGAAAAGGATCAGGAGGAGTTATGGAAGAAACAGCTTAGAAACCATGAAAATAGAACTAAGGAAATAAATGACACCATGAAACATTCCAACATCAGAATTATCAGGATCCCTGAGGGGGGAGATAAAGAAAGAAGACTAGAAGATATAGTTGAACAAAGTCTCAAAGAAAATTTTCCCAATCTGGGGAATGGAACCAATGTTCATGTCCTAGAGGCAGAAAAAATACCCCCCAAGATCATACAATCTAGAAAGACCTCAAGACACTTGATTGTGGCACTGATGAATTATAATTTTAGACAGGAGCTCCTGAGGGCAACTAGGGGGAAGACATTCCATATGTACAGAGAAAGGCCAATCAGAATAACATCAGATCTGTCCACAGAAACCTGGAAAGCCAGAAAGGACTGGCAAGACATGTTCAAGGCACTAAATGAGAAGAACATGCAGCCAAGAATACTTTGTCCAGCAAGGCTTACATTCAAGGTGAGATAAAGAGCTTCCAAGACTGGCAAGGTTTAAAAGAGTATGTGACCACCAAGCCAGCATTACAAGAAATATTAAGTGGGGGTTCTTTAAAAGAAGAAAGAATCCAAGAATGACATAGATCAGAAATTTACAGAGACAATCTATAGAAACAAGGACTTCATGGGGAACATTTTGTCAATAAAAACATATCTTTCAATAATTACTCTCAATGTGAACAGCCTAAAAGTCCCATAAAAATGACACAGGGTTGCAGATTGGATAAAACAATAGGACCCGTCCATATGCTGTCTACAAGAGACCCATTTGGAACCAGACTGAAAGTGAAGGGATGGAGAAGCATCTTTCATACCAGTGGGCCTCCAAAGAAAGCTGGGGTAGCCATTCTCATATCAGATAAATTAGATTTTAAACTAAAGACTGTAGGCAGAGATAAAGAAGGACACTACATCATTCTTAAAGGATCTATCCACCAAGAAGATCAAACAATTGTAGATATTTATGCCCCCAATACAGGAGAAGCCAACTACATAAGACAATTGTTAATCAAGATAAAGAGCCATATTGATATGAATACATTAATAGTAGGGGATCTTAAGACACCACTCTCAGTAATAGATCACCCAAGCAGAAAATCAATAAAGAAATAAGAGCATTGAATGACACATTGGACCAGATGGACCTCATAGATATATATAGAACATTCCACCCTGAAACAAGAGAATACTCATTCTTCTTGAGCACACATGGAACTTTCTTCAGAATAGACCACATACTTGGTCACATATCAGGGCTCAACCAATACCAAAAGATTGAGATTATTCCCTGCATATTCTCAGAACACAATGCTTTGAAACTGGAACTCAACCACAAGAAAAAGTATGGAAGGAATTCAAGCACTTGAAGCTAAAGACCACCCTGCTTAAGAATGTTTGGATCAACCATGAAATCAAAGAACTTAAACAATTCATGGAAACCAATGAGAATGAAGACACGTTGGCATAAAACCTATGGGATATGGTAAAGGTGGTCCTAAGAGGGAAATACATAGCCATCCAAGCCTTACTAAAAACAATTGAAAAATCCAGAATACACCAGTTCTCTTTAGACCTTAAAGAACCGGATAATCAACAATAAATTAAGCCAACCCCACACACAAGAAGGGAAATAATCAAGATTAGAGCAGAGATCAATGAGATAGAAACTAGGGATACAGTAGAACACATCAACGAAACTAGAAGCTAGATTTTGAAAGAATCAATAAGATTGATAAACAACAGGCCAAACTAATCCAAAAGTCATAAATTAATATTATTATCAATAATCAATAAAATTATGAATTAACAAATTCATAATTTTAAATAAATCAATAGTTATAAAATTAATAAATTAATAGCATTATGAATGAAAGGGAAGAGATCATGACTAACACCAAGGAAATAGAAACAATCATCAGAAATTATTACCAACAGTTATATGCCAATAAGTTAAGCAAACTAGCTGAAATGGATGCCTTCCTGGAAACCTATAAACTTCCAAAACTGAATTAGGAAGAAATTGACAACCTGAATAGACCAATATCTAGTAACGAGATTGAAGCAGTAATCAAAAACCTCCCAAAAAACAAGAGCCCAGGACCTGATGGATGTCCTGGCGAATTCTATCAAACATTCAAATAATACCTATTATCCTGAATCTGTTTCAAAAAATAGAAACAGAAGGAAAACTTCCAAACTCTTTTGATGAAACCAGCATTACCCTGATCCCCCAACCAGGCAAAGACCCCCCCCAGAAAGGAGAATTTCAGACCAATATCCCTGATGAATATGGATGCCAAGATTCTCAACAAGATCCTAGCTAATAGAATCTAACAGTACATTAAAATGATTATCTACCATTACCAGGTGGGATTTATCCATGGGATGCAAGGGTGGTTCAACATTCACAAATCAATGTGACAGAACAAATCAGAAAGAGAAGAGAGGAAAAACACATGGTCCTCTCAAATGATGCAGAAAAAGCATTTGACAGGAAACAGCATCCATTCCTGATTAAAACCCTTCAAAGTATAGGGATAAAGGGAACATTCCTCAACTTCATAAAATCTATGAAAAACCCACAGCGACTATCATCCTCAATGGGGAAAAGCTCAAAGATCCCTTTGAGATCAGGAAAATAACAAGGATGTCCATTCTCAGCACTGTTGTTCAACATAGTACTAGAAGTCCTAGCAACAGAAATCAGACTACAAAAAGACATAAAATGTATTCAGATTGGCAAAGAAGAAGTTGAACTCTCTCTCTTCACAGATGATATGATACTTTATATGGAAAACCCAAAAAACTCCACCCCAAACTACTAGAACTCATACAGCAATTCAGTAATGTGGCAGGATACAAAATCAATGTACAGAAATCAGTTTCTTTCTTATACACTAACAATGAAAATATAGAAAGGGAAATTAGATAATTGATTCCATTTACTATAGCACCAAGAACCATAAGATACCTGGGAATAAACCTAATCAAAGAGGTAAAGGATCTGTACTCTCGAGGAACTACAGAACACTCATGAAAGAAATTGAAGAAGACACAAAAAGATGGAAGAACATTCCATGCTCATGGATTGGAAGAGTAAACATTGTTAAAATGCCTATACCACCTAGAGCAATCTACTTTAAATGCCTTCCTGATCAAAATCCCACCGGCATTTTTCAAAGTGCTGGAATAAACAATCCTAAAATTTGTATGGAACCAGAAGAGACCCAAAATTGCTAAGGAAATGTTGAAAAAGAAAAACAAAATGGGGGCATCACATTGCCTTTTTCAAGCTTTACTACAAAGCTGTGATCACCAAGACAGCATGGTACTGGCACAAAAACAGACACATACACCATGGAACAGAGTAGAGAGCCCAGGTATGAACCTTCAACTCTATGGTCAAATAATCTTTGGCAAAGCAGGACAAAATACCCAGTGGAAAAAAGACAGTCTCTTCAATTAATGGTGCTGGGAAAATTGGACAGCTATGTTTAGAAGAATGAAACTCGATCATTCTCTTATGCCATACACAAAGATAAACTCAAAGTGGATAAAAGACCTCAACATGAGGCAGGAATCCATCAAAATTCTAGAGAAGAACATAGGCAGTAACCTCTTCAACATCGGCCACAACAACTTCATTCAAGACATGTCCCCAAAGGCAAAAGAAACAAAAGCAAAAATGAACTTTTGGGACATCATCAAGATCAAAAGCTTCTGCACAGCAAAGGAAACAGTCAACAAAACAGACAACCCATGGAACAGAAGAAGATATTTGCAAATGACACTACAGACAAAGGGCTGATATTCAAGATCTGTAAAGAACCCCTCAAACTCAACACACACAAAACAGATAATCATGTCAAAAAGTAGGCAGAAGACATGAACAGACACTTCTCCAAAGAAGATATACAAATGGCTAATAGACACATGAAAAAATGTTCATCATCACTAGCCATCAGGGAGATTCAAATCAAAACCACATTGAGATACCACCTTACACAAGTTAGAATGGCCAAAATCAACAAGACAGTAAACAAGAAGTGCTGGAGAAGCTGTGGAGAAAGGGGAATCTCTTACACTGTTGGTGGGAATGCAAGTTGGTGGAGCCACTTTGGAGAACAGTGTGGAGATTCCTTAAGAAATTAAAAATAGAGCTTCCCTATGATCCTGCAATTGCACTACTGGGGTATTTACCCCAAAGATACAGAGGTGGTGAAAAGATGGGTCATACCCCATTGTTCATAGCAGCAATGGCCACAGTTGCCAAACTGTGGAAGGAGCCAAGATGTCCTTCAACAGATGAATGGATAAAGAAGACATGGTCCACATATACAATGGAATATTACGCCTTCATCAGAAAGGATGAATACCCAACTTTTGTATCAACATGGACGGGACTGGAGGAGATTATGCTGAGTGAATTAAGTCAAGCAGAGAGAGTCAATTATCATATGGTTTCACTTACTTATGGAGCATAAGGAATAACATGAAGAACATTAGGAGAAGGAAAGGAAAATTGAATTGGGGGAACTTGGAGGGGGATATGAAGCATGAGAAACTGGACTCTGAGAAACAAACTGAGGGTTTTGGAGGGGATGGAGGTGGGCAGATAGGTGAGCCTGGTGGTAGGTATTAAGGAGGACACATATTGCATGGGGCACTGGGTGTGGTACATAAACAATTTTGGAACACTGAAAAAAAATTTAAATTAATTTTTTGAAAAAGCATAAACATGCATATGTTTATGTATATACTCTTTCATGTATATTAAAGAGCATAAGCATGTATATAATAATCAGGTATATATGCAATGACTTTGCCACATATTTGGAAAGCCCATAGATGTCTCCAGTAGGTGGAGCATTCCTAACCACTTCTGGTTAGGCATTGCCCCATTGGAATTGATTTTTGCTCAAATAAGTCATAAAATGTTTAATATACCTCAGTGTATCTTTTAACCATACAAAACCATTCATTGTATCCCTCAGTTTAATAAAAAAAAGGTATTCCTGTTGTGGGTTTGATTGTCTCCATCATCTGTATATCAGTTCTAACTTTTTCTCATTTTGAAAATACAACTTCCTCAGTAGGCAGGGGAACAGGTTTGCCATCCTAAGCAATAAATGTTTCATTAAGAAGTGTCAAGATCTTTTTGAACAGGTAGAGGAAAGCCTTATAGAACTCTACTTTACTTTCAAAATTGCTATTAATCTTCCACAAAGGTGCAGATGTTGTCTGAGTGTAAGAAGAATATCAAAATAATGATGCCTATTTAAAAAGTATCATTCTGTGTTTATAAAGCCAAGAGGATATTATCACTTGAGACATCCAAGCAGAAATAGTCCAGCTATCATCATTTAAGATGATAGACCAGATAACTTCTAAGGTTTCTTTCTACTCTAAGAATGTACTTTGTAATTGTATGAGATAATAATACTTCCTGTTGCATCCATTCTGAAATTGTGCACAACACTGATTTCAAAGTATGGTTCTCTTTCAGTTCTCCCTATCTCAGTGAATGATACCAATATCCACTAAGTTTCACTAGCTTAAAAAGCCAGGCATCATTCTTTTTACCTCCCCCCTACAAATAGAATCCATCACTAAGCCCTTTGATGGATGCTCCAATTTATTCACATGTATTTCCTCTTCACCATCACTAACCTCATGCAAGATATAATCATCTCTTACCCAAACTATTGAATTACTTCTGTCTAAACTACAAACAGAACTCAAACCTTAAGATCACAATGTAACAAAATGCATATTTAAAGCACTTATGCTACTCTTAGGAAAATAAACATGCTATAAATTCACATTTCTTTTAGTACATACATACTTACCCATCTTATGTCCAGTCCTCATAATGTAATCTAAATGATGCCCTCTAATATATCCTAATCCAAGCCATCATTCTTTCTTTCTTTCTTTCTTTCTTTTTGCTCTTGTTCTGGGAATTGGGGAAAATAAGAAGTTCTGGGAGGGAAGCAAAAATTTTTATGTGACTTTTTACCAAAAGCCCAAACGAAATCTAATCTTCATATATCTTAAAATTAATGTGAGTATTTTGTTCTCAGTGGTTCACTTACACTAGCAAATTACATTGATAATGATTTTAGACAATTTCATAAATTTTATTAGGAAAAAAGTCTTCCAGATGTGTTTAAGCATTATCCTTTTCTTGAAAGGGCATATGCTATAAAAGTTCATCCTGAAATACCAAAAGTGACCATGAAATTTGCCATGCCAGTACTTAATCCATCCCAGAAGTGATATGGGTTTGTCAGGTTAAAATGATAATAGTATATATCCTCCTTTGGTCTCCTTAGTAAATGACACTGTTGAGGATGTGACTGTCTAGTGATGTCAAAGTCACTGAGGCAGTGAAATGAACTTTATCACTCATATCTAATAGAGAGGGTCATTGAACTGTATTAAAATTAAATCTGGGGCACCTGGGTGGCTCAGTGGGTTGAGCCTCTGCCTTCGGCTCGGGTCATGATCTCGGGGTCCTGGGATCGAGCCCCACATCGGGCTCTCTGCTCGGCGGGGAGCCTGCTTCCCTCCCTCTCTCTGCCTGCCTCTCTGCCTACTTGTGGTCTCTCTCTCTGTGTCAAATAAATAAAATCTTTTAAAAAAAAATTTAAATCTGCATTTTATTTCCTGGAATAGACAGCAAAGGAGCAGAAACTGAGCTCCAGTAATTCCAATTGTGGGGAAAAAGTAGTTCTGTTATATTTCAGAAAGTTTTGGAAGGCAAATAAACTTTAAATAGAATTTTTTTTTTTTTTTTTCTAAGAGAGGGACATCACAAGTAGGCAGAGAGGCAGGCAGAGGGAGAGGGGGAAGCAGACTCTGCTGAGCAGAGAGCCCAATGTGAGGCTCGATCCCAGGACCCTGAGAACATGACCTGAGCCAAAGGCAGAGGCTTAACCCACTGAGCCACCCAGGTGCCCCTAGAATTTTTCTTAAAGTAATGAATCAAATATGTTATTGCTGGGGACTCTGTTAAACACTAAATTATACCTAAGCAGTGAGCTCAAAGTAGATATAGAGCTTGCAGTTTCTTTCCCATCCTGGAATTCTTTTAAGTTAGTCAAACTTCCCTGGATAAAGACTTCATCTCAAACACTTTATGTAGTTAAGTGTGTCCCTATAACTAAATCTTGGCTGATAAGTTAAAGACAGAGTTCTATCTGTATGTCAGGTACTTGGAATTCCAATAGCTCACACAAGAGCTTTCTCATTATCTCTCTTTTCCTGGCTCCTGCTGCTTTTATTCAGATGTGGTGACAAAGTGATAAAGCCCCATATCCCCCAAATGGAAAACCAATAGAGCCCAAGTACACTGACAGTAGAATAGAAGAAGCTGGATATCTGGGGACTCCATGATACAGAGCTGCCATACCTGGCTTGCATACCTTCAGACTTTAAATAAAATAGAAATATCATATCTGGTTTGTGACACTTTGATTTTGGTGCTTTCACTAAAATCTAATCCCAATAGATCCAGTGACTTTTCATGGGAATAAAGATGTTCAGGTCAATGTAATATGCTATAAATTATTTGTTACAAGTCTTTAACAAGTTAGGTACAGATATAGAAAATAAACATTTAGAAAGTTCTAGAACAATTAGTATTGATGTGATGCTTTTATTGTATTTTACAAAAGTATTCCTCTGGATTAGACAAGTAAAAAATTAATAGGGATCTTTATCACAGGTAATTAGAGACTGCTTAGGCAACATTTATTATGTTTATGTGTGTATGCATGTCTGTGTAATTATTATTTCCATTCATGAATGAATATCTAATGGAGGACAGACTTTATCTGAAGAGCTGAAACTTGTTCAACAGGGGTGAAGTCATTCTGCGTCTGCTCTGTTTCTATTGGCTCTGAACGATAATCAGGAACCCACTCTAGCACTCCTAGAATTGTATTTCCTGTGCCAAACATGTTCCAAAACCTAGCTAGAAGAGTTTCAAGTATCTGTGTGAGTCCTGACACTCTAATAGAAATAGTAAGAGTGTTTTGTGCTTTGGTCCTGGGATCGGCAAAGTTCATGATGTGAGTTTATAATTATAGGTCCAATTGTGAAGAAATATCTACCACTGAACAAGTTATATTTGACCAAGAAAAAGGTCAATAGAAATGGCAGTTCTTGAATAACCCAAATGGAGAGAGTTCAAGGTAAAATACTTTTCTAAAAGAAGTGATATGTAATAGCTGAAGGGCAGAGAGAGGAGGGTGGGGGAGGTTAGGGACAGGAGGGAGGGAGGGAGAGAAAAGCAGGAATGAAAACTGTCATATTTTCTCTAGCTTCTGTAGGCGTATGGTGCTAGTACAATTTCACACAAAAGAAGGGCAATGGTTAATTTATTAAATTATTGTATACCATAGCAAAAAAGGAAATTAAACTTAAATATAATAATCACCATTCATCTACAAAAAATAATATCCCCCCTCCAAGCAGCCTTAAAAAATAAGAGAAAAGAAGAGCAGGTGATGCATGGTTCACAGACAACAGAATGTTCTTATTCCTTGTCTCCGTGATTTTCCAGGCAACATGCAATTCATTTCAATTTTATTAATTTATTTATTACTCAGTTTTATTTTATTTTATTTTATTTTCTATTGAAGATTGCTTTATAAAGTCTATCAAATATACAACTTAATGGGTACTCCAGCCTCTGGTTTTACTGCCAACTATGAACAATACAGACCAAAAAAAAAAAAAAAAAAAGAAAAGAAAAGAAAAGAGAAAGAGAGAGAAAGACAGCTTTATTATTACCTACTGCCACTTAAGAATAAACCATGGCTCAATTATTAGGGGGAATTGGATGTCTTTTCCAATCAGATATGGAGAGAATGTAATTCTTGAGGGTAAATAACATTTAAGTAAGATGTATAAATATAATTAAATTACAATTCTCAAAAGAAGTAAAACAGTGATGTTTCTTAAATAAACAAAAACGGTAGTGAAATTTTGTGCTTGAGAGAGATAGATAGATGATAGATAGATAGATTTTAAGGATTTTATTTATTTATTTGAGAGAGAGAAAGAGTAGAAGGTAGGGGCAGAGGGAGAAGGAGAAGCATACTCCCTGCTGAGCAAAGAGCCCAATACCGATGAAATCCCATGACCCCAAAATCATGACTGAGCTGAAGGCAGTCACTTAACCGACCGAACCACCCAGATACCCTGTACTTGAGATATTTTTGAAAGGAGTAAAGAGAAATAAAATCTGGTTAAAAATTAAATAAATAATGTAACTATAATTATTAAATATACCTAATACAGGTAATGACTAATCTTTATTACACACTTACTTTCTTTCAGGTATTGTATTAAATGATATTAAAGAGTAATAACCCCATTTCACAGACAGAAGGTTACTCCGTTTTTATATGGCTCTCAAGTGAGGGTGCCTGGGTGGCTCAGTCAGTTAAGCGGCTGCCTTTGGCTCAACTCATGATCCCAGGATCCTGGGATCAAGGCCCACATCAGGCTCAGTGGGGAGCCTGTTCCTCCTTGCTTATGCTCTCTCTCTCTCTAAGGTAAATAAATAAAATTGAAGAAAAAAATTTTATATGGCTCTCAAGTGAGCAAGTTTATGTAAGAATAGGGGCAAAAAAGGAAGGAAAATAAAGCAAAACTATATAGTAAATAATAAAATAATAATAAACCAACAACAATAATAAGAAAAAGTATTTGAAAGAACCAGAAATGAAAATGTAGAGAAGGAAGAGCTTTCCCTTGATCCTAGGGTCCCTGCCTCGATCTGAAAATTAAACTGGTGAAGACAGATTAAGAGGAGAAAAAACATACAAATTTATTTAATATGGAAGTTTTACATGACATGGGAGTCTTCCTAAGGAAATGAAAATCCAAAGAAACACTTAGATATATGTACTTTTATGCTAGGTTTGATGAAGAGTAAACAACTGTGAAGGAATATGATAGGTTGAGGAGTATAATGAGTGTGATAGGTGAAGAGTATGAGAATGAAGTTGGCAAATTCAGTCTGTTTATTGAGATTCTTCATCATGATCTTTGTCTTCAAAGATAAGGGTATTCCTTTCCTCTGGGTATGGGGAAGGCACCTCTCACTTGAGGGTTTTATGACTTGGTTCAGAAGGACAACGGGCTGGGAGAGAAGGTCAGAGTGATCTTCCTTCCATCTGCCATTTTCTCAAATTCCTTCAGCTTAAAATATTCAGTGCAGGAGGGTGCCATATTTTGGGGTAATGCATATTGAACCCCTTCAAAAGTTATATTTATGCTAGTGTTAGGTAAATATTGAATACTGGGAGATGTAACATTGGATTTTTTTTTTTTTTAGACAAATACAGCTATGATGTTGGCAGGCATAAACACTTCAGCCACACAGGCAGTTACTACACCTTTTTATAAAATAACTTTAGGAATCTGAGAGGGTTATCAGACTTTCCTAATAAACATTATACAACTAATTTGTATTTTAACAAACTGAGCTTATTAGTGACAGTCTGCTCCACTGTAAATACCAACATGGCAATTGTAACAGAGATCTTAAGCTTCCTATCGCTTTTGAAGAGCATCCTAAGATACATCAGGATGACATCAGAAATAAAAAAGAATTTAGAAAACCTATGGTATGCAAAAAGAGAATATTTGGAAAATAAAACAATATCTAGTCTGTCAACATTATAGCTGTTTCTTTTTTTTTTTTTTTAAGATTTTATTTATTTATTTGACAGAGAGAGATCACAAGTAGGCAGAGAGGCAGGAGAAAGCAGGCTCCCCGCTGAGCAGGAAGCCCAATGCCGGACTCAATCCCTGGACCCTGAGATCATGACCCGAGCTGAAGACAGAGGCTTAACCCACTGAGCCACCCAGGCACCCCATTATAGGTGTTTCTAAAAGACTGCTATTGAAGTTTAAAATAGAAGAGCTCATTTAATGTCTAATAAATTTAGAGCAATCATCTTGACTTTTTCATCTTTTTTTCCCTCTACTGCATTAAAATAAGATATTTGAATAGAGGAAATCTTATTGTGAGTTCGGTATAGGAAGAAGGAAGACTGTAAAAGAATAAATTTAATTTGCTTGTTAATTCATAATTACAAGAAACTGTTAGAAATGGGCTTTCACTGCTCAAATTCCATGTGTTTAAATTTTGTGAATTAACTAAAATATTTTAAAGACAATGCCCATATTTGCAAAAAAAAAAAAAAAATCTATCAGACCTGTGGCCTATACCTTACAGATTGTATATAAGATTTGATGCTTATGATCCTGTGTTCACCTACTGGTATAGTAAGAGTTCTGGTTTTCTGATACTGACTATAAAGGTACCACATCCCTGCCTCTGGACACTTAATTTACCTATTCTAGTTCACCTTTAATCCACTCTACTCAGGAGGCCTAGGATTATCTCCAAATTGTTCAACATTGAATATTAATACTGAATAAATAAGGGACAGACAATGTTGAATTTATCTGAGTCCTGTCTTCCTGGAAAGCTTGTTGAGAAACCTTCCCCTCCCCTCCCATGTCCTGGGAAATGGCTAACTGCAAAGGTATGACTTTTCTGCATATTCCAAGAATTAAACACCTCCACCCTTCAAATAAGACTCACTGTCATCCTTCTTCATAACACCCTTGTTTCCATGACAATGAACCCTACTTTTTTTACTCCCTAGTCTTTTAAAATGTCTTCATTAAAGAACATTCCTTCTATTACAACAGGCTGAATTAAATCATCTATGTAATTTGGTCTTTCATGAGACTATTTTGATTGATAAAGTGAATAGAAAGTGGTAAACAGACATTTGGAAGAGTTTGAGTATGACAGGAATAGATAATTTTTGTATATTTATAAGTGTATTTTAACTTTTTTTTTTTTTAAGATTTTATTTATTTATTTGACACACAGAGAGATCACAAGTAGGCAGAGAGGCAGGCAGAGACAGAAGAGGAAGCAGGCTCCCTGCTGAGCAGAGAGCCCAATGCGGGGCTAGATCCCAGGACCCTGAGATCATGACCCGAGCTGAAGACAGAGGCTTTAACCCACTGAGCCACCCAGGCGCCCCAAGTGTATTTTAACTTTTAACAATTTTATTTTTTCTCTTTGAATTAGAAAGTTTTCCTTCTTTTCCCTGACCCTGCTTCTAACAAGATTACTTTCATGACATATGAAATTACTTGATGATCTAGTTATTTTATATTTTTTAAAAGGTTTTTGGTTGTTTTTTTGTTCTTTGTTTGTTGTTTTTTTTTTTTTTTTCTGATTCAGAGCTAGTGCTAATTTAACCTGGATTTTGTTAATAACTGTACATTTCTTAGAGAAAAGAACTTTATGAAAAATGTATTCATATAATTGCTTCTATTAAAATGGTTGTCAAGTAGTAAGCAATCTTTTGATTTTCTCTGTAAACATTTACCATGCATAATTCAAGGGACCTTTTCCTTTTTCTTATTTAGAGAGGAAGAGAGAGATGGAGTGGTCATCAGGAGAGAAAGAATCTTAAGCAAGCTCAATGCCCAGCATGGAGCCCAATAGGGAGCTTGATCTCCCAATCCTGAGATCATGACCAGAGCCGAAATCCAGAGGTGGACGCTTAAGGGACTGAGCCAGAAAAGGCCTCATGAGAGTGCTTAGCTCAATGCCTAAGTGGTTTAAATAATTTTCACAACCTTGTCTACAGTGAGGAAAGTCAGCAACAAAGAAGTTAGGTAATTTGCCCTACTCATGTAACTAGAAAAAGACAGAGCCTAGACACAGCCCATGTGATCCAAACCCATATAACCTCTTAACTAAGAATACTTCCAAAATGTTTAAGTAAATGTTTTGTATATTATCAAATTTACTACAAATATAAGACAAAAAAGTATGTCTCTGAATTAAACTAGTAAAATGGAAGTTCATTCAGTAATTTCTGCAATTTGGATTCTTATCCATAACTTATAGTTCCAAAGAAAGAAAAGTCAAATGATAAATACATATAATGATTCTTTTTCTTAAATCATTTCTTAATGATTTCTTTTTCTTACACAAGAAAGAAAGGCACCCTAAAATGTTCCAAATTAAAGCTACTTAGCATTGTGAACATAGGAATTCAAGGAGATTAATCAGTTTACATTTCCTAAGGATTCATCAGAAAACAGTATGAGATTGATCTCTGAGCCTCTGAAGAAAGGACCAGCAGAAATACCCTCCTCCTACCTAGATTTAGCAGTGTTAAGTGTGCAAGGGGACAAGTGGGAAGTGGTTAGAGAGAGAACAGAATTGCTTTCTACATCACACTTCAGGACTACTTCAGATCCCTCCTCCTGAATTTTCTATCCTTACAAATGAGAGTTTCTTGAGTAAATCTTTCTTCTTCTCCCTGAGCAATTTGATATTCCCTGATCAACTTCTTTTACATCTGGTACTTAAATCTATCATAGTACTTATTCAGAGTATTATTTGCTTATAAGTGCCTTTCTTCTCACAGTGCTGGATATAAGGAACCATTTGTTGTTTAAAATTATGCCGCCAATGCCGTTTTGGATTCCTGGCATTATAGAAGGTTTTTAGTGAATATTTGACAGATAAATATATTGAATTATAAACATATTTTTATTTAACTTATCTTCACCCTGTAAATTAGAAAATCATTTATTCATTTTAACCTACATCTGTAATTTCTGTATTCTTGTATAATTCAAGTTAATTGAAGAATTGAGATTTTTCTGAAAATTCTTAATTGTTTTGATTGGTGTTCTGTTTAAATTAATAGCAGAATATATGGATAATAGCTTTACTTCAGGGATGCCCGGGTGGCTCAGTGGGTTAAGTCTCTGCCTTCGGCTCAGGTCATGGTCTCCTGGTTTTGGATCCAGTCCTGCTTGGGGCTCTCTGCTCAATGGGGAGCCTGCTTTCCCCTCTCCCTCTGTCTGCCTCTCTGCCTACTTGTGATCTCTCTCTCTCTGTCAAATAAATAAATAAGTAAATCTTTTAAAAGATAGCTTTAGTCCAAAAAGTTTTTCAACCACTACAATAATGTATTTTTTTGACCATAGATCTGATTAATTCTGATTGTGAATGTAGATCTAGGGATATGATGCATTTTTTAAAGAAATGTACTTCTATACCCTAAACCATTTGCTAAGTAACAAATGCATAGAATATTAAACTAGGCATTAAAACATAGACATTTTGTTGATTGGTTAATCTGCTTCTCTGTTCCTACTTTTCCGGAGAGTAAGTAGATGCTCTTGATTTCTTAGGATTTAGAAAAATTAATGTAGCGTATTATATGTTAAAATAAGGCACCTTTTTGACTCTGAAGACACCTTTACTTTCTTTTACTACACTCTTTGGTATTACTTTGCTAGTTTAGTTCAGTAGTCAGGCTTTTAGTCTCCATGGTTACTTTTGCAAATGTAATTTGGTGAGAAGATCAGAGTAAAAATCAATCAAGGCACTGTTTGGACGTGCAATTTAGCTATTCCTCCTAATGTGTACACTTCATGGCCAGTTTTCTACAGTCCTTTAGGAATTCTCTTAATTTTTTAATAGACATCAAACCAGATTTAATGTAATTCCCCTTTTCAAACATCTGAATTAAAAATAAAGTCCCTGTAAGCATCTTCTATACCAGTTAAAATCTAAATATGCCATTTTTATCAACCAATTATTGTACATCATTTATATCTGGAAATAAAAGTGAGGGAAAGGAACAGGTTTGGGACATTTGAGGAAATACAAGCATTTAAATATACATTATTTTTAAAAGGACTTCAATATTTTGTGTTTGGGCATGAGGATAAAGGATATGACAGTTGTGAATTTCCATACAGTCGTATCTTAACTTTCTGAATTATTACTAAGAGAAATAGACTTATTTAACTTTATGTTTAACTATCTTAACTAACAAAGGTGATTGGTTCAAAGATAGGGAAAAATGTAGTAGAATAGAAATACATTTATGCTACACAAAAATATTAAGTCATAGTATGTTATTATCTATATAGAATAAGAACATTGTCCATTTTTTACTTTAAGTGATCTAGTATCCATAAGTTAAGTAATTTGAGCCCATGTAAGTAAATACTTATTTTCTTGTAAGCATTATTAATAAAATGGATTTTTAAAGCTGTACTATGGAATTCTATTCTTAGTTCTATGATGGATAGAGTATAATTTTGAAGAAAATATTATTTTGAATATTGAGGGTATGACAAATTAATAATACATATGAAAGTATTTTATAAACGTGAACAATATTTTTTTTTGTTTTTTGTTTTTTTTTAAAGATTTTTATTTATTTATTTGACAGACAGAGATCACAAGTAGGCAGAGAGGCAGGCAGAGAGAGAGGAGGAATCAGGCTCCCTGCTGAGCAGAGAGCCCGATGTGGGGCTCGATCCCAGGACCCTGGGATCATGACCTGAGCCGAAGGCAGAGGCTTTAACCCACTGAGTCACCCAGGGGCCCCAAATTTTTTTGTTTTTGAGTGAGTGTGCTTTGTATTCAAAAAATACTATTAGTGGTTGTTTTCTCCATAGAATAAATATCGACTTTTAAAAATAATTATGTCAACAAACAATATTTTCTTTAAGTTTCTAAATTGAACTTTCAAACCCTTGTAATTTAGTTATAAATCTACAAAATAGTAACAATGGTTTTTAAGGGGGCTCTTGATTAATATGTGCTCATATAAATTTAAACATATTAAATTCCCTTAAATGATTAGCCCTATTTTTAGCTTATTTAAATTCCCCCTGAAACTTTCATCTACATTCATAAATATAATAATGTTTGTGTTTTAAGTTTGTGAAGTATTTATCCTTAGAAAACTTTAAAAACATTGGAAATTCCTAATAAATGTATTAAAGTAATAAATTCAATGATTTAATTTTTAAAATCCAAATGTTGTTTATAAACTTCGTCACATTTTCTTTTACTCTTCCACATAAAATTTAAAATCTAAAATCAATATTACTTTCTAAATCTTAATGTTACTAGGATGTTAAGTCAATTATGATGACTTTCTAACACATCAAAATCTATAAAAACTATTAAATCAGTTAAACAAGGAGTCCATTAGACTGAGGTGGCCTACATAAGTAAATCAAAACATAAGCCTGTAAGTGGCCCTAGGTTATGAAATCAGAGTGCTAAGAATAACCACTCTTAAAGAGCCAACAAAACTTTAAGCTTTAGCCAATCAAGTAATTTCCTTCAGTTCTGCACCTTTATGTAAGTCTTTCCCTTGACTCCTTTAGGTGGAATGCCTTTAACCACTTCTGGTTTGGCTCTGCCACAGTGGAATCTATTTTTGTTCAGTTAACTTAAAATGTTTAACATGCCTCAGTTTACCTTCTAACAGTACAAACCTTTAAATTTTACCTCTCAGTTTAATGCAAAAGGCACTGTGGCTGTGGGTTTGATTTTCTCCATCACCCATGTAAGAATTCCAAGTCTTGTTTTGAAAATACATGTTCCTCAGTAGGCAGAAGAATAGGTCCACCCTACTAAGCAAGCTGGGGCTCAGTTCCCAAGCAAACTAAAATTACCATCTCAAGAGAACTGAGGTCAGTAAGAATCAGTCTGACTGATTCTAAGCCAGAAATTTGGCTACAGAAAACCACGGACTACTCTCCTCTCCAGTGTCAGTAAGACTGAAACAGATTATAAAACAATGGCTATAATACAAACATGTGATCCACTTTCTCTCATATCTTCCTTTGTAAAAATTACACCTTCTCATAATTGGAACTCTCTGCTTAGCATATACCCCATTTCACAGAGCTCACTACTGTTTCTTTGCTGGATTTTGGGAGTAATCCAATAAGTAGCACCCTTCCTCATCTAGTTTCTGAACCGGTTAAAAAATTAGACAAAGGGAAAGCAGATGAGGGCTAAAACATTGCTGTTATTCCTGATAAAGTTTGTACTGGAGTTATGTGGATTAAATATGAGAGCTGAGCAGGATTGCTGACTCCCTACTTGACGCCTTCATTGAGAAAACCAGAGAAGGATATAGAGTTTGCAGAGAAATAATTACTTACATTGCTATTTCTCAACCTTTAACAACTCACATTAGATACTTTGTTAAAAAGTAGGATCCCATTTAGCAGCTCTGGATGGATCCCAGATTTAGCATTTCTAACAAGCTCCTAGGTAATGGTAAAGTTGCTTGTTCAGGGACTATTATCTAATTAGTAAGGACCTAGACCAGGTGTCAGCAAACTTTTTCTGTAAAGGTGCAGAGACTAAATACTTTAGGCTTTGCGGTTATATGGTCTCTCTTGCAACTAACTATGCTGGGATAGCTAGCTAGAAAGAAGCCACTGTAAACAGTAGAGGAAGCACGGCTGGGTTTCAATAACACTTAATTTATAGACACTGGAATTTGCGTTTTACATAATTTTCATGTGTCATGAAATATTATTCTTCTGATATATATTTTCCATCATTTAAAGACACACAAGCACTGGGCTGCATTTGGCCTGTCTCCCCTAGTTTGCAGACCCCAACGTAGATCATTGCCTCACCCTAACCTCAGGGAGAAAAACAGAGAAAAAGGGCAAGTCTGAAGTTAGAAAAACAACTGGAGGAAAAATACACTAGTACCTATTTTAAGGACAAATAAGAAATGAAAATGGAAAGGTTTAATTTTCTCTGTTTGAAATGAGGGAAGAAATTTTCCTTCCCTTCTCTTTCTCAAGAACATTCACTCTAGAAAACTTGTAATTCTGAGTATTCGCTCCTTTCTTTGAATTATATGTAAATAATTTTAAAAACTAGGTCTTTGTCAACTTTGTGACACAGGAACCCTTTCCTCAAGGACCTGGTATAGTCAGCAGGCAGGGATGCAGGAGCACCTGGCTGGGGACCAGGTTCATCCAGCCAGTCACTGCTGACAGAATCCAAAGGCAGACAAAGGAGTGGTGGTGAAACAAGAAGGGAAGTTATTTCATTGAGGCCAGCACCAGGAAGACAGAGGACTAGCGTCTCAAAGACTGTCTCCAAAATGCTGAAAATACTTTCAGGTTTATATAAGGAAACTGTGAGGCAAAAGTGGGTGGAAATGTGCAGGTAGGCAGTGAAAGTCAAATCTTCTTTGTCTTGCAGTCAGTCACAGGCAAGTTCTTGCTGGCTCTGGCTCGGGCCAGCTTCTTTGAGAGGATAATTTCAGATACCATCAGGGGATCCTTTGCCCTCAGTGTCTTTGTCTGAACCAAGAGACAAGCTGGAAAGAGGAACCCAACTAGAAAGTTTGAGATTAAAATGCAGGCAGCTAAGTCCTCCTTCACTGAGGGCCATCTCTTTGAAATGTAATCATCAAGGAAGATAGTAGCTGTATCTCTACTTCCTAAAGGAAGATCAGAGCCTAGCTTTGGTGGGGTCCTTGCTTCAAGTTGCAAAATAACTTGCTGTTGTAAAGTTTGAGAAGTATGCCCCCCGCCCAGAGCTAATTAACACAGATGCTCATCCCAATTACCCAGTAAAGTTAGGATGAACTATGTATGCCAAATGGTTCTATCCAGTCCTCTTGCTTGTGAACTAGTTGCTCTTTATCTTGAAAATATGTGGTAATTGAGACAAGGGAAACAAATGCAAAAATAAACTATTAGGACCTCATCAAAATAAAAAGGTTCTGCACAGCAAAGGAAATAATCAACAAAACTAAAGGCAGCCTACAGAATGGGGGAAGATATTTGCAAATGGCATATGCAATAAAGGATTGGTATCCAAAATATATAAAGAACTTCTAAAACTCAACACCCAAAAAATAATTAGTCCGATTAAAAAATGGACAGAACACATGAACAGATATTTCTCTAAAGACCTACAGATGGTTAACAGACACATGAAAAGATGCCTGACATCACTCATCATCAGGGAAATACAAGTGAAAACTATAATGAGAGATCACCTCACACCTGTCAGAATGGCTGAAATCAACAACACAAGAAACAACAGGTGTTGGTGAAGATGTGGAGAAAAAGGAACACTCCTGCACTGTCGGTGGGAATAAAAACTGGTACAGCCACTCTGGGAAAGAATACGGAAATTCCTCAGAAATTTAAAAATAGAACTGCCTGGGGCGCCTGGGCGGTGGCTCAGTGGGTTAAAGCCTCTGCTTTTGGCTCAGGTCATGATCCCATGGTCATGGGATCGAGTTCTGCGTTGGGCTCTCTGCTCGGCAGGGAGCCTGCTTCTCCTCTCTCTCTGCCTGCCTCTCTGCCTACTTGTGATCTCTGTCTGTCAAATAAATGAATTAAAAAATCTTTAAAAATAAAATAAAGATAGAACTGCCCTATGACTCAGCAATTGCACTACTGGGTATTTACCCAAAGAATACAAAAACACTAATTCAAAGGGATGCATGTGCTGCTGTGTTTATAGCAGCATTATTTACAATAGCCAAATTACAGAAGCAGACTAAGTGTCCATTGATTGATGAATGAATAAAAAGATGTGGTATGTATACACACACACACACACACACACACACACACACAATGGAATACTATTCAGACATAAAAAATAATGAAATCTTGTCATTTGCAATGACAAGGATGGAGCTAGAGAGTATAATGATAAGCAAAATAAGTCAGACAGAGAAAGACAAATATCATATGATTTCACTCATATGTAGAATTTAAGAAACAAAGCAACCAAGAAAAGGGGGGGGGGGAGAGAGAGAAAGAGAAAGAACAAGAAACAGACTCTAAATTGTAGAAAACAAACTGTTGGTTACCAGAGGGGGAGGGAGTAGAGGAGTACAAGAAGTGGGTAAGGGAATGTGTTAAATAGCAGGTGGGGTAATTAAGGAGTACAGTTGTCTGATGAACACCAGGTGGTACGGAAGTGTTGAATCACTATATTGTATACCTAGAACTACTATAACATTGTATGTTAACTAACTGGAATAAAAAAAATACTGCAAATGGATTAAAAAACAAACACCTAAATATAAAAATAAATGATTATAAGAAAAAAAAAGGAAAATATGTGGTAATGGATTGTGTTTGTCTGGCTACATATCAGAGTGTAGTATCTCTCTGTCTGTATAGTTGTAGGTTGCCTGGGATGGACCTCACATCAGGTTTTGATGAAGTTCTAGAATATAGGTGAGGTTCGGTGGGGCGAGGTCCGGAGAGGTCCGGAGCCGATGACCAAGAAAGAATTCTTATGACATCTTTGGTGCAAAATGGTGGTTTATTAAAGCACTGGAACAGGACCAATGGGCAGGAAGAGCTGTTGCCCCTGGGTTGTGAGGGATGGCAGGTTATGTACCATGGTGTTGGGGGAAGTAAGGAAAAGGGAGGTTTCAGTAGAACTTTCATATACTAACAAGGACCTACAAGATACCTGGTACCAGAGGCCTTGCCATTGCCAAGGTCTTTTTGCCCTCTAGCAAGGTATTAACATTAAGTTGGGTGGGAGATTCCTAAAGAATGTCACATATGTCCCACCCAAGAGTGGGGGTCGGGGGAGGTTGCAAGATGTCAGCTTTTTGCTTTGTCGTCAGCCAGCCTTCTGTTCCTTCATCAGTTTCATGATAATTCAGCAATTAAAGAAGGTTTTTTTGTTTTTGTTTTTGTTTTTTCCCTCCTACTACCTTTGTGGGAAGGTTTTAGAACATTTTTGCTTATTTTTGTTTGTTTTAATTTATTTTTTGAACACTGTCACCTACCTACCATATCATTGGAGGGGATACAAGTGGTATAAAAGACCAGGAATGTCTTGGGGGAAAAAAAGTATTTCTTCATGAAGTAGGGAAGAAGCGTTCTTTTAACATCATCCTTAACAATTCAGGCATCACATCCACAAAATAAAGTTAGATGTCCCTCACATGTTTCCCATAGCATTCTGGAAGAGATTTTCTCAACAAATGTGACATGATCATGCATTTATTAGTTTGTCTTCTTTCATGTCTGAGCTCCATGAGTGCAAGTAATGTCCACTGAGCACAGTGACTGCTGCATGTAGATTTTGATACTTGGTCATGGAAATAATAAGCAAATAAAATAAGTGATTTCGTTTTCACATTGTGTTTTTCAGGTATTCTGAATACATAAGTATTCCGGTGTGTAGTAGCTTGTGTTACTCTTCATTTATTTTCAAGGATAAGAAATTTAAATGTCAGTAAAGTTTCAATTACTAAAAGCCACAAATTGATCTAAAAGCAATGAATTAAAAATGTTCCAATTATATTCATGTATATAATATATAAATGCTTATGAGTTTCTGAATTCAAATCTGTATGTATAAAGTATCTAATTACTGTGACTATCAAATTATAGAAACTTAGAACATAAACAATACATAAGATTTATACAGTGACAAAACATTAATTTTCCATGAGATAATCATAGTCCGTAAGATGATTCTAGGGGTGGCTGGGTGGCTCAGTGGGTTAAGCCTCTGCCTTCAGCCCAGGTCATGATCTCAGATCAAGCCCCGCATTGGGCTCTCTGCTCAGCGGGGAGCCTGTTTCCCCTCTCTCTCTGCCTGCCTCTCTGCCTACTTGTGATCTCTCTCTCTCTGTCAAATAAATAAACAAAATCTTAAAAAAAAAAAAAAAGATGATACAATTCTAGGCCTTTTCAAATTATCTAGTAGGGTAGTAGTGGGGTATTTATAGGAATAAGTCCTGTTAAATCTTTATAGGAAATAAATTAGTATAGTTGCCTATAGGGGAGGAGAAATAATTTTTCCTTTACCCTTCTAGCCTTCTTGGCTCTGAGCTGAGACTGCCTGGAATAAAAGAGATCAATGGGAGCAAAACAAACAGAAGTTTACTAACCTGTACACCTCCTGTGTACAAGGGAGACAGGCAAGAAAACCGACTAACTCTCCAAAGTGGCCTAAGGCACCACCTTAAATACCCTCACCAGCAAAAGATAAAAGGAAATGTTGGGGGTGGGAGCCAGTTTTGGGATGCTATCAAGAAAAGCATAGTAAACAAGGATAAGATTGTTAGGCAGATTTAGGTTGTTGATGTCTTAAGAGTTTCTAGAGCTTTAGTCATCCTCCTTTTCCAGTTACTGTGATGGAAACATTCTTACAAGTGGAGATTTTCCATATAAATGTAAAAGTCCCTTAGGAAAAGTTTTCTTATACTGTTTTAAGAGCTTTTCCCCTCTCTGCTGTTTCTTAAAAATTAACCAGCTCAAGATAATACTTGTGCCAAAGAAGGGTATTTTGGGGTGGCAAATTCTGTTCCCCTTCATGTCTAAAAGATTAATTTTAATTCTCATTTCTCTTATTTATACTTAATTTTTATCTCTTTTGAAATACTAAAAACACTATGTACAGGTTTAAGGAGTGACATGGATATGGTTAAAAGAATTTCCCAAAGCTGCAGAATCTTGAATTTTTTATAGAAACATTTTAATCTTCTAGATTAAGTCTGGATATAAGACCATAGATATTTAAATATTGTATTTTAGCCTATGTTTAAATGTTAATTTTTTTAGAACTACTATCACAGGTTTTAGCTGTGTGGTTGCAAATTTTTATTTTATAGATAGACTGGCTGGTTTCTTCAAACCTTACATAATATAATTAATAATTTAAATTCCTTATACTCTTTGGGTAGCCAATATTTTTGCACTAATGCTTCTATTCTTATTCAGTCTCTTGTTTCAGTATCCAGGAGAAACTTACAAATATCACCTCTTTTTTTTTATTTTAACTGTATGATTGATGTGTTTTATTGACTTTCAATGTGCAACATAAAATAAATAAATAAATAAATAAATAAATAAATCAGTACTGCAGTGTTTGGAGATTTGGATGTAATTGTATACTTTATAAATAATTTTGAACTGTATTTTATATTCCTATTCTTATTAATGGTCATCATTAAAATTGAAAGTATTTGTAGAATATTCTAAGACTTCAAGGTGGTATTTATAAATATAAGTTATTTATAAATAATATGTTATACTCCAAGGATATCAATGTAACAAAAATACTGAACAGTATCTTGGAAAAACTAGCCTCCTTGATGCTATTTTTTCTACTTTCTTTATTTAAATATTCCTTATTAATTAAAGAGCCAAATAGTGAATTCTGTTTCTAGCAGAAATTTTGACAGAACCAAGTTTCAAGAATCCTGGATTGGAGTCATGGCAGGTATATAGCGAGTGCTGGGACTTACTTAACATGTGACCTTGGAAGACAGTTTCCTTTTCAGCAAATTGGCACAACGGTATCCATTCCCCCATCTCATATAGGCTTAGAGTTCATTGTCCAGGGTGCTCTTCAGTGTCATCATTTGGTCAATTGATATATATACTCACTCTATGTAATATAAGCAGTAGTAGTAGGCTAATATGAGCTACAGATAGAGTTGGCTGAATGCGGCAAATTCATTTCAGGTAAATTCCTTCTCAGGAAAGAGTATTGTAAAAAGATCAATACATTTATCAGCAAATTTTAAATATGACCACCACAAAACTTTACTGATTAAAAAATAGATGTACCTACATTATCTTCTCTGTTCTTTCGAGTTTCAAAATTAAGTTTTCTATTCCAGTTAGCTAATATCATATGTATGTTCTATGCATTGTGGGCAGAAGAAATTGAATATACTTAATACTGCTAAGCTGTACACTTAAAAATGGTTAAGATGAAAAATTTCATGTTATGCATTTTTACCCATAATTTTTAAAATTCATTGATACTTCTCCCTATCTTATACTTCTAGTGACATAATTTTTCTGACATAAAATATGATTAATAAATTTGATCACATGTATATGTTGGGAAAATTTAGATATCCTAATATTTCCTTGATACAAACAATCAATATTTTCCTTGATTATTAGATTTCAAACATTTTTCTCCACCCAAGAGTAGTTCCATGGTTTACATTGACTCAAAAAGGAATTTTCTTGTCTTTTCTAGCTCTTGCACAATTACAAGCACTCATTATGGGATGTGTGTTTTGTAAGCATTATTGTTAACTGCCTCAAATGACTGACTACAGAAGAAAGCAATAATTAAAGACTGCATTCAGTGCCAGTGTAATATTTAGGAGGAAATACACATTTTGAGAGAGATATATCTCCTTGAATTTTTGGGAACAGTCAAGTAATAAAAATGACCTATCTGTGTAGTACACCTTGTCAGTTTTTTACTCAGGTTTGAATTAAAATTTATTGAAGAACGATACAGTGATAAAAGCAAATGTTCTATCATTTATTAATTATATTTAAAATTTACATGAATCTATTAAGGACATTATGTAATGTTTCCACTTTATGCTTTAAACAACTACAAACATTTGGCATAAAATAATGTGCATATCAATGTAACAAGTTTGAAGAGTGGGAAATGAGAATCTGAAGTCTGCTTTCCTTCTAATGATGATCATTAACACTCCCAATGAATGGATCATAGATTTCTCTTTCAAAATTCTAACATTTTTTTTTTTTATGAACAAAATTCTAAGGGACTTTAACATGCAGTGGATATATATAACATTCAGAATAACTAGCTTCCATGCTTACACTGAACTCAACATAAGGCAAAAGCCCATAATTGTACTGATTCTTTGGCTCAGTGTGTTCAAAAAGCAAAGCAATGTGGTAAGCCTAATGAAAACAATCCTTTGTGTTTGCCAGCTTCAGATTGCTAATACGGTTGCAATAAAATTCAACCATCCTCTCTGATGAAATGTGCAGCTTTGATTAGCAGAGCAGTTTGTTTTCTGAATGCAAGAGACAGGCATGAATCTGTTTCTCTAATTGTCCTCATAGTTGAGAAATGAGGAAGAAGCGTGTTTGTTTTAATAAAACATCATTCTGCCTCCTAGAATGACCACATCTGATTAGGAAAATAGTAAACCAATCAGATTCTGTCAGATGAAATATCATGTCTTCGACCTCTTTGATACTGCCATAAACTATAAAACAATTGAAGGAGTTATAGTCATGAAATTATCCATGTCACAAATGGATCTCTCCTTTTAATTGCTCAAGAAAAACAAGCCTTTGGTAACTTTAGTTATTGTATGCTACAATACAAAACAAATTACCAATAACCATTCCTGAACTAACTAATATACGGCCAGACATTTTTCCCATAGCAGTTTGATGTTTATTTCGATTCCTATAATTCTCTTTGATCTTCTACCTCTTTTGACATCAGTAGGTAAATCTATAGAAATCCTTGTTCTTGAAGAATTTTCACCTCAGGAAGTTCTCATTCTTGCCTTCTGATACAAAAATAACCACTCCAGCAAATAAAATCTCTCCAAATACAAATAAGTCAAGGTTGCTTGATGACTACCACACAGGCACCTGCTCTCCCAATATTCAAAGAAGCCATCTGTTGAAAAAGATGAAACACAATTTAAGACAAATTTTACTGTCATAGGAAAGCATAGAGTTGTAATATATTTAAAACATTCATATGTGTGAAAATCATAAATACATGTGCTTATATTTTCCCAATTTAGTCACAAGTAGTAAAATAAAAATGGAAACATTGAAAATGGCTTTTACAAAAGAGCAATAATTTGCATATCAAAACTATTAAAACTTGCATTCATTTTTGGGATTTTTAATACAAGTAGTAAAGTATTTAATGACTTTTAGTGACACAAAGGTGCTATAGAAAAGTTTCCAGCAAAGATTTATTTCTGGGCTTACATGGACACATTTGTGATGGTATTTTGTCATGGTATCTTGGAGTATATTTTGGATGAAACAGCTATTACACTTATTGAAATCATCTTGAACTTATTTCCCCAGTTATTATACTGAATGAAATGTGTTATTCATTCATTCTAAACAGAGCCACACAATGAAGTAACTTCAATATTTGTCGTAAATAGGCCATAATTGACAATTGCTATAGTGCTTATTTAAAAAATTCTTCCTTATGATAATCATTGAGATGAGAATTGAGATTTTTTTTAGTAATTCATGAATATGAAATTGGCTAGAAATATATTAAAAACAATAATTTTTACAATAATGGAATTGTAATAAACAATATTGTAAATGGAATGGAAACAAATTGTAAATGGAATAAACATAATTTATTCCATGAGGATAAGCCAAGATTTTAATAATTTGAGCATTTTGATATGAATGATTTTTATAACAGTTTTCTAAGAATAATTTATGCACCTAAAATATCAGAGCAGGGTAGAAATTACAGATATTATTCCAAGTTGTAAAGAAAGTGAATAAAATGTAAGAAATAAAACAGCCAAGAGCAAAATAACCTTAGATCACATGCATTATCTTATTGATTAAGAAAGGATATGGTCTCACTCTCTATATGTGAAAATTACCATCATATCTACAGTTCTTCTAAACATACTTACTGTTAACTGCCATCCTTTTGCAGGGTAAAAAAAAAACAAACAAACAGAAACTTCCCATATAATCTACTTTTACTCATTTGTGTTAAGAATAATTTTTATGTATCACCGCATCACCTTTCTAATACCATGATGTATTGTTATCTTTGTACGACAGGTATGTGAACAGCATGTCAGGAGACAATATATAAATCAATGAGCTCAAACTGAAGTTTATGTGACTCCAAAATGTACACATTTTTCATCATCTCTCTTTTCATTTCCAATAATTTTTAAGTATTGTTTCACATCAGAGTCACTTAAAGATCTTCTACAAAGTATATGCGCTCAATGCCCACCACTATAGAAATGGGAGGAATATCGGGTAGTTAGTTGTATTTTTGAAAATTTTCCCAAATACCCTCTGATGTTCATTTAATACTGAGAAATCCTATACATGGTTTCCAGACAAAGTATAGAATGAATAGATTTACTTTGTTTCTACATCTACATCTGTATCTCTAAACATGCATGTGTGTGTTTATAAAAATGAATCTCTGCCCTTTTTCCCAAAAATGTGCTATTATTCCTGTGTTTCTGGTGTCAGGTAATGACACCACTCTCTATTCAGTTGCTCAAGACAGAAACCTGGATAGATCCATGACCTTTAGTTTTACCTCATCAACCTTACGTCTGAGTACTCATCAAGTCCCACAGTCTCTTTCCATCCAACATGATTATACCCATTCCAGTGGTCTTCAGCCTGCTTGACATTACACTTCTACCTTGAGTGTGAAGGGTTGCAGAGTATGACACCCCATGATATGCAAATTTGGCATATTGATTATTTTGAATTCAATGTACTTCATAGATGTCTGGTACAGGAGGGACTCTCTGCCCCTTGGTCCCACTGAAAGCAGGAGATAAATCTGTAGTGTGAAAAGTAGCTTCCCTGTACCAGGAGGGTAGGAGTCGTTGTTATTATCAGAGATAGAGATTTAGGGCCAAAAAGCTGTATAAATAAAGCTTGTTACTACTTCAGCAATTCACTACCACAAGCTCAAATCCTTGGTTTGACAGTTTGTCACAAATTTATCATTTTGTCTAATAGTTATAAAGCTTCCTGCTTTGGCCACTTTTTGACTCTCCTATTTTTATGGGCTTCCCATACATACAAAACTACAGTTTTCTCCCGTTAATGTGTCTTATATCAGTTTAATTATTAGGCCAACCAAATAACCTAGGAAGGAGAAGGGAAAAGTTTTCCAGCTCCACTGTGGATTGGTTAAAATATCCTCCTAACAGATTTCTCTGACTCTAATCTTGCTTGTTCCTAATGATTTTTCACATCCCATCAAGTACAATCATTTTAAAATGCAATTCTGATTATTTACTTTCCCTCCTTAAAAGCTTCATTAACTTCCACTCAGCCTTATAGTAAAGTCAAGATTCCATCACATGGCTTCAGGCCGTGCATCACATAGACACTGTTGATGTCTCCAAACTCCTTTCTCACCTCTTTATTTTTTGCGTGTTACGTGTTCCTCCTGCAGTTCTTTACAAATTTTCTTTCTTAAACCACTCCCCATATTTTCACCTGCCTAACTATTACCCACCTGTCAGGCCTCATTCTACTTGTCATTCCTTGAGCAAATATTTCTCTACCCAACACACTTCGTTTCTATCACAGTGCTAAGTATTTCCCTTACCACAGAATTTATCATGCTATTTTGAGCATTTGATATATTCTACATAAACACATTTTAAATATTTAAGAGATTTTTAAATATTTAAGAGATTTTCCTCTTCTTCCCCTTGTTCTAACTTAATCTTATTTAATACATATTTTGAAAAAATCTGCCATGCTGTCCCTCCAAAGTTATACCTTCAGCTTTAGAATGACACCCTGAAAATGTTGGCCACAGAACCAACTGGAAAAATATAAAACAAATAAACAAAACGGAGAATGTAGATATTGCACCAGGCTTCCCTAGAACTTATTCTCAATATCTTCTACAGTAGCTCCTCCTTGAAGGGGGACATGTTCCAAGACTCCTAGGGGATCCCTGAAACCATGGATCGTACCAAACCCATTATATACTGTTTTTCCCTATACATACATACCCTATGGTAAAGTTTAATTTACAAATCAAGTACCATAAGAGATTAACAACAATAGCTAATAATAAAATGGAATATTTATAACAATATATTGTAATAAAAGTTTTGGGAATGCATTTTATCTTTCTCCAAATATCTTACTCTGCTGTACTAACCCTTTTTCTTGTGTGATGTGACATGAGAAAATGCTTCCATAATGAGATGAAATGAGATGAATGATGTCAGCATTGTGACATAGCATTAGGCTACTACTGACCTTCTGACAGCACATCAGAAGGAGGGATACCTGCTTCCACACTATAGTAGACCACTGTCAACTGAAATCATGGAAAGCAAAACTGCCGATAAGAGGATATGACCATATATATCTATTGTGTGCAAATAAGCATAACCCATGCACAGCAGTGCACACTGGGTTGCAAGAGTAATTCTCAGATTTATTTAAGAAATATTCACATTTTTTCTTACCTCATGCCAACAACTAGGCTAGTGTATGGGGAGATGATAGTAAATCACACACCACTGCAAGTGGATAAAGCCTGACAGGACTGTGACAATGGACTACGAAAACACATGAAAGGGTGGTTGTACCCAGACCAGGGGGGATGGAAATAAAGGTCTTTTCTTATGTTTTGAAGCAGACATATTGTGTTTTTTTTTAATAAATAGAAAAAATAAACCCAGTGTTAAATGTCAAAGGCAAATTTATTTATAAAAATACATACACGCCCATGTACACATGTATGCATGTGTTCTCAGTAAAACTATCTAAGACATGAATCTGGCAATTGCTCCCAGATCTGGGAAGTCTTGCAGATATACATTCTTGGATATTTAATATAGTTTATTTATTCTAATGCTCGGTCATTTGGGGATGCCAGTGATAAACAGGATAGCCTTTTGGTTTTGTCCATTTATGGGGTAAATGGAGGGAAAGCTACAGGCATTATCTAGCCATATGGGATTTTTTTTCCTAGGGACCTAGAATCCTGAAAATCTTCAAAGGTATTTTGTGTGGGTCTGCTGATGGACTCTAGAAAACATAAATAATGAAAATATATGGACATAAAATCATAAAGTAATTTAAGGGCTTTAAAATTAATGTTTATTGTACTTAGAAAAAGTTGTTATAAAACATTTTAAATACCACCTTGTTATTTGAAAGATATTATATGATCCAAAAAAGGACAATAAAATACAGATGAGGGAAAATGTTCTTCAGGAAGTTTTTACCTATTATTACTACATACATTATTTTGATTTCAATTTTAGAAGAGTGATAAGCATAATGGCTCATTATTATATGTAATGAAGACTATACTCTATCATTGATATGCCCATAAACTTCTTTATTTAATGTTCATTTGTAAAAGTGATACATTTTAAATAACTATCATTGAACTGGCACATTTCATTAGCAAATCAAGAATCATTAATCCATGCCATATTTCTCTGTAAATACTAAGGACGAAGAAGGAGAAGAGGTTAAACATATCTTCTAAAATTTCAGTGTAATGATTACAATCTTATATTTGCTGCTGCTCTTTGGATGATGAACGCATCTTCTCTTACAGTTAAAGTAAAACATAGAAAATCACATGACTTAGTTCTCCAAATACTTTCCCTTATCTTGTTCATTCTGCCTTCATTTTTCCTTTTAGCCAAATTCATCTATTTACATTGAAATCGAGAGTTTTTTCTTAGAGAAGGGTAAGATTCATAAGGCAGGCACTTTTGTCTGGACATTAGGAATTTAGTTTTGTACTTCAGAGTCAGCCTATCTCAATATTGTGGTTGAACATACATCATCAAACTGCAGAATCAAGGAACTACTGTGTCTTTAAAAGTCAATATATTTTTAAAGAAATTTACTTCAATCAGTGTTCAAGTTCTAAAGATTAAACTTTAGTCAATTTCTGTGGACCACCCTCCACCCCAACAGCAAATAGAACCCTTCATCCACTGAGGAATATTACGAGATGAGGTTCCTAATCTGCTTCAACTAAATAAGGCTTTGGAATCTCAGTGCACCCACTAATGGAAATGATTTGTTTGCTGGAATGGTATCTTGTTTTTAGGTTTCTGATAAAGGGGAGGAATAATAGAAATATTGAGACACTTGGAAAAGAAAGAAGGAAAATAGGGAGAAGTTGAATGGAAGGACACAAGTCTGAGAAAATATCCCTTCCCTCCATTACAAGCAAGGCCACAGTAGCTATACAGAATAAGCTGTTTCCCATTATAATTAAGTTGTACTGCACTTATTTTTCCCCAGCACCCACAGATGCAACACAAACCTTCTAGGTGTGTAACCAGAATGGGAGCTGCCTAATTCTAAGCATGATCTCGAGTCTCTAACTACAGTGTACTATATATCAAGAGATAACACCCCGCTTAAGATCAGCCAAATATGTTACTCCATCTTCCCAGCCAAAGTGATTGTCTGGGGTGAGCACTTTCTACATGACAGATCATTTAGAGCCCTTTGCTGTTTTGTTTTAGTTTTCTGTTTATGACTGTGAGGATTACTACTTGGAGATTCTGGCAGCTCCACTCCATGGAAAATTCTCTCTGCGGTAGGTAAAAATGGACCTGATAGGACCTAAAGATTGTCAAGCAAATATAGGAGGCAGAAAGTTGATTTCTGTAGCTTTCCATCTTATTCTGGTTATCTCTAAGACCAGATATTCTAAAGTTAGGTTTTTGTGAATCAATATATTCCTCTTTGTTTTCTGTTTATTTCAGCTAATTAAAATTCAGTTCCTGTCTGTTATTACTTATAATAAGGTGGAAATCCCGTCAAGACAGGAATGTCACCTTTTTTTTTTAATTTTTTTTTAAATTTATTTATTTGTTAGAGAGAGAGCGAGCAAGCACAGGCAGACACAGTGGTAGGCAGAGGCAGAGGGAGAAGCAGGCTCCCCACCGAGCAAGGAGCCCGATGTGGGACTCGATCCCAGGACGCTGGGATCATGACCTGAGCCAAAGGCAGCTGCTTAACCAACTGAGCCACCCAGGCGTCCCGAGGAATGTCACCTTTTAATATGAATTTTATTAAAGTAGAGAATACATAAAAGTACACATAAATGTGGGTTAGTGAACTTTTTACAAAGTGAACATGAAAATGAACTAAATCAATCACTTTGGGTTCAAGGAAATTTAGAAGGAAGTAAATGAAGTAAGTTTTGGTATTTGAAGTAAATTATGCTGGCAACAGTCTTACCTGTGTCCACTCATTTGTTTGCGGATCATAGGATTCCATGGTATTGAGGTATGTCTGCCCATCATAGCCACCAACAGCATATAATCTGTCACCAAGGAGACAGACTCCAACAGCATCTCTGGGCATACTCAAAGGAGCCACCATGGTCCATGTGTCTGTTTTGGGATCATATCTAAAATGTAAGGATAATAGGACATAGCATATTCTAATCACATTCAGTTTTTACTATATGAATAGTACTCTTTCAAAAGCACACCATGAGAAACAAAACTACCTTTTTTCTAGAAGCTCAGTCATTTGAGCACGTTTAAGAGTTAATATCCACAATGTCTGGCTAATTTTTAAGGTATTTTAAACATATACCTAGACTCTTAGGTGGATGCCCAGACACTTAACAATAATAAACATCATGATTTCTTTCCACAAGGAAGGCTGATATGTAAATAACTCTTTTCCATTGCAGGATGAGGTTCTGTAAAGCAAATCTAAGTGCTATGATAATGAAACACAAGTAATGGTTAAAAATCTGAGAGGATTATGGAATTCTCCACAATTGAAGTCCCCCTTTAAGTCAGGTCTAAAGGTGTAGCTAAATTTGCTAGAAAGAAAAGGAGACGTTCATGCAAAAAAAAAAAATGATGTATTAATAAGAATGTGTGGCCAATTTTGAGGGAAGCAGGCATGCAGGGTGGCTAAATTCAGGGATCAAAGAAGGAGCAGAATGCCTGAAAGGGTGGTTTCTGATCAGCTTATGGTTCATGTGATAGGTAGGAAGGTGTTTTGTGTTCTAATAGAAAAACTTGGGAAAAGTAATTACAATGTGAACAGAACTGTCCTTTAGTGACATTATTTGGGATTCACTGTAAGGGAGAGATTGGTATATCAAGAGATTGAAGCAGGGGGCCAAAATTATTATTACTGAACTTAAACCAAAAATAATTTAATTTCCAGAAAGTCTGACTACCATGTCTTACATACAGATATTTTGTATTTTGAGTGGCAAAAACCTGAAAAATACTTTTGTGAATGTACTTTACTTCAGCTAAGAATGAATGATTAAACCAATTCTTTGCCTTTAACCTGCACCTTCAAGGTCAGATACAGAAATGAAAAAGCCAGTAAGAGCCCAGCAGAGTAAATATAAAAGAAGACCGGGTGAAAGTTGGTTTGGTTGTTTTTTGTTTTGTTTTGTTTTTTAACAGACACAATAAATATATTTTTAGTTTGTTTTTCTACTCCAATTTTGTGTTTCACCAGTTGAAACTTTCAAACCACAGACTCCTAAAACAAAGAAACAAACACGAACAAGCAGAAAACAAAAACAAAAAGCCACCTACATGTTTATTGAAAATAAAGAAGGTTGTTACAAAAGAAATGGCCAGGGAGGACCCCAAGGATCGGAAATTTGTATTTCTCTATAGTCACATTATCCAAGGTGTTACATGCATTTACACAGCGCCATGGGAGAGGTTGTGACAGCCAAGATAATCTATGTGAAATGAGAAATCGGTTGAATGCCTGTAAAACCAGGGCTACCACGAACCATATGCTGTCTAGCAATTAAAAATGTAGTTTTAGATGCTATAGTTAATAAATGTAAAACATCTCGAACACAGGCACATACAGACACACACAAACACAGTCTATGCCATCAAAACGTTTATTTAAACTTACCATGAAGAAAAGGCAATTTACCATGAACATTTTGAAATATAAAAGATTTTTTAAAATAAGGACAAAAGAAAGAAGAGGAGGAGAAGGAAAGAAGACACCTCAAGGAATCAAATAGGAGAATCCAGAGAGTGTAATGTTTTATAGGATAACGGACTGAATTCTCCAACAAGTCAATAGTGAAACAAACAAGCAAAACCCCCAGTAATAATGAATAGATAATTAGCAAGAAACTGTTATCCTAAATGGATTGTGATTAATAAGCAGAACGAAAAAGTAAGTGGATCTTATTTGGATCCCAATTCAAATAGACCAACCATTAAAGGATGTTTGAAAAAATTGTAATATACCCTGGGCATTAATTTTTCAAAAGGAATTACTGAAGTTCTTATTAGTTCTGATTATTGTTAGGTTAATAAAAGAAAAAAAAAAGTCCTGATCATTTTTGGTTGGTTGCTTCTGGGATGAAATTGGAAATATTTTAAGCTAAAATGATACATTTCAGAATTTCTTTGAAATACTTCAAAAAAAAAAAGAGAGAGAGAAAGAGAGAGAAGGGAAATGGGTAAAACATGAATGACACACTGGTGATCCTAGTTGAAGCTGGGTAATGAGTACAGGGAAGTTTATTCTATTGTTTACTTTTTTGTTTGTCAGAAAAGATCTGTGGTAAAAATAACTTTAAAAGTAAGAATGTATAGTGCACTTTAATTTCAATGAAAAGCAAACGTTCTTTACACTTCATTCATTCTTCAGTAAAATCCAGGCTGGCTTTTGTCACAATAACTTCACTTACATAGCTTTTTCTGAAGTCATATTTTATCCTACATTTAATTGCTATCCAGCTCTATAGAGTTTTTTCAGCTATTGTCTGCAAAGCCAACTTTATCACTTTGTAGAAAGGTGGGAACTGAGAAAATAGCCAACAGTAGTGCATGAAGCAATAATAAATGAATTTCGGAAGACTTATGAAATTCAATTGAAACTCAAATATAGAACAATTCTCAAATTCTCATATTCCAGGGGAAAATAAGAAAACACTAGTATGTTCTATATTTAGGTGCACATTTAAAAATAATATCTTACATTTAGAAATAGATACCTCTTTTTTATACATATTTTACAAAATTCCTGAAGAGAACTTTAAAAATTTAATGCATTCTGGAAAATCCAGATCTTTGAATTAGTTGTGACTGTCTTCAAATCTAAGTAATATGTGTTTTCCTTATGATAACAAACTTTTAATTCATATCTGGAAATGGTGAAAATTTAAATTTAAATTTGTATATTGCAACCCAAAATATGAAACCAAAACAAAAATAATCTACCTTGTCCCCACCCATACACACACTCTCCCCTAGATACTGAGGAAATAATTATAGAAATATAAAGTTACCTACTAGTGGTTTTCCTTGTTTTCACATTAATGACTCTAAATTGATTTTTCTATATTCAGAACTCAATGGATTCACCTCTCAGTCTAGAGATATACAAAGTTGTTACCACATAAATGAAATTAACAGCTTTTTTTTTTTTAACCTAAGGAGAAGATCCACAGATGTATAACCATTTCCCAAGCAATTAACAGTGAACTCTGTCATTAACATTTTTTATGTTTTATGTTAACATTTTTTATTAAACTTGGTCCTAAACATTATTTTTCTTCTCTGGTTCTTTATTTAAAAGAATAAGGCAGGGGCACCTGGGTGGCTCAGTGGGTTAAAGCCTCTGCCTTCGGCTCAGGTCATGATCCCAGGGTCCTGGGATCGAGCCCCGCATCGGGCTCTCTGCCCCGCATCGGGCTCTCTGCCCCGCATCGGGCTCTCTGCCCGGCAGAGGGCCTGCTTCCTTTCCTCTCTCTCTGTCTGCCTCTCTGCCTACTTGTGATCTCTGTCTGTCAAATAAATAAATAAAATCTTTAGAAAAAAAAAAAAATAAAAAAAATAAAAGAATAAGGCAGTGGGGGCAGTGGGGGAAGTAGAGTAGCTTTTTTTTTGTATTTAGACTTTGCTTCTCCGACATCTCACCTTGGCCTTCCTGGGCAGAGTGTGAGCTGTGTATCAGGGACTCTATTAAGGTTTATAGCCCTTAGGCAAGAGAACCACCAATATGAAGGGGCTAAAATTGGCTGTAAAATGGAAACTTGATGAAGGCATATGAGAGTCACAGAATAAAACTTAGTCTCATTGAAAATCCCCATTGAAGTACCATTTTTTTCTTTTTTTTTTTGAAAGATTTTATTTATTTATTTGACAGAGAGAGATCACAAGTAGTCAGAGAGGCAGGCAGAGAGAGAGGAGGAAGCAGACTCCCTGCCAAGCAGAGAGCCCGATGCGGGACTCGATCCCAGGATGCTGAGATCATGACCTGAACCGAAGGCAGAGGCTTAACCCTTTGAGCCACCCAGGCGCCCCTGAAGTATCATTTTTGAGGTACCATTAATTTTTTAAGCCTTTTTTTCCCATTATGTAAGGATAAATATTGATCTTAAAATATTTGAAGGGAAGCAGTTTTTAAGTATGCAGGCATTACTTTGGGAACAAATAGAATTCATACTCATTTTCCCAAATTTGTACCAGCAATATTAAACCAGAAAGCAAATTGAACAACATAGAAGTGATTTGTAGCCAGGATTGTTTGCCTGTAAAATAAAATAAAGAAAACAAAAAAAAAAAACAAAAACAGAAAAATAAGATGAGATCCATGCTGTAAAAATGGATAAACAGCTCTGAAAGAGTGACTTTTAGAGTTCTAGTAAATAAATTATACAATCTATGTTTGAATTTTCATAAATTATTTGAATTAAGCAATTAAGAGTAACAGTAATGCTGTTACTGTTTTTAAATTTTGTTAAATTTTGTTAAATTTTGTTAAATTTTGTTAAATTTTGTTTTTCCTGTAAAGAAAACCAGTATCTATCTATCAGGTCTCCTGAGATTATCAAAACAGATATGCCTTGACTTCAGGACTGCTTACATCATGGGAATGGAAAATAAATTAATTCTAATAAAATGAATTTTAAAAAACTTCAGAATAACTCTAAAACTATTCCTACAAATATCATTGTTAAGATATTTTCATATATGCATATCTATGGGTATTTAGGAATAGAATTTCTGGGTCAAAGAGAATGCATATTTTGAAATGTGGTAGATACTACCTATTAGTATTACAGAATTTGGGCCATTTTACACCCCCGCCATGAGTGTAGTAAGAGTTTCAGTTGCTCTACATCTTCTCCAACATTTGGTATTAACTATTCTCATTTTAGTCTTTTTAGTAGGTCCTGGTATGACATTGTGATTTTAATTTTCATTTCTCTGATGCCTAATAACATCAAACATTTTCCCCAATAGTCATCTTTTCAAGAGTTCTTGTTCAAATCTTCTGCCAAGATGTGTTAGATTTATGTATTAGAAACAAAGCTTCTGTTGGTTATATACTTTGCAAATATTTTTCCCACTCTCTGGCATAAATTTTTACTCTTCATGCTATCTTTTGGGAAATATTATTTATTTATTTTTATTTTTAAAATTTTTTCTGTAATTTTATTTTATTTTTTTCAGTGTTCCAAGATTCATTGTTTATGCACCATACCCAGTGCTTCATGCAATACATGCTCTTCTTAATACCCACCACCAGGCTTACCCAACCCACCCAAAAAAACCCCTCAATTTGTTTCTCAGACTCCATAGTCTCTCATGGTTTGTCTCCCACTCCAATTTCCCCCAACTTACTTCTCCTCTCCATCTCCCAACATCCTCCGTTATTCCTTATCCTCCACAAGTAAGTGAAACCATATGATAATTGACTTTCTCTGCTTGACTTATTTCACTTAGCATAATCTCCTCCAGTCCCGTCCATGTTGATACAAAAGTTGGGTATTCATCCTTTCTGATGGAGGCATAATGCTCCATTGTATATATGGACCATATCTTCTTTATCCATTTGTCCATTGAAGGGCATCTTGGTTCTTTCCACAATTTGGTGACTGTGACCATTGCTGCTATGAACATTGGGATACAGATGGCCCTTCTTTTCACTACATCTGTATCTTTGGGGTAAATATCCCAGTAGTGCAATTGCAGTATCATAGGGAAGCTCTATTTTTAATTTATTAAGGAATCTCCACACTGTTCTCCAAAGTGGCTGCACCAACTTGCATTCCCACTAACAGTGTAAGAGGGTTCCCCTTTCTCCACATCCTCTCCAACACTTGTTGTTTACTGTCTTGTTGATTTTAGCCCTTCTAACCGGTGTAAGGTGGTATCTCAATGTGTTTTGTTTTGTTTTGTTTTTTAAGATTTTATTTATTTATTTGACAGACGGAGATCACAAATAGGCAGAGAAGCAGGCAGAGAGAGAGGAAGAAGCAGGCTCCCCGCTGAGCAGAGAGCCCGATGCGGGACTCGATCCCAGTACCCTGGGATCATGACCCGAGCTGAAGGCAGAGGCTTTAACCCACTGAGCCACCCAGGCGCCCCTCAATGTGGTTTTGATTTGAATCTCCCTGATAGCTAATGATGATGAACATTTTTTCATGTGTCTATTAGCCATTTGTATATCTTCTTTGGAGAAGTGTCTGTTCATGTCTTCTGCCTACTTTTTGACATGATTATCTGTTTTGTGTGTGTTGAGTTTGAGGGGTTCTTAATAGATCTTGGATATCAGCCCTTTGTCTGTAGTGTCATTTGCAAATATCTTCTATTCCATGGGTTGTCTGTTTTGTTGACTGTTTCCTTTGCTGTGCAGAAGCTTTTGATCTTGATGAAGTCCCAAAAGTTCAATTTTGCTTTTGTTTCCTTTGCCTTTGGAGACATATCTTGAAAGAAGTTGCTGTGGCTGATGTCAAATAGGTTACTGCCTATGTTCTCCTTTAGGATTTTGATAGACTCCTGCCTCAAGTTGAGGTCTTTAATCCACTTCCAGTTTATCTTTGTGTATGGTGTAAGAGAATGGTCGAGTTTCATTCTTCTACACATAGCTGTCCAATTTTCCCAGCACCATTAATTGAAGAGACTGTCTTTTTTCCACTGGGTATTTTTTCCTACTTTGTCGAAGATTATTTGACGATAGAGTTGCGGGTCCGTATCTGGGCTCTCTACTCTGTTCCACTGGTGTATGTGTCTGTTTTTGTGCCAGTACCATGCTGTCTTGGTGATCACAGCTTTGTAGTAAAGCTTGAAATCAGGCAATGTGATGCCCCAGTTTTGTTTTTCTTTTTCAACATTTCCTTAGCAACTTGGAGTCTCTTCTGGTTCCATACAAATTTTAGGATTGTTTGTTCTGGCTCTTTGAAAAATGCTGTTGGACTATTTATTTATTTTTATTTTATTTTATTTTATTTTATTTTATTTTATTTTATTTATTTAAAGGCCATCTCCCCTAAACTTCTGGGTTTTTTTGTTTGTGTTTGTTTGTTTGTTTGTTTAAGGTTTTATTTATTCATTTGACAGAGGGAGAGAGATCACAAGTAGGCAGAGAGGCAGGCAGAGAGAGAGGGGGAAGCAGGCTCCCCACTGGGCAGAGAGCCAAATGTGGGACTGGATCCCAGGACCCTAGGATCATGATCTGAGCCAAAGGCAGAGACTTTAACCCACTGAGCCACCTAGGCGCCCCGGAATATTTATTTGTTTTTAAAATACTCTCTACACACAACATGGGGCTTGAACTCACAACCTCGAGACAAGAGTTGCATGCTCTGCTAACTGAGCCAGCCAGACACCCATGAGGAAAGGCATTTTAACAGTAATTCTCTATCTGGATGACTCTTTCCAGATCCAGTTTAAGTAATCTTTCACATTCCTATAATTGTGAAGATAGCCCCTGCTTATATTCTAAAAGTTTTGTTTCATATTTACCTCTAAGATGCATCTTGAATTGATTTTTGGTGTGATATGAGAGAAGAGCTAAAGCTAATTTTTTCCATATGAAATACACTTTTTTGCCTTTGCCATAAATCAAGATTCCTTGTATGTGTGATCCTATTTCTGAACACAAATCTGTTTTGTCTACTTGTTTATACTAGGCCAATGCCACAGTGCCTTAAAGTAACTTTACAATTGGTTGTAATATCTACTACTTCTTAAAAGTTTTCTTGGGATTTGGCACCCTTTTCATTTTTATTTAAATTACAGGATCAGCTTTTCAACTTCACATCCATAATCCCCATGGGACAGATTTTTTTTTTTTCAAAGATTTTATTTAAGAGTGAGAGAGAGCATGAGAAGGGAGAAGATCAAAGGAAGAAGCAGACTCCCCGTGGAGCTGGGAGCCGGATGCGGGACTTGATCCTGAGACTGCAGGGTCATGACCTGAGCAGAAGGCAGTTGCTTAACCAACTGAGCCACCCAGGTGCCCACTGGACAAGAATTTACAATTAAGTAGGGATTGCAGCGAATCCATAAATCACTGAAGAGTACAATTCATGTTTTTATAATGTTTAGTCTTCTCTTCCATGAACATGGCATTCCCATCCGTTTATTTAAGACTTTCTCAAACTTTTCTCAAAGTTTTATTTTCTATTTAGAGGTAGTACATGTATTTTGTGAGATTGATTGCCAGATATTTTTTTTAACTTTTTAATGACAACTTTTATACATTTTGTTATTATTGCTTGCATGTAGAAATATAATGAATTTCACATATTGACTGACTATATATAGCAACCTTATTAATTCACTTCTTAAATCAAATAGTTTCTAATTACACTGTGGTTAGATTATCATTGGCTATTTATCATGTAACTTTGAATACTGACAGTTTTATTTATTCCTTTCTAATTATGAGTTTTCTTTCCCTTTATTGCTTTATCACTGGGTAGTTATTCTTTTAAAATGTTGAGTAAAAGTGGCATTAGCAGTCACTTTTTTCTCTAGTGAAAATCTCAAAACAATAGGTTTCAATATTTGACTATCTTTCTATTAATTTCTCTTCCAAGTTTGGTGAGAGTTTTTTTATTATGGTGGGTGTTGGATTTTATCATCTTTGCATTTATTTAGATGTTTATTTATTTTATGACTATATTGAGTTACACTGATTAATTGTTCTATACAAAACCAAACTTGTATTTCTGGAATAAACACAAAGTGGTTGAGATACTTTATCATTTTCATTTATATCTAGGTTTGGTTTGCTAATATTTCTTTTGGATATTTGTATCTATGCTCATAAGTTTAACTACCTCTTTCGTTTCTCTTTTTTCCTGCATAATATATATAAGGTTTTATTTTTCTATAAATTTGTTCATTTCATCTAAAAATTCAAATAATGGCATATATACTCAAACATTCTCTTTTTATTGTTACATGATAGTGATGTCCACTTATATTTCTGATTTTTTTTTCTTTTTCCTTTAGGTAGGTAATTTTTCTCTTTTTCCGTGACAATCTGGCAACTAGCTTATAAATTTTATTGCAATTATATTTAGAGAAACAAATTAGACTTGTTTTTAATCCTATTTCATGTTTGTCTTATATTTAATTAATATACTTCTATCATTATTTCACTTCTATTTTGGTAGGTTTTTTGGTCTAGTTTTTATAACTTGAGGTTGAAACTTAAATCTTAGCTTTTTAGCTCTTTTAAGTTGTTAAGTGCCTGTGCTTAAGTCTATAAATTTATCTTTAAGAATTTCTTTAGAAATGCTGAAACTTCATACTGCATGTTACATGTCACAGGAGTGGCTTGGTGACCTGTGATACATATAGTAGTCTCTTAATCTGAGCTTTTCCAGTAACTCAAACAGTCTTGTGTAATTGCATGGGTCCTTAACAGTTTGCATTGTGCAGTATAAACAAAGTTTAAAGATGTACATTCCTACTAAGATCTTGAAAATAATCTGGGAACATTGGGAGACATCTTTTAGTGACAGTATGAATCTGTATCTTTTTTTTTTTTTTTTTTCCTATAGACTTGCTATGAGATTGGAAACACCAAGTTTAGTGTGAGCATTTGGAAAAACCTTTAGTAAAGGGCATATTATTTTTAGGAAGGAATTTCTTTAGCTACATCCCACAAAATTTGATATGTATTTTCATTTCATTCAGTTCAAATTATTTTCTGATTTGAATCACATCTTGTTTCAAAGTATATTACCTAAATTTCAAACAGTTGGACATGGGACACCTGGGTGGCTCACTTGGTAGAGTAAGAAACTCTTGATCTTGGGGTGGTGAGTTCAAGCCCCACACTGGGCATAGAGCTTACCTTAAAACAAAACCACAAAGCAAACAGCTGAGCATGTAAAAATTTATCTTTTCTGTTATTTATTTCCAGTTTAATTCCATGTTGTTCAGAGAACATGTCCTATGAGATTTCAAGCTTTTGAAAATTGTTGAGGTTTATTTTATGACCCAGAACACAGTAAATTTTGCTAAATATTTCATGTCTTACTACAGTTATTACTTATAAAGATAATCACTACATCACCACAATTATTTAGATATTTTTCAGAAAGTTGTATGTAATAAACTAGAACATGGAGAGAAAATTATCTCCATTTGAAACCATCTAATTTTAGGAATTCTTATAGAAGCGGGTCGGTTTAATAAAACATACATAGAAGGAAATCAATTATTTTCCTAATAACTTGCTTCATTCAGGGGCTCAGTTTTTGCCCCACCACAGATCTGCATGACTTATCTGCTTCTAGGGGCCTAACCAGAGAGGCCCTAGAAATTATTTATTCTTTACTGTGATGTATAGGCTCTGGTGGCTTTTGGTGCTTCTGTTTTCCACCTACCAAGGGTCCCACAATGGCAGTGCCTTTTAACAAAGGGAGATGGGTGCAGTGCACACCTGCAGGACTGGTTCCCCTAAAGGCAGAGAAAGGAGTCAGCTTACATGACCTCAGTAACTGCCCCAAAGAAAAGAGTAGAAGGAGATGAGCATTTTATAATATTTGCCAAGTGATTTACTAAACAGATTAAAGAGTTAATTGAGGGTCACTTGGGTGGCTCAGGCATTAAGTGTCTGCCTTCAGCTCAGGCCATGATCCCAGGGCCCTGAGATCGAGCCCCACATCAGGCTCCCTGTTCAGTGGGAAGCCTGCTTCTCCCTCTTTCACTCTCCCTGCTTGTGTTCCCTTTCTTGCTGTGTCTCTCTCTGTCAAATAAATAACTAAAATCTTTTTAAAAATAAATAAATAAATAAAGGGCTGTCTGGGTGGCTTAGTGGGTTAAGCCTCTGTCTTTGGCTCAGATCATGATCCCAGGGTCCTGGGATCCAGTCCCGCATTTGGCTCTCTGCTCAGTGGGGAGCCTGCTTCCCCCTCTCCCTCTGCCTGCCTCTCTGCTTACTTGTGATCCCTCTCTCTCTCTGTGTCAAATAAATAAATAAAATCTCTAAAGAAAAAAGACTTAACTGATAACAAGTAAAGCTATAAGATGAAAATAAAATACATGTATATGTGTGTGTGTGTGTATATATATATATAAATACTATAATATGAGAATAAAATATGTATGTTTATAAAATAAAATAAAATAATATAAAATAATAATAATTATTATTATATAAAATAATTATATAAAATATATAAAATTATATATAATATATATTATATATAAAATTATATATAATTATATAAAATAATAATAATAAAATAATATAATATAAATGATATAAAATAAAATATATATGTTTATACACATATATACATACATACATGAGTTCAGGATGGAAAACTACTTTTAAAATGTAAGCACAGTTGTGCTCATTGTTACTTTAGGGGCCCTTGATAAATCACACTTCTTAGTGTCATACCTTTGAGTATTACACTCTCACCTTGCTGTGACCAGCATTGGCCAGTGTGACTTTAACAAGTGACGCAAGCAGAGGCATGATGTTTCATTGTATTGAATATTTGCCCCCTTGACCCCACTTCTCTTGGACTTTTTTGTCTTGGAATCCCAGCTACTATATGGTGGAAATTCCAGCGCAAGGGGAACCATGGTTCTCTGCCTGAAGCATCAGCTGACCTCTCAGATGAGAGGCAGCCCCAATCATTAGCTCTTCCAGAAAAGGGTCTAAGCCTGTCCAGACCCAGATGATATTGTAGCATCAGCCAATATCATGTGGAGGAGAAGAGTAGCCCAAACTGTACCCAGTCAACACAAAATCATGAAAGATTTCAATCATAAAAGAAACAATGATAAAGTTATTTTAACCCACTAAGATTTTAGATTGTTAGAAATAATCTAAACAGTAACAACTAATTTCATGAAGTATATTATCTGCCTTAAAAGAAATATAAAAATATCTGCATTTAAAGAAAACATTGAAACATATTTATAAATCTGTATTAACCATATGACTTACATATGGTTAGTAACAACTATATCTAAAGTTTATAAAAATAAATGAAATACCTGTTTGAGTTTTGTTGATTCAAACCTGTGTCCAAAAAAGGAAAAAAAAAAAAAAAAAGGAAAGCCACAAGTCCTGGTAGAATTTAAGATCAGAAGCTACAATCCATCAGACCATGTACATTAATCCGTCCATTGATTTACTTAGACAGTGTGTTTAAGCATTCATTGTATGCTCTACTCCTGACACATAGAGCCTGAATGTACCGTTGGAAAAAGGAACAAAGAAATAGACTGATTTTTTTTTTCTGTAATTTAATCTTTACTAGTAAATATATTTTAAAACATTGAAAAAGAATAAAATATTGACAGCAGTTTACATAAATGAACTTCAATGAGTTACTGATGAAATTGCTTTTCTTTTATGATTTTTTTCTCCTGATTTTATATGACATCAACAAACACTACTTTTAAGCTAAAAAAAAAGAAAAGAAAAGAAAAGAAAACTTCATGGAGTGCCTGGGTGATTAGTCAGTTAAGCATCCAACTCTTGATTTTGGCTCAGGTCCTGATCTCAGGGTCTTAGGATCAAGTGCAGTGTCAGGCTTCATGCTCTATGGGGAGTTTGCTTGAGATTCTTTCCCTCTCCCTTTCAGTCTGTCCCTCTCCCACTTCTGTGCATGTATGCACTCTCACTCTCTCTCTCTCTAATAAATAAATCTTCAGAAAAAAAAAAAAAGAAAAAAGAAAACTTCAAAATGATTTAACTATCAGGCTGCAATCATCCAAGACAGGATTTCTTAGTTCAAATTCAGTCTCAACATGCAAATTTTTCTATCAGTATAGATTCCTCTCACAGGATCTTCCACATGTTCTGTAAGGACACATTCCCTGTTTTGATTTAGTGGCGGTGGTCGCATTAGTTAGGGTCACAAGACAAGTGAAATGGTTTTGAGTTGACTATCAATTTCAATCCTGTGATGGAAGGGGGATAAGTCAGCACACTGTTAGGGGAAAAAAAAAATCATTTTCAATATTGTTTGTGTATTTGTGATTCTTACACTGATTATGAGCTTCATCTTCACTTTTAAGATAGATTTTTTAAGCCTATTTATTGATATTCTCCCAATCTTCCTTAATACTTCTCTTAAATATATAATGGGCGCAGAAACACTGGGAAAGAAGATGGGGTAACTAGATTTCTGCACCCCTTTCCAAGATCCCTTGTGTATATATACAAAAATGTTTTAAAAAGTTAATTTGATTTCAGGTTAGTTTAATTTCTCCATGAAAGCATGTGAAAAATCCTGCTTTGACTTAGATCATATTCATTGCCTCCTGTCTTCAAGGTTGAGGAAGGGAGAAACAAATTGCTGACAGACCCAGGGAAAGCAATGATAAGCCACACAGCTCTTTGACTCCTCAGATGCAGTTTCCTCAACAGAGCTTCAAAAATTACTTAAATTATTGTCAATCAATAGAACATGGAGCATACCCAGGAACCCTGAATGCTAGTTAAAACTCATTTTTAAAAATAAATACCTTTTTAACAGTTCAGAAGTAAAGAGTAATCGATTATATAATCATTTTCTCCACTAATATAACAGAAAACTACTATCAGCCGTGTGAGTCCAAATTGTGTATTAAATAGCCTCTCACAACATGAAAGTGAATTCTGCAGTTTGACCAGCAGGGTTGATATCCTTCCATCTATACAGGACATAATGTTTCATCTACTTGTGTACATCTACCTTTCCACAGAATTGTTCTTCTCCTTCCTGCAAAGCATGCAGATGAATGGCCATGATGCCATCCTCCCAGGCAGGACAAGGACAGAAGATTATTCTGATATTCCCCCTCTCTGGTTGACCACTTCAGAGATACCTCATAAGCCTCATAAGCCAGTAAAGCAAATACCTAATCACACATCTAAATTAGTTTAGCTAAGGTGTTAGCTAATAGCTAGTAAAGCTTGTAAGCAGGGCCCCTACATACAGAGGCTCCTGGGCTTTCCATCTCTTGTATATGTGTCTAAAAGAAATTTGAACATAATTTGCTATCAAAGAAATAGCAAAGATCCTATGTGCACAATAATAGAAAAATAACATTAACAGCAAACTAGTCAGTCTTTGCATGCTATACTCATTTGGCTACTGCTAACAGTAAGATCTTAGGAATGAGAAGAAGAAAGTATCTTACTAAAAAGTTCAGAAGGCCCTATCTAATGTTTTAACTTTAAACAGTTCAAGTAGTTACTGTCTTGTAGAAAATTTAGGATCTCACATATATCAAAATATGAGTGAATGTATTAATATGCTATATAAGGCTTATGATAAGGGCCCATAATTTAAATAAAAAGTCTCTCCTTGGTCATCTGTTTTCACTATTTAGAATTGCTACAACTCTTGTTTTTTTCAAAACCAAAAAGATGAAGGAAGAAGAGAAATGAAAGAATCCAAAATTCTATTCTTACCTTATGTATTAATCTTTATGGTAACTTTAAAAAACTGTTTAGTTAAATTAATATTATTGCTGTATGACTGACAGCAAATCCTAACTTTTATTAATTTTTATCAAGATCTAAAGATGATAAAAATATTGAGCCATGGGGCACCTGGGTGGCTCAGTGGGTTAAAGCCTCTGCCTTCAGCTCAGGTCATGATCCCAGGGTCCTGGGATCAAGGCCCGCATCGGGCTCTCTGCTGGGTGGGGAGCCTTCTTCCCCCTATCTCTCTCTGCCTGCCTCTCTGCCTACTTGTGATCTCTGTCAAATAAATAAATAAAAATCTTAAAAAATATATTGAACCATATCTTGACAGAAAATTAGATATTTTTATTTTAGATGACTTTTTCTGATATGACCAGTGTGTGAATTTTGGTAAACTTTGAACAAAAGCTTTATATTTAAGTAACATGTAAAAAATTTCGGGGTGCCTGGGTGGCTCAGTGGGTTAAGCCTCTTCCTTTGGCTTGGGTCATGATCTCAGGGTCCTGGGATTGAGGCCCACATCAGGCTCTCTGCTCGGCGGGGAGCCTGCTGCCCCCTCTCTCTCTGCCTGCTGCTCTGCCTACTTGTGATCTCTCTCCCTCTGTCTAATAAATAAATAAAAATTTAAAAAAAAATTCACAGATGCTTATTTGTTAATAGTGTTTGGATTAGATATAAAGATATAATTTTTAATTTATGTCTGAAAAGTTGCTTAATATTTTAGGCCTTGTCAAAAATTGTGCCTACCCAATAAATGCTTAAAATGTATGTATGTGAATCATTGATACTCCATCTATAATGATGGAAATGGGCGTTCACATGCAAATAGAAAAATAAAAAAAAAAGCTATGTCTTTTCATCAGTCCATTCACCCATCCATTCTTATTCTTCCATCCTTTCATGAATCCTTTTATTTATTTCGCTTTCTTTCTTTCTATCTATCTGTCCATCTACCTGTTAATCTATATAACCTCCTATGTACAGTGTATCTCCAGATGCCTTCCCCTGTGAGAAATTTGAGACCTTTTTTCTGCCTGATTTACTAAGTGCTTGATGAGGACTTACTTTGCGCCAAGAATTATGCCAACTGAAGGAGTATAAGGGTGAATAAACTAATCTAGATCATCACCAGCACATGAATCCTAGCTGTCTTGAAAAATTTTAAATAATGTTTCATAATAATATTGATAATTGGTACAAAGAAAAACTCCATTGCACTTTCCGGTCAAATCTGCATTATGAAAAGATCTCTCTGGCTACTATCTGGAGAATAAATTGGAGGAAGCAAAAGTGGATATTACAAAAGCAGATTTAGAAGGCTCTTATTATCTGGATATCCCTCTCCTGCAGGCCTTATTACTGGGATGCAAATTTGAGGTCAAAGGTGGTCTTGATCTATTATTAGTCAGCAGTGGTACTGATGCCTTTGAACATATTTTCTGATCCATTGCCTGGTTTTCTGTTTTGTTTGTGATCTTGAAATCCTAATTATTTATCTGTCTCTTTTTTTCTAGTTAGTTTTAAGCTTGAGTTAGCATAGTGAAAAATATATGCAACATAATATTTGTAGAGTAAGTAAAATAGATAAATTTTTGTCTAATGGATTGCACCCTCTGGGCAATTCTGCTAGAACTTACTGCATCTTTTGGACACTGATTTTGTCCACTAAGATGCTCTTATTAGAGTGAGGCTTGGCTGCAAAACTACTATTCACCATTCCATCAACTATTCTAAACTCCTTATCTTTGCCAAGTTCTTGCCATCTTTCCTGCTCTGATTTGAGGAGCCAGTATTTTTTGTGTTCAAGACAGCCTGACCCTTTATAACTTTTGATGTCTTATATAACTGTACTTTAACAGCACTATTATATAATACCTTTATGTTTCCATGAGAAATCATTGTCCTACAATAAAATTTGTTCTATCGATCTATAATAGATACCATTGTACACTACTTGTTATTCCTAATAGTTTGTTTTCCTATGTTTATATACTGAAAAATGGTCTTTACATTACATGTGTAAAATAATTCTACAGAGTACTATTATGTACCTTGATTTATTGATGATTTACATGTGAAATCATCAATATATAATATATGTTACAGAAAGCTCAAAAATGCTATTAATCTGACACATAATGTGAGCTGGGATAAGAATCATGATAATGCTGTGTGCTTCTGCATTACTTAAGCTGCACATACTCACTGTACTCCTATAACTTAAAATAGCTATGCTTATTTAAGTCTAACTTTGCATCATAAATGTACTCCTAGACTGAATTATTTATGCCTCTGTTCACAAACAACATTGCAATACATTATACAGTAAAGTTAAAAGAGAATAAATGAAATATCATCTCATTAGTAACATTTATATAAGATATATAGTAAAAATAGGAGCCACAACATGTTAATCTTTCTTGATATTTTTCCCAAGAATTTAGCAGAGGAAAATGTGAATAAGCTGTGGGTCTATTAGAATTATTTTTTAAGTGAATTATTTCATGTTTGTGTATATAAAAGCATACATCTATTTATCTGGACTCTGACCACTGTCTGCACTATAACACCTGTAGTTCCTAATTTCACTGGACAAGAGAATGTAGAAGTGAAACTGTATTGAGTTTAATGCTTTCCTCCTTTGCCTAGATAGCCATATATCTACAGTCCATTTCACACAGTAGCAATAACATTAAATATGTTTTATTCAAGAAGTGGTTTAAGTTTGAACAGAGTCTGTTTACTAAAAGCTATCTCTTGCCAATGGCCTTATTTTCTGCAAAAACCATCACCTATCCTTAGAACAATATAAAAGATAGAGCACCTTTCTGTCATTGACTATACCACTTGTAAACATGAATATAATGGATGTGGTTTCTTAATGTTAAGAGGAAAATTGTTATGCTCATCACTGCAATCCATCAAATATCTCTTGTTCTTCTCCCATATAGAAGTTATCCTACCCTCATGAAGTTTTCTGTGGCCATGTAACTGGTTGGCCAAAGTATGAAGAAAAGAGAATTATATTATATTACTGGCATGTGAAATCTTTAGGAATCTGTGAACAATGTATACATTTCCCTTTTGATACCAGCAGTGCTTATATTGTAGCTTATATGCCAATCTGAGTAACAGAGCAATGATATCATGGATCTGTCATGGACATGTAACATTAGTAAGAAAAAATTATGGTATTAAGTCACAGAGAATTTTGAAGTTATCCATCACAGTAGAATTACTTATTCTATCCCAACTGATAAAACAGTTGACCTGAGTATTCCCTAGTATCACTTCCCTATATATCAGCATGTATCTTTATGTAATAAGAAATATCATCCTAGCGTTCACTAATTCTCTAATCCTTACTGCAAACAATGTAATAAATGTTGTAAATGATGTACAGCCCTTAGAGAGAATTTAGCTATAATTATGCCAGGAAGTGTTTGGGTTGTTGGACCAAGTCTAAAGCCAAGGTAACTTTCCACTCCAGACCTTTGTGAACTTGGCCATTTTTAGGAATCATTAAAAGAGGACCAGGATTACAGAAAATAGACTTGTAATAAGTCTGTCTTCCATTAAGAAAGTCTGTCTTCCGTTATGACACAAAACACAGTCCATAATTCACCTTTGAGAGTTTGAAGGAAGTAGGAGAACAAGATAGGATGACTAGAACAATAAAATATTTAATCTTTAAAAAGAGAAATAACAAGTATTTATAAATAGATTACTTAAAACTGTTTTAAAGGATCTTTTAAAATCTTACTTTAAATTCTTGTGAAAAAACTAACAGGGTTTTAAATATTAGTTGAAGGAAAAAAGGAGGGACATAAGAAAGAGAATAGGAGGGAGAAAGGATGGAAAAAATAAAATAAAAAAGAATGAAAGTAAGGCCAGAAATAAACCCAAAATTATATGGTCAGTTAATATTTGACAAAGAGGCAAGAATGTGTATTGGGGAAAGGACTGTGTCTTCCACAACTGGTATTCAGAAAACCAGACAGCAACATGCAAAAGAATGAAACTGGACCACTTTCTTACACCATACATAAAAATAAACTCAGAATGGATTAAGGACCTAAGTGTGAGACCTGAACCATAAAAAATCATGGAAGAGAACATGGGCAGTAATTGCTCTGACATTGATTGTAGCAACATTTTTCTAGTTATTACTCTTGAGGTGGAGGAAACAAAAGCAAAAATAAACTATTGGGACTACATAAAAATAAAAAGCTTCTGCATAGCAAAGGAAACCATCAACAAAACTAAAAGACCTAAACTTACTGAATGGAAGAAAATGTTTGCAAATGACAGATCTAATAAAGGGTTAGTATCCAAAATATATAAAGACCTTATAACACTCAACACCAAGAAAAAAAAATCCAATTAAAAAGTGGTAAGAAGACATGAACAGACATTTCTCCAAAGAAGACCTACAAAAGGACAACAGACATGAAAAGATGTTCAACATCACTCATACCACTCATCCTTGGGGAAATGTAAATCAAAACCATAATGAGATATCACCTCATATATGAGATATCACCTATCAGAATGGCTAAAATCAAACACAAGAAACAGTAAATGTTCCCACAGATGTGGAGAAAAACAGAACTACCATATAATCCAATAACCACACTAGTGGGTATTTACCCAAAGAATACAAAAAACACTAATTTGGAAGAATGTATGCATCCCTATGTTTATTGTAGCATTATTTACAATAGCTAAATTATGCAAGCAGCCAAAGTGCCCATCAATAGATAAATAAATAAAGAAGATATGATATATAGATATGATATATAAATGATATGATAAATTTATGATATACATATATACACACACATACATATGTGTGTGTATGTATGTATGTGTGTGTGTATGTGTGTGTGTGTGTGTATATATATATATATACATATATATATATATATAAAATGGAATATTATTCAGCCATAAAAAGAACTAAATTTTGCCATTTGCAGCAACATGGATGGAGCTAGAGAGTATAATGCTAAGCTAAATAAGCCAATCAGAGAAAGATACCATATGATTTCACTTATATGTGGAATTTAAGAAACAAAACAAAGGGGGAAAAGGAGGCAAATAAAAAAAAAAACAACTATAGGGAACAAATAGATGGTTATCAGGGGGAAGTGAATGGGGAATGGGTGAAATAAGTGAAGAGGATTAAGAGTACACTTATCCTGGGGCACCTAGGTGGCTCAGTTGGTTAAGCAGCCCACTCCTAATTTTGGCTCAAGTCATCAGCTCAGGGGTGTGAGACTGAGCTCCATGTTAGGCTCCATGCTGAGTGTGGAGCCTGCTTAAGAGTCTCTTTCTCCCTCTGTCTATCTCCCCTCCCTTTCTCTAAAAGAAAAAAAAAAAAGACTATACTTTTTTAAAAAGATTTTTATTTATTATTTATCTGAGAGAGAGAGAGCTAGATAGCACAAGCAGGGGGAACAGCAGAGGGAGAGGGAGAAGCAGGATCCCCGCTGAGCAGGGAGCCTGATGTGGGGCTGGATCCCAGGACCCTAGGATCATGACCTGAGCCAAAGACAGATGCTTAAAAGATTGAGCCACCCAGGTATCCTAAAAGTACACTTATCTTGATGAGCACTGAGTAATATACAGAATTGTTGAATCACTGTATCATATACCTGAAACTAATATAACATTGGATGTTAACTATGCTGGGATTAAAATTAAAAAAAAAAAAAAAAGAAGAATGAAAGTGTTGCGCATGTGTGTATGAGGGCGGGGGAGTGGGATAAAGACACAGAAGAGATTTAAAAAGCAGAATTTACCCTTCTTAAATTATGCAGTTTTTATAATCACTTGAATTAGGCATCAGTATAATTTACATTATTTCTCTCAGTATAACTGGGACCTTGGATCTTACCTTTCTACATAATCTAGTAACCGGGAACAATGATTTGAAGCAGGAGCATCATGACCTCCTACCGCGTAGAGAAACCCATCGCAGGTGGCCACTCCAACACCCCCTCTCCGCTTACACATTGGAGCACACATGTTCCACTTATTTGTATGAGGGTCATAATATTCCATTGAACTCAAACAGGAACTTCCATCACGACCTCCAACTGAATATAACCTAAAAACACAATCAGAAAAATAGGATTTAATACTATAGTCTGAATGACAAAAATGTAGAAAAGAAGTCTTTTAAAAATAAATTTTCTATCATCATATGAATCTTACATGTGTTTTAATAAGATTAGATGTGGAATTTTTGCTTTATCAGTGGACATTACGATTAATATATTGGTAAATAGAAACTGAAAAGTATAGTATTAAGTTGAAGTAAATGCATAGGAAGATATTATTATTTAGTATATAAAGTCATGCAGGTCTTAGATTTGCAAATGCATGCTCTGATATAATTTAGTAACTAAAATATGATGTTTAAACTGATTTCAAATCCTAGAGACTTTTTTTTTTTTAAGCTGTTTGTTTCTTTGAAAGCCTGCCATGATAAAATGTTTCTGACCGCCCAAGTGTGTGCTTTATGGTTGTAATGCCTCTTTGCTTGGTTACTCACAGTTATCTGCCAAATCTCAATCTTCAGTAAGTTGAAATTAATCAAGAGGAACATTTTAAAGAACATGTACTGGACAGTTTAACTTACAGAAGCACCCAGAAATGAAATGAAGAAGTTTTTGGCATCCTAAACACTTCATGAAATCTGAGCTTCATCTATTTCTGTGAAGATCTAACTCAAAAGAAGTATGCTATAATCATGAAGTATTATTAAAATTTAAATTTTTTTTTTGCAGAAATCTTACTTATTGAGTAAGTATCTTCACACAAGGCATCTTGCACAGTTCCTGGTATATAATTTATATATAAGAAAAGTATCCTTTTTTTCTGTCATTTTAAGGGAATTATTGACTTCAAGCTGCTCTTTTATGTATACACATTACATTTATAAAGTACAGTGTTGATTTATCTGAACCCAGCATTGCTAATGGAGTATTTCTGTGCAATAATATATCCCATATTTTCTTTCCCCAAAATCATTTAAAATGCTAATATACAAATATATAGCAAAATGTACATAGAAAGTAATGATAATTAAGCATATTGCTTACATTTGAGAAGTCAAATATTGAGCCTATTAGTATAGCCTTTTATTTATTTATTTTTTTAAATTTTATTTATTTATTTGACAGACAGAGATCACAAGTAGGCAGAGAGGCAGGCAGAGAGAGGAGGAAGCAGGCTCCCTGCTGAGCAGAGAGCCCGATGCGGGGCTCGATCCCAGGACGCTGGGATCATGACCTGAGCCGAAGGCAGTGGCTTAACCCACTGAGCCACCCAGGTGCCCCAGTATAGCCTTTTATTTGGAAATTAAATATTCCTGTAAAGTTCACAAGTTACAACATCAATGACTTCTTTAATATAATTATGTCTATTACAAACCACTATTCAGGAAGTCTCTTTCTTCTGTGTGAACCCTCCATTAATAAAATCCAGTAACACAGGGATTATACAAAAAAGAAATTTATATAATGCCTTGATAAAAATGACATAATATTTGACAATCCCTTTTGTAACATAAATGTTTGATGTATGGTAGCTCTTATTTTATAAATTACTTATGAAAGCCTAGGCTATGTTATCAGTGGGTTCTTTCATTTGGTACATGTCCCTTTTAATGTCTTTCTATACAGACTATATAGTATTATATAGGCTACAGAGGAACAATGCAGTTGCAACTACAGCAATTAATATAATGATTATATTAAGGCATAATTACTTGACAAGAGTAAATGCATTGAATTTTTCCTCAAAAATGAACTTTGAAAAACAAATGATAAAAATGTAATTTTTGTAAAACATAGTAGTGTTCTCTTGGACTGCTCTATGAATCTACTGTTAAAACTAATAGATGTATCTTAATACTTGAAAGATTCTGAAAATTGTGTACTCTACAAATAATATGGTATCAGCTAACATTATCTCTAATCCACTTACTCTGAAACATACATTTGCTAAGTGATTAAGAATTAAAATGAAAAAATGAATAATAACTATTACTATAATTATAGTTAAAGTTCTAAAAATAACCAAAGGGTAGAAACAATATACTCTCAAGCAGTTAGAATAAATGCTAGAATGTATGCATATAACTTCATGTACAATTATTTTCTCAGATCTCCCTTCATAAGCTGTTTAATCATGACTCAGGTTGATTCCCTGCTTTGCTTCACTACAATGACAAATTAGATGTTGAGAATCTGAGGAGCAGAGAAGAGTCTGATGCTAGACGTGAATGCACTGACAAGATAGGAAGTGGCAGCTGACAATTTCACAGCAAGAAAGGAAACGTGACATTTTAGAGTTGAAAGATGAGTGGAAATTTGTACGATGAAGAAATGGGGGAAAGCATCACATACAGGGAAGACATTATGTATAAAGACAAGAGGCAAGAAAGGTCATAGCAGATGATAAATAAAGAGTGGCAGGTATGTCATACTGATGGAAGGGGGGTTATGGAAGAGGGGAAAGGAGAGTTGCAGCAGTAGATGAAAAGACTAGGCTGAGAACACAGGCATTGATGCCATGCTGCAGAGCTGGGATTTCATTCTGAGGTGATGAGAAAAGGACAGAGAAATAACATTCTTAGGAATCATCAAGTACTTAGTTCAGTTTGCTGTGGATAATATGAGTTCAGTAAGATCCCTGATTTAACTGAACTCCTCTGAATTTTGCTGAGAAAGGCAAGAATCAGTCTTCCCCACTACTTTCCCTGACTTGCGTGTTTATTCAACACTCAGATGAATTTTACCTCAAGTTTAGTGACCTGGTCTCAGTGTTTTGAGACCTACTTGCCATGTGCCCATCTAAATGAGTGTCACACATTTCATATTCTAGAAAATAAAATATAGCAATTTCAGGAAACAAATCCTGTACTAGTTAGGATATGGGTTCAAATGTATTTAAAAGGGCTAGCATGAGACCCATCATGTTTTCACTTTAAAACATCTGTAGAATATGACCCTTTGTCAAGAATTGTGAGAAATCTGAATATTCTTTACTACTTGAAATCTAAGAAATTAGTCCATCATAGTTTTGTAGATGCTGGAGAAAGACAGGAGACTCCTAGGTCAGAGAACAATTGCTATTATTCACAGCAAACTAAGCACCATGATCTTCAAGTTCACATTGGTTCCTGTTGTCCACCCTCTACCTCAAAGCCCAATAGGACAAGAGAGGCTCAAGTAAATATTGCACATGCAGTGGGCCTTGGCCTTTCTCACATCTGAGGAACACTGAGTTGAAGAAATGCTAATTCTTTAAAGAAACCTGTCAACAAAGCTGCCCAAGTTTTGCTCTGAAGGGAGATGTTATCTTTATTATTCTGGTCAAGGGACAAATCTGTTCTCTGCCCCAAAGGAAGACACAGTCTCTATCTTCCTAGCTGTTTGATTTACAAATATCCTTGCAGGCAGTGTGAAAAAGTTGGCAGCACTTCTTACTTGGGAAATGTACAAAAATGCTAAAATCCCATTGTAGAATTCTCCGCAAACACTCTTGTCCTGAAGGCTGAAGGTAGCCCTATGTGTCACCACTATAGTTCAAACAACAGGACAAAGGAAAAGTGGAAAGAGTGTACCCTCTCCCTTTAAGAATCTTTTTTTTTTAATTCCACAAATTAATAAACAAAAAGCAGGAATCAGACCTATAAATACAGAGAACAAACTAAGGGTTGCCAGAAGGAAAGGGGGTGGAGGCAAAATTGGTGATGGGGAATGGGAGACACAGGCTTCCAATTATGGAATAAGTCATGAGAATAAAAGGTACAGCATAGGATATATAGTCAATGATACTGTAATTGCATTGTAAGGTGACAGTAGCTGTACTTGTGGTGAGCATTAAATAACAGAGAAATTAAATAATTACCTTTTATGCTGAAAACTAATGTAACAATGTATATAAACTAAACTCAAAATAAAATTAAATAAATCATCTTGTAAAAAGTTGCATATCTCACTTTTGTTATACCACTGACCAAACTTAGTTAATGGCAACAAGTAATTGATAAGGTGCTACAATATGTTATTTTTATTTTAGGTGGCCATATGCTTAGTTAACCAGTGAGTATTTATATTTCATGGGGCACCTGGGTGGCTCGGTGGGTTAAGTCTCTGCCTTTGGCTTGGGTCATGATCTCAGGGTCCTGGGATCGAGCCCTGCATTGGGCTCTCTGCTCAGCGAGGAGCCTGCTTCTCCCTCTCTCTCTCTCTCTGCCTGCCTCTCTGCCTACTTGTGATCTCTCTGTCAAATAAATAAATAAAATCTTAAAAAAAAAAAAAAGAAAAGAAAAAGGAGTGAATAAGTATTAGGAGACAATTAGAATTTTCTGACACAGAACTAGGTCTTTTCTAGCCCTATGTACTACTGTGCATTCTACCTAGATACCATTTTCCTGCATAGGCTAGATACCTCTCATTCATCTCTCAAACAATTCAGGAGTATCTCTACTAGAAAGTTTTTTCTGGTCCCGCTTTTTCTTTTTCCCAGAAAATTAACATTGTTTATAATCTGTATCCTAGGTAAAGTTATTTAATATTTGTCATACCTTATCAATAGTGCATACTTTGGGATGACTGTAACCAAACTCAATTCCCTCTGCCTGATACCATGGCAAAGGCCATCGCTGAAACATGGAGTATGCAGCAAGGGAAAGCTTTATTCTACAGGCAAACAAATGAGGAGACGAGAGGGCAAGCCTCAAGTCTGACCTTCTAAGAAGTAGAGTAAGGGAAATTTAAAGGCAGATGAAAAAGATCTGGTTAAAAACTGCACCTGAGAGTTGTCCCATTAACTCTTTGTTTACTAGTTTTAATCCTTACTGTCTTTTGGTCATTCCTCATTCTTGAAGGAATTGGGATGATGAACACTTTCTGCTGAAATGGAGGGAAGATTGGGGTTAGAAGAATGGGACATTTAGTTCCAGGTTGAAACCCAACATTCTATATTACCAAAGTTTTTGTACTTTGGTTATCACTGTATTTTATCTAGGGCCTCGGGGGAAGTTTGCTATAACCAAGAAGCTTGTTGTACTTACTGATTTCTTCAGACCACCTCTCCTAAATAGTAGTTTCAGGTCCATCAGAGGCTTGCTAGAACAAGCAGCATTCTTTTCAGTGTTTTCTTTGCTGATTGAGTATAGCAAACCTATGGATTCTTGTTCTTTGAGTGTGATGAATCCGTGGCTTAATTCCCTGTAGTTTCACTGAAGAAAGTAGAGTTGGTAGCACCTCATAAGGTCCTGTCCAACAAGGTTGGAGCTGGTACTCTAGGTGCTTGCTCTTCCAGATCTTAAATAACCCCAAGTCTCCAAGATTCAGGAGGTATAAGGGCACATCTCTGAGGTACATCATCCTGCTATACTGAATGTAACTGATAGTATCCAGTTCCCTAATGGGGACTTCTAAGTCATGAACGAGTGTAGAAAGAGCCCTCCATATAACATTTCATAGAAACTTAATTCAAGCCTGCTTCTAGGGGCCACTCTTACCCAAGAAGCTTTTTCCTAAGTTCAGTTGCTTTCTTGGTGTATCTTTGCCAAAAGTTCTTTTTTTTTTTTTTCTTCTCAGTTGGGTAGACTCTCCAGAAAATGTGTAATTTCCATTGAATGCCCAAGGCATGGGACCCTGCCTGTGTGACTTCTGCCACAAATGCTGCTCCATTCCATTGTTGCTCTGAATTATTAACAGCAATCCAATTCTAGGAATGATTTTGCTTAAGACTGTTTTGACAGTTTTGGAGGCCTTTTCTGAAGGTCATGGTAAGGCTTCAAACCAGCTTGCATAGGGATCTACAAATATTAGCAAATACTAAAAATCACCTGTTGTTTATGGTATCATGATAAAATCTACCTGCCACCCTTCTCCAGGTTCAGTGCCTCCAAGTGCTAGGGAGGATTTAATGTTAAAACCTATTTAACTATTAGGGCCTGCTTAGCCAGAGTGACTCCATATTGCCTAGGTAGCCATATTGTGTTTACATCCACGGACTTCATTCTGGGAATAAACACCCCTGTAGTTCCTGGTATCGGTTCCGGTTATCGATTCCAGGAGTAAACGCCTTAACAATAGAAGCCATGTACCTTGGGTCTGTGGTTATGCCCTATAAAACCAGCCTGTGAGATCAGGACGGGGTCGCTCTCTTTGGAGGCAGTCCTGGCTGGTCAGTCTGACTTCTAATGCTTGGCAAAGAATAAAGCTTTGCATAACTTTCACTTTGTCTCGGTCTCGTTCCTTTGATAATGGACCCCAACATTCTGTGGGCTCATCCTTGATCAAACGATGAGAACTGAGTCAGCATCAGAATTTCTGGGAAAAGCCTCCAGAGGTAAGATCTTGAGATTTTATTCTGCAGGATCTGGTCTGTCTGTCTAGTTGCGGAGCTCCAGGGTATAGCCACCGGGGAGAAGCTGGATGCAGCATTGCTCCACAGGGCTGGAGTGGATGCGGGGACACCCCATCCCTCCACTGGGAGATTGTCAGGGGGTATGGGTCCCCCTAGGCAGTCAGGGGACCGAGAAAATCCCCACCAGCAGGTGTTTGCAAGGGACTGAGAAAATCCCCACCGGCTGCTGGGTCTGTGGTGGTCTTTGTCTTGTCTTTTTGTTGTCTGTTATGTTGTTTGTTGTGTTTGAAGGAATTGGGGCAAGCAGAGAGTAAGGGGACTCTGGCTTTTATCTCTCCATTTCTCATAATAGATGTGGGGCTTCTCCCTTACTCATTTCTTATGTTAATGGCTATAACTGGAGCCAACTATGGTTAATCTAACTTGAGACAGAGATTTTAAGGAATATTCCCAAGCAGCTGCCAAAACTCCCTTTGTTTTGGGGAAATTCCCTGTCTTCTCTGGCCCAACATGGACTGCCTAACCCCTCCCCTTGCTGGTGGGAAAGCATGGCGTCTGCTCCTCTGTTGAAGCTGATGAGATCTAAAACTGGAAACCCTTTCTTTGCCTTCTGGCAGCACTTTGTTCTTCTGTCTCCCCCTTCTGTTTCTGTACCAACTTGGGTGTGGCCTGCATAACTGGCCTCTAGACCATCCTCGGTGCTTCCTGCACCACGGCCCCTGCCCTCTTCACTGTCAAGGAGCAAGAAGAGCAGCTCCTGTACCTAACACCCCCCCCCCCCACTCCAGATCTTCCCACCCATGTCTCAGATAAACATTCAAAGTGGAGTGGGCCCAGGTGGAACGTAAATCAGCTTTTGAGCTAAGTTAAGTTTGTTGGTTAAATTAAGATAAACATATCTTTAAAGTTACAGCAGTAAATGTGAAACTTCAATCAAAGTTTACTGAAGGTCAAATAAGCTCATGTTATTTGTTCAAATCTGTTAGCAAAAAATAACTGAACTGATGGTGAATTGTCTGTCTCAAAGTTTTAATGGGTAATTGTTAAAATAGCTTTCAAAGTCTTTGGTAACCTGAAAGTTTAAAGTTTTGGTTGGATGACAAATGGAATTAAATTATGAACATCTAGGTCTTAACCAAATAGGATAAAGTACTAAAACATTGAGTATTTGATGTAGGTTTGTGCTTTTGACTTTTTACTGCAAAGAAACTAAGAATATTTAAATCTGTTGGTAAACATGTTTTGCACTTAACTGATTGATAAATTTGCCGTCTACAGAATTCTTTTGTAACTGTTCACAATTGGTTAATACTTCACCATCACTAGAGACTGAAATGTTTCTAAGAATAGAAAATTCTGCTAACTGTCACTAAGTCTAATTGAAGTAAGGGAAACAACCCTATATGTAAAAAAGTAGGAGATACATAAGAAAGATAAGGAATGGGAATACATTTTGTTAAAGATAAAAGGTAATTTTTTCCTAAATGAGATGGTTGTTTGAAAGGAAATGGCTTGGGACAAAACCTGGATGCAAAAGAAAGTTGTAAAAGGTTTGTAAAGGGAAATTTTCAGAAAAGAAATTTTAGGTATGGTCAGGACAGACTAAGATTAAAATGAATTTTAAAATGTAGCACATCAGAATGGTAAGTACACATGAAAAAATGACTCTATGTATTCTAGACTACCAAAAGAAAAACGCCATAAAGTTTTTATTAAAAGTTTTAATGTCTGAAAAAACAGAGGGAAGGCAGTTGACTGATGACCGATAGTAAGTTTAGAAAAACTGTACACACACAAAAAAAGAGGACCTAAAAGAGTAAGTAGTTTTGTCTTAAAGTAAAAATGTCTGGTTGCACCAGAACATGAAAGGAAATAATAAAAACTAAACTTGAGGGTATATAATAAGTTGTAGAAGTCTTGGGGAAAGTGACTTTTATTTGCCTTGGTTTATAGGTTTGAAAGGAAACAATGAAATATGTTGAAAATTTGATCATATTAGATCAGTTTTGAGGGATTTATTCTCAAGAAGGGGGAAAAAAAGACTAATAAATCTTTTCCTGTAAAATGTTTCTGTTCAAATGAGGCATAGTACTTAAGGAAAGAAGACTAAAGCCCTGTGTCATGGCAAATCTATATTGGTGATCCACTCAAGTAAATGTTGACTATTATGTAAACTAAAAAGACATTGGTATAAAAAAAATCTGCTTTCTCTCTGTTCAAAAAGACAAAGTTTTCTTAGATTAATTAATCTGCTGTTAAAAAGAGAATGTAAATAGTTTTCTCTTTGCCTGCCCAGAGAAACCAGTTTCTATGTTTTGTTTTATCAGATCTTAAACATCTGTAATCCTATTTAGGCATGTGCTTTAAAACTTAGATTTTAGCAATTGTGTACAAGATTTAAATTGTAAATGAGATCTCTTTGACTCATAAGGCTTTTCCTTGGTATGCTAAGTTACTCAGAAAGTACTGCTAAACCAATGATAAACCTTGGGTTATATTTGGGTAAATGCTGTAACTACTCTAGAGGTTCTAAACATTTCCTAAAATTTTAACCTTTTGATAAGGTCATCACTTGATATTGTAATTATTAAAATGTTATGTGTCACAGAAGTAACCTGATTTTCTTGCCAATTAAATTGTAAACTCTCATCTCATCAGTTCTTTAACCATGTCTATTCTGAGTTTTTGTCATTTATAATTGTTCTAATTCTCTTGTAAAATGAATTCTGCCTTAAAGAAGATTCATATAAAGGACTTTCAGGACAAATACAGGTATTTGATATGTTAAAAATCATAGAACTTAAATGGGTAAGAATTTCCAGAAGTAAAAGCTGCATTCATACTAAACCAGAATTAGTAACATGGGACTAAACAAACTAGAAGATTATAATCTTGTATCTGTTATTTTAAACATTACTGGTTCTCTAATGTTTGCTCTTCCAGACTAGAGAAACTTTTTTCTTAAGTTATCTGTGACTTACAGAAATGTAAAAATATTTATTTGTAAACAAAGCATTCAACTTTTCTCTCTATCCAAACCTTCTGAAACTCAAAAGGTCTCAGCAAGTATTCTTTCTTCCATGACAATCAGTCATTTGCATAAGTTCAATAAGAATCTGTTTTCCTTATAGCAGGACACCATTGGAAACACTGGTTATTTTACCAAGGCTTAGACTGGAATGTCATACTTGAGAAAGACTCGGATATGACCAGACAGCTTAAAGGAACTGAGGTTGACTTTATAACACCTGGAGCCATAAAGCCCCTTGAAACTGTTGGCCCGATACCTTGCTTACAGAGTTCCCAGCAGCCTCACCAAGTGAGTAAAAAATGTCACTTCCTTTCAGGTGCAGGAACCTCAGGATACATTGGAACCTCGGGAAGAGGAATTCACCCAAATTGACTGGTATTGCAGGCATGTCTGATGACAAGTATATGGCTTGGCTTCTGGCCTGAAGAGGCTATTACAAGTTCAACCTAGAGATTCCTTATAAGAAGTTCCAGCAAAGCAGATTCTAAAAGATCTATATAATCACACTCACTGTTCTTGCTGAGCTTATATAAATAATTAGGCCAAATTTGTTAAAATTGGACTTGTTTTTCAAATAAATTAGTCCTGATTTGGCTATCTCTGGAAATGAGGGTTATTTTAGAGAAAAAAATTATGTTTCAGTAACACACCTTTGTGGATATTAAGTTCTAGATTTTGTTGTCCTTAAATGTTTGTTTACCTAAGCTAGACAACTTGACGTAAACTTCAGAGAAGTTGCACAATAGCTTGTTTAGATGATCTTGCCTAATATTCTGTAGGGATAATAAAAGAACCCATTGGACACAAATATATGTTAGTTTTTATGAATACCTTTTCAGACTGGGTAAAGGCTTTTTCTGCCAAACATGAGACAGCAGGAATGGTAGCCAAAAGCTACTAAAAAAAAAAAAAAAAAAAAAATTCCTAGGTTTGGGTTGCCTCTCACAATCGGGTCAGACAAGAGCCCTGCATTTGTGAGTTCTGTCTCACAGGCATTAGCCAATGCCATGGGCACTAATTGAAAACTACTCTGTGCCTACCAGCCCCAGAACTCTGGACAAGTAGAGAGAATGAACTGGACTCTTAAAAAGACCTTGACAAAGTTAATTCTGGAAATTGGCGGTGGATGGGTGGATCTCCTTCCCTTTGCCCTCCTTAGGGTGTGGTATATACCCTACTTAAACAAGGTTACCCCATTCAAAATAATGTTCAGGAGACTCCCTCCACTCTGCCCACAGCTACAAGAGATTGCCCTAACAGAAATGACTGATCAGTCTGTACTCCAGTCACTGTAGGCATTACGGTCTGTCTTAAAAAGAGCCCATGCAGGGATCCGAGCTGCCTACACTGAGACAGAGATGGAGGTGAAACCACATCCTTACCAACCCAGAGACTTGGTTGGGATATGCCACTCCCAAGTGGGAAACTTGAAGCCTCGTTGGAAGGGACTGTTTACTGTCATCCTATGGAGGACCTGAGGGATTCCAACATCTTACTGCAGGAATAAAATGGACAAAGCATGCGGTTCCCATCCTAATTCCAGCACTAGTTGTGGCAGGGATAGTAGGGTCCACAGCAATAGGAACCACAGCTTTAATAAAGGAGGGCTTAACATACTATTCCTAAAAAAGGAGGGGCTCTGTGTAGCCCTGGGAGAGGAATGCTTCTTCTGGGTATTAATGCCCTAATGTCATTTGTACAAAAAAAAAAAAAAAGGAATTGGGGAAATAAAAATGTTAGTCCTACAAACTCAATATAACCCCTTACAATAGGAAGACATAAAACTGGCTGAAAAGTCAAGGAATTGACTAATCTCCAAAGGAAAGGGGGGGAATGTTAGGGCCGATTTAATGTTAAAACCTGTTTAATTATTAGGGCCTGCTTAGCCAGAGCGGCTCCATATTGCCTAGGTAGCCATATTGTTGTTTACATCCACGGACTTCATTCTGGGAATAAACACCCCTGTAGTTCCTGGTATCAGTTCGGGGTATCAATTCCGGGAGTAAACGCTTTAACCATAGAAGCCACGTACCTTGGGTCTGTGGTTATGCCCTATAAAACCAGCCTGTGAGATTGGGACAGGGTCGCTCTCATTGGAGGCAGCCCTGGCTGGTCAGTCTGACTTCTAATGCTAGGAATAGAATAACTTTCACTTTGTCTCAGTCTCGTTCCTTTGATAATGGACCCCAACATAAGTTGTATACATTTTAAAGCTGGTGAGAGCCCAGTCTTAGGATTGTTTTTACTGCAGGGTCACATTTTTTGGACAGTTCTCTAAAGACTGGGACCCGCAATATAATTCCAGATCCATTGAAAAATAGCATCATACCCATAATGGATGCTTTTGGTGAATACGGTTAATCATTTCTTCTGTTAGATGTTCTGGGATAAGGAATCAATGTATTTCCAGCTGGTTTTAATGCCAAAATGGTGTCCAAACCCCATTCCTTAGCTCTTCTGAGGTCCACCAAGGAAAACTGAGGTTGTTATTTAGTTACATCTATGCCTGGTACTAAAATCATTACAGAGAGCTTTGGGCTTTTTGTATGGACTGCCAGTTTGGCAGCTTGATCTGCCTAAATGTTCTTTTGGGCAATTGAACGGTATAATTTCTGGTGTCCTCAACAATGGACAACAGCTGATGGGTCACCATTGCATTCAGATCTTCACTGTCTTTGATCCATAAAGCTGTCCCATCCATAAACATTTCAGTGTCTGGATTTTCCAATGGTAGAACCATCTAATTAGGATGGCTGGAATAAACTTACTCAGTTATCTATGGGTCTCTGGTAATCTTTCTGAGTGGCTAGACAGCAATAGGCATGAAGATCATCTAACATGGGCCATGTGGACATTTTTCTCTAAAGTTTACCTCAAGTTGTTAGGTTCAGTTTCCAGGGCTTCAGGAAAAATAGAGCAGTTTTAGTTCTAGGTGATTCCAAGTCAAGAGAATGGGGAAAAAAAAAAATTGGACACAGTGGTTTGGAGAGTCTTGTCAGATATTTGAGAAAACCAGAAGAATTCAGGATCCAGTCATTTTTTAGGCAAACAACAAACACTCTAAGACAGCTAATCAGGGCTAGAATCTCATATCCACAAAGGCGTGTTACTGAAACATAATTTCTTTCTAAAATCACCCTCATTTCCAAAGATAGCCAAATTAAAACTAATTTGTTTGTAAAATAAGCCCAATTTTAACAAACTTGGCTTCATTATTTACATAAGCACAATAAGAATAGTGATTGGCCATATAGGTTTTTTTTCATTTGTTTGTTTTGTTTTGTTTTCTTTTGTCTGCTTTACTGGAAATGCTCATAAGGAATTTCCTAATGAACTTATAACAGTCTCTCAAGGCTAAGAAGCCAAGCCAAATACATGCCATCAGGCTTTAGCCATAATACCTATGTATTTGGGGAATTCCTCTCTCCTATAAGTTCCCAAAATATCCTGAGGTTCCTGTATATGCCAAGAAGTAACCTTCTTTACTCTCCTGGTAAGGCTGCTCGGAGTCCTATAAACAAAGTACCACTTTCTAAGGGGCTTCATTGGTTCCATAAAGTCAGCCTTAGCTCCTTAAAATTATCTGATCATATCTGAGTCTCTGAATATCTCCCTAAAATATGATTGATGACTCAAAACCTTGGTAAAATAGCCAGTATTTCTAATTGTGTCCTCTCATAAGGAGATTGGACTTACTGAACTTATGCAAATAAAAACATTGTCATGAAAATATAAGAATAAACACTGAGAATTTTTTTTTTAATTTTGGAAGGATCATAAGATGAAAAAGATAAATGTTTCATATTTATTTACAAAGAAATATTTTCCAAATTTCTGTAAGTCATAGATAGCCTTAAATCTGGAAGAGCAAACAGTAGAGAACCAGCAATGTTTTAAACAAGAGTCTCTTTGAATACAGATTTTCCATTAGTTCTAGAAATTCTTACTTTAGTTTTGTGATCTTAAAGGTAACAGAGACCTGTATTTGTCATTACAGTGGAATTCTGTAACATGCAACACTTTAATAATTAAAATTGCAAGTGATAATTATACCAGAATCTTTCAAAGCCTTAGGGATTCTGTATAATTTCTAGAAAAGTTATAGCATTCAACCATAAAATAAAACTTAAGAAGGATTATCATCACTTATTTGACAGTGCTTCCCATGTAATTTGATGTCCCCAAAAAATAAGCTTAGTACAAAATACTTCATTTAGAAGTTGAATTTTGGGAAGTTTGTGAAATATCATGAGGTTTTAAAGCACGTGCTTAAATAAGATTACAGATCATCACAGAACTTAATGATGATCTATTTAGCCAAGGTGGAAGTAAGAGATTCTAAAGACAAATGCAGAGGGTTACATAGTTGTTAAAAACAAAAAACAAAAAACAAAAAAAACTTAGCTCTTTTAATATTGAGAAGATTCAACTTTAAGTAACCAATGGCTTAATAAAGACAGAAATACAGAAACATATTTTTTTTCTAGGCAGATTAAAGAAAAACCTTTGTTTACAGTTTAGACTAATAATCTAAGGAAACTCAATAGAAAAACCAAATTCCAGTTTTATATTGGTGTATTTATGATATCAAAACTCCTTTATTCCATCAAGAGGAATTTTTAAAAAAAATGTATGTTGTCCCTTCTTTATTCCTTCCTGTCATCTCCCATGTTGACATATACTTATTGAGACAAGGACATCCAGGGCACTGCATGGATTTGAGTTCTTCCATAGATGCTCTGATGTGCTGACCAGAATCTCTGTCAGGAATGAAGGACTCTCAGTTGTAAGAATGCTGCCAACAGTCCTCAGTTCTCAGAGGCTATCAGGGATCGCCTGGACTAAAGACAGCTGCCTTGCCAAGGGCATGCCCTCTGTGCAGGTGGTCACTTCCTAGGACTGTTATAAAATCCCAGCCCTTTTGCCTGAATTTAGGAGCGTTCTGAAGGGTAATCCAACTTTTGGAGTTCCTTAGAGAACTAGTTAAGGCTTCTGTTGATACTGTGTCACTGCTCAACTTCTGCCCCACCTTGCTCTCTTACATTTCCTTCTCTTCCCTAATAAACTGATTTACATAATCTTAGTTAGTCCGGACCACATACAAAATTCCTTTCCAAAGAATCCCTTCTCAACAAACCTTCTACAGCTCTCCTTTTTATATTAGGACAGATTTTGTCCTAAGTTTACCATCTTTAAATAACCAGTCTCATTGCCCTTGCCTAAATGGCTGTTTCCCTTAGTATTTCCATTATTCAGTTACATTTATTAAAATTACTTACATCTGTTTATTCTTAGATTACTCATACAACTTCATGAGGCATTAGACAAACTTCATATTTTTTTTTCTTTTCTGACAGATTTTGCAATGGAGATAACATGAACTTAATTGACTTTCAGTAAACAGAGGCAGTAAAAATTTCATATGTAATGTTGATAATTCTAAAGACATGTCCATTTTAATTAAAACAACCTTAATTTAGCTTTAATATTGAATATCTTCCAAGATCATGTGAACTTGCAAAACAACAGTTTCAATCTTTGAGTTTTAGAATGCCCCATTTTTATAAGTGCTTACCTTTGAATTGACTAAGTAGAGCTCTTTTACAGATTAATTTTAGCAAGGCCATCCAGAGAGAGAGAAGATATCTCACATTTACGAAAGGCATAGAAACATATGTAAGTATACAAACAGGATGCAAACAACATGTTAAAGGTCCACTTTTCAATATCTCCCTTTTATCACATAAATCTAATTACAATTTATGGACCTATTCATTGGCCATTTTTCTCTGGAGTCTAATAAATACTGTGGCCAGCACTGAAAAAAAAAAAAAAAAAGATTGTCCTGTTTTGGACAGAGGGCTGCATGAGGGGATCAAGAGGTCACTCCCCATTCTCCAGTGAGAACAAGGCTGTTTTTACCATAAGCCACAGCAGTAAACAAACCAAATGAAATCCAGAGCACCTCTGTGAGGGCTGGTTCCTCCCTAAAAGTCAGAACTTCGCCTGCTGAACCAAATGGCTTCCTAGCTAGCCTTTTCTTAAGCAAGAAAAGGAGGCCAAGAGAACCAAAACTCTGTACTTGGAGGTAACCAAATGGGCGAAAGAATCGAAGCCAAACTAAACAGGAGAAAGAAGTGAACTCACCTCCAGTTGCACGGGAAATACTCACCAAGGGATGTCTGTCCAAACTGAAACCCAAACCATATCCTTGCCACAGTAGAAATGGGACCCCCCACCGCCACTCCCAAGATGGTCCATAGGACAAAGGGTCTAGGCTGCTTTTGAGACTTATCACCAGACTCCTGTTAGTGGCTGGAAACTTACAAACCACAGCAAAGAGCTCCTGCCTGGCTCACCAAGATTGTAACTGAACCCAAGTTCTTCTGCCAGGTATGCAGCAGACAGTCACCAAGACATGGCATATGCAGCAAAGCAAGGCTTTATTCTAGAGGCAGCCAAACAAGGAGACAGGAGGGCAAGTCTCAAAACTACCCTTCTGAAGGATGTTAAGGAGATTTAAAGGCAGAAAGTCTGGGTAAAACATTGTAGCTGCTCTTAGTAATATGCAGTTGAGAGGAGTTCCGTTAACCACTTGGTTATCAGTTTCCTGGCTATAGAAATTGCTTCCTAGACCATTGTCTCCATATTTGAAGGTTTTGCTGATGAAGTCTTCGGAATTAAATAGAATTTTCACTCAGTGTATTGTTACTACATGTTCAGATATCCCTTTCCTTGTGTAATAAAAATATAAGAATTCCACAACCCTTACTGGATAAAACTTTTGAAGCAACTCCCTGGATCCAGAACTCCGTTTGATTCTGTGTTTCTCAATTGACCGGAGAACTCTTAGTCTGATCCCGAGAGCGTGCTGCTGTCAGGATACTCCAGCATCTGTCCTTCAGTGAACTTTTTCTCGAGAGGTTCTTGTTAGGGTATCTGATGGTATGGTGAGCAGAATTTCAGTAAGCTTAAGGGCCATCTGGGTGGCTCAGTGGGTTGAGCATCTGCCTTTGGCTCAGGTCATGATCCCAGGGTCCTGGGCTCAAGCCGGGTGTCGGGCTCCCTGCTCAATGGGGAGTCTGTTTCTCCCCCTGCTTGTGCTGTCTCTCTCTCTCACTTGCTCACTCTCTGTCTCTCTCTCAAATAAATAAATAAATAAATAAAATCTAAGAAAAATAATTTCAGTAAGCTTACAACAGGTTATATGACTGCTCTTGTTCCTGCTCGCTATGAAATGTGGCAAATGCAGTCTGAGAGTTGCTGCCATTGTGACACGGCTTGTAAGCAAGGTTGCGTGGGGAAATCTGATAGCAAATACTTACCTTTATTTATTAGAATGTGCTTGTTCCTTCTAAAGAAACCTCTACTTGTAAACATGCATATTGAGTTAGGTCATTTAACCACACTCCAAAACTTGGTCAAATTCACTAACCTAATACCTGGCAGAAATGGTCTCTACTACCTTCATCCCTCCATGCCCATGTTTCCTTGCCAGCTCCCACCCTACACCTATTACAAGTCTGCATTTCCTTCCTTTGATGTTTCCAGTTTTCCTCTAATATCATGTAAGCTCTCTGAGGGCAGGTTTGCTTTATTTTCTTTAATGTATCACCGTAGCCAGTACATGTTTGTATATATTTAGTTTGTGTGTGTTTTTTTTTTTTTTTTTTTTAATGAATCAAGTATTGGTTTCCAATTCTTGAGAAAGGGTGATTCATCTATGGAATCTGTCAAAGAAAAAGCATCTATGTTCCCCTGAAATAAATTTTTTTTTAAAGATTTTATTTATTTATTTGACAGACAGAGATCACAAGTAGGCAGAGAGGAAAGCAGAGAGAGAGAGGGAGAAGCAGGCTCCCGCTGAGCAGAGAGCCCACAACCTCAGGACCATGACCTGAGCCAAAGGCAGAGGTTTTAACCAACTGAGCCACCCAGGCACCCCCTGAATTAAAATTTTGACAAAAGGCAGAGAAAAGTATTAATCATGTGTCTTGGGGTCACAAAAGAAGGAAAGATTAATTTTAAATGGGTGAAGTTAAAAAAAAAAGTTGATGGAATGGTACAGATTAAACTAGGCTTCAGATAATGGAAAATAATATATAAACGGTGTCATTTACATTTTATTTAGGTAAAAGAAAATCTTAATGTATTTTTAATACTTCCTGACATTATTGTTGTCAAGTGTAATAAACTGAATCCTTTTAGTATTGCCCTTGCCAGATGGCATTTAATGCACATAGAGAACCATAGTTGTGTTAGGCTGAAATTGTGTCACTTTGGAAAGATTTCAGAGGTATCCACAGATCAGGTGCAAATCTGAGGAGAAAATTTAAGTGGACAGTGAGCAATGCATAGCCACAAGTTATTGGGGAAATAACAATGAAAAAGAAATGGAACTAGAGAGATCAGCCTGTGAAAGGAAACAATTGTTTGGACCATGTTGCCGTGTTCCAGTGATCTGAGCGATTCAGTACGACTGGGACATAGGACTCTAAGGCAGTTGGGAAGAGCAGAGACGGGAGAAAGTCTCAATCCTAAAAGATACTGAATTCCAGACTGAGGAGAATCTGGCAGCGGCCATGCTCAATAGGGAGCCCAAATGAATTGTCTGCTATTGCTCTGCATTCTAGTTCTGAGGCATGGTTTATCAAATAGCCCCTTTGAACTCTTGGGATACATTATATCCAGTCTACTAGTGTGAGGAGACTCCAATAATTTTATAGTTTCCTCAAAAAATTATCAGTTATTCTTCGGCCAGAGTGATCTTTATAAAATTAAAATGCGACCACATCACTGTCCTTTCTGACTTTTTTTTATAACATCTTTACCTTAGCTAAGTTGTTGTATACCCTGGGGCCTTTCTATCCAGTCCTTGGGGCCACTGTCTCTCATGTTACAGTCAAACTTAACTTTTCCTCCTTTGCTTTTCACACTTGGAGACTTGATGCAAATTGTTCCTTTTCAATACAGTGCTCCCCCACTTTCTGGAAATCTGTTAAATCAATCAAGTCCTATACGTATATATGTATATGTGTGTGTGTGTGTGTGTATGTGTATACATATATACATATGTGTATTATATATGTGTATATATGTGTGTATATGTGTGTATGTATGTATGTATATATGTATACATACATACATGCACACACATATATATACATATACACATATATATGCATATACACATATATATACATATACACATATATATACACATACACACACACACACACACACACACACACACACACACACACATATATATCCCCTACCCCAGGAGAGAAATGATGAACTTCCAAAGTGTATTACTAGTCCCAAGTGGGACTCAGCAAACACGCGTTTGTTTTTTTAGACTTATGTGTGACTCTAAGATAATACAATTTTAATACAAATTGCTTTTCATAAAAAATGTTATACAATTTGGGTTTCCATCTTTAAGAAAAAGAATATCAAAGTTTGAATAAAAAAAAAATATAGGCTCTTTCTTGGAAGGCACCTTGCAAATGACAGGCCCTAAGGTTTAAATTACTGTGCCAGATATTGGGACATACTGGAGAAAACAACAGGCATTGATTCCTCTTATGATTCTTCAAGCTGTATAAGCTTCAGCCTGCACAGAAATTGCAACTGCCCCATGAGTATTATTAACATGACGTTTTGAACGCATAAGTGGACTCAGTTTAGCCGTGGTGAGTCATGAAGCAAACCCCGCTGTTTTTGTCTGTTTTGCAGGTTCTCAAGGGTCTGTCGCATACATTTATTAAAATTCAAGCCAATTTATGGATGTGCTTAGGCAGTATCAGTATCTGCTTTTTGAACTAACTCAGGAAATAAAGAGAAGCAAACAGAATTACTGATTAGCTACAAAGTTTGAAAGAATCAAGCAGGAAGCAAAGAAAAAGCAAAAAGAATCACTGGTACAGATAGCTGGGGATTCTAAGGTTTTGTATGGCCAATCACCACAGCACAATGTCTAGCCATTGTTTTGTTGTTTTTTTCCCATTTATCAAGTAAGTCTGTTGGCTGTGCTGGCATAAGATGTCATATCTTATATACATAGCTTACTCTGTCTTATTGGGAGACTAAACCAAAATGTTTCATGAAATTGATATAATTTTTGCCCTTGAATTTATCAGAATACACTCATTAATTTTAAGCCAAGAACCAATTTATTTTCTTTTTTTAAGATTTTACTTATTTATTTGAGAGAGAGAGAGAGAGAGAGCATGAGGGAGGGAAGAGGCAGAGGGAAAGGGAGAAGCAGGCTCCCCACTGAGCAGAGAGCTTGAGACAGGGCTTCCATCCCAGGACCTTGGGATCATGACCCGAGCCAAAGGCAGACTCAACCCACCGAGACACTCAGGTGACTCAGGAACCAGTTTCTTATTTTTCTATAACAAATGGTGTCATAAAGAATCTAAACTTAAGAGGGCTGTTCACTGGCTTTTATTTGTCTTAATTGGGAGAATTATTCAAAACAGTCTTTAGAGAGGCAACAGTCAGGTTACATGACACATTAGTGAGATGTGAAAGCAAACAAGAGGAAAAAATCATGTCAGTAGAGATGAGAAAAAGATAAACAACTGTCAGAAGGTGATGTTGAAACAATTTTCTGCTACGGGTCTGAACGTGAAAGGTCACTTTCTAGTAATTATGTTTCTCTCTGAGTAAAACAGGAAAAGCAACTAGACATTAATAGATAGTCATCAAACCACAGAATTTTGAGGTCATTAAATGACACCCAGGAGAAAAAAAAAAGATACTCAAAAGAGAACTATACTATTTTGATTTTAAAGGAAAAAGACTATTTGAAACTTAAATCATTTGAAACGTTTTTGTAGAATAGGCTTAAATTTGGAAAAAAATGTACTCAATTAAAATGTGACAATTTCAAGAATAAAAACTAAGATTAAATGCTTTCCCACTGTGATATTTGTTATGAAGAATGGTATTTGAGTAAAAGAGGATTTCTTAAGATATTACATAACCTAGCTGACCAAAAAATACAAGGACAAGAAAAACAATCCAAATAATGAATTCCGTGGATAGCCAATTTAAAAGTCAACTTGAAGGGTGCATTAGAAGAAAGTGGAAAGATAATTTAGTTATAATAACATGTGAAAATGTGTATAAAACTGTTCATTAAATATTTGATTTGCTAGATTTTTATCCCACCCTTTTCTGATTGAGTTTGGAGAAGATATGTAACAAAATACACATATATTAAGATATTTCAAAGTAAAGTATTAGGGAAAGTTCACAAAGCTATAATGTAAGGTAATTATTAGGGATCTAGAATAAGATAAGCAAAGTATTAAAATTTTAATAGAGAGAGGTGCATGTATGTTGCAGAATACATAACAGAATAATGCAGCAATTGAATAAGATAAAGAAGGAGTAGATATTTGTCATCCCTGTTGAACAGATTTGCTCTATCAATGAGATATACATTTTCTAAAGAATGCAAGGAATGAATCCATTAGCATTAAATATAAGTGGTAAGGAAAAGTCACTAATAAACAAATGGACTATTTCTTATAAATAAATATCAGGAAAAGCAAAAAGGCAAAAAAGACCTATGCTTTCTTGCACAGAAATTATGAACATTAACATCCAAGAGAAATATTCATTTTATTATGGTAAGTTTTACTATTCGTGAATAGATTTGCTTGCAAGAAAGTTTTTTAAAAAAATATACTTAATGGGGACGCCTGGGTGGCTCAGTTGGTTAAGCTGCTGCCTTAGGCTCAGGTCATGATCCTAGGGTCCTGGGATCGAGTCCCACATCAGGCTCCTGGCTCAAGGGAGCCTGCTTCTCTCTCCGCCTCTACCTGCTTGTTCTCTCTCTCTCTGACAAATAAATAAATAAATAAAATATTTAAAAAAAAAAAAAAAAAAAAAAAAAAAAAAAAAAATATATACTTAATGTTGAGTAATGTGAAATTTTACTATTTCCAAAATAAGTGTTTTTTAAGTAAAAATATTATAATGCTTAAAGAAAAATAGTCCTTTTAAAAGAAAAGGTAAATGTAGGAGAAAATTATATTAATAATACATATTCTCTATTTAATAAAATGACTATATTAACACAAATGAAAAAACATCTCCTATGATTGCTATTGGTGTAACAGAATTTTATATATATATATAAATAAATATATGCTATATATATTTATATATACACACACATATATATATATATTTTTTTGGTAACAGAATTTTTAAGAATCTGTTGAGAGGAGTGGGGAATGTAATGTATCTAATTCACATAGAAACAATTTTAAGAAATATCCTTTAGATAATTTTCAAATGAGATGAGATGGAAGGAGGAGCTAAGCTTCAATTTCCTCTTCTGACAAATTCCATGTAACTAGGAAGCTATTGAAGGAGCACCTCTAACCACTTTTTACATAGCACTCTACCACTGTGCATTGAAGAGATGCATATAATTTTAACTCTTTTCACTCTCCTACACAATGGTTTTCCAAAGCATTGGTGATAGTGGGACTCTGGATTTTTCTTAACTGTACCCAAAAAGAATCCAGCAAGAATGTGTATAGATATTATTTGATACTGAAGGCAGTACTAGTAGAGAGTTAGAAAGTTTGATACATGTAACTATGCTACAGAAATGTAGCTTACCAAAAAAAAAAGAAAAAAAGAAAGGAACTGAATTGACAGGTAGCAATTTGCTTTGCCTTCCCATGATTCTGCTCCATTTTTCCTTTCTCATCTAATATAAAACATTAGTGGTTATGGATGTTAATTAAACTTCAAACAAAATATTTGAGAGTAGGATTTCGAGAACAATTAAATATACTGACCATGAGAGAAATTAAGACTTAATGGCCTGTCACAGGACCAATCACAAGGAGTACGTAGAAAACAAAACAAAGAACAACAGAGCACAGGTAAGAAGAGTCTTTTCATAACATACGAACATCTTACTATTTAAGCAACCGATTGGCAATGTGTATTTTTTAAAATATGTATTTTTTAAAATACGAACATCTTATTATTTAAGCAACCGATTGGCAATGTGTATTTTTTAAAATACACATTTTAAAAAAATGTGTATTTTATGACTTGCAATTTCTAGGAAAAATAAATAAATTGTGTTCCAAAAACAATTTAAGAAAATATACACTTCGTGATACAAGAGTTTTTAAAGATAAGATGATAAGACAGCACACTCGATTGAAGTAAGATGGATATGAAGTAGTTAGGAAAGAAAGGTGTCAGATAGGGTTATCAGATAAGGAAATTTAAAATACAAAAAATTTAAGTCTGCATTGGAGATAATAAACAAAATGGCAATGATTGAATTTGAGACATAGAAAAAAAAATCCCCGGTTAAGTGGAAAAGAAATAAAATTACTAGGGAGAAAAGGAATTTTTGGCTATGGAACACACACAGAATCACCAACATGAACGCATAATGAGAAAGGGAACAATTTTTTTAAAATTCTGAATACATAAAAACTTTCTTAAGTAAAAGAAAGACCTAGTTGAGTTTGTTAAAATGAATCTCCAAGTATTAAGTTAAAGAAAAGTAGCCATCAGATTGTACCCTGGTAAACATTTTCTTGAATTTCTTTTTTTTTTTTTTAAAGCATACATTTCAAAAAGCATACATTTTGAAATTTTTAAAAATATTTTATTTATTTGACAGATTGAGAGAGAAAGAGAATACAAGCAGGGGGAGTGGCAGGCAGAGGGAGAGGGAGAAGTAAGCCCCCCACTGAGCAGGGAACCTGATGTGGGGCTGGATCCACAGGATCCTGGGATCATGACCTGAGTTGAAGGCAGAAGCTTAACTGACTGAACCACCCAGGTGACCAAAAATTTTGAACTTCAAGATGTATATTTCAGTTATTAAGCCATCCTCACATTCTTTCACATTATCTCTTCTATACTGTACTTTTTGATGTTGGGCCTGCAATTCTGCAAACCATTTTTCTCATTTGCCACCTGGTTCCATTTTTGGCAGTAATGCATGTAAGAAAGAAATGAAAAGACGAGGGGCTAGGCCTTCCCTAGGAGAAGGGTCTTGCTCCTTTTTGTTTTTTTCATGTTCTTATGAGTATCACCTCATCCTTTCTTTTTGTATCCACTTGGTGGTTTTTAACACTTACAAAAATAAGCCTTATTGAAACCGCTCAGTTGGCATTGAGATCATCCATTTGGCAGTTTTTCTTTGTCTGAGATACTGTTCCTACCAATCCTACATCATAAATGTATCAACTAAAGGAAATAACTCCCACCCCAAGTACTGAGGAACAAAAAGAATAGATTATAATAATTAAGATTTTGAAGTTTGGAGGAGGAACTTATGTTGTTGAAGCCCATACATCTGCTACTGGGCCACTGTTTAGCAAGAGTTGGTGTCTGTGACATGAAAGAGGGACCCTTACACTGGGACCCTGAGGTCTCAGGAGAAGAGGCCAGTCTGCTGGTGCTGATGGTTCTGAGAGGTCTCAATAAAACTGCCAAAATGGATGGTTTCAATGCCAACTGCAAATTCAAAGGGACTGAGGGGGTAGAACTTGCCATATTTGAGGCTGAGGCAAAGAAGAAAAAAAAAGTAGAGTAGGCAGGGGCAAGATCCAGTGGATCTCTTTCGGTGAAGATAGGCTCTCTATTTGGTTTGCAAAGAGAAGAACTTGAAAAGAAATGACCTTTGATCTGTATTTGTAAAACAATTGTTCTGACTGCTTTAGCAAATGGATGGTAGGAGAAAGAGAAGTAGGGAAACCAGAGTGGGAACACTGGCAGTTGCTCAGGACTGATGTGTTACTAACTTCGTTTAGGGGAGGAGGTTCTCATGGGATTAAGACGGAGTGTATTTTGTCATCCCTATAAGATATAAGGCAATGTCTGTTTGTCATACTGGAATAGAGACAGAGCTGGCATCTAGTCGCTAGAAGCCCAGAATTCTGCTGAACATCCTGAAGTGCACAGGACAGAGCCTCACCTCCAGTGAAGGATTATCTGGCTCCAAATTTCAACAGTATTGAAATTAAAATTCTTGATTTAGGATGATAGGAATGGAAATGGTGGAAAGTGGACACACTAGTATAATCACGCCAAAAATACGTACTAGGCACCAAACATTTAGTAGCATTTTGAATGCTCCTCAGATAATTTTACCATAAAGTACATAAATATGCAGATCTCTAGTGGAAATAATTTTCATGAAATATATTTGATGCTGCTTTAACTGGCAATTAATGGGAGGTTTTAGTTTCTCTTTTATATGGTGAGACAACCAGAAAAATATTCAGTCTTGATTCGTCAATTATCCATGAAGACTGAATTAAAGAAAAAAATAGCAATCTTAAAATATTTAAAGAGCTTTTTATTGAGTCAGCTTACTAAAAGTTATTTTAAAAAGGATACTTACTCAAAAAAAGGATACTTACTCAGATAAAAGAAGAAAAATCTACTCACTTGCCATTCAATGCTGCCACACCAACTGTGCTTCGGGCAATGGACATACTGGCTACAAATGTCCATTGCTGACTCTGGGGGTCCCACCTCTCCACTGTATTCAGATAACTCCAGCCATCATGGCCTCCTACAGCATAAATAGGACCTTCAAGTACTGTTACACCTAAAACAGGAGAAATGGAAACTGAATGGATTGATTGTTTCTCAGTGAGATTTAAAAAATCAGATTAATAGCGAAAACTGTGATGCAATTCAGAGTGAGCTCTAGCCATCACCCAATAGCAGTGGGATAGAAACTATTTACTATTAATCATACCATTTGTTAAAGTGACAAAAATTTAGAACCAAAAATTAATATGATCTAGATGCTTTGTAAAAGAAAATGAATTTCCTTATTTGTGTCTCTAAGAAGAAGCAAATTCTAAAAATCAGAGATGACACATATTGTGCCTCTACTTTTGAAGAGCATTTCTACACTGCAGCTTAAAGTAGTTTATTACTTTAAGCAATGTTACATTAAGGCAATATAATATTATCAATTTGAAATTCAAGGTAGGATTTTCTGTGTTTTGGCTTCTTAGTAACTTCATGATAAATTTAACTAAAGGTTATGATGCATTTCATATTATAAACTGAGATCACTAAACATAGGTAATTAAATTAATATCAAGTCATCAATAGAAGCAGATTATACACACACACACACACTCATAAATATTGCTTTTCCAGTATACCCAGTTCTTTACAGATGAATTTTCTTAAATGCTAACATTTGCTAAATATTTAAATATCATGTTAATATTGGCTGAAATGATTTCATTATATGGAGAGAAATTCTGATGAAATTTCCTCCCAAGTTCAAAGTCTGATTGTCAAGGGCTTTGAAGAGTCTGCGATTTTACCCTACTTGCCAGCTGAAGAGTTAGACTGCCATAAATTTATGGATATTGGTAGAAAACATAAGACTCTGGGTCAGAGGGGAAAGGTAGTTCATTACTTGTACCACCTGCAATAGTATCACCTTTTTTTTTTTTTGCTTGCTCTTCAAGTCCTGGTTCCAATAGAGTGACCCAAAGAGGATGACCGAAACGACCCTAACATTTCCCTCAGCTTGACCAAAATTTAGACAGGATTCTTCTTGCTTCTAGGGCCCTGACCTCATTTTCCTTAGAGCATTTATTTTAGAAAATACGTAATTGCACATTATTTCTCTGTCCTTTCTAGATGGAAATCTTTTTAAAATGCCTCCTACTCATGTTACAACCCAGGACTTTTTTCTCAAGGACCTGGGAATTATTTCTTTGAAATGTAAGCATCAAGAAAGATATTGAGAGCCTAACTTCAGTTGGTACCTTGCTTCAGGTTGTAAAACTTGTCATGAAGATAGAAATTTTGCCTTACCTTTGGATAAGGCCAATTAGCAAACACAGATTGCCTATGATCCCCTGTGCCTACCAGAGCTCTTAAAAAAACTCCCGTTTTGTTTTGGTGAGGTTGAGTTCAGCCTCAGTTCTGGCCTCTCTTCCATGTTGCAATAGCCTTGAATAAAGTCTTCATGGCTTGTTAAATTTGTCTAATGCATTTTTTTGCCTTGACAAGGGTCAGTTGGAACTTGAACATGCAGTGGATTGTATTACGAGAAAGGGAATAATTTTCAATGAGCAATAAACCTACATGCCTATTACTACAGAAGCAGACATTATCTTCACACATTTAAGCATGCCTGCCTTTCACTTAGGAAAGAGGAACTCTCTCTATCATATTAACATCCTTTTGGGCAGTTGGTGCCTTGCTTGAAAGTTGTGCAAAAATGTTAGAGACCCATGGAGAGTTGTCTTTCAACACAAACCTGAAAATAAATGACCCTGTGTTCATTCATCCATTTACTCATTCTTCTGAATGTCTGTCATGTGTCAGGAATTGTTCTTAGTACCACACAGGGCCAAGAACACAGAGGTTAACAAGGGAAACAAAGTCCATTCCTGTGCTGAGTTCATATGTACTGGTCAATGAATACTTAACTAAAATTTAATAAGTACATTATTCACAGTAATCAAGTCCTTCACACATATTTTATAATTTAATATAGGATACTGTATTAGAATATCAAATTGCTCACATATATATATTTAACTTAGGGATGCTATTGCACACACACCAGTAAATAGATACCCATGTGAAGTATAGAGTTCTGACTTAGTGATTGCCAAAATCGAAGGGCATAGACTTTGGATGTTGATCTTTCTCTAGACAGCTCAAAGTAAGAGATAGGGCTCAGAAAGGATGAATAAGTGTTAAATATTTGGGGGCAATTTCCAAAGGATATGGATATATCTTATGGGCTTTTTGTAGGCATATGTACAATCATTCACTTGTCTCAATACTAATCAATTATATCAAGATAAACTTTAAACATCGATAAAGTTTTTAAAGATATATCCATCAGAAAGGGCCAGATCATTATCACAAATCTAATGAATTTGGATTTTATTCTAAGAACAAAGGGAAATCACTGAAGTGTTTATCCGTGAGTTATATGATCACCATGATATTTATTTTGGTTGTGTTGTAGCAAATGAATTGGAGTCAGTTTAGATGGCAATAGAGAGATGATTAGGAGGAAATTGCAGTTATCCAAAAAGGAGAAGATGGTGGCTTTAACTAGTAGGTTAAAGAGTAAATACAGAGAAGTAGAAATATTTGAGATTTATTATGGCTCTGGAGATTTGTTGCTAGAACATGCTAATGGATTGGATCTGAGTATATGAATAAAAAGGACAATTCACAGATAGATAAATTGATTGAAAAATTTGAGAACTATATTTTGAAGATACCATGTTTGAGGGGACTATCAGACATCTGAGTGGAGCATTTAAAAAGGCTGCTTAATATACATGTCAAAAGTTCAACTCAGTTCAAGTATGCATGTCTAGCTTTTGGACATACCAGCAGTGACATGGCATTTAAAGGCATAGAATCAGATAAGGTCAGTTAAGGAAATAGTACTAAGAGAGAAGGTCACAGAGACCAGAATATAGCACTGAGTGGCTTCAATATCAATTAAAAGAAAAGAGGATGAAAGAGAGAAGAAATGACCAGACAGGTGGAAGGAAAGCCAGAAACTTTCAGTATCTGAAAACTAAGAGTGGAAAGTATTTATGGGGGGATGGGGTAATCATCCACTTCCATATATCTGACCAAATACAAATTTCTATTGGATTTGGAAAGACAGAGGTTATTGTTCACTTTCAAAATAGGTTCTGGAGTATTACAAGTTGTAATATAATCTGATAACTACTTAATCAAATAGATAGCCTACAAAACTCATTGATCTATGACTTGTTTTTTTAACTATTTGAGATTATTTGACTTTATGAACATGTTTCAGTCCTACAGTGTAACATATATAAAATGCCACAGATTTATGAACTCTGGATGCCTCACAATGTAATTTGCATATTTTTTGCAGCTGTGATGAAGAGTAGACCAGAATAATTTCAAAATTGGAGTGATACATTCAATTTCTTCCTTATGTTTGCCAAAAATATCTTACATATTCAGTAAAGCAAGGTTAATAGTGTAAAAATATTTTTCTGTGCTTTGTTCAGTAAAACTATTAAGCCTGCACTAAAAAAAAATGTAATTTAATTGAAATATTTTTGAATGTCTCAAGCTTTATAATTGCATGATTACTTCTGATAAAGGATTGCAAAATGTCTTCTTAATGCTTTATATTACCAAACTGTACTTTTTCAAAATTCATAATTATTTACATATTTTAAACTATAGGTATTGCACATATTATTCCCCTTAAGACTTCTGCTGTAAAATATTTATTAAAATTCTCCCATATAGGGTTACCTGGGTGGCTCAATTAGTTAAGCATCTAACTCTTGATTTTGTCTCAGGTCATGATCAAGGGTCTAGGATACAGCTTGGTATTAGGCTCTGTGCTCAGTGCGAGTCTCCTTGTCCTTCTCCTTCTGCCCTCCCCCCATTCATAATCACGCTCTCTCTCTCTCTAAAAATAAATAAATGAGTATTTTAAGAATAAAATAAAAGCAAAATTTAATTTTACTCACATAATTTACCTCAAAATATTTATTTTACTACTTCTATATCAATACAACCAGAGACTTAATTTGTTCTCCTGAAAAAGAATTTATTACTCTTCTCTACACCTATTAATATCATCTATTTAAAATATTGTTAAATTTATCCGAAGTTCTAAACTTTTCCAAATTAAAGACATCACATTTTAATTAAAAATTGTGATAACATAAAGCCAGTTCTTAATATTGCTTTATTGTTGCATTTTTACCATTAATTACATAACTGGAAAAGCATTCGCTTGTAAAAAATGAGATTTCCTTTTGTCTATGTAGAGAATATTTATTTTAAGTGAATAATAATACATTTAAATTTCTTTTGATGTAATAATTGTGTCAAATAAATTACTATGATATTACTAATTATTCTTTATTTTAATCTTCTTTTCTAAACTGTTTTTAAAAATCACCATCAAGGATAGAGTAGCACCTAGTAAATACTTACAACTAACGATTAGGGTGATTTAATTCTAGTATTATCAAATAGTTTTACTTCAGAAACAATGAATCCTTAAATAATAGTTCATTTAGGGATTTTTATTCTGTGCTAAAAATTAAATGAAAACAACATACATAACTGGAAATGGAGAAATAGAGAAATAAAATTATAAATATTTTATATACATTACAAAATTTTCTCAGTGATATTAAATATAAATGCATATACATATGTATGTATATGTGTGATATATGTATGTGTGTATATATATATATATAGTCTTTGTGAGAATTTACCCAATATTATATATGCATATAATATAATATAAAGTATATACAAATGCTTTCTTATATAATTATGATGTAAAATACTAACAGACTAATATATGATTTTTAAATGTTGATCATAGGCAGGACAAAATGGACTATGTTGCATAGGAATATTTTTCATGCAATCCTACAAAATCATGTAGGCTTAAGATACATTTTTATTTTTCCTTGATCTGCCAAGAAAACACACTTTGTACTGGTGTATTGTATCCATTCTTAACTGAGACTCTGATTGTCAGTCTTGGCTGCCCACTGAAATCATCTGGGAACCTTTGAAAAAATACTAATGTCTGAATTAGAGAGATTCTTATATGATTGGGCTGAGAGGATGCCTAACCACAGAGACATTTCAAAGTTTCGTAGGGTGAGAACTTGACTGAATCCTCAGTCAAGCTGGATAATGACTGCCACAGTATAAAATGACACTAGTACTAGAACCATTAAGCAGAAGGTCTCCAACCAGTAATCTGCCTACCTTACAAATTGCTAGCATCTTTCATTCATGTTGTGTGGTGTGCGTGTGTGTTTCGGGGGCGAGGGGGTCATACAGAATCAAGGTTGTCATGGAAGTTTAGTAGTCGGCCAACATCCAATTTTACTACTATACTATTTTCATTTCTTGGATTCTTTCAACATTCATCCATTTTTCCAATATTTATGGTATAACTCCTACCAGTTCATTTCCTTGCAGAGTGCACAGTGGCGGGAGGGGGTGGGAGGTGTAAGTCAATGAAGCCTGCAAACAGGTGCTACTTTAGTACCTGTCCATAGGATGAAAGGAATGCTTCTTTTCCAGAGTGAAAAAGTGATGACTGAGCTAAAACCTGGTGAAATACTAGGATTCATTTGGGGGTTAAGGAATTCTAGGCAGAAGGGACATTGGTATGCAGGCATTGGTAGAAGAAAGGGGTCTGTCTGAAGAGGGCCTGTGTAGCAAGAAAACTGGAGAGTTAAGGGACAGGCAGTGTGGTGTGCCGTAAGCCTGAAGAGTTAAAGTACCACACAATGTGGGGCCTTATGTGCCAATAAGAACTCTTTTTTTTTTTTTTTAAATCCTAAGAGCAATGTGAAACTACTGATTTTTTTTTAAGCAGAGACATGATGAAACTGCATTTAAGTTTCCAAAAATTCCCTGTGAGATATGGTGTGGAGAAATGAGCATGGACGAGTCCACAATAGTGTATATGACAGATGAGAGTCTTATACTGATGTGGTAGCAGTTAATAGAAGAAAAAATGAAAGACTCAGGAAATATTTTCAAATGAAGATATATTGATTGGATCCTTTTCCTAATATCAATTCTTCATCCATTCCATCAACACATTCTGTCTGTTCGGGGGGGGTGGAAGAAAGAAATGAAATGAAATGAAAATACATCCGGGCCTTGTGATTGAGAAATGTTACTTAGCCTCTGGTACCTCAGTTTCCTGATTTGTACAATGTGATGGTACATCACATCACATTGGTATGTGATGGTACCTAACCCACAGGGTTGCTTCAAGGACTGAATGGAATAATACATGCAAAGCACTTAGAAAAGTATATGGCAAATAGCCTTATGTAAGTGTTCAGTATAATAAAGAATATGGTAGCAATGTATCAAGACCCTAAGTCTTCTCATCAAGTTTTAGTCCATAATATCATGGTGGGGATGTGGAGAAGGCTTGTGAAGAAATCAGTTAAAGATTTAAATACACTCCACTATTCTACCTTGTTTCTATTACTGAGAACTCCATCTGTGTCTGTTTCCTTGTAGGCAGTTTAAAGTACTGATTGAAAACCTTTCACAAAAAGTGCCCTCTCTAAATATTTTCTCAATGAATACATGTTTCCTCTTATGAAAATCATTGGGATGATTTCATGTAATACTTAGTCATTGTCTAAAGTAGGAATGTCGTGCACATCCAAAAATAGGCAATCACAATAGATTTTGAAGTGCTATCCTTCTAAATTCCAGCTTCCCTTGTAGCGAGGCACTGTTGGCTTTTAAGGCAAAAATTACAATTGAGGTAATACAGAAAAGTGTTACAGAGGCAGTGGGTTGTAATTGGGTGATTAGAGAAGATATCACAGAAGATGAGGCAAGTGAACTGTGGTTTAGAGGCTGGCTATAATTTTCAAAAACACAGATGCAAGACATTATAAGAGAAGGGAGTCACTTGAGCATAACACAGAAGTAAAAAGCAGGCTCTGAATGGCAACTTTAATCAGTTGTTAAGCCAACCATAAAAATGTGCCCACCTATAATTGACGATTGACCACATCCACAGAGGTCACACTTCTTTCCAACCACTCCCAGACGGTGATTGTACATGGTGAAGGTGCTAACAGGGGCCCATTCCCACAACACATGGGGCTCTCTGTATCCAAGATTTGCCTGTGGGAGTCCCTCTGGGGCTGGCCAAACTGTTTTTGGAATAGGGTTGCAGTCTGAGGCTCTTTCTACCTAATCCCAATACTCCTTCCTCCCCTTTTTCCTTCACAGAAGATAGGTCAAGCATGATGGTCTGAAATCTGTTTCACCCTCTGGATTTTTCAAGGCTATTTTCTCCAATAAACCTCTTGAATAGCCAATCCCATGCATTATTGACATCTGTTGCTTAGTGAACCCAAAGTAATACTGTTGTTAAAAGAAAAAGGTTGTAGATAGAGTCGAAAAAAAAATGTGGGGTGGGGGGTAAGCAAGATATAGAAGGCAGTTTAAAAAGTATTGATTTTATGCAAAACTCTGAGGAGGGCTTTTATACAGAAGAGTGGCATCATTAGAATTGTATTCTGATTAGATTACTCTAACCCCAGTTTTTAGATCATTGTAGGGACTATGTGCAGAGACAAGTGATAATGCCATTCAAAAAATCTTTCCCACTATCTAGATAAATGTAAGGAAGATGCCAATGTGTAAATATGGATATTGATACAAAACCAGAGAGTTGGGACACACATCATGGAGGAAGTATTGAAAGAGCCAGATGTAGATTTTATTGTTCAATATGGCAGACAAATCAAGACCCATCCATTCTGCAAATAAGAATATTTGTTGAAATTTTTCACAACAGAAACTGAGAATTTAATATATCCTATCCAACTACTGGCAAAGATACCATAAATTCAGTTGGTGATGTTACTATCTGAGCAATTGTCCGACTCAAATATTGCTCTCTACTGTATCACAGCCAGAGTCTACCGAAACACACACAATACACTTTATTGTGTATGACAATATCAGCATCTTGAGGTTTCAAGCTCACTTTCCTTAATGGCGTAGAAATACTAAAAAATAAATGTTCCCGGATGATACCCTTTAGCTGCTCTCCTTTAACGAATGATAGGATGATTAAAAAATAAATGAGACTCGATGTAATTTTCAGGACAACCAGTTTCTCCCAGGGTGCTTGTAACTATTCTCAAAGATATACAATTACACACAGGATGTTAGTAATGAACATAAAAACAAATATGTTTAATCCAAATTACATAAAGTGCCAATATACTTCTTTCCTCATTTGTTTATAATTTGACAAGGGACAGGGACATACCCAGGCTTAATATACAGGCTTAACCTAACACCTGCCTGGTTATGTGTTAACACCTAACACATATTTAAAGTTCAAAACGTTTTGGCAAATGAACGAATTCACAAATTTGGTGTACTATGAAAATTTCCACTGTTGTCTATTTTCTGAATGTTAATGTCTTACATTCCCAAATGGATTGTAAACTGTAACAACAGGGTCTGTGTTTTATACATGTACTCCCCAGAGCACCTAATATAACACTGCCAGTGTGCACCAGCAGTCTCTTATATTGCAGTCTTGTCTTCTTCACAGTGTCCCCCTGAAAAATCATGCTAACACAAACATGCTCAGGTGCTTTCTTGCTAATACACTTGTCTTATAGACTCTGCTGTTGCACAGTGACTCTCCATAACCTGGTCTCATACCGCCAGTCCAGGCTTAATTTCATTGCATTTCCAAATCCCTTATCATTTGATGTATTATCATTACCCGTATGTTTCCCGAACTTCAACATTCTGTACCTCAGCTCATTGGATGAAATTCTGTTCCTTTCAGATCTAATGCAAATGGGAAGTGTTCTGTAAGATTTCCCATGCTTTTAGTAAGAGTCTGTCCCTCCTTTACCCATGATTCTGCTAAACTTTATTTAAATCCTCGTTCTGAGACACAATATGTATACTAAATATCTTATAAATACATAATATCCAGATTACTTATGAAGTACCATTATATGCATTTCCTATTTTAATTATATTCTACTATTATATACTTAAAATATGATAGACACCAATTAGTAAAGAGGTTGCTTTAACATAATTGTAATACTTTTCTATATTTGTATTGATTTGAAGAGTAATGTAAAAGAACAGCACTGTAGAAGTAATTAATTTCCTAAATCATTTCATGCAATTCTTTCATTGGGATTATCTTGTGTCACTTTTAGGTATATCCTATTGATTATACCTTATTGATTTTATTTCAGTAACTGCTAAGTTAAATAAAGTTGGGGAAATGGTGCTGCTTTCATGTTAAATAACAATGAAGCATGTTGGCAGAAGAAAGATTACACATTTTGAAGATTGTTTGTATTAAGCCTAATCATTTATTAGCTCTGTGATTTTATGAAAATCCTTTAACCTCTTTGATTCTCACTTTGTTAATCTTTAAATTAGCGATATGAGCTCTTCTCTTTGGATTGTTCTAAGCAATAATTTACATTTTATTCTAAATCTCATAATATATATGGCAAACGTTTCAGAGCTGAGTTATTATTTTTGTATTTTGTACCTGTGCTTTAAATGTTGAAGTCTGCTGTCAAAGTGATATTCCTGGTAGAGAATATCAATTTTCAGGGGTTTCTAGGTATAATATGGAAGTATAAAAAGCAAATCAAGGTGAAATATTTCACCAATGCTAGTCTAAATATATTTGTATCTAAGTCAAGCCTTATTTGGAAGTTAATTTTGTAAAGGGAAATGTTTTTGGACTACGGTTACTTAACAAAATTCTCTTTTTTACTTCCAACTCTATGCTTCTGGGAGGTAAATAGGTGATGAGATGCTCAGGCTACTGGGTAGAAGTAAGGCTGTAAGATTGTTGGGCTTCCACAATGTGGGCTGGATAAGTTTCTGGGAGACACACTAGAGTCCACTGGTAAGAATCATCAAAGAGTAAATCCAGCAAAAAAGTTGGCATCATAGACATTGATCCCTAAAGAGAAGGCTGACATTTATTTTAAATGACTTTTTGGATTTCCTTGACTTTGGCTTCCTAAGAAGCCAAAAATGTGTAGAACAGATGGTTTCAGTCTTCTGAGGTTGGGACGGTATGAAGACTGCAGAACAGAGACCCTCTGCCTGTCCAGAAGCCATAACAGAGAACTGATGGTTTCACTGCTTCTTCACAACAGACCCCATGAGGTTTGAGTGCAAGTTGCCTTTCTCACCGTCTGTAAGAATTCCATCAATTAGGGCACTCCAGTCACCTAAACCTGAGACACAATGAACTTATAAACAGTAGTTTTTAGATTAATCAAGGAAAAGTTAAAATATATATATACATTTAAAAGATACATAATATATTTAAATTATAATTATATATTAATATATGTTTATATATAATATATATTATCTATCTATATATGTATTTGCATGAGCTCTACCTAGAAGGGTTGTGGTAAAATTTGCTTGAGTTGGGGCCCAGCATCCGTAATTTAAAAACTGCCAAGATAATTTGAATATGTAGCCAGCACTGAGAATTGTTGCCACAAGGGAAAAAAGACACCAACTCTGGCCCAACTGTCATAGAGGAAAACTAGAATAATCTATAAACCTTCTCATCTAAATAGAATTGCAGAAGAACTGCCAAATTGTTTAAAAGAAAGCAATCTCTAAGGGAATTCATTTGCAAGCACAAAAGAAAATTAATGGTAATTTTAAAAAGTGTTTTAAAATATATATATATGTATAATATATATATTTTAAAACACTTTTTAAAATCACCATAATATATATATTTAAAATATATTATTTTCTATTAAACAGTTATGGAAATATATTTGGACAGAATGATATTGAGATCCAAATGAGTGGCCTTGAGAAATAATGAGGAAGAAATAGCTTAAGGCATAGAACAAAGATATAAATAGATGAGGACCTGAAACAAAATAGACTAGAAAAAAAAATCCAGGAGGATAAATATGTGAATACTAGCAGTTCCTGGAAATAAGAGGGGACATGTAAGTGTTATAATTTTGCATATGCTAGAAGAAAAATTTCCAGAACTGAAGAAAAATCTTGATATATAGATTGAAACATCCTTGAGTTCCAGATAGGATTAATGAGAAAACAAAAACTCACACTTGGACATATCTTTGTAAAACTCCTGAGCTTCTAAATATCTTATTTTGCTGGAGTTGGGGGAGGAATTAGAGGAGTAATAGAGTATTTTATTTAGAAAAAATTGTCTTGCTAAAAAATATTTGATCTAAAATATGGGAGTCAAATACTTCTGATTAAAAGAGCATTTAATAATAAATTAGAACCTCCAATTAATAAGAGTAGAGAATGAAATAAATAGCATCTTCTAAATCAATGGAAATACAGGAAGGGTAAGAGGGGACATATTAAGACAAGAAGAAGAAGGAGGAGGCTGAGAGGGGGAGGAGGGGAAGCAAGAGGAGGGGAAGGAGAAGAAGGAGAAAGAAGGTCAGTCTTAGTCTTGATCTTAGCCTCGATACCAACCTTGAAAGAACTTGTTTTTTGAAATAAAATAAAATTGTGAAATAAAATAAAATGTTGAAATAAAAAAGAGATTTTCAGATTAGACTAACAAAAATCAGTCACATGATATTACCAATAAGCACATATATAAAGTGATGAAAATGGAAAACAAATTGATTAGCAAAAAAAGAAAAAAAAAAGAAAGAATGGGCAAATATGAACAAAAATTTGTGTTAACATTAATTTCACACAAGGATACATGGGGACATATGATATGGCTAAATTTATATACAACTTATACAGAATTGATTTCAAAGTTCCCACAAGGAAAAACTCTTTTGGATCAAAAGACATAGGTAAATTCATAATGTAAAATCTATTAGTAATGACAGAAGTGATAAAAATACAATTATAGTGTGAGATTTAAATATGTATCTCTTAGTCTTAGAAGGATATAGTAAAAAATACAACAATGTTTGAAGAATTGAACAATCAAATTAATTAACTTGGTTTAATTGATTAGTATAAAGTATAGCTTATTTAAGTGGAAAATACACAACTTTCGGGGATAAAAAGTAAAATTTAATATATTTTCAAATTAAAAAGCAAAACAAACAGATTCCACTAGGGAGACACCATTAATAAAAATAACATAGTTGGAGTTAATGAAAGAGAAAACAAACCAACGTTAAGTATTATAGTTAGGCTCCAATGCTTTATCTTTGACCAGATTGCTCAAATATTTTGATATTTGTATACCTGATTTTAAAAATTGGGATAGCAAAAATTACCTAGATTAGGCATGAGGAAGAAGACATTATCACAGATGCATTCATAACCCCCAATGGGATTGGTATTTGGAGATGAAGACTTTGGGAGGTGATCAGAGTAAGATGCTGTCATGAGGGTGAACTGGTTACGATGAGACTGGTGACTCTCAAGAAGAAAGGAGAGAAGAGCTGCCTCTAAGTCATGGGGAGACAACAGCAAGAAGGCAGCCATCTGCAAGCCAGGAGGACGGCCGGCCGGCACTTGAACCCGACCATGCAGGCACGCTCACCTCAGACTCCCAATTTCTCAAACTGTGAAAAATACATTTCTGTTTTTCTTTTTTTTTAAAGATTTATTTATTTGTTTATTTGACAGAGATCACAAGTAGGCAGAGAAGCAGGCAGAGAGAGAGGAGGAAGCAGGCTCCCTGCTGAACAGAGAGCCCAATGAGGGGCTCGATCCCATGACCCTGAGATCATGACCTGAGCCGAAGGCAGAGGCTTTAACCCACTGAGCCACCCAGGTGCCCCACATTTCTGTTTTTCAAACCTCCAAGAAAATGTATTTTGTTTTGGCAGCCTGAGCTGACTGAGACAGTATGATGACATTAAAGACCTAAAATTTAAATGATATACTTAAAGAAAGAGGCAGTTCTTTATGCACTGACGCTTGCACACATTAAGTGAGAAAAGAAAAGCTGCTAATCATACAGGGTTTGATAGAACTTAATGTTAGAGATACAACTATATATGTACACAAAATAGAATGAAGGAGTCACAAGGCATTCCTCCCATCTAAGTCCCAGAACCTTAGGCATTTTGCTTCAGCTGTTGCACCACCAAGTTTACCTTGGTCTCTCAGGGAGTTTTATGCTGGGGCTTCAGGACTTTTCTCTGCCTTGGGCTTTGAATAGAAATTCCTTGTTGAAAAATAATCAACAGTTTACATTTACCTTGGACCTGGACGATCTCCATCCTGTTCTTCAAAAGGACTGAACGCAAATCGATCCACACCTTTCCCACAAACAAGCTATCACCAAGTGATGCAGTAGTAACAATGTTAGTTTATATTAATTTTTTGAAAAATGAGCCATTTTGGCTATGTGCTTAAGTTGACAATTGACAACAGAAAATGTTGTTTCTCTGCTATATACCATTCATATGAAAGGGACAATGATATTATTGTCAGGTTTTTCTCCGACTTTCAGGAAAGAAACAGAAATAGAATAGGTATGCCTATATCTAGTTTTAGTTAGTTATTGCTACATTGATTAATGACTAAATATTTTTAAGAGGTTATTTTAGAAATAAAACCAAGTATGTTATCCATTATTTTGTTTGTCTTATGTTTCAGGCTTAACCTAGAGTTATTTGCTTGAGGCAGAAACTATTCTAACTAATGCAAAATCTGGATTCTTTTCTCTTAGCATGTAGATAATTTTGTGTACCAGCAGGATAGTGAGGAAAAACACGTTATACATGATTTACACTCAAATTTTACACATTTACAAATTAAAACTATTTCAGCAACCTATCTTGCACGTTTTCAAGAAATACCAATCTACACTAATGTAATTACTGTCATTAATCTTTACATTGAAGTCAATTTCACAGAATTTAATAGATTAATCATTTATATACTAATAACTTCTTTTTTTTTAGATTTTTTTTCTTTTTAAAGATTGTACTTATTTATTTGACAGGCAGAGAGGCAGGCAGAGAGAGAGGGGGAAAGCAGGCTCCCCGCTCAGCAGAGAGCCCGATGCGGGGCTCGATCCCAGGACCCTGGGATCACGACCTGAGCCGAAGGCAGAGGCTTTAACCCATTGAGCCACCCAGGCGCCCTTAGATTTTTTTTTTTTTCACTTGAGAGAGACAGAGAGAGAGAGAGAGAGAGAGCATGAGAGTGGAGTGAGAGACAGAGAGAGAAGCAGACTCCTCGCTGAGCAGGGAGCCTGATGCAGGACTTGATCCCAGGACACTGGGATCATGCACTCAGCTGAAAACAGACATTTAACCGACTGAGCCACCCAGGTGCTCCATACTAATGATTTTAATGGGAGATTCGATTTATAAAATATCTTTTACATGTTCTTTCCTTTTGTTTTCTCCATAATTTAAATCTTATTCAAATCTGACATATGTTGTAGTAACTAACTGCATTTACTACCTGCGTACCTATATTCTCCAATTGACTTTTGATGCTTCCCTAAGATTGAGACTAAACTTCCAGTAGCACAGACTATTCCTGTTCAAAAGCTTCAAAGATTTTCCACTTTGAGAAAAAAAAACTAAAGAGAAACTTCATCATGTGACATAACAGATTGATCAGTATCTGGCCTTCACCTTTTGTAATTTTATCTACCACTGCTTATATCCATAAGTTTTTAAATCAGTGAAACTCAATACTTGGTGTTTCATCTCTCTTCCATGTGTCTTCTCTTTCATGACATTTCCTATATTTGTATCCTATACTGCAAAAGATCTTCCCCTATGGTAACCTATCAGAATTCTACCCATCATTCAAATCTCTGCTAAAGTCTTCAGAGATAAAATTTTGTCTTACCAAGCAACAAAGAATACAACTTGGTTTGATAATTTTTTTAAAAATGAAGCTTGTATTTTTGTAGATTATATTAAGGAAATGCAGTCTGTGTCTCCTATGAAATTTCAGTCTTTGTTAAAGTAGGTTTTGTTTTGTTTTGTTTTGGATGAATTATTACATCTCATGAAGCCCCTGCAACCATGAGTTAGGCTTAGTGGACACTCAATAAATAGGTGTTCACCAAAGGCATGAGTGGATGAACCATGGACGAAAAAGAAAGAATGAAAAAATTGATTGATTAAGTGAACTGAAGCTCAGAATAACAAATTAATCTTCTTCATTGGTTTGAAATGCAGCGCATGATGTTCCAGACTCCCTAGAAGTATGGAAATGGTTGTGGAGTCGTTTGAAAGAAAATTAGAAGATAAAAGTATAAGAAATTTTCCTCTATGAGAAAATTATACTGATTCTTGATCATATTTAATTGTTAAGATAGGGCATAATTAATTAATTGAATTAATATTAATTATTTAATAGATGTTCACAGAATAAATTTCCAAATTAGTAAGTAAAATCACTACAAATAAGAAAATAGGCTCTTAAATACAGAGAACAAACTCGTGGTTGCCAAAGGGGAGGTGGATGGGGGGGGAATGGGCAAAATAGATAAAGGGGATTAAGAAGTACAAGCTCCCAGAAGGACACTACATCATTCTTAAAGGGACTATCCACCAAGATGATCTAACAATTGTAAATATCTACGCTCCCAATATGGGAGCAGCCAATTACATAAGAAAACTATTAATCAAGATAAAGAGTCAGTCATATTGATATGAATACATTAATAGTAGGAGATCTTAACACGCCCCTCTCAGAAATAGATCATCGAAGCAGAAAATCCATAAAGAAACAAGAGCATTGAATGACACATTGGACCAGATGGACCTCATAGATATATACAGAACATTCCACCCTAAAATAACAGAATACTCATTCTTCTCAAGTGCACATGGAACCTTCTCCAGAATAGACCACATACTGGGTCACAAATCAGGGCTCAACCGATACCAAAAGACTGAGATTATTCCCTGCATATTCTCAGATCACAATGCTTTGAAACTGGAGCTCAATCGCAAGGAAAAGTTCAGAAGGAACTCAAACACCTGGAAGCTAAAGACCACCTTGCTTAAGAATGCTTGGATCAGCCAGGAGATCAAAGAAGAACTTAAATAATTCATGGAAACCAATGAGAATGAAGACACTTCACTCTAAAACCTATGGGATACAGCAAAGGCGGTCCTAAGGGGGAAATACATAGCCATCCAAGCCTCCCTCAAAAAAATTGAAAAATCCAGAATACACCAGCTGTCTCTACACCTTAAAGAACTGGAGAATCAACAACAAATCAAACCAACTCCACACGTAAGAAGGGAAGAAGTACAAACTCCCAGTTATAAAACAAAAAAGTCATGGAGATAAAAAGTACAGCATAGAGAATATAATCAATAATACTGTAATAACAGATGGTGACAGATGGTGACTATACTTATTGTAGTAGTAAGCGTTGAGTAATGTATAGAATTGTCAAATCAATAGGTTCTACACCTAAAACTAATATAACATTGAATGTCAATTATACTTCAATAAAAAAGAAATTCAGTGCCTTTTTTAAAACACTGTACTTACTATGAATAGTAAGATGAAACAATTTCATTTTTAGAACTGAAAAATGTTTTTCTCCATGATTTCATATAGTGTAATATAACTGTTTAATTATCAGAGTAAAGGAGTAATAATTTTTGCATTGTAAACCAAAAATTAATCAAAATATCAACTTTTCCAAGTCAACATATTTTGAGTTCTACTTGAATCATGGGTTTTTTTCCTGGGTTATTTTTATAGAAGTTTTTAAAAGCAAAGGATTACATAGTTTTCTTTTTTTTTTTTAACTTTCTACCAGAAAAGCAGATAAAAAAAAAAAAAAACCTGCATTAGTATCTTGGCTAAAACAAGTGTCTAAAGGTTTAAAGGTTTAAAGGAGATATTTTATCAAGTATAAGGTCAAGACTAACGTATCAGGTGATTTCCAGACATCATTTAGCACTTCTGTGCTAAAAAACATTTTCCATCTGACTCAGTCTTAGAGAGTAATTTTTCCCACAATTGAGCATAGTTTGTTTCTATTATACATTGACCTTCAGGTCATATAAAAGCCTCATAATTATTAACAACTTTGTCAAGATCCTATTTATACTTTGGTTAATTATTAAGTATTTCTTGATTGAACTGACATATTCCTGAGTTTCTTCTAGATTTATTGACTAAAAGAAAAAAAAATGTTTGAACTTCAGGCACATATAGAAACTGACCAGGTATATGGCTCTCATCATAACAGAGAACTGACTTTTTAAAAAGTTTTTATTAATAATTTTCTGTAACCAGTGACAGTATCTTAAATTAATTTTAAAGAGTTCTTTTTTATTCAATATTTTTTCAACATTTTACTTTCTTTAATCAAGTTTCTTAACCCATTTCTATAGTAGACTACCAGTTTTGAAAAAAAATTGCAAATACATTTACATCTAAAAGTTAGATAATTGAATGTACTTTATGTTAAAAAATGTTTCGTGGATGTGTATGTTTTATTTTATTTCTAATATGAGCTAGCAGTGTTTCAGGTGCTTTGGACAGTTAAGTAAAAATGAATTATGACATAGCCTTATTCTAAAAGCTAGGAGACTAAATGTGGAAAAATGCATAATTAAATAATCATGGTCTACAGTCATGGGTGCTATAATACACCCACTATGTACCTGGAGCCATGAGAGAGGATAATAGCTTCGCAAAGATGAGTAAAGGAAGACTTGACCTAAGAACTGACATTAGACTGATCTGTTGAGGGATGAATAAGAATTCCTTAGTCAAGGAAGAGAGGATCAGCCTAGGTAGAGGCAACAGTTTGTGCGAAGTAGCTTTGCACAAAGTAAAGTAGGCTTTTGAGTTTCCACCTTGGTATTTCATTTAGTGAGTGTGATAAATCTCGGGGTATGGTAGCAGAGAGTAGTAGGATTTAAGGCAGCATGAGGCAAAGGCTAAATATTGGAGAGCAGTGAATGTCATGTTAAGGAGCTTGTTCTTTCTACACAAGTGAATAAACAATCATATTCATATTGTTTTGTTTGTTTTGGTTTTGTTTTTGGTTTGTATTTTGGGAAGTTAACGTTGGAATTAGGGAGAATTAATTGAAAGGCAGACTAAGGTAGGTATTTCTCCTACACAACAGAACGACATACGAGATCATAATCATCTTATTTATCCTAGACTAAGTTTATTTATTTATTTGTTTGTTTGTTTGACAGAGAGAAAGAGAGAGAGAGAGAGGGAGAGAGAGCAAGCACATAAGCAGGGGTAGTAGCAGGTAGAGGGAGAGGGAGAAGCAGGCTCCCTGAGGCGTAAGGAGCCCGATGCAGGACTTGATCCCGGGACCCTGGGGTGAGGACCTGAGCCAAAGGCAGTCACTTAACCAACTGAGCCACCCAAGTGCCCCTAATTTTTTTTATTTATATAAGTACGTATGGCGTAAGTTAATGTAAAACAAGTATATAATCTTCAGGGCATTTTGGGGGAAGCTGTGATTGACTGATCTCACTGCTAGAATGTTTGGTCATCAAGACAGTGCTAATCAGTGGCACCAGATGCTTTCTGGCTCTAACCAACCTCTTCCTCTCTACCCCATGAGTCTCCACATCAGAGCTCCTGCAACTAATCAACACTGTCTGCACACTGATCTTACTCTTCTGCCTCTTCTACACCTTGAAGACTCCTGTTCTGTTTGGTTATTCTGGCGTATTCTGTGTCTCAGCTATTAATTGACATTGTGTGCTTTTAGCAAATTCCTCAGATAAGAGAAAACAATTTAAAAAAAGCAGGTTTCATCTTCTATATATTATGACAAAATTTTTAATTCATTGTCTTCAAAATTGTTTTAAGCAATAAGAATCCACTGTCTCAGTTTCCTTTTTTTTTTTTAAAGTTTTATTTATTTATTTGTCAGAGAGAGATGGAGAGAGAGCACAAGCAGGGGAGTGGCAGGCAGAGGCAGAGGGAGAAGGAGGCCTCCCATGGAGCAGTGAGCCTGCTGATGTGGGACTTGATCCCAGGACCATGGGACCAGACTGGAGCAGAAGGCAGACACTTAGCAGACTGAGCCACTGAGGCATCCCTCACTCAATTCACTTTTAATGAACCACTCATCTTTACCTTTTCATCATAAATCTTTTAGGGGGGTACAGACAGATTTCTATACCTCCTATACATTTCTAGATTTAAAAGCCACAATTAGAGATCCCTTCTATAAACTTTTCCACTAACAGCCCTTGTCTATCATTTCACGCTTGCTTACATTGTATCAGCGATTGACCTTTGTTATTACAGATTGATGTTAGCTGCTTCTAGTCAAAACAGTTGTAAAAGTCTAAAATGAGAACCAGATATACTTTCTTTGCCAAAAGGGACCACTAGTGAAGAAATTTGGACGCATAACTTTAGATTTCAGGGTTTCCTAAATGTTAAATTGAAGGATTATATGCTATAAAATTATTTTGAGTGGGATTCTCTTTAACAATGATAATACTATGACATGTTTCTTTTATTCCTTAACCAAATGATTGCAATATGGAAACGTGTGAATCAAAATATGAAGATACAATTTCAAGACAGGAAATTCCATTAAGCTATTTTTATGATTTGTATCCCTGTCAGTCTTGCAAAACTTATAAACAAATGTGTAAATCAGGTAAAATAACTGCATTAAGACTGGGATCCCAGGAATCCATCATTTTATTGTCCTGGATTTGTATAGTTCATAGCTGACACTAGGAAATGCTATTTTAAGAAGCAGCAGAGAAAAGCACATTGATTTATTTACTATTCCCTATCCTGCTATACCTACACAGCTATATTCAATTAAAAGGAAACAAATAAAAATAAACATAAACAAAATAAACAATTGTAGAAGTTGAAAATAACTGCTCACGAGTCCCTGTAATGTCATTTCTTGTTGAATCCTTCCTCCCCAATTCTGGTTGCATACACATCATTTTATTACAAAGTCTAAGGGATTTGCCCATTGCCTGAGAGTAACTGTTTGACATGGAAGTGTTTTCTAAGCTAGAGCCTGAGCAAAGTATTAATAAAAAATATCTCTTAAAGCATAGAGTTGGCTGTGAAAAGTTTTGAGTATCCTTATGTCAGTAAGTCAATTGCTTCAACTCTTTGAGCTTGTTTTCCAATCTATAAAATAGTGATAATGTAGTACTTAACCTCAAGGAGCTATTGTGAGAATTAAATGGGAAATGTACTTAAAGTGCTTGGGAGGGATTTTAGCACTTAGATTTTTCTTTGTTTTTAAAAAAGTGACTTTTGGTTTAATGTGATTTTATGTACTGCCGGTCAAAAATAATGTCAAGGTCAAATCTTTGTCTAGGAAGGAATAAAGAAATTGGCTGGATTCACATGAGTCCAATTGCTTCTTGCACCATTTTTCTTATAATTTTCCCCCTTATTCTTCTTAATTATAAATTATACCTATAGTATTGACATTTTACACTTAGTATCTCTAATGTTTAGCAGTTATTGAGATTCAGCATCAAGTTACTGCTTGAGGATGTTGAATGATCAATATGTTTTTGTTCATACTGATTTATGGAATATACAGCTAATTTATATTTGTCCTGGTTGAAAGGAAAAATAAACCTCAACATTTATTTTGATTGTGTTATCTATAATTAACATGGTCTTAATGAAATATAAATATTTAATAATAGAGATAAAATGATAGGCTGCATTTTAGGAAAAAACTAATGGGACTATTGCTTAAATAAAAAATAAAAACATAAAGAAAAAAAAACCCAAATTATAGATTAAAGTGTTTGTCTTTTTATCAACAAATAGTGTGAGAATTTATACATTCAACATGAAATAATGTACTAGGAACAATTTAAAGTTGCTTTATTCATTAAAAAAATCCAGAAGTTTAAATTCCTCATTGTCTCTGTGTTAGAATATGTCAGCAACTAGAGTACAATGTGTTTCTCTCTCTCTCTCTCTTTTTTTTAACTTTAGCCTCTATTGACAGACCCATTAATTAATATCTGAATTATCCTTATGTAAAGTAGCAATTGGGAAAGTAGCTGCTAAAAGAAGAATGGTTTGTTAGCTTTTAAACCCTCTAACCAGAAGCTCAGATTCAGGTGTGGACTATTACATGACCATCATCTATTTTAATCTTATAATGATTTATTTAAATATATTTCATAGACCTTTTCTGTCCTTTGGTTAAGCTAGTAGCCTTTAAGATATATGGGCTAAGGAGGGATATTTTTTAAGCACCTCTGCCCTCATATCAATAGTTTAAATGACTCAAGAATAAGGTTATAGATTATAATAGGTTGTTCAGTCACCCGGTCAAGGTCAAGGATTTTTCAATTATAGCCAAAGATAAGGATTCTATTGCCTAATTTAAACCACAATTTTAGCTGTTTTTCACTACAAAATACTGTCCTTTATTTAGGCTAAAATCAATTAGTGAGGTTTAGCTTTGCTTCTTCTTTCTGCTT